>NC_139347.1:68116032-68812946 GCF_055883805.1 Amblyomma maculatum | reverse complement strand
GTACCTGGTTAAGTGGCTAAGGTAAAGGCGACTTAAGTATGCTCGCAAGTTTTGCCCTTGTTTATCTTTACATTTGATTAGCACCCTGCCGAGGTGGCGCAGTGGTTACGGCGCTCGACTACTGTTCCCAAGGATGCGGGATCGAATCCCGGCCTCGGCGGTCGCTTTTCGATGGAGGCGAAAAGCAAAGCACCCGTACGCTGTGCGATGTCAGTGCACGTTAATGAACCCCAGGTGGTCGAAATTTCCGGAGTCTTCCACTACGGCGTCTCTCATAGCCTGAGTCGCTTTGGGACGTTAAACCCCCAAAACCAACCATTTGTTTAGTCGCGTTTAGTTTTTTGAAAAAGGGGCACGTGACGCACCCTCTCTCTCACCCCACCGGCTACATATGGCGCCATGCCCCTCGATCCTTCCCATTTTCTGCAGCTGGCACTTAGCCGTAGTCCCCTTCCTCCTCACCCACTTCGCTGCAACTGCTGCTCCGATGCCTCACCCGCACACAGACTCTTTTTTTTTTTTTAGCTGACACATTTAGGCCCGGATTCTGAAACGCTCCTAACTTTAGACCGCTTCCTAACCTTCCGCAAGGAGCCCTCCATGCTCCCTAAACGTAAGGCGCCCCCAGAAGGCAAATGCGTATTCCAGAAGCTCCCCATCGCCTTCCCTGCCTAAGGAGCGCCTCAGCAAAGCAGGCCGAACCGAAAAGAGTGCTGGTTTCGAGACTATACGCAAAAGATGCAAAAAATATGCACTGTATTGCTAAAGTATACTGCTAGCGTTGTTAACTTTATAGTTTCATCGATACATCTGGCCATAAATTCTATTTGTTTGGTTAAGCACCAAAAAAAGAATGACAAAAGCGCTGTATTGGACGGGAAAGCAAACTCAGTCTGGCAACCGTCGTAACATCTGACCGGCGTCGAGAGGTCACATCGCCATCGTCGCCGCGCGTCGCTGCATTTTGTTGGTTTTGTCCTCGCGTTTCGATTGCCTTCTGTGTAGTATTCGAGCGGATTCTGCCTGTCGGTGAGATGCCGGAGACGAGACACCGCCGGTGCCTTGTAAACACCGCCGTAAACAAGTTCAGTCGCGCGTCGCAGAAATCTTGCGTAACTTTCAAAGCTGTCGTCTTCCGATAGGTAACGCAGCGTCATTCTTGCTGCTCGCTAGAACAAACGGCAGAAAACAGTTGTGCTGTCCGCGAGAACTGGCAAGCACCGAACCCAAAGACAGACTCAAGCGTCAGCAGACCGCGGCCATCTTGACTGCACACGACACCTGCCCGTAGCCAAGCGTACCGCGTGCACAGTCGTGCGGAGAAGCATGCGTTCAGGTAGAGGAGCGACGTTAGGAAGCACGAAGGTAACATCCTGGCAGCCTAAGCTCAGGGAAGCACCAAGGGGGCCCTAACTTAGGGCCCCTTAGTAAGGGACGTTTCAGAATTGACGTCAGGCCGCCTTAGAGTGTGTGAGGAGCCCTTAGTAAGGCAAGGAGTGCGCTTTAAATGTCTTAAAGCCACAGAACAGTCGTTGGGAGTGAGAAGGTCCTTGAGAGCGAGAAGGAGAGTCCCTCTCACTCTTCATAGATTTTGGGCATTTTGGGCTCCATGTAGGGATGTAATCGTAAAGGTGCAACTGCAACAATCAAAACAAGACCGTGTAGCGTGAAGACTTTTGACGACAGGGTCACCAGAGAAGCTTGCAACAAACAGCGAAATGTAGTAGCACAAGCTGAAGGAGGACCGAATAGCTTATAGTTAAAGATACGAATAGGTGTGCACGTAAACGAGCGACAAACGAATAGACGAACTAGCCGTTCCCTGGTCGAAACTGCACGGCCAACAATGCAGGGACGCAAGATTTCTCCCAAGTAATGCACAATTTTGCTTTACGGTTGAGTGGTTGTTAAAAAAAAGTACAAATTATGTAACAATAGCCCCATAACTACAGCGCAAAAGACAGGACAGAGATGAAGGAGGGACAAATTATGTAACAATAGACGCATAACTACAGCGCAAAAGACGGGACAAAGATGAAGGAGGGACACCACACTGCGCTGTGTGGTGTCCCTCCTTCATCTCTGTCTTGTATTTTCTCTCCTTCATCTCTATCCTGTATTTTGCGCAGTAGTTATGGATCATCGAAAACACCCACTCGCCCAACAACTGCTTTTGTAACAATAGCCTTATGTCAACAGGCCGTTACAATGAGAACGTTTATCACGTGTTCAGAAAAAGATTGCAGGCTAATGCCCAATTTCTCTTTTCGTTTTACAGTTGAGTGATAAGAAAAAAAAAAAAAAAAAAAAAACCCTTGGTAGAACGTTAAAACAAGAATGTTTATCACTTGTTCAGAAAAAAGAATGCAGGCTAATTGATTTGCCCAAGTTCGTTCTGAATTTATTTGTCAGTTATGGGTCACTGTATACAGATGCTAAAAATAAAATGCGAGCTTTCAAAAAATATCATAGCTGGAATCGAGCTATCAGAAGCGCAGATCCGGTCGTAACGTTCGTTGTTCTCACTAAGATAGTGCTAACTATTGCATACGAGAACAGAAATGGCTACTGCTACTTGAACGACCGAGTGCGGGAGTACGATAGTGCTGCAGCGGTCGCAGGGGGATGCATTGCCGGTGTCACGGCTGTGCGACAGAATTCAGCCGGGGAAAGTAATGTCACAATGAAATGCGATGGCAATTGGCTCCAGAACGTTTGTTTCAGCGTGCTCCGCCGCATTAAAAAAAAAATAAGGAAATGGCTCAATCCTCGTGTAAAATACTTTTTTTTTTTCACTATTTCTTTTTTTTTTAGTTCACTCTGCAAGGCTCCCTCCCAGCGCTGCGTTCCTTGCAAGTTTATTACCGGAATGTTACCGTGTGAATAGTATTAAGCGAAGCAGCATCAGCATTTCTTTACACGTTCATCGAAGTAGCGATGAACGATATTGCTGCTTTTGACGAGCAGTAAAAGCGCTTTTAATGTTGACAACTTCTAATTGAAAATGATATTGAATATTGATTCATTACATCTCGTTTTTACCGCATTTGTTTCCTTACTCGTGTATGTGTCTATTCAACAGAGAAAAAAATAAGAAACGAAACAAAAAGAACAAAAACTGAAGTTGTAAATCAGCGCTTGTGTAGAGTGTCGCGCCCTTCCCCCTTCAGCTGCGTCTATTCAACAGAGAGAGAGAGAGAGAGAGAAAAGAAACGAAACAAAAAGAACACAAACCAAAGTTGTAAATCATCGCTTGTGTAGAGTGCCGCGTTCCTCCTCCTTGAGCTTCGCCGACTTCTTTTCGGTTTCTGAGCTGTTTGTGGACAAAATCGACGTGCCGGCGCGCCTGAATAAAAAAGTTACAAACGCACCGCGTCCGCGCTCTGTATACTGCTCGAATCCGCAGCTATAGCAGCCATATGCGTCGTCGACCTGATTCCAGCTGCGCACGGTACATGAACTGCATCGATTTTTGGCATGCGCTGCCGCTAATCGATGACGACAAAGAGAGACACAGAAAAATAAAAACGCCCCGTGCGGCTGTCACATTGCGTCTCGCGTATATATCCAACGAACAGCGCGGAGTTTTCTTTCTTTCTTTCTTTCTTTCTTTCTTTCTTTCTTTCTTTCTTTCTTTCTTTCTTTCTTTCTTTCTTTCTTTCTTTCTTTCTTTCTTTGCGACCGTTGAAGGCTTACCCAAATGAAGCCAGTAATAACGAAACAAGAAACGGGAACAGAGCCTGCGCGCATAATCTATATTTTTAATCGCACAGATCTCTGCAAAGTGTATAGCGCAGTGCTGACGCCAAGCTAATCGGGATCGCATTTCGCCTCGTTGTTTGCAAGGAACGAAGAATACGGTTTCGTAGATAAATTATTAAAAAAAAAAAACGCTTGTGTGGGGTTGGGGGGGGGGGGAGGGGAGGGGGGAGGTATATACGATACTCACTGGGCCACGTGTCCTGTCCCCCCCCCCCCTTTCCCTCACCCTCTTCCTTTTTCTCCTTCATTCTTTGTCGCTTGTCTGGCGTTCAGGGCTAGGATCCTTGCCTCGCGATAGCGATTCTTGATTGGTTGTTGCCTTAACCGATACTTCGCTGGACTGTCGTGATTGGCCAGTAGGGAGCAGCAGCCCACGCGTAAAGCGATCGTCATGGCAATTGCTTACGAAGAAGCTACCGCTCCGGCAACGCTGCATGGCTTTAGAGAAGCGCTTCTGTGCACGAGTGCTTTCCTACTTATTGCCCTACGTTACAAAACATTCGGATCTCGTTTCCTCGACCGCGCGCTCTGCGGCGACTCGCGTGTACGTAACGGCGCGGCGATCTTTTTTTTTTTTTCTTTTTTTAATGCGATGTGAGCTGCAAAAACCCGCTGGTCGCATTTTTCGCCCCTCGCATTCGTGCAACGTGAAAAAGTACGTTCTTCACGTATATGAGAGCGACTAAAAATGACTAGAGAAAGAATTTAGACTCTCAAAGTGAAAAAGAGAATCGAAGAGAAATTAGGCAGACCCAAAAAGTATACCAGTACTAAAAGCAAAAAGTTGCTAGCTAGAATAACAAGCTAACTGGTGGCACGCGACTGTTCCGCGCCAGGTGGGTAAAGCCAGCACGGAGAGGAGGTTGTAGTTATGAGCCCCGCGATAATGCTCCGTGCCGCCATCTTGGTGCCGCCAGAAGGATCGAGGTCACTAAAGCTAAGAACGCCCTCGGAAAAAGAAGCCCACAACAAACTGCTCGATACGCTTCGATAAGCGTTGAAATCTACTTGAAAAGAACGTATACTAGTGAATTTCTGACCTTAAAGACTTTCAAAAAACGCTGTGCGTGGGGTGTCTTTCCAATCTTTCCAAATCACCTGCTAAACGCACGTGATTTCGAAAGATTGCCTTTATCAGATTAGTACGTCGCTCATTATCTGTTTGTCTTGTAACTTCCGGCTGCCAAGAAGCGTTGACGCGTAATGACTGCCCCACGTACAGTTAGTATAAGAATGCGCCGCGGGCGTGCATCGGGACCGCGGCCACCGCTTTCATCTTCTTTTTTGACTACTACATATAAGTAAGTCCAACTTTAGCCTCCATGTACAAGTGCGAGCTCAAGCCATTGGAACAACAGAGAAATCAGCTTCAACTGCCTCTTCCGTGCCCTACGTACACCGATTCAAGCGAACATTAGGTGGAGAAAATAAAATCAGTGAAACGGGAATGGATGGAGTTGATTTTCCTCTGGATCTTATAGAGGGAAATATGATGATGAAGATGGTTTTAGGATGCTTGACGTCTTGCAGGTTCGATGTTGCTCAATCACATTACTCGAGGGTGCACTTCCGGAACGGTTAACTATTTATTACAATTAATAAATCAAACAGAAAGATACAAGCAAGGAGAAAACATTTTTACAATTGACTGACTCGTAGTTTTACTTGACGAAAACCAGCCTTTGGTTGCACCAAAACATTTTCTTTTAAACACTATGTCCCCGCCCTCGATGGGAACAGCAACCAATAGGGAAAATTCACAAACAGTCACCCAATACATCCTTAGGGAAAGGGAAACATTACCAATCACGAACTGGGGAAAGTAGAGCACTGCCAATGAAGGACAAAGGAAAGAAGGCAAGACATCTCAAATAACACTGTACAAGCGTATACACTTTCCACTATCGAAATAGAGTATTCTACCCTTCTCCCAGAAACTTGGTGATCACTCGCTTCCCCACGGGTGCATCTTTTCCCAGCCTCAGAGTTAATCCGTAAACACCGTTTCCCGGAAAGGCAACGTCCGAGGCGAATCTACCGAGACGTCGTCGCTCGCAAACAGACAGGTACATCTGTACACGGACGAACATGAGGGGTTAATCTTCATGCCCGCTGCAACCGCAGCCAGACTCTCATTGAGAGCGCTTTCCGAAGCGGGGCTGCAGATACAGGACAATACCGATGCGACACGGGTTAAAATGCCCCGTCGCCGCTCTCACGGATCAGCTTATCCGGGAAGAAAGGGGTTCTGCGCGTCGTCTAGGCTACAAGAGGTTGACCCCTTGACCCCTCCCGTATTCTCGGTATCCCGCCCGCTCTCAAGCTGCGCGGAAGGTCCTCGGTAGAGACTCTGACCGCTCTGACTCTGACCCCCTTCTCCGCTACTTATTCTGAGGGCAAGAAAAACATTGAATAGTTCTTTTTCTTTTTCCGGAAGCACAAGCGCGGTAAACAAGCCCAACGTCGGAACTTCACTGATGGTATTTGTATAGCATTCTCTTTGATTTAAAAAAAAAAAAAAGAAAGAAATAAATAAAGAAAGAAAGAAAGAAAGAAAGAAAGAAAGAAAGAAAGAAAGAAAGAAAGAAAGAAAGAAAGAAAGAAAGTCGGGACAAAAATCAAGCGCCATGCGATAATGGCTATCCGGTGGTGATAGTGATATTCAGGGCGGCAGCAAAAGTATCTTTTGACAAGTTTAAGAGCAAGAGATCGGCTTGGCCAGGGTCCCCTAGCCCGGGATTCTGATTCTGCCGCCCCTGCTAGGTCGAGGGGCAGGACTTGGTCCTCGAGCTGCGAATTGGTCGGAGCCGCGTTTCCCGCCCATGGCTGACAATTGCACTCTAATTTGGGAATGGAATATAATATACACTGGAGATGCCGCCAGAGAAGCTGCATTCTCGATCAAATGAGTTCAGGTCTAGTACATAAGAATGCCTGTGCTTCCTGTGTTTTCTCCAGTTCCCTAACCGGAGGTGTCTATTTCCGGCTGGCTGTAGCTTATATCCGTACATAAGTGACACGTCTGAGTAGATGTGTTCGTTCGAAAGGCCTACAGACAGACAAAAAGCTGGGCAAATAAGTGAACGTCCTAGGTAGCACCAAAATATATTGCAATAATGTTAATTTTTTGTTTCTGTCGAGCATGATTGTGGTGTTACTTTCCTATTTCTTCAGACGCTTTAGTGACTCTACATATAAGCCCTTCCTATACATATATTTAAGTAACACAAATGTAGCATTCTAGAAAATGATAAAGCAACCCAGCACTAGCATGTAGGCCCACCACAGCTGACGGTACACAGCTTGTATGCTTTGCAAAGACCAACCATGCAACTCCTACAATCCCACCTTAACAAACAGCACACAGTTAAGGTTATATAATTATCACTTAGATATGTCCTATGAGTGACAGTGGCGAATGGGTAATAGACAAAGCTTTCGAACAATATAATGGGAATTTGCATGCACTGATAGTCATCCTTTCAGAAATTTAGTTTCAGAAAAATTATTACTCAAAAAACATATTTTCTAGAAGAAAAATGGGAAAAGCGCTGAGACTTAGTGCTTGAAATATATTTGCAATGTTGTTTTATAGTTATGACTGAAACAATATAATAACCTGTGGAAGATTATATTACAACGACGTTTATTTGCAACGTTAAAGCAACTTTTATAATAAAACATACATATCATTTGTTGATTTATAAGATTATATAGCATTGAAAAGTCAAGCATTTTTGTCACGAAAACGCTATGCAACTTACAGATAAAATTTTTATAAAACTTTTGTAATGTTCAGTTTAACCTGGGGTCTTCATCGGAGCGATTGCGGAAATGAGAAATACAGGAGCCCCGCGATAGGGACAAATTTTCGTCCACCACGTACGCTGGAGTAAACTGTTAGAAGCAGCATGCAGCAATGCAAATTTTCACATTCCTAGCACATGTGCTACAATAACTGACTCAGCTGGTGTTTGTGAAGTTACTAACTCCTAACAGCTAGTAGCTGCGGCCAGCCCTATACTCCGTACCTTCTATCCCAATATTACTTGCATATATTTAGCACAGGGCGCGTACAGATGACTGCTTTCAGGTGAAGGCATCTATACTGTCTATAAAAACGGACATATCCCATTGGTCGTTGTGGTTGTTGCTGTGACTGTAGGAAGAAGGAAGAGAAAATGCACAGGCTTGCTACTGGCTCTGTAGCTGAGCCACCTCCGCTGCCGCGTGTGGTCAGAGGAGAAAGTAGAGAAGAAAAAGAAGAGGGAGAGAAAAACGTGCGTTGAATGTCGAACCGAAAGATAAAAAAGGACCATGAAAGCGGACCATCATTATCTGGCTTACTCTTTATTGCATCATTTAGTTTGTTTTTGTTGATTTTTAGTTTGTTTTGACGCCGCTTCTACAGTAGTAACTATATATGTATATATATATATATATATATATATATATATATATATATATATATATATATATATATATATATATATATATATATATATGTGTGCAGCACAAGAGAAACACATCCGCGATCCGGCAACGGTGTCGAACAGGCGTCACGGCGTCTCAAGCATCAATAAAAGAAAGTAATTCGATCTTTGATCAACTTTTATCAGTGAGAGTAGAAGACTAGCGCGTAAAAGATGAGTGAAGTGTGGTCGGACAGTCAAACAGCATGTGACGCCGGTAAGCAAACCAAACCGGCATCGATGTTTGGGTAATAATTAAGATACGCATTACTTCCAACACAATATTAGTTATTCCTGTCGATAGACGAACAGAATGTATATATAGGCACAGGTGCAGATGAATTCGGACTGCAGAGAACGGTTGCACAAGCATTAATTATAGAGTGAAAAATTCAGGACGTAAAAGTAGCAAAACGTAGATTTTTCTTGTTCTTTTTACAGCCGGCGTAATAATAAGAAACTTCGTTTATTCTCCTAATCAATTCAAGTCATCGTTCATCCGCCTCATATCAAGCAGTAAAATAAGTTAAAAATGCCTGATTTAGTTATCAATAATTCTAAGTAATTAACGCCGATAATAAGCAACCGTAACAGTGATCTACATTAAGGAAATAAAGTGCGCACAATTTCAGTAATTAGCACGTGGATAACTTTTGCTTGGATCGGACCTCTAGCGTCTATACTTCCATATATGCGCATGCAGCGAAAGGAAAATGCGTAAACAAACAAACAAACGAAAAAAAATAGTGGCTTTCTCTCGTAAGATGCGTACGTGTTTACAGCAGCGCGTGTGTTGTGCATCGCTAGCATGCAGAGTGGCGGCCTCTCACCTTGGTCAGGCAGTGAAGTATCCTCGCTGATGTCAGGAGTCGTGGCCCGAGCGGTGGTGGGACATTTTTCTTCTTCTCTTTCCTCCGTGTTATCCGTCGAGTCCATAGCAACGCATCAGCAGAGCACATCGCACATCACTCGCAAACTTCCTCGAAGGGTCGGGCGCCGACCGCTCGAAGCTCGCGAACGGGCTGTGTTTTCAGCGCCGACCCGCACGCAGGCTCGCTGCGCTGACGGTGCTGCTGCTGCGACCGCGGGCTCCTTCGCCAGGCCACCGCCAGAATTGGGCCCCCGGCGCCTGCACCATATCCAACCCCGTGCTCTCATTTAGGGCGTGCAGTCGAAGTGCACACGCCGCCGGGCTTGCATTGGAGCTGATCACGCCGCATCCGAGCCATTCGCAGCTGCCCAGAGAGCACGATCTTTTCAGAAATGGGACCGCTAAGCAGACGATCTCCTGCGCCGCAGGAGCGCGAGCGCCCAGCGGCAATATGGCGCAAAATGAGAAGTACCGTTAGACCGCCAGATGTCCCTACCTTGCGCATAAAAAAAATTGGCGAGAAAGCTCAGCGGCGACGTTGCTTGGCGATTTCTATGCGTGTTCACGGAGGACATTCGTGAAGTTATTTATTATTTTTAAATTTGGATACCAATATGCATAGAAAATTAATATGCTTAAACATTGACGTCCCTTTACGGCAGAGAAGAGAAGGTGAAACAGTGACGTTCGCCAAGGCTTCCGAAATATGGCGGATTATGTGGTGTACCGTTACTAGAGTCCCTACCGTTACTAATTAGGGTGATTATCGCCACCATACCGTGATGTAGGCGGTGCAAGCAAGTGGCGAGAGTGGTGGAGGTACTGGCGGAACTGATGGGGATAGTTTTTTCCGTTTTTGCAGTGTACGCGCGCAATCAGCGCCACCAAAGTTATCTGTTGTTTTCGTTTTGGCGGGAAATTTAAACTTTAGTTGGATTGGGAGGTGTTGGTTGGGAGGCGCTTTCACCTAGCTCAATATTTTAACACTTGCATGAGCCGTGCTAACTGTGGCCGTGTAATTAATACGACTAGCTTTCATTGAAGTGGTATATTCTCTAAAGAGACCAGCGCTAAAAATATATGCGCTCTGTTGCGCCTGAATTGTAGCATGGGTGACATACATGCAGGTACCGCAACGCATAGCCGTAACGTTTTTGAATCGCTTCTGGCAGGGAATGCTTATGCAAACTGTTCTGCATGACACGAATGCTGCGAAATAGAAACTACTTGAATGCCGCGTAACGCTTATAATGTTTCTTTAGGCAAAACCAATTACTTCATAAATTTAATCATTTGAGGCATACGGCGATCATTAATTCGCATCAAATGTGATGTTTCAACCTCCTTCATTCAATGCATGACATAGTGTTTGAAATTCCCGCGCGAGATCATGTTCCTCTCGACGAATCAGGATTTTCTGCTTACTGCAAAGACACCGACGGCATTGGTGACAGCTTTTCTGAGACACAAGCGAAACCAGTGTTCTTTACTATTAACAGCATAGAGCTCTAGGGTGACACGGGGACCCTTCAAGCACGCGTTCAGTGCACCTGGTCCAACGCTACCCAGATCACCGTGGCCCACACGAGGTGGAAGAGAGGACGATACTTTTGACGATCGCTTGGCAGGCTAGATGGCTAAGAAACATGAATGCTGTTCAGTTTAGACCTGAATCAACGACGCTCCTGACCATATGAACTCTATGTCCTGAACGTTCTGCACGAGCTGACTAAAAGGGTATAGGCGGCATTACCGAAAACCGCGCACAAATTTCGAAACCAATAAAACATGTTATCGCCATCATCCGGATTACAACAACCTGTGGTTCTTTAGCATGCACTGACGTCGCACAGCATACGAGTGCCTTTTACCTGCTTTCACTTGGTCCAAAGTGGTTGGGTTTGAACGCGCGCGTTCTCGATAGCAGCAGATCAGTATTCTAAACTATAAACGCTCAGATAAGTTTTAAAATATCAGTAATAGCTATCAAATATAATTTTGATTTGTTTAGTTTTATTTGGGTTTTAGCTGTTTTAAACTGGGTTTTAGGGTTTAAAAAGTAATACATTGTGGCGTCGGTCGCGCTCCAATCGCGAAGATGATGGCGATGGCAGTCGGTTCAGATTTTTGCGCACGGCTATATATAGGCGCGATTGCAATGTCTGCGTTCTCCATTGTGTGTTGTGTGTTGTACCTGTGCCGTAGTTAAACTACGACAGTGTTTGACAGCTGCTGATATTGCATAGTTTTAATCATATAATGTCGTACACGGAAGGTAAAGTGCTTAGTCTTCAGTTTAACCAGGACCATGGTGAGTTTACTGCATCAGTCGATCACTTTGGCCCTTATGTTTACGGTCAGGGTGACTTAGGGCGCAAATTTTCTTCACTCTGTGCAAAGCAGTTTTTTTCGCTTTCATGCATGAGTTCCGCAAGAAAAAGAAAGGGGGGCGGGGGCGTTGCTATTAAATGGGCTAGCTATTATGGCAAGCTTCGTAGTGTGTAGCGGGACTCTTTGTGTAGCCCGCGGTGGCTTTGTTTAGCCTGCATAGGCCTCCTCTCTCTGCTCCTCACTTATGCCAAAGCGCCAACCTTATTCAATAAGCGTTTTTATCACTATTCAGTGGGTTAGTTATGGCTAGCTACGTAGTGTGTAGCGTGATCCTTTTGTGTAGCTCGCGGTGGCTTTGTGTAGCTCGCGGCGGCTTTGTTTAGCCCGCATTGGATTTTTTTTTTTCTGTGTACTGTTGACAGAATAAGCTGTTTTTATTACAGGTTGCTTCTCATGTTGCATGGACACAGGGTTGCGGATTTATAACGTGGAGCCACTAGCTGAGAAAGCACACTTAGGTTCGTACATTTTATCTCGCTGCCAAGTTCATTTTATTCCTGTGTCCGCTCATTGACTGCTTATAATTACACCATTCTCTCCGCGCAGACATGTCGCAGGTGGGTAGCCTCGCCATCTGCGAAATGCTCCATCGCACCAACCTTCTAGCTGTTGTCGGAGGTGGGCCATGGTCAAAGTTTGCAGACAATACTGGTACGCTGGTTTCTTCGAGTTTTTAAGCTGGCGACAGAAAACACGAGCTTAACTGATTTATGTAATTTTTTTTGCAGTGCTGATATGGGACGACTTGACAAAGCGGTTTGTCATGGAATTCACATTCCCAAACACAGTCCTAGCTGTTCGGCTGAGAAGGGACAAGTAAGTCATGCGGCGTTCCCTAGCTGCTGAAACATATAAAGCTCTCAATTTCCTCGAGTTAATGAGTGGCTGCTTATTAAGTAATGTGTAACAATGGGAGGGGGGCAGGGTGTTTAATTATCACAAAACTTAACTTGGCAATAAGCCCTCACTTTTATTCGATTTGTCGAAATCAGCCGTTAAGAGTGGGGCTAATTAATTGGTTTGGGATATTTATGACAGTTATTGTTTTGTGGTTGCTGCATAACACAGGCCCAGAAATGTTTTTCTGTGTTAGTGTTCACCCCTTGTAAACGGCATTTTATTTGTGGACTTCATCTTCATATACATTTGCGTGTAGTGGCATTACAATTCAAATGAATGCTTAGTTGCTTATTTTCTCTTCTGTTCAGGATTTTTGTGGTGACCAGACGTCAGATTCATGTCTTGTCATTCTTGAACAATCCGACAAAGCTTTTCACCTGTGACACTTGGGACAACCCGAAAGGTGAGGCCGTTGTATCCTTGCTTTTTGCGTAATCTTCGAAGTGGTGATGTTTTCACAAGAAATGTTACATTGCTTATGTTGGAGGTAAAAATATGATACTGTAGGTTTGTTCCCGAAAGAAACAAAGAAAATGCAACAGGTGTATAGCATATTGCCATTGATTAGAGAGGCAGGTGGACCCTGGAAAGTTGTGGCACTTATCAGTAACTTTTTTGTTAGGTGAGGAAAGACCATATGTCGCTGCATGGTTAACTCTCTACTACCTCATTACATATAGTCGGTTACAGGTCAAGAATGCAGTGGCAAATTCCTCCACTGTTATGTAATGTTAGCGACTGTTGTTAAGTGCCTAAAAGAAAGGAAATGAAGAAACTACCCAGCCTAGGGAGACTTAAACAAAGGGTGGTGTCCCTCTTTCTGGAGGGTGACCAATGTTGACAACTGATGGCATTGGCTGGAAAACCCTTTTAGCGGTATTTGCCGCTGCATTCTTGACTTTAACCAACTATGGGCACTGCTGTAGCAGGCGTTGGCATATATTTTAATTGCTCGCGTTAATATGTAAGGCCTTGTGGCCTCTCGTGGCACTAGATTGCTGTGCCCAAGGATGCGGGATTGAATCTCTGCCTCGGCGACCACTTTTCGAAGAAAGTAAGGTGCTCGTGTGCTGTGCGATGTCAGTGTACGTTAAAGAACACCAGGTGGTCAAAACTTCCGGAGTCCTCCACTACGGCGTCTCTCATAACCTGAGTAGCTTTGGGACATTACATCCCACAAACCAAGCTGAATTAAGTTTGTAAATGGTATAATATGTTCAAAAATGCGCAGCTCATCGCGTGCATATGAGAGTCAATCCAGAATGCTAGGACTTTAGGAAAGTTCACTTCTTTGAATATAAGCAATGGTTTAAGTTAGCTGTATTTTGCCAAGTAGATCTTAAACCACATTCCTTTTTTTTTTTTTTTTTCTTTTAAAGGTCTTTGCCAAGTAACACCCTCTGCTGCTGCTGAAAGGCATTTGCTTGTATTTCCTGGACAACGGTGCGGTGGTGTTCAGCTTGTGGTAAGATTTGTTGCAACTGAATGTATATCAAGCCTTTGTTTTGCTGTTTGCAATTGTATGCATTTCCACAACCTTCTTCCCTTCCATGTGTTTCCAGGATCTCTCAGCAACTGTGCCCAGCAGCTCAATGTCTCCAGTGACCATACCAGCCCACCAGAATGAAATTGCCTGTATTGCACTCAATCAAGAAGGCACCATGCTTGCCACTGCATCACAAAAGGCTAGTCCTAATTTTCCTTTGTCCTTACCGAATTGTTTTTGGTATGATAATTGTCTTGTAACTATATATTCTGGCTTTTTGGTATAACTGTGTTGTAACTATATATTGTGGCTTTTTTTTTTTTTTTAAATTAGCTGCTAGTAATCTGGAAAGTGAAGCATTTGTCAGTACTGCTGGTCTCGCTATGTGAGCATTTTTATGAGGGCACGGCTGATATTAGACTAATGCTTTAACTTGATTTCGTATGTCCGCTGAAAACACCACTGGCCTACTATAATTAGTTGCTGTGGAAGAATAGACTAGGTGTCTGAAAGAGGCTGCCGCCTTGACGATTTTTTTTTCGGTCATAGTGTACGTCTCTGCATATGGCGCAGATCATTTGTGGGGGGGGGGGGGGGGATCTGGGAAATACCATCTAGTAACTTTTCAGACATTTTTAGCTGATGTGACAGCAGTTACCTTGACTCTTGGAGCAGTGGTATTCTACTGTTGGTCCCAGCAACTATTTATTGTAGATAATGATAGCAGGTGGGCATGCAGACATGCTTGACAGCAAAGTGTGTATTGGGTGGAGTGGCATGCTGGGAAGAGTGGCAGATAGACTGGGCAGTCACTGGCTTTGGAAATGTCATGGTTGCGAACTGTGCGCTGCTTAAACTTGAGCCTAAACTTCTCTCATAGCTCTCATACATCTTAATGGGCAGATCTAAACATGGAAGGATTACTGGTTCATTATCTTGGCTGTTTAGTCTAGCTATGTCTATCAAACATAAGTAGTTCACCCTCCATGGTGAGCAAAAAATGAGGCTGTGCAGTGGCAATATTGAGCAAGTAATGCTGTTTAAGAAGTAACGGAGCACCGTGGCAAATGTTTCCTGCCTGCTTGCATATTCGTTTAATAAATGTGGGCATCTTTGTCTTTCTGGACAGGGCACCTTGATCCGTGTTTTTGACACGCTCAAACGCAACCTGGTTGTGGAGCTGAGAAGGGGAGCTGACCCTGCAACGCTATACTGGTACGAATGCATGTACAAAAGTGAGAAGTCCCAGTTGCTCACAGAGCTATGACTTTCAGCATAAACTTCAGCCAAGACTCGGAGTACATCTGCGCTTCCAGTGACAAAGGTACAATCCACATCTTTGCTTTGAAGAATACCAAGCTCAACAGGAGGTCCACGTGAGTTTCTGTTGCGTTGTGTAGTCCTCTTTTTGTGGTGGTGGTTATCTTGTTGCTAAAATCTGGGGCACCGCTTTCAGTTTCCAGGGCATGGGCTTCTTGGGCCCGTACATGGAGTCTCAATGGGCCCTGGCAAACTTCACAGTGCCTGCTGAATGTGCTTGTGTCTGTGCATTTGGTTCTGGATCATCCGTATACGGTAAGTCGTTTTTTGCGATCTACCGGCCAAAGGCCGGCAGCTACGCGATGAAAAACAGGCAGATTCGCAGAGCGAAAAGACGACGCTTTATTTCCGGCTCTGAAATATAGAGAAGGAAAGAAAGGAGGGGAAGAAGGAAAGAGGGACTATCTACGCGTGTGCTGGTTATCTGCAGCATTGTTATCAGCAGCATCGTTGAATCAGCAATCCCCTTGATTATACTTCCAGTCATTTCTTTCTGGTTGGACAAGTGAAAAATAGTAATGATTTCTTGTGCATTTCTGTTCAGAAAGCTTTTCTTCAGCTTCTCAACTGCTGCTTAGTACAGCTTCTCTTTTCTGCTCTTGCACAATGGTTATGTCTCAAACACTTAAAAGTGTATGACAGCATGGGTTGAAATTCTACTAGTGGATCTCTCCACTATCTAAGAAACGTTCTAATAGTAGTGCCATTATAGGATGGCATCAATGATCTTCAGAGCAAAAGCATGTACTGTCATATAGTTAGTTTTACTTTTTGCACATAGTTATTTGATCTGCTAATAAAATTAATAAAAATCTAATACCCCACCTTATCCCCATTTTTCGCATTGATATTGTGAGACTGGATCGAGAAATAAATATTTATTTGACAATAAAACTTGGCAAACATGGTTTACAAAGGCAATTGCAGTGCATCTGAAGCTCAAGCTGTGACAGCCCTATTTAAACTCAAATTTCTTTGAATGCCAAACAGTTGATACCAAAGTAATGTGGGCCCAGGATGCCTGCAAAACCTGCAGAGGTCTGCCAAATGACTGCCGGTTTCAGGTCCACGTGATAACACAATGATAGAGTAATCAGTGTCTGCAGGCTTTTTCCGTCCTGTGCCGCCAGTTAAGTAGTGTTGGAACACAGCAACACAAGAAGTGGAGATCACGCCGTAAGACACTGCACCACCTCGGGTCAACGTTTCTGGCTCTACTGAGTGAGCAAGTGCGCTGAAAGCCTTGTTTACGTTCTCTTTTCCACAAAAAAGGCTGTGCTTAGATTAGCATGAAAACATTTTTCCAAAGATTCTCTGAGAAGCTAAGGAGGGGTGCTTAGAATCGCGAAAATACAGTATGTGCCTTGCTTTGTGCACACTCTAGGGAATCGTGTAGAATTGCTGAAAAAAAAGAAATGTAATACCTCTGCTACCCCCTTTTTTTTAACAGATGTGATAGCAGTACAAACGGCTGTCATAATTTAGCGACACCTCATTGTCCGGGACATGAAGAGTGCATGACTACTGCACAGGTTCAGTATAGTGGAATAGATAATATAGGCTGTTAGAACAGCGTGATGCCACTATTTTAAAAAGAATCTACTGGTTGATGTGCACAGCTAATGGCAGCAAGTCTAGGCAAGTAAAACCAAAACTACGCAACTGAGCTAATAATCTAGTGAGGTTAGCTATGGCGCACCATTCTAAACCCTGTCGCAACTTCCGATCGCAGCTCTTCGTCTGCGCCCAACAGAGTAGATATGTCACCGATGGGCCGCGTGCGTCAAACACACCAGCGGCTGGCGACACGTTGAGATGACACGCTCCACCAGCGATCGCCGAAATAGGCCTTCCCGAACCTGAATTGCATATACAGTGAATGCTCGTTGATACGATTCTTAAAAGATGCCAGGAAAAATATATTATCTGGGAAAGCATGCAGTCGGAACTGCCTAGCATTAAAAATTTTACTGAATGAAGTACAAAGGCATTTAGAATTTACTTTCACTGCATAAAATTGTAGATTGCATTTGTCAACATAAGTATGCACAGCTCCTTTTTAGCTCTTACAGAATTCAGTCTGTACTTGCATTGTACTAAGGGGAGTGATCTAGTTCGCAGAAGATGTGACTGCGTATGACGAGATGACTGCATACGAGGTGTACAAGGAGTTTTGTCCTCGGGGCTTCACTTCATAAAGTGCCAAACTAAAAGGTGCCGTATTCAAAGTAGTGCCGGGATGTCCGCTTTCCAAAGTGCTCCTCAACCTTTTCCTTCCTTTTGAATATATGTGTAATAAAAAAATAACCACATAAAAAAAATAGTATCCTCTTACCTAAGAGTGCCTCTTTTATTAGTTCCTGCCAGTGGTGATGCACTTCTACTGCCTGTGCATTAGCCTTTTCATGCTCTCTAAGAACAGGAATGCCTCATTTGCCTAGTCTGCCTCATAAATGGGAGGTCGTGCCACCACACTTCCAGCCCTTTTTGTATGGTAAAGTAGCATATGGTGCGCATATGGCTTTCATTCAATGAAGGTTTTATCATAGCAGTCTGCTGTTCATGTCATTGATAGCCATGCTCATTTTTCTTTGATGACATGCAGAGACCAGTGCACAAATAAAAGAAGTATGTTACTGCTGTCTATTCCTTGCTATAAGCAGCTTTACAGGGCCATGAAGTCTCGGGCAAGCAATACTACGCATGCATGCGTTGTTCATTTCAGTTATTGTGTTTGAAGAGTTGAGTATAAATTCAGTACAAGAACATTTTTTTCTGTTCCAGCAATTTGTGTTGATGGTTCATTCCACAAGTATGTCTTCACCAAAGATGGCAACTGCAACAGGGAAGCGTATGACATCTTTCTTGATGCCTGCGAGGATGATGATCTGTAGCTTTGTTGAGCATGATCATATGTGTATATATTGTACATATCCTCAATAAACATGTTTTAGCCAGTACAGTAGCACTTCCTTTTGCAAATATGCTTAACTCTCAGTTTGGGTTCTCTTTCTTCAAGCAATTTTCTTCAATATATGTGAAATAGTCTGCTGAACCACTCAAAACAGATGTGGGGCTATGTTATCACTGCTGTCGTAATATGTAGTGCAGTGATGGAATTACTGCACCAAATGGAGCAACATGCTGCTGTAACATGGGTTTTGCTCACTTTCATGCCACACTTACACCAAAATGTCATTCAAAAGCTTTGGTTTAACTGAAGTAGCTAAGTTGATGCAGACTCTAAATGTTGGCTGTGTGAGTCTTTCAGAACTGACATTTTGCAGGCACATTAACATAATCGAAAAATTCGAATAGTTTGTGATCGTATATTTTTAAATTTTAGTTGCACTGCGTGTTGCCAGTTGACGTCCCGAACAAGTATATGAAGTTCGCGAGCTTTCCACCTCCCCAGAACTAGTGGTCTGCAGTGAAAAATTGTACCGTTTCTAGCGCTGACTAGCTTGGCACGCGGTAATAGTAAGCCTTGCACAAAAAATTTGCTGACGGCCATGCATGCTCGTGCAGAGGATATGTCAACACAACCCGCGCTGCTCATTCAGTCGGCAATCTCCGGAGAATCTACCCACACGCACCCGATATCTGGGGAGGGAATGCTGATCCATTTGCTCCATTCTCCAAACTGTCTTACCTGCTCCATCCTGCTCCAAAACTTCATATTGCTCCAAAACTGCTCCAAACCTGTATGTTCTGCCATCATATTTAGTAGAATATGGAGTTTTGCTGCTCAGGGGGCTATTAATGACATGTCCTCCAAAAATGTGATTTGATACAATTTGACAGTGAGGAGCACACTGGGGCAGTGGCATGGTGCGCGCTCCATGTACTCGCTGATCTAGGGGCTGTTTAGTCAAAGGCAGCACAGTTATGAGTGAAGCAGTTACGGCGAGTACCTCGAGCTGTTAGGAAAGTTTTCCCGACAGCACAGAAAACTAGTGGTTCTAAGGGTTCAGCTATGAAAACAAGCAGATACTTCACCATCACGCACGCCTCTGTGTAAGTACCAAGCATTTCAAGCCGACGTCAGTAGCATACTTGAAGCGTAAGGGCACCACAAAGGAACCATTCACTAGGCATATTCTCAAGAGTGTTGGAAAGCCATACAGGGCCTGTTGCCAGCACGTTTAAATTAAGGAAGCGCCACTGTCGCTTAATAGGCAAAAGAATCTGGAGGAGGAAAAGGCTACCCTTGAGTGCAGTCAATTCTTCCTGAAGGTACTACTGAACATTACCCTGGAAATTTTTCAGCATAAGCATAGGATCATCGATGTGAACGTCAAGTAGTAGTGGTGGTGCTTGAGCACATCAAAGTAAGTAGACTCCACGTTTTATCACGTCAAAATAGTCGACTTAGTTCAGTTGTGATGTGTAGAAGCAAGCGTTTTGTTTGCTACTAGCCTTTTCCAAATTGTTCCCCAGGTCAGTTGTGTTATCTTAAATATCTACATCTCTTGGCCGTTTGTCTTGTCAGAGATGCAGGTGTAGTTGGCAAAGCATTAAATGTTGAACAGAAAGGAATTAGATTGGGTATTTCTGTATGTCAGAAACAAAAACTAGCAATTATTAAAAGCGTTCGACCCTAGAGAAACACTAAAACATAATTCGGATGCTCCAAACTCTCGCTTCATTGCTCTAAAGCTGCTCCAAATTGGCTTTATTGCTGCTCCCCGAGCCTGCTATCACTCCTGCGAGATGAATCGACATGTCTCTGATAACACCAAGAGCATGTATCCACACCAAGAGCATGTATCCCTCAACCGGGCCGTCGGCAGCAGCCGCTGCCCCTGACTGACAGACTGACGGCCCATCCGACGAGACTGCGAACACTCTGTGAATAGCTATGGCCGACGACAGCGGAACCCGCGCTATAGTGCTCTAGAACACTATACCCGACCCACCGCAACTCTACACGGATAAAAACCAAAACTATCTCGGACCGTGCGGACCAGCGCATATCGAGATTTTTCGGTCACGAACGACGCTGCTTTTTACATCATTGCATAAAAAGGGAGTCTGAAATAAAGGTGTGTCCTACGTAGGGCGTGGCCTCTCTCTAGCGGCACGCTATAGTTTCGCTTTAGTGCGCTCGTTTGTGTGCGAGACGGCACGGATAGAATTCCATTAACACTAGCAATAAAATCTGCGCCGTTCATAAGCATGTGGGACATCTTTTAAAAATTACAGAAATAGTTTGGCCAGCTGCCTGCGCTAAAGGCTTAGATTAATCGAGTGTGCTGAGAAAAGTTGCTGCGAAGTCACGTGTTTATCATTGTAAATGCGACATTTATGAATCTCGCAGAGCTGAATACGGCGGAATCAATGTCAGTAACCGCATTGCATTTAACCAAGAAAGCAACATTTGGGCGCAATTCTACCATGCAACACATACTAGCTATAGTACACTCCTCATATATGCATCGCTGTGAAAAAAAAATATATAACTTAAAATTTAGGCCCCGTCTATACGTTTCGACGAAGGCGCGCCACTTCGTACCCTTTCTGAATACATGGACATTAAGAAATATGGAGTCTTAATTATAATGTACAGCGCTTTACACAATTACTTGCGCGCCGTAGAATATGCTCCTTCCAGCTAAACCGCAAAATCCTTACAGCTCAAATTTCTCACAGAAACGGCATATGGTCGGCAGTGGACAGGTAACCGAAACAAATGTGGTCGAAATCAACACTGCCGATAAAATGTCACTTTTGGTCGAAATTTTATCGCGAGCAATTCGCCGGTTTGTCTGGGAGAGCACTACAGCAGATCGAACCCTTCAAAACTGGCTATATCGATAGGTACACACAGTATATAATTAATGCCAATACCCCACCTCTATCACCCTCTGATATATTTAAGAGCGTTATGCGAAGATGAAACTTCCATTACTTTTTTTTTTAAATGCAATTAATGATTATGAAAATATAAACTAAATTTTTCTCAGCCATCCTCTGTTTTTTGTGTGTGCCAAGCAAATTCTTGACTTAAAGAATTTATTTTCTCCTACTACTGATGGCCGGCCAAAAGGCAGGATTTTTTTTCGTGCTGATACTGTGACAACCTGGTATAATTATTGCACCACTAGTGCGGAACATACACGGGAAGAACCGGGGAGAACAAAAAAAAACAAAAACAAACAAAGCAAAAAGAGCAGCTGTCCCAGGCGAAGTGTGGGAGACGACACAAATTTCAGGCCTGTGTTCCCACTGGCTCCATTCTTTTTTCCTCCCCTCATCAGCAATACTGATCAAGCTAAATCGTAACCATGATGAATACTTTAATCGGATTAGCGCCACCGGATTACCGATAGCGCGGTTTTACGTAGCGGCGGTGGCTTGTAGTGGCTTGTTTATGCCCGCCAAACATTTCAAATTGGTTTTCACAAGAAATGGTGCTAGTGCAGCGCTTCCCATTGCATGACATGAATGTGCGCAACGAAGCGGAGCTCATACACCAGAACGCGAATTCTTAGTAATGTCGTAATCATAGTCGTAATGTATGATGCGTACGGAGACGGAAAACACGTGAGCGGCATGCGAAATGGCTGCCTTCGGTACGTGTTCTCAACATTTGGCGCTATCATTCCCTTCCCATTCGTGCATTCTGCCACAGCGTGGGGGCTAATGTATGCACTGTATTATCTTACTGAAAGATAGTGCAGCTGACCTTAGAAAAGGTATTTTAACCCGAGCCATAATCGCTGTGGGCTCTCTAAGAGCCTCTAGTACCCATAGAAACGAAACAGGTGGCTAAAGGGGGCGGAGCGAGGAGTTGAGACAATGTCAATGCTGAGACGTAGCCTGAGGTTCAGAGATAGCGTGTTCGCATCAGAACAATCGCTTAACGACTCCAAGGAGAGCTATGCCATTTGGGTAGTACCTCTAAACAAAAAAACATCGATCGATACACTGGCAAGGTCGCGAACAAACAGCAGGTGGTTGTCAGTGCGGTCGACGTGAGCCGATCTTTGCTGCGTAAATTGTGTAGCACGCGGTTTCAAGGTGGTGTAAACTGTCGGTCCCACCTTCGCTGACACCTGATGCTTCATAATTGTAATCGCTTGCTGGGCGTTTTGGTAAGTATGTTTTTGCTTGCAATTGTTTGCTTAAAAGGCACTTTGACTAAACGAGTTTATACCGGGCAAAACACGCACGGCTATGACAGTCATTGTTTGTACTAATGTCAAATGATATTTCTAGGCGTAAAGTGAGCCGGTTTTCTCCCATCAGTTTTTGTTCTTTTTTATTTCGTCTGTCAGCTTTAATTGAAATGGAAGGTCCTACATCATGGACTTCGGGAACGTCAGAAGAACAGGTTCTTGTCTCGGATGCTTGCAGTGGTCGTCCGTCGCTGTAAGTGACTATATATCTTGCGCACATTTGTCTCATCCGTGTGAATGCTTTTAAATGCTTTTAACTTAGTAGCATGCGTTCAAATTCATCCCTCAGTCATTAGCTAGCCTGATCGTTTTGGTGAATCTGTCAATTTCTTCCGCGACTGAATGTTCTCTTTCTAACAAATTCTTCCAATTTTGCTTGATAGCCGCAGTGGTAAACATGTCACATTACGCTACATTGCTAAATTTAGCATTGTGAGCAGCGTATTTCTGCAGCGACTTATTACTTAGTATATATATGACACGTGCGAGCGTGCATGACAGCTCGAAATACTTTTGCTATGGGGTTGTCATAGCGATTGATAATCAGATGTCCTCCAAGTTTTGCAGTACGTCTTCCTGTGGTCAACAGGTGATATGAGAAGCGAGACTTTAAGGCTGGCGCTCAAGTGTGTTTTGGAGGAATCCTAAAATGCAACGCGTTTCCTAAGCCAAATATCTTCCGGAACCTTTCACAGTGCAGAAAAAGATTTTCAGCTTAACTATTTGTGTGACAAAATCGCATGTTTTCATATGGTGAACAGTGCCACGGATTAAGTCGTTGGTCATAATACTTAGTTGCATCGCCGATCGTAATACACAGTTGCAAAACACATGTTGCCGAACCTGAGCAGTGCTTTTCCTGCTTGCTATGGGCTCAGCCAGTCTGCCCAAAAAAGCTCCTGATGGTGTGTGCCCTGGATTCCTTCTAAATGCTGCACATGAGGGTAGCCAGGTTTGATTTAAACTGTTTTCGAATGCTTTTGTTTTAGTGCATCATCCAGCATCAATACGTTCTGGAATAACAGCCAAAATTTGTCCAGCCTTCCCAGTAGTTCTTCACGGCCAGGTGCTGGAAGTTCTGTCAGGTATGGCTTATAAATGTTGTTTGGAATGCTAGTGCCATAGAGAAAGCTGGTGTGCTGTTGTGATGTGGTGTCACCTATGCCCATGGTGAAGTGCAGCCAAAAGCCAACATTTCAGGTAGTTCAAACAGCCAAAATGTTTTTTTTGTGATGCGGTTCGGAAGGCATATAAAGTTTTTTGCCGTCATATCTTCATATTATTTTTTTTCCAGTTCAAAGAGCATGTAGCAGTGCAGACATGACGCTGAATTCATGATTAGGCAAATGCCTGGTCTTCATCGCAAATTCAATGTTTCTATTTCTAAACAAAAATCAGTAACAGTAACTTGTGGTCGCTGTGGGATGAAATATATGATGCCGGCACAACTAGCAAATCTCTGAGATGGGGTTAGAGTGATAGATTTTGTGAAAAGATATATATATGTGAAATTTTTTAACGCAAGGAAACCAAGTTTAGGTTTGACCTAATTAGAGTTACGCTTGCAGTTCGAGTATAGTTAGAATTTTTCTTTGTTTTTTGGTTCAAGGAGCTGCAAGTCATTCAAATGCTTCAGGTACGCAGGGAAAATGTTGAAAATCTTTCAGTCTCAGAGCTCTGACTCTCTGAGAAAAATGAGTCCTATTCCGCATGTCCTGATACGTTATACGTGCTGCACCCATTCTGCGTTGTCAGTCTCTGCACAGTTCGGTATTGCAACTCTTTCCATTAGTGTCTTATCAGAAAAAAATTTTTAATTGGCGCCGCAGTGGTGTCTCAGTAGTTAGGGCATTTGACCGGCGAAATCAATGGTGCGAGACCAAATCCTGGCTGCAGCGACCGCTTTTCAACAGAAGTGAAAAGCATGGCGACCATGTTACGTGCTATTTGAGTGCGCGTTAAATAACTTCAAGTGGTCGAAATTTCTGGAACCCTCCACCACGGCATCCCTCATAGCCTGAATCGCTTTGGTATGTTAAGCCGTTTAAACCAAACCATTTACTAATTTTGTCTTACAGGACTTGAGACCTCGTACTGAAAGAGCTTGTCTATTCGCTCAGTCCCATCAATGATTGGGCTTGCAAATTTAACACACTGTAGATTGTGCATTGGAAATATGTTGCCCAAAAATAGCCGCTAGACACTGCAGCACGAGAAAAAACAAGGACACAAGAACAGAAAGGAACGCCATGCATTTGTTTCTATTCTTGTGTCCTCGTTTTTGTTGCGCTACAGTGTCTTGAAGCTATGAACCAACAAGCCCAAAAAGCCACCCTACTGAAAAATAGCCACATAGCCAAGAAGAAAAAATTGGCACCTACTATAGGACAAAATTGAGCTCAATTTGGCTGCTCATAGTCCAGTCTGGTAAGCCTGCGAATTCCAGGAGGAGTCTAGTAATGCTGTGCAAAGTTTATGTTGTAGAACAGTACTCGTTCAAATTTTTTTTTTTCTCAGTTTTTCTCAGTCCTCCTGGACTGAGGAGGCTGGCCACCTAGGGCTGAATGTTTCGTGCCTGCTCATAATAAATGTTTGTCTCTCTCTTTCAGTGTAATATGTCGGAGCACTCTGCAACATCTTCAGCACAAAAATTAAATAATTTTGGGTAGGGTTGGAATGTGCGTGGTGTTTTGCTAGCACGTTTCAGGATTAGTTCCACAGCTTCATGCCTTCCCTCTAGGGTTTGTGGGTAACCAGTGTACTGATGACATCTTCAGATGTAGTGTTAGTCCTGAATTATCCTTCATTTTGATGTTTTAAATAGAGCTAGTCACCTTTGTATGAATGTCTGGAAGGAGCCTTCGACTGAAACTCAAAACTGTGTTTGTTCACAGGATTATCAGCATTGCTGTAAGATAGGTTTCAGGTGAGGAGTATAAGAACTGACAAACAATGCAAAGTCTCTGTGGTGCATGATTTCTCCATAAGGAAACATACCTGGCTTTTGAAGTCTTGATGTTAATGTATCAAGAACATTCTGTGTTTTGTGTAAATAAGTTTATTTATTGTTTAATACAGCAGTGCAGTGCCTACCATGGCTATATTATAGTTGAATCTTCTCAGTGATGAAGCACACCAAAACAGACAGGAAGTAAGGCCAACATTCATGTGCTTGAACTTTCAAGGCTGGATATTGTGGCAGCTTTTCTTCTTTAAAAGCAGCCTGTAATTTTGTTGTAGTCCAATGGAAATGAAATGCACTGCTTTGTCATTATGGTTGCGACTTAATGTTCTGTTTCTAAGTAGCCTCCAAAAAAAAAATGTAGGTGATAAGGGAGGCCTTTTTTATTTGCAGAGTCTGAAATCTGTTGCAGCCTGCGCAACATGTTCTTGATGTGCTGATGTAATGGGAGGTTGCCTGCAGTAAGGTTGCTGATGAAGTGCAGTTTATAATTTATTGGACTGTTTTTATTTTCTTCTCAGCCTGTTTTGCTTTGGCTCACTTCTGCGTTTACCTATCTGTGCTTTTGTTTTTGCTTTGCTCAGCCGTTGCGCTTGATCGCTCAACTCACTGACAGCATTACTGTTCATTTGTGTGGCTACTCAGTATGCGTGCTGGCTCGCTTTCTCAAACTGCGTCTCTAGCACCTGCCATTATCAAATGTAGGATGCCAAGCTTTCCTGCAGATAAACGTTGAGCAAATAGTGAACCAATGTGTAGTTTTTCTGCATCGGTACACTCACGTACGCCAGGAGATGCGTCTTAGAGGTCAGAAATTTTCATCAGTCAAATACAACGCATGGAGTGTGTATTTTCCCTTTTAGTTATTGTTTATATGCTGTTCATTGAGCTGTGAGACTGAGCTGTCTCACCGGATGGCTTAGCTGGTGAAACGCACACCTCACTATTTCAGATTCAAACCTGGAACTTGCTTCGGTGGATTATGATATGACTCAGTAATATTAAAAAAGTTTACTGACATTGTTTGCTGGAGTATATCATGAAAGGACTGCACAGTTTGGCCCAGAAAGCAGTGTTGATCGAAATGTTACTGGTGTCTAGTTCGGTGCTTACTTTTTTCTTTTTAAGACAGGGAGTCGATTTCAAACAAGTGTGTCAGTAACATGCTTAATGTTTTGAAGTAGAGCGTTAGCGATGTCTTTGCACATGATGTTAGCATGAGGCTGTGTATATAAAGAACTTAGTGTAATTTTTTGCATTTTTTTTTCTTCTTTGGTGGCCGCTTTTCGATGGAGACGAAAAGCTAGGTGCCTGTATGCTGTGCGATATCAGTGCACATTAAAGAACCGCTGGTGTTCGAAATTTCCTTAGCCCTTCACTTCAGCGTCCCTCATAGCCTGAGTTACTTTGGGACGTTAAACCTCACAGACCAAACCAAACCATTTTTTTTTTTGTCGCTCTGATATTTTCTTGCGGAGTCTAAAAAATTTAAGGCATTATTATGAATAGTGGAATTTTGTAGTGCTACTGCAAATGGAAAAAAAAAAATAATAATAATTTGGCATGATTGTTTTGTTTGTTTTTGTAAGTAGTGTTGGTTCGGCCATATGTGCGTGCTTAAAATTGATTCGACGCAGCCTTCTTTTCACAAAGTTAACCTCATAAAGTGATGGCTGTCATAAGCACTTTAACTAAAAAAAAACGACCTACATATAGTACTGTGCTTTGTGTGTGAGTATTCTTTAACCAGAAATGAAGCGACAGGTAATGGATATTGTGTAATATAAGTAATGGTCTGAGCTTGTTCAGGTAGACACCACCAAGCTAGTAATTGTTAATTTAGTTAGTTGTAGCAGTCTTTAGGAAGTGGCTGGATTCTGTCGCATGGCATATAATCGCAGATCGTAGTTCTCCCTTAATGATTGGCGTTGAAATCAGTGAAAATCTTGAGGGCAGCCAAGCGCAGCTTTTAGAAAAATATTTGACCATCAATCCAACTGGGCTCGTTGATTGAAATTAAAGTTGCCTCTGCGAGCACAAGGATATTAACACACATGAGAGTTTCAGAGCAATGAACTGTACAGGGGAGCACTATCAGCTGACGGGCCTTTACAATATTCCTCCTTGAATTTGTGTCCACTAGCACAGCCAGGAGGAACTCCCTGACGTCCCAGTACTACTGTAACCCCAGTGAGTGTGAAAAGGAATGCTGTAACGGAGCATCTGAAGCTGTGGGGCACACATCTACGTTTTCTGTGAAACAGTCGCCTCAGCTGCCAACCTGGCTCTGGCTTCTGGTTGCCCGATGCCTTCGGGTGCCCCTGCCTGGAAGGAAGGCCTGCCGTTTCTTCCCCTCCGTTGGGCTTCTACTTCAGAGTGAGAATTTATAATGCGCTTTTTAATGTGTTACTGTTAGAATGCTTGTTATCGCAAAAAAAAAGTATCCAGCGTTGGTGGCATGTGTAGCTTTGTTGGAATGGAAGCAAAGATTAGAGAGGAATCTTCCTTCCGCTTTCATGGGAGAGAAGAGATGGGGAGGGTTGGGAGGCGACCATGGGGAAGAGGGAGATTGCAGTCCCCTGTCGAGTGGGAAGAGGGTATAGAATGTTGCAGTGTGATTGCTGGATTGAATAAGGAGAGTGGATAGAGGTTAGGTCATGATTGAGGGACTACATCATATCACTTGCTTGCACGGTCTGAACATGTCAGTGGTACCAGCTGCTTTATCTGGAAGGAAAACTAATGCGAACAAATACTCTGCCGCCCCAATGCTTTGATCATCTCAGAACTTTTTTCTTTTTGTTTGTACAGAGCATAGAATATAATAATGCTCATTCCAAAAATTGTAGTAGTTGATGGTGCAGTTTTAAGAAAGGATTTTTGGAGGGATTGTTATAGTGTTCAAATATTGAAAATTCTAAGTTTGAATCAAATATGTGTATGAAGCAAAAAGCCCTCAAATATCAAATTATTTATCTGTCCTATACTTAAAACATTATTCAAAAAAAGACAAATACTGAAATGTTTATTTTTGTTCATTCTTTGTATTGTTATAATTGCCAAATATATTTAAACCTTTTGGCCTAAAGGGCTGCTTTTGTGACTAAAATAAACAAACTTAGACTGACTGGGTACTTTACAAAATATAGAACATGATGTGCTGCGCAGATACACATACCTTTTGATTATATTGCCTAACACTATGAAACCTGTAATTTGGAAATGCAAAATAAGCAATAAAATGAAATCTAAAAATGAACATGACTCGCAATAAAAAGTACATCAATGGGTTGTAAAGCTTCATTAATTTGGTCTTCTAGGGTGTGGAAGAATTGGCAGAACTATCTGGAGGTAAAGTTATAAAATGCATCATTTGAGGGCCCTCAAACTTAAAACGGACTGCTGAATATGGATACATATGCGAAAATGCGGTGAAGCATAGCAGACCCTAGCAAATTTAGCAGTTAACACCTGACCCTATTTGTTGCCTTTTATGCTGGGCCATGCTGTTGACGTCATACTAATTCCTTAATGTTGTGTTTTGTATGAACAGATTTATTTGTTTTCATATTTCCCTTGCATGGTAACAGACTGAAAGGATTCTTTGTTGCCTTCCATGAGAGTTTGCTTTTCTGTTTTTTTTTCCTTACTGTTTTTGGACCTGTAGAAAGCTTGCAGTATTGAGTAAACAAAAAGATTGATAAAAATAAAATATATGAAGTGTTAAGTGTTCATCAGGGGTACAGGAGATATGGGTACAGGGGTACAGGAGGAAGTGTTGCATTCCACTCTGGTTTTATCTGACTTTACCTCTAGTTTTATCTGCTCATTTACTTGACCCATTTTTACACTGTTTACTCTCTCTTTTAGCATTCTTAGCCTCTATGCCTTCACCTTTCAGCATTTTTGATTGTGTCAAATTTTGTATTTTATCTTGTATTGCTAATTGTTAACTATCATTTTTTCAACTTTTTGAAGCATATTTAAAAGTTTCACACAGATTTTTTTTTCCTTATTTGTAAGTTCTATTAACACCAGTGCATCTTCATGCTCTCATGTGACCTTAGTATTCCTTCATTAATTTGGCCCCTTTTATTGAATATTTTGGATAACTCTGACTGCTGCCAGGCTGTTGCCAAATTCTTATGTAAGGCTATGGTGTCGGCAGCTATTGGCTGCCTATATTCAAAGCCAGTCCATATTTAAACCTTGCTTCTGGAGTGCTGAAACTCATGCTCCTTACATGCCATTTGTGTTTGTGTAATGAAGCCTTCTCACGTGCGATGCCACACATGAAGAAGGTCTAGTTCTGCCGCATCGCAAACCGAAAGAAGCTGCTCAACCCTTTTCTATTGAAAAGCAGTCTTACATCCGATCCACCTAAATGTATGTACCAGTTAAAGCGCTGGAGGGAACTGTGAAAAAGCTTTGTCGTTGTAGAGTGTTCGTCTAAAGATGAGGTCACCATTGCCCAGGTTTTCACGAAATAAATATTGCTCTCAAGCAAACAGATTTTGGCAGTGTTGGGGAGCACCTCAATAATTCAGCACTTGAATTCAGCACTTGGACATTTTTTGCTCTTCCTTGAAGGCCAAATTAATGCGGTTTTACTGTTCTTGTGATATTTATGTGTTGCAACACATTTCTACTTTTTTTGCTTTTGGCTTTTATGTACACTTCTCTTTATTTGTAGTCATGTTAACTATTTGTTTTTAAGTTTCATTCCCATGTATTCTTATTCCAAGAATCTTCTTCAAGCTTTCCGGAAACATGCTATCTGTCAATATTTTCATAAACGCTTATTTCTTTATCACTAGCATTTTAACTTTTATCTTCATTGCTTCATCCTTGTGATTCTACATAAGCTTAGCTTGTTGTTAGCATTGGCGTCGAATTCTGGCAGTTCATTATTTTAGTTTGATTAAGGGTTTAATGCTTCAAAGTGATTCAGGCTACAAGGAGGGATGATGTGGTGGAGGGCTCTGAAAATTTCGACCACCTGGGTTCTTTATGCCATCCAGTACGCGGGCACCTTGATTTTTGCCTCCATCAAGCATTGGCCGCTGCAGCCATGATTGAACCTGCATCATTGGGTTCAGCAGTCGAGTGCTCTAACCACGAGCCACCACTGTGGGGCCTTGTTTCCTTTTCTTGTGTCAATCGGCGTGGCCATCTGTTTAAACGTTCTGTACTCCTAATCTGTTTTGCAGGCATTTATGCAGTGGTGTGGGGATTTTTTGAAATTGAGTTGTATACAGCACTCTTCTGTGTTGCATTGCTGCTTAAGTGATCGCTTCTGGCTTTGTTTGCTTAGTGTTCCTCTATTTCCGTGCCTGCACTCAAGATTTACAAAAGGGGATGATAAGATTGAGCAAAGATTGAACTTTCTAAATTTTGCAGTTTGATTTTGGTGCACTCTGCCATGCTGTCTAGGTAACCTTATCCTGCTTACCAGCGCCATCTTTAACTGGCTGTTGCCTTCATTCTGAATGACTATGCTAGCACTGGGTACGTAGTGTAATGAGGAACCTCAATCGCATATTAATACCATTTTGTGCTTTAGTGGTGGATGTATCACCATTGTAAGCCTAACTACATCCACTACAGGACAGAGACCTCTCTTCTATTCCTACTTTTAACACTGTACTCTGCACTCTGCCATGCTTTCTAGGTAACCTTTTCCTGCTTACCAGTGCCATCATTACTGGGCTGTTGCCTTCAGTTTGAATGACAGTGCTAGCACTGGGTACATAGTGTAATGAGGAACCTCAGTCGGATATTAATACCATTTCGTACTTTAGTGGTGGACGTAGTGCTTCACCACTGTAAGCCTAATTACGTCCTTTACAGGAAAGAGACCTCTCTTCTATTCCTCCTTTTAATGCTGTACGCTGCCAGCTGCGGCTACCTATATCCCCACAAACTTTTTCGTCTTTTTCGTCCATCTGACTTCCTACTTGCTTTCTCTTGGCACTAATGTCTAAGCTGAACTAACGATGGACTTCCTACTTGCTTTCTCTTGGCACTAATGTCTAAGCTGCACTAACGTGTTAAAGGGCTTTACCTTGAATTTTTCCAGTCCTCACAGTGCTCTCATGCATCGGCCTCTGCGGGGTGCATATCGTCTACGAGATTCGACTTATCACGGTGTCCCATGGGGAGTCAAAGACTCTCTACCGATGCGTCAGCATTTTTATGGTGGTCAGCTGGGGCCTTTTTGGGCTGTATGCCCGACGGCTGGCTCGGAGGTTGTTCAGTCACCCGGCTTTTATCAAGGTATGGCAGACTAAGGAATTCACGGCAAATCGTCCGTAATTTTTGCACTTTAGGTGGGCATGGCTTTTCACTGCTTGTTCATTCTGTCCAGCGAGCAGTGGTGAATTGATTGCATTGATTGAGTTTATTAATGCATTCTGAACTCATCCAGCCAGGCTTTTTCCTGTGTGTCTCACCTGTTTTGCAGGACATTAGGATGCATTCCAAAACTCTGCTGAAGATTAACGCAGCTGCCCTTGCCATCATACTGGGGGCAATGTTTCTGGCTGTGAATGCTTTCTGCGCACGTGCCATGATACAGGGGGAAACATGTGCCATGATTGGCTTTCCACGCATAGTGTGTACCGTGCACTTCATCCTGCGTGTTGTCTACTCCTTCTTCTCTCTGATGTGGAACGGGCTGGTGTGCATGGTTTTGGTGTCCGTGGCCCGGACGCACACGATAGGTGAGTGGAAAGCAACGAGCGTCTTTTCTGCCTTATTTGTCCTCTATTTTTTGCCAACATAATGACTGTCAATATGTATTCTGAAATGCTTACTTCCTTTGGCACTTCTCTTTTGCCCTGATATCTAGCACAGTCTCTTTGGGCAGCAAAAGAATGTGTTCTAATATCTGACTAGTTTTCCGTTGACATTTTTCACTCATTTGGCTAAGCATGGCTGCATTCTAATTTCCGCTTTGAAGGTAGCATTTCTGTTTACATGTCAGACAGGCGTTAGTAAGAGGGAAACATGAGGCAGATTGTTTCACACATTAATTGTACCCACTGATGGCACAGCCTGTTTAAGGGCTCCTTTAAATTTTCAGCAGCCTTAATATAAGCTTTAGAGGAGTGTAGGCATCTAACTTTTCCTTATGTGTTTTCTTCTTTCAAATTGCGCTTGGGGCATTGGTATATGCAGCACATTCAGGGGTAATTGCCTACAACCACTTAATTTATTTATAATTGAATTTCTTCTTTGCGCTGCTTTGTTTTCATCAACCAAACAATGGCTGCGACATTTGATTGGTGTTTATGTCATGTGAGGCACAAAAAAGACAGTATAACTGTTGAAACTTGGTTGTCATTGCAGCTTTTGAAGCAGGCTGTCTTAATTGTTGTTGTGAAATAAATCTACAATAGGCGTCGGTTAGGCTAAACTCTCTCAAGATGAATTTGACTGAGTCTGCCGTTGAAAGGCACAATGCACTGCGGGAGACAAAGAATGATTGTGGTGTGGGTCACTTTGATCCATTAGTGGATTGTGCCTGAGTTAGCTGTGGTTTACTCCATTCTTTTATCCTGTTGCCTGCAATATACGGGACAGACGGGGCACTGTTTAAAAGTGCACTTTTGTGAACATGCTAGGTCACTTGATGGTAGTTCTGGGACACACTTAACCAAGCATGTTAAGAATTACAAATGCACACCACCGTTCGAAGAAACACGCGTTCTGTGGAGGCATAAAGACAAGCCAGCCTGGGAGATTATGAAGGCTTTTAGAATAAAAAGCTGATAACTGTGTGAATGCACTATCATTGTTGTTACTTGACTCAGAGTTTGACTGTCTTGAAAATGCACCTTTCTTGTGACATGGTTTGAATCTGTTTCACTTGCCTTTTTTGGTTAGAGCATTGTAATCGTGAACTTGACTACACATGTCATGTGCTTTTTGTTCTTTTGTTTTCTTTTCTATAGTGCACGTCTTAATAAATTTTGTCAGTCGATAGTGAGCGCTTGTTCTATTTTTCCTCGTGTCTGTCTTCGTCCTTGTGATGCCGCAGCATCATGAATCTGTACCAACTCTCCCAATTTTCTACCCTTTTACTTAAGCTTCACTTGTGAGTAGACGTGATAGCACCTTTAACATCGCCTTTTCATTCCGCAGAGTTTAGGCAAACATTTTCTTGTTTAAATTATTTAAAATTTTAAAATGATTATTACTGTAATATCAATTTGATCCCAAACACACATTAGTAAGTCGTATGCGCCACAATACATTCACTAAGTGCCCTTTTAGCATGCTTGGCATCACCGACCCTTCATGGCTGATGTGTTGTGTACCCACCTGTCATGCAGAGGACCTGGGTTCGAACCTCAATGGCGAGAAATATGTTTTATTGAATTGCATATTTTTTCCAAAACATTCCTGGGTTATGTTTCTCAGTCCTGGTTTACAGAAATGGCTTTTCAGCTGAATGAGCTCAATATGCTATCACGTAAATTGTGATTAAGGGTGGGTTCAATTTATAAGCTTGTATCTCCGGTTTGTCCCAAGGGTTAAGTCTCAGATGTGCACGTCCTGTTATCGGGAAAGTTGAGTACTTGGAAGCAATCGGTAATGTCACAAGTCACCAGTTTCATTAAGGAGATCCCTGTGAGTCTGAAGAGGCATGTTCGCTGAAGCTGCATGATGCATGAGAAATAGATCATATGATGCTTGTCTGTACATTGCCAAAATGCAGAATATTTACATCGGACATATTAACGTTCTTCGTAACAAATTTTGTGGGCATGCTGGCTATTGCTTTCTTTTCTTTTTGATCCAGCTGACTAAGTAACAAAAGGTTATTGTAGTGAGTTTTCTAGTCTTGTTCTTCCGGTACAGTGAGGTGGAGCGACGATGACTGACAAAATACGGATGGAGACATTTGGAGTTAGCAAGGAGATTAACTGAAGTTTATACACAATTTATACATAAAACTTTACAATATATAGAGCACCTACTGCAAGGTTGGGTAAAACATATGAATCTGGCTACTTCGGTCTATCCAAAGATGATGCGCTAAGCCATAGCTCAGAACTCAGAGCTGTCGACTGAGTTCTCGGGCTCAATTTTAATGCCTCGGGGCCCAGCCCACACTTGAATCGTAGCCAGTTGCAGCAGGCATCACTATGATGGGTTACTTACTGCCTACCACACCCCTTTTGACTTTGCTAATACTAATAACTCTCTCCCGAGACACATATGCAAGCAAAAAGAGTATGAAAAAAAAAGTAAAAACATGCAAATGGCAATGACCCGAGCAACCACAATTGGCCTGTCAAACTATGGGCCCTGCCACACAACTTTACCCTGTACACAGACCCCTCTGTTACAGAGGGAGGGGAGAAACAAACACGTGAACACAACTTTTCTTTTCACGCCGTGTCGCCTCCGCGTTGACACTGCACCTGGTCACTTCAACGTCACGTTCGTCAGTGCTAATTTCTTATTACCGTTTCGACACATCCTTCCCATACTTCATGGCACCATGCACTGCAATAAGTGACAGTCGTCTTGGCTTGTCGGTTCTCCCAAAGTCTGCACTGACAGTGACCTTAGCCCTTGCGAGCCCGGTGTCGTTGCTGAAACGACATGAAACGGACCTTTCTAAGCAGATGCATCTCTCTTTTGTATACACAGCCCTCGTCATTCCAACCTCGACTCACCAGTCATTAGAGCCTGTTACCTCTGTCACTCCAACGGCTTTCATCGGTGGTGTTCACCTTGCACCGCGCGAATATCTCAATGCCGATAGGTGCTCTTGTAGTACACACAAGGAATCACTGCTGCCAGGGGCTGACGCTTAACAGGGCCCTCCATGTTACCGCGTGCATGTACCGACCCTTACAATTAATGCACACATTCTTGTTCCCCATGCATCTGTAAAGTATTTTTATAAAAGTGAGAATTACTATTAAAGTTAACAATTGAACAGTGGATTTCTTATATTGAGCTTGATTCGTTTTGCTTTGTTTTCATGTTCAGCTTCGAGAATACTCAATAGAGAATACTTGAAGGTGCTTGCAACTTCATGCATAGCCTCCTTTATACTCTGTGCCTGTCAACACGCCGCGCGAACAATAGAGCGGCGCCGTTGGGTAAAGTTGCGCGGCGCTGCCGCTCTCCTCGCTGAGGGTGCCACTGACGTAGGGGCTGAGGCGCACGGGTCGCACGGATACGAACGTCGGCGCGGGGCGGGAGTGCTATTATTCGCTAGCGGGATAACTGTTTCTAAGCATGAATCGTGCATATTCAGCATATTTACTTGTAAGGCCGACATCCACTAAGCATATCAAGTGATCATATGATACTTGTTAGGCAATGACACCAATGCTATATGACATTTTATGTCAGGCAGTTTTAAGAAATTGTGCATGGCTCGAAAAACTGCATGACTGCTCCGCTAGTGCCAATGGTGATAGAAAAATTACAATGCTAGTCTACACTGCAATAAAACAAAACTTAAGAAGTAAGGCACCAGCATTTATTTACACATTTCATAACAGCAATTCTGCTACAAGAGTACCATGTAGAAGTGGTGTGATTAATAGTTGCCACAAGTAGGGAAAAATGTTCACGGTGACTGCTGTCACTGATAGCTCTTCACAAGCCAGCTTGATTTACAGATGATTGGAACAACTGCATCGCAGTATGTCATTGAGATCTGTAAGGAGAACAATTTTGGTATCAGCTGTTACGTTCAATGATTCAACGTGTCGTACAAACGTTTTTTTTTTTTAACTTGAAAAAAAAAAAGGAAAGACAATATAGGCTTTGCATCTTTCGGTTTCGATCACTCCAAAATAATCGTCACAATAGGCAAAGCTTGTGTTTTTATTTTTTCACAGAACTGCGCAGTTAGCGAAACAAAAAATACTGCGCTGGAGCACATGTAACGTACTACACAGACGAGCTAACCAGGGAGGAAGTTAGCATCGCAGTCCAGAAAATACACGTGCACATTTAATAATATTATGACCTTACTGACTCTTAATAAACACACTTCTGGTGCTGTCATTACTTTTCACAGGCCTTAGCAGTTGAGTACAAGTTTTGCGCGGTTTCCGATGCTAGAGAGGGACAGCGATTTAGTTGACAAGGAAAACTAATATAGGCTTTGCACTATTTGGTTTAACTTCCTTTAAAGTAGTCTTCTTCACAATAGATAAATCTTGTGTTTCTATTTTATCACAAAATTTCGTAATTAGTGTATACTGCAAAAAACAAACAAACAAACAAACAAACTTCGCAGGAGCACATCTAAGACTACGCAGACGAGCTAGGCAGGGAAGCAATTAGCGTTGCAGTCCAGAAAGCACAGGTGCACATCTAACATTACTATTGCAGTATTGACGCTTAATAAACAGTGTTTGGTGCTGTCACTATTTTTTACAAGCCGCAAAGCAGCTGAACACTACGCAGCGATCGCCGGAAGGACAATTAAAGCAAAGCTGGCACTTACCAGTTAGTACAATGCTGTATTCCTGCAGCACCCGAAGGCAGAGAAAAGTAGAAGCATGACCTTGTACACTGCAAAACAGTCCACGAAACAGCGAGAAAGCGGCAGCGCGTGGCTATCCGGACCGCTTTGCAACACGGCGTGCCCGGCACTCTCCTGGCGAGGATGACCCTACGTCACTGTCGCCATCTCTCGGCAGCCAGCGGTGTAACTTGTCAATGGAGGAGGAGCGGCGGCAACGACCGCGGAGCACGGAGTTTCCAGGCACAGAGTGTATAAAGGAGGCTATGCTTCATGTTACGACATATTCTTCAGTTTTTAAACATTATAACATTAACTTGCAGGTATTCGGAGGTTCATCAGGGAACTAGAAGCAGATGCTGTGGGCTATGAAACCCGGAATGCCAAACAGTACTCTAGTTCTCCAATGACAGCTGAAGACATTTGTGATGGTAAGAGATTTCAAATAAGTTAAGTTATTACTAACATTATTCATGTTTACAGCATGGAGCATGTGCAGTGCTTAGAAACCTGAGGATGTTCTAGTGCTTTTGCAACATGCAAATGGCATAGAAGTGACTTGTGAGATGTTTTGAGGCCCTGATTTATAGAAATGTACGCAAATAACCGCCTGGCAAAACCAAAAATATTTTTCTCTCACACTGTGGGCACGCTCTGGAGAAGAATGAAGTCAGAAGTTGCCTCATTTCCATTTGCCACTTAGATGCTTTAGCCATATGGCCCTGAAGGCTTTCTAAGTCTGCATACGGTATAGCAATTGCATTATTATGTCTGATGTGACGCAATTCATTTGTATAGGACTAGATTATGCTAGCATATCGTGCTCTCTTTTAATCTTGGCAGGCCACGAGACAACCCTTTACAGCATTCGTCTTCTTGTATATGCACTTGCTGAAGCTGGTTTAAGCTTTCTTTATGTCTTCTTTTCAGAAAGTGTTTGGATTGACAACAACACATCTCCATCTGGGTCCTACATTCCGGATGACTGCTACAGTCATGCTTCATCACACAGACATGTCCGCTTGCGAAACTGTGTCAGCCGCAACATTTCAGTTGTCAGTGGAGCTTACGATTCGGTACGTATGAATGGGCTAACTTTGTTCCTTTAGGTTAGCCTTAAAGGGATTCTGAGCGCTGTGGCATTCAATTGTTATTCTCAGTAAAAATGGATTCTGGCTATGCTAAAATTTGGCTAGCAGCAAAAGGCCCATATGTTCACTAAAGATTGGATTAATAATGCCGTCAGTCAATTCTAACCCTTGATGTCCATACATAAAAGGACGGGTTGCCGCCATTTCGAAATAAATTTGTGTTTTACTTCCAAGATTAGCCAGTGGTGCTACTACCTGTGCTTTGTTTTGGGATATTTTTGTTTATGGAAGCTCAGGGTTTGTCAAAAGTGGTCTTTTTCTGTGATTGGAATGCAGTACTCAACACATTTAGGCCAACTGCTATTTGTCCTCAGTGCTCCTTTAAGGTTGATCAGCTTTTGATGGAGGTGAAAAGCAAGGCGCCCGTGTGCTGTGCAATGTCAGTGCACGTTAAAGAACCCCAGATGGACGAATTTTCTGGAACTATCCACTATGGTGTCTCTCACAGACTGAGTCACTTTGGGACGTTAAACCCTACAGACTGGACCAAACGAAGTACCAAGTCTTTTTCGAATAGGCCGGCGTTGCCAAAAGTCTCCACAGCCTGTGGCACGCTAGCTGGCTTCCCCTATTCCTCCCACTTATTAAGAATAAAGTTTGATCAGCCTCTGTCCTCGCGTATAGGCTGTATGTGCACTTGAATGCCATAAAGGGCTGATATACTCCATGGAGCAATAATCTGCAGAACATATGCACGCTTCAGAAAAATGTAAAATGGGGAGATATGTTAGCATGGGTTTCATGACTTCATAGCACAAAAAAAAAAAAAAAAGAGCAAGAAGGAAGGCATGATCATGTCTTCTCAGCGCAATTAAACGGTCACACAAACTGTCGTCAGCGAAGGTAAACAAAGCGATAATAACAACAGGTCATTGAACCACCCATCATTCTCCTGCAAGTTGTTGATGTGGCTTGCGAGACAGCTGAGATATTAGTGGTTGCAAATGCCCCTCCTCCTCTTCCCTCGCGACTTGTATACTGAAGGGATTCACAAATATGTCACGCAGATGAACTTCTGGTTGCTACAGTAGCTTGTTTCTGTGTTTTGTAGCATTTGCCGTGTAATCTGTCTCATCCCTTCTACTTCTGCGAGTTTTGCTGTTTTTGTCATGACATCCACAAAAGCTAAAGCAGAGACTTCAGTGGAGTTGTCTGCTGATAACTAGATAAATAAAGACATGATGCACCAGATGTACTGTTACATAAGAATCTCGTGTTATATGAATAGTGCAGTGGCATTGTTTTTGGGTGCTGCTTCGTGTTTTGCATAGTACTATGCATTTTTATTGTGGAGTTTCAAAAATTTCCCCACCTCAACCACTGGCTTGTTTGTGATGAAACTGCTCACAGAAGTCGTACATTTTGGTGGCTTTTGTCTGGTCCATAGTAAGTTTGGCTGTAGTGCTAACCAGGTTCAGCAGCGCATGATTTAGACCCGTAATCGCCTGCGTCGAATTCAAGAAACAGAAAGCCATAAGTTGGGTTGCCACCTAATGGCGGTTGCAGAGCCAGGTGTTATTTGCGAAGAAAACTGCCAGGATGCGAAAGGTGTCGAGGTGAGTGTTGCAAGCTGCGCAAGTCTTCTGCACATGACAGCAACTGCAGGCTTTTGGCAGCAACCGTGCCTTTGGGCCTTTTGGCTCCTCCATCTCGACACAAATAGTTGTGGGTTCGGATCCTGCGTTGCCATGACCAGGTAAGTACCATTTTCAAACTTGCTATAAAACGAAAGTTACCACTGTGTGCAAGCTTTATGTATGGTTTCACCACGAACAAGCCTGTGGTTGAGGCAGGGAAAGCTTTTAAATTCTTCACACTGAAAACATGATGATGCACTTAAGGTAAAGTTATACTTTGTTTTTGGCGGGCAGGTGAGCACTGGTCAAAGTTGGATACGTCAAGTTGGCGTCGCCGCGCCAGGCGCAAAACCCGCCTTCTACAGTGGAACAGATTCCGCTGCGCGAGAATCAACGAAGGGAGAGTGTGTGCGTGCAGCCTACCCTGGCGTGGCCCGCACAAAATGCAGCCGGCTGCATTGGGCACCGGAACTGCCGAACGTGCCGGCATCGAGTGCCACTGGAGTGTAGCAGATTGCGTTTTGGCCGACGTGACGTCGCCGTGCCGAGCATACACGCGCGCGCTGCATCTGAGTATAACCGTGATTATAGTGTTAGGAACAAACAATGTTGACGGGGCTCTTAGTTTGAGTAGTAACTTCATACCAGCATCTGGCCAATTGATGAACTGGGGGTAGCAGCAGCAGTAAGGCGAGAAATGCTAACTGCAAACAAACCTAGGGGAAATGAGGCTTCCATTGTGAGATGCATATGAAGGGAGTCGGCAGCTGCTGACACCAAGGAAAGCGTAGGGGATTTCTCTTTGTTCTGATCTTGATCAGTGTGAAATAATAATAATAAAGTAGCCATGAAAAAGCGGGAGAAATAGCAACCACATACCACCAGTGGGAACCAAAACTACGACCTGCGACTGAGCTACGGCGGCGGCTGTTCATTCTTCTGCTCACTTCGAGTATTTATGTTGTGGGTAATTTGTTCTTGAAAGTGTTTGCCAGCGCCACCCTCGTTCATAGCAGCGGAAGTGAAATGCCTTGTGTTACCATGAGTGCCACGTAGAATGTTATCTAAAGAGGAGGGCAAGAGCTGTGTTATCACACAGATCCCAATCTCCTCGTTAGGTCACATTTGCCATCCGATCCCACCGGATGCCACTGGCGGCATATGGCTGTTTTTTTTTTGGCGTTCTAATAATTGAGTTTCATGATTGCATTATTATTTCTTATTGATCAACACCAAACGCACAAAGAAAAAAAAAAAAACAAATCTCCAGTCCTTTCATTGGTGTTCATTGGCTGCTTTTATATGACCACAAGCGTGATCCGATATATAGAACACAGTAGTGAGTAAGATTGCCTGCAACTTAGACATACAATTATAGTGCAACAGCCCTAGAAATGCACATTCTGCAGTGATGGGCTGTCTGGTCGTGTACTCTGGATGCTGCAAAGCCTAACAGGCTTTGCAATCAAGGCTGCCTCGGCAATGGCTAGCTTCCCATTGTCTAGCATAAGGGGCCTAATCTTGTTATGCACTGTAAGCGCAGCAACGTTTCATTAACAGGGGTATACTTGTTGGCTCTTGCAACACTTTGGCAGTAAGGCGAGCAACGCCATCTCTTGACGCTGCCAGTAGCTTTCGGACAGCTAGGTTAGCTTCACTGCATGGCAGAAATGTTGTTTGGGGAATGGTGCTGCCAGACCAAAGGCAACTGCTACCTGCATGCAATGTACCTCACATCGCACAGTTTTGCAGCATATTTATTTGGCGGTCAGTAGGGGCCTAAGGTCGCACCCACACCACTTCGGACGTGAAAGGCGATTGTGGGAGCGCAATTAGAAGTGCCACTTACAGGGGCATTGCACTCGTTGAAGGTATCAAATAATTTGTTTACAAGATTTTTATAAACATATTCAGTAAAGCTGCAATCTTGCATAGAATTTTCAAGTGGATTCCTTGAGCGTTCATTATAAGCAATAATTTAATATATTCAAAGTAAACTGTGTTGTAATACATTAGTCTTTTTAATGCCCCATTGTATCTCAGGTTAACTTGGTCACAGTTACTATTCTGCTGTTGAAACTGAAACAATATAAGGGAATGAATTCTAGCAAATTATTTATTGAGTGTTGGTGAATGTCATTTGGCGATATATGCTTACTGGTATCTTCTGAATGGTTATAAACAAATAACAAACAATGAAAATTGTATGTCTATGCCCCTTCAAGAAAACTCTCTCTGTGCACATTTTAAAATTTTGGAAAGTCTAACTCTAGAGAAGGCTAACCGTGACAGTCTAGTCAACCATGGCATGACTTTTTTGCTTTCTGTCCAGGATATCACACAGTCTTCAGCAGATTTGAGTGTGGGAACTTCACCGCCGGCACGAAGCTTGTCAATAGCCGAAATACTTCACGTCTACTGGAAAGTCTCGGTAAGTCTCGTGACTAATTATCTCCAGTTATCGCCCCATCATTGAACTTTGTGGTGCCGCAAGTGCTGGACATCGCAGTGTTGGTGAGACAGAGAAGGCCGTTGGGCATTGGCAGATTTACTGGTGTCACTGGGACGTTGTTTAGAGCGTGGGTTTTTGAAATTCGTGCATCTAGTGGTGCGGGATAGCCAAATTTTGTTGAGGCACAGTGTCAAGGAAAATTGCATTTTTGAAAATTGTCAAGTTGATATTGCCTTTGCTGACGGCAAGCTACAAGTCTCTAATTGTAACCAGGCTCCTAATTGTAATCAAAAAGCTAATTATCAGAAATTAGTTAACCAGCTTACCAGTTAACATCACTAGCTTTTTTTTTTTTTCTAATGTCTGCCAACACTGGTATGATAGTGCTACAGAAGCAGCCTTGATACCTCAAAAAGCATATTTTTAAAAATTTTTGGCCTGCTTTCCTGAATTACCTGGTATAATGCAAAGTCTGTTTTGAGGGTGGCAAAACCTCTGTGAAAGCATTCATTTGCATTCTACCTTGTGGCAGACCTTTGTCTGGGAGAACATGGCTCCACACACATGCACGTGTGCCTGTACACGTGTGCATGCACGCGCGCGCACGCGCACGCACGCACGCACGCACGCACGCACGCACACACACACACACACACACACACACACACACACACACACGCACGCACACACACACACACACACACACACACACACACACACACACACACACACACACACACACACAGACACTTGCTTTGTCAGCTTTTGAGTGTGTTCAGTATCCTGCACTTCTTGAAAGTGTGACTGATGAGCTCCTTGGGAATGCTTGCTGAAATGCCAGAGATCGCACTATTCCTGATGCTTTTAGCAGCTGCGTTACTTTCTTCTTAAAATCCAGTCACAGCATTGTGTGAAGTATGATGGTGCTGCTTTCAGTCATGTGGGTGTAACAACTTCAGCCCAGTCATATGGCATTGAAGGCATGCTCTCTAAGAACAGGAATGCCTCATTTGCCTAGTCTGCCTCATAAATGGGAGGTCGTGCCACACTTCCAGCCCTTTTTGTATGGTAAAGTAGCATATGGTGCGCATATGGCTTTCATTCAATGAAGGTTTTATCATAGCAGTCTGCTGTTCATGTCATTGATAGCCATGCTCATTTTTCTTTGATGACATGCAGAGACCAGTGCACAAATAAAAGAAGTATGTTACTGCTGTCTATTCCTTGCTATAAGCAGCTTTACAGGGCCATGAAGTCTCGGGCAAGCAATACTACGCATGCATGCGTTGTTCATTTCAGTTATTGTGTTTGAAGAGTTGAGTATAAATTCAGTACAAGAACATTTTTTTCTGTTCCAGCAATTTGTGTTGATGGTTCATTCCACAAGTATGTCTTCACCAAAGATGGCAACTGCAACAGGGAAGCGTATGACATCTTTCTTGATGCCTGCGAGGATGATGATCTGTAGCTTTGTTGAGCATGATCATATGTGTATATATTGTACATATCCTCAATAAACATGTTTTAGCCAGTACAGTAGCACTTCCTTTTGCAAATATGCTTAACTCTCAGTTTGGGTTCTCTTTCTTCAAGCAATTTTCTTCAATATATGTGAAATAGTCTGCTGAACCACTCAAAACAGATGTGGGGCTATGTTATCACTGCTGTCGTAATATGTAGTGCAGTGATGGAATTACTGCACCAAATGGAGCAACATGCTGCTGTAACATGGGTTTTGCTCACTTTCATGCCACACTTACACCAAAATGTCATTCAAAAACTTTGGTTTAACTGAAGTAGCTAAGTTGATGCAGACTCTAAATGTTGGCTGTGTGAGTCTTTCAGAACTGACATTTTGCAGGCACATTAACATAATCGAAAAATTCGAATAGTTTGTGATCGTATATTTTTAAATATTAGTTGCACTGCGTGTTGCCAGTTGACGTCCCGAACAAGTATATGAAGTTCGCGAGCTTTCCACCTCCCCAGAACTAGTGGTCTGCAGTGAAAAATTGTACCGTTTCTAGCGCTGACTAGCTTGGCACGCGGTAATAGTAAGCCTTGCACAAAAAATTTGCTGACGGCCATGCATGCTCGTGCAGAGGATATGTCAACACAACCCGCGCTGCTCATTCAGTCGGCAATCTCCGGAGAATCTACCCACACGCACCCGATATCTGGGGAGGGAATGCTGATCCATTTGCTCCATTCTCCAAACTGTCTTACCTGCTCCATCCTGCTCCAAAACTTCATATTGCTCCAAAACTGCTCCAAACCTGTATGTTCTGCCATCATATTTAGTAGAATATGGAGTTTTGCTGCTCAGGGGGCTATTAATGACATGTCCTCCAAAAATGTGATTTGATACAATTTGACAGTGAGGAGCACACTGGGGCAGTGGCATGGTGCGCGCTCCATGTACTCGCTGATCTAGGGGCTGTTTAGTCAAAGGCAGCACAGTTATGAGTGAAGCAGTTACGGCGAGTACCTCGAGCTGTTAGGAAAGTTTTCCCGACAGCACAGAAAACTAGTGGTTCTAAGGGTTCAGCTATGAAAACAAGCAGATACTTCACCATCACGCACGCCTCTGTGTAAGTACCAAGCATTTCAAGCCGACGTCAGTAGCATACTTGAAGCGTAAGGGCACCACAAAGGAACCATTCACTAGGCATATTCTCAAGAGTGTTGGAAAGCCATACAGGGCCTGTTGCCAGCACGTTTAAATTAAGGAAGCGCCACTGTCGCTTAATAGGCAAAAGAATCTGGAGGAGGAAAAGGCCTCCCTTGAGTGCAGTCAATTCTTCCTGAAGGTACTACTGAACATTACCCTGGAAATTTTTCAGCATAAGCATAGGATCATCGATGTGAACGTCAAGTAGTAGTGGTGGTGCTTGAGTAGACTCCACGTTTTATCACGTCAAAATAGTCGACTTAGTTCAGTTGTGATGTGTAGAAGCAAGCGTTTTGTTTGCTACTAGCCTTTTCCAAATTGTTCCCCAGGTCAGTTGTGTTATCTTAAATATCTACATCTCTTGGCCGTTTGTCTTGTCAGAGATGCAGGTGTAGTTGGCAAAGCATTAAATGTTGAACAGAAAGGAATTAGATTGGGTATTTCTGTATGTCAGAAACAAAAACTAGCAATTATTAAAAGCGTTCGACCCTAGAGAAACACTAAAACATAATTCGGATGCTCCAAACTCTCGCTTCATTGCTCTAAAGCTGCTCCAAATTGGCTTTATTGCTGCTCCCCGAGCCTGCTATCACTCCTGCGAGATGAATCGACATGTCTCTGATAACACCAAGAGCATGTATCCACACCAAGAGCATGTATCCCTCAACCGGGCCGTCGGCAGCAGCCGCTGCCCCTGACTGACAGACTGACGGCCCATCCGACGAGCCTGCATGCCGCCTACTCTACTGCGAACACTCTGTGAATAGCTATGGCCGACGACAGCGGAACCCGCGCTATAGTGCTCTAGAACACTATACCCGACCCACCGCAACTCTACACGGATAAAAACCAAAACTATCTCGGACCGTGCGGACCAGCGCATATCGAGATTTTTCGGTCACGAACGACGCTGCTTTTTACATCATTGCATAAAAAGGGAGTCTGAAATAAAGGTGTGTCCTACGTAGGGCGTGGCCTCTCTCTAGCGGCACGCTATAGTTTCGCTTTAGTGCGCTCGTTTGTGTGCGAGACGGCACGGATAGAATTCCATTAACACTAGCAATAAAATCTGCGCCGTTCATAAGCATGTGGGACATCTTTTAAAAATTACAGAAATAGTTTGGCCAGCTGCCTGCGCTAAAGGCTTAGATTAATCGAGTGTGCTGAGAAAAGTTGCTGCGAAGTCACGTGTTTATCATTGTAAATGCGACATTTATGAATCTCGCAGAGCTGAATACAGCGGAATCAATGTCAGTAACCGCATTGCATTTAACCAAGAAAGCAACATTTGGGCGCAATTCTACCATGCAACACATACTAGCTATAGTACACTCCTCATATATGCATCGCTGTGAAAAAAAAAATATATAACTTAAAATTTAGGCCCCGTCTATACGTTTCGACGAAGGCGCGCCACTTCGTACCCTTTCTGAATACATGGACATTAAGAAATATGGAGTCTTAATTATAATGTACAGCGCTTTACACAATTACTTGCGCGCCGTAGAATATGCTCCTTCCAGCTAAACCGCAAAATCCTTACAGCTCAAATTTCTCACAGAAACGGCATATGGTCGGCAGTGGACAGGTAACCGAAACAAATGTGGTCGAAATCAACACTGCCGATAAAATGTCACTTTTGGTCGAAATTTTATCGCGAGCAATTCGCCGGTTTGTCTGGGAGAGCACTACAGCAGATCGAACCCTTCAAAACTGGCTATATCGATAGGTACACACAGTATATAATTAATGCCAATACCCCACCTCTATCACCCTCTGATATATTTAAGAGCGTTATGCGAAGATGAAACTTCCATTACTTTTTTTTTTTTTTTAAATGCAATTAATGATTATGAAAATATAAACTAAAATTTTCTCAGCCATCCTCTGTTTTTTGTGTGTGCCAAGCAAATTCTTGACTTAAAAAATTTATTTTCTCCTACTACTGATGGCCGGCCAAAAGGCAGGATTTTTTTTCGTGCTGATACTGTGACAACCTGGTATAATTATTGCACCACTAGTGCGGAACATACACGGGAAGAACCGGGGAGAACAAAAAAAAAAAACAAAAACAAACAAAGCAAAAAGAGCAGCTGTCCCAGGCGAAGTGTGGGAGATGACACAAATTTCAGGCCTGTGTTCCCACTGGCTCTATTCTTTTTTCCTCCCCTCATCAGCAATACTGATCAAGCTAAATCGTAACCATGATGAATACTTTAATCGGATTAGCGCCACCGGATTACCGATAGCGCGGTTAGCGCGGTTTTACGTAGCGGCGGTGGCTTGTAGTGGCTTGTTTATGCCCGCCAAACATTTCAAATTGGTTTTCACAAGAAATGGTGCTAGTGCAGCGCTTCCCATTGCATGACATGAATGTGCGCAACGAAGCGGAGCTCATACACCAGAACGCGAATTCTTAGTAATGTCGTAATCATAGTGGTCGTAATGTATAATGCGTACGGAGACGGAAAACACGTGAGCGGCATGCGAAATGGCTGCCTTCGGTACGTGTTCTCAACATTTGGCGCTATCATTCCCTTCCCATTCGTGCATTCTGCCACAGCGTGGGGGCTAATGTATGCACTGTATTATCTTACTGAAAGATAGTGCAGCTGACCTTAGAAAAGGTATTTTAACCCGAGCCATAATCGCTGTGGGCTCTCTAAGAGCCTCTAGTACCCATAGAAACGAAACAGGTGGCTAAAGGGGGCGGAGCGAGGAGTTGAGACAATGTCAATGCTGAGACGTAGCCTGAGGTTCAGAGATAGCGTGTTCGCATCAGAACAATCGCTTAACGACTCCAAGGAGAGCTATGCCATTTGGGTAGTACCTCTAAACAAAAAAACATCGATCGATACACTGGCAAGGTCGCGAACAAACAGCAGGTGGTTGTCAGTGCGGTCGACGTGAGCCGATCTTTGCTGCGTAAATTGTGTAGCACGCGGTTTCAAGGTGTTGTAAACTGTCGGTCCCACCTTCGCTGACACCTGATGCTTCATAATTGTAATCGCTTGCTGGGCGTTTTGGTAAGTATGTTTTTGCTTGCAATTGTTTGCTTAAAAGGCACTTTGACTAAACGAGTTTATACCGGGCAAAACACGCACGGCTATGACAGTCATTGTTTGTACTAATGTCAAATGATATTTCTAGGCGTAAAGTGAGCCGGTTTTCTCCCATCAGTTTTTGTTCTTTTTTATTTCGTCTGTCAGCTTTAATTGAAATGGAAGGTCCTACATCATGGACTTCGGGAACGTCAGAAGAACAGGTTCTTGTCTCGGATGCTTGCAGTGGTCGTCCGTCGCTGTAAGTGACTATATATCTTGCGCACATTTGTCTCATCCGTGTGAATGCTTTTAAATGCTTTTAACTTAGTAGCATGCGTTCAAATTCATCCCTCAGTCATTAGCTAGCCTGATCGTTTTGGTGAATCTGTCAATTTCTTCCGCGACTGAATGTTCTCTTTCTAACAAATTCTTCCAATTTTGCTTGATAGCCGCAGTGGTAAACATGTCACATTACGCTACATTGCTAAATTTAGCATTGTGAGCAGCGTATTTCTGCAGCGACTTATTACTTAGTATATATATGACACGTGCGAGCGTGCATGACAGCTCGAAATACTTTTGCTATGGGGTTGTCATAGCGATTGATAATCAGATGTCCTCCAAGTTTTGCAGTACGTCTTCCTGTGGTCAACAGGTGATATGAGAAGCGAGACTTTAAGGCTGGCGCTCAAGTGTGTTTTGGAGGAATCCTAAAATGCAACGCGTTTCCTAAGCCAAATATCTTCCGGAACCTTTCACAGTGCAGAAAAAGATTTTCAGCTTAACTATTTGTGTGACAAAATCGCATGTTTTCATATGGTGAACAGTGCCACGGATTAAGTCGTTGGTCATAATACTTAGTTGCATCGCCGATCGTAATACACAGTTGCAAAACACATGTTGCCGAACCTGAGCAGTGCTTTTCCTGCTTGCTATGGGCTCAGCCAGTCTGCCCAAAAAAGCTCCTGATGGTGTGTGCCCTGGATTCCTTCTAAATGCTGCACATGAGGGTAGCCAGGTTTGATTTAAACTGTTTTCGAATGCTTTTGTTTTAGTGCATCATCCAGCATCAATACGTTCTGGAATAACAGCCAAAATTTGTCCAGCCTTCCCAGTAGTTCTTCACGGCCAGGTGCTGGAAGTTCTGTCAGGTATGGCTTATAAATGTTGTTTGGAATGCTAGTGCCATAGAGAAAGCTGGTGTGCTGTTGTGATGTGGTGTCACCTATGCCCATGGTGAAGTGCAGCCAAAAGCCAACATTTCAGGTAGTTCAAACAGCCAAAATGTTTTTTTTGTGATGCGGTTCGGAAGGCATATAAAGTTTTTTGCCGTCATATCTTCATATTATTTTTTTTCCAGTTCAAAGAGCATGTAGCAGTGCAAACATGACGCTGAATTCATGATTAGGCAAATGCCTGGTCTTCATCGCAAATTCAATGTTTCTATTTCTAAACAAAAATCAGTAACAGTAACTTGTGGTCGCTGTGGGATGAAATGTATGATGCCGGCACAACTAGCAAATCTCTGAGATGGGGTTAGAGTGATAGATTTTGTGAAAAGATATATATATGTGAAATTTTTTAACGCAAGGAAACCAAGTTTAGGTTTGACCTAATTAGAGTTACGCTTGCAGTTCGAGTATAGTTAGAATTTTTCTTTGTTTTTTGGTTCAAGGAGCTGCAAGTCATTCAAATGCTTCAGGTACGCAGGGAAAATGTTGAAAATCTTTCAGTCTCAGAGCTCTGACTCTCTGAGAAAAATGAGTCCTATTCCGCATGTCCTGATACGTTATACGTGCTGCACCCATTCTGCGTTGTCAGTCTCTGCACAGTTCGGTATTGCAACTCTTTCCATTAGTGTCTTATCAGAAAAAAATTTTTAATTGGCGCCGCAGTGGTGTCTCAGTAGTTAGGGCATTTGACCGGCGAAATCAATGGTGCGAGACCAAATCCTGGCTGCAGCGACCGCTTTTCAACAGAAGTGAAAAGCATGGCGACCATGTTACGTGCTATTTGAGTGCGCGTTAAATAACTTCAAGTGGTCGAAATTTCTGGAACCCTCCACCACGGCATCCCTCATAGCCTGAATCGCTTTGGTATGTTAAGCCGTTTAAACCAAACCATTTACTAATTTTGTCTTACAGGACTTGAGACCTCGTACTGAAAGAGCTTGTCTATTCGCTCAGTCCCATCAATGATTGGGCTTGCAAATTTAACACACTGTAGATTGTGCATTGGAAATATGTTGCCCAAAAATAGCCGCTAGACACTGCAGCACGAGAAAAAACAAGGACACAAGAACAGAAAGGAACGCCATGCATTTGTTTCTATTCTTGTGTCCTCGTTTTTGTTGCGCTACAGTGTCTTGAAGCTATGAACCAACAAGCCCAAAAAGCCACCCTACTGAAAAATAGCCACATAGCCAAGAAGAAAAAATTGGCACCTACTATAGGACAAAATTGAGCTCAATTTGGCTGCTCATAGTCCAGTCTGGTAAGCCTGCGAATTCCAGGAGGAGTCTAGTAATGCTGTGCAAAGTTTATGTTGTAGAACAGTACTCGTTCAAATTTTTTTTTTTCTCAGTTTTTCTCAGTCCTCCTGGACTGAGGAGGCTGGCCACCTAGGGCTGAATGTTTCGTGCCTGCTCATAATAAATGTTTGTCTCTCTCTTTCAGTGTAATATGTCGGAGCACTCTGCAACATCTTCAGCACAAAAATTAAATAATTTTGGGTAGGGTTGGAATGTGCGTGGTGTTTTGCTAGCACGTTTCAGGATTAGTTCCACAGCTTCATGCCTTCCCTCTAGGGTTTGTGGGTAACCAGTGTACTGATGACATCTTCAGATGTAGTGTTAGTCCTGAATTATCCTTCATTTTGATGTTTTAAATAGAGCTAGTCACCTTTGTATGAATGTCTGGAAGGAGCCTTCGACTGAAACTCAAAACTGTGTTTGTTCACAGGATTGTCAGCATTGCTGTAAGATAGGTTTCAGGTGAGGAGTATAAGAACTGACAAACAATGCAAAGTCTCTGTGGTGCATGATTTCTCCATAAGGAAACATACCTGGCTTTTGAAGTCTTGATGTTAATGTATCAAGAACATTCTGTGTTTTGTGTAAATAAGTTTATTTATTGTTTAATACAGCAGTGCAGTGCCTACCATGGCTATATTATAGTTGAATCTTCTCAGTGATGAAGCACACCAAAACAGACAGGAAGTAAGGCCAACATTCATGTGCTTGAACTTTCAAGGCTGGATATTGTGGCAGCTTTTCTTCTTTAAAAGCAGCCTGTAATTTTGTTGTAGTCCAATGGAAATGAAATGCACTGCTTTGTCATTATGGTTGCGACTTAATGTTCTGTTTCTAAGTAGCCTCCAAAAAAAAAATGTAGGTGATAAGGGAGGCCTTTTTTATTTGCAGAGTCTGAAATCTGTTGCAGCCTGCGCAACATGTTCTTGATGTGCTGATGTAATGGGAGGTTGCCTGCAGTAAGGTTGCTGATGAAGTGCAGTTTATAATTTATTGGACTGTTTTTATTTTCTTCTCAGCCTGTTTTGCTTTGGCTCACTTCTGCGTTTACCTATCTGTGCTTTTATTTTTGCTTTGCTCAGCCGTTGCGCTTGATCGCTCAACTCACTGACAGCATTACTGTTCATTTGTGTGGCTACTCAGTATGCGTGCTGGCTCGCTTTCTCAAACTGCGTCTCTAGCACCTGCCATTATCAAATGTAGGATGCCAAGCTTTCCTGCAGATAAACGTTGAGCAAATAGTGAACCAATGTGTAGTTTTTCTGCATCGGTACACTCACGTACGCCAGGAGATGCGTCTTAGAGGTCAGAAATTTTCATCAGTCAAATACAACGCATGGAGTGTGTATTTTCCCTTTTAGTTATTGTTTATATGCTGTTCATTGAGCTGTGAGACTGAGCTGTCTCACCGGATGGCTTAGCTGGTGAAACGCACACCTCACTATTTCAGATTCAAACCTGGAACTTGCTTCGGTGGATTATGATATGACTCAGTAATATTAAAAAAGTTTACTGACATTGTTTGCTGGAGTATATCATGAAAGGACTGCACAGTTTGGCCCAGAAAGCAGTGTTGATCGAAATGTTACTGGTGTCTAGTTCGGTGCTTACTTTTTTCTTTTTAAGACAGGGAGTCGATTTCAAACAAGTGTGTCAGTAACATGCTTAATGTTTTGAAGTAGAGCGTTAGCGATGTCTTTGCACATGATGTTAGCATGAGGCTGTGTATATAAAGAACTTAGTGTAATTTTTTGCATTTTTTTTTCTTCTTTGGTGGCCGCTTTTTGATGGAGACGAAAAGCTAGGTGCCTGTATGCTGTGCGATATCAGTGCACATTAAAGAACCGCTGGTGTTCGAAATTTCCTTAGCCCTTCACTTCAGCGTCCCTCATAGCCTGAGTTACTTTGGGACGTTAAACCTCACAGACCAAACCAAACCATTTTTTTTTTTGTCGCTCTGATATTTTCTTGCGGAGTCTAAAAAATTTAAGGCATTATTATGAATAGTGGAATTTTGTAGTGCTACTGCAAATGGAAAAAAAAAAAAAATAATAATAATTTGGCATGATTGTTTTGTTTGTTTTTGTAAGTAGTGTTGGTTCGGCCATATGTGCGTGCTTAAAATTGATTCGACGCAGCCTTCTTTTCACAAAGTTAACCTCATAAAGTGATGGCTGTCATAAGCACTTTAACTAAAAAAAAACGACCTACATATAGTACTGTGCTTTGTGTGTGAGTATTCTTTAACCAGAAATGAAGCGACAGGTAATGGATATTGTGTAATATAAGTAATGGTCTGAGCTTGTTCAGGTAGACACCACCAAGCTAGTAATTGTTAATTTAGTTAGTTGTAGCAGTCTTTAGGAAGTGGCTGGATTCTGTCGCATGGCATATAATCGCAGATCGTAGTTCTCCCTTAATGATTGGCGTTGAAATCAGTGAAAATCTTGAGGGCAGCCAAGCGCAGCTTTTAGAAAAATATTTGACCATCAATCCAACTGGGCTCGTTGATTGAAATTAAAGTTGCCTCTGCGAGCACAAGGATATTAACACACATGAGAGTTTCAGAGCAATGAACTGTACAGGGGAGCACTATCAGCTGACGGGCCTTTACAATATTCCTCCTTGAATTTGTGTCCACTAGCACAGCCAGGAGGAACTCCCTGACGTCCCAGTACTACTGTAACCCCAGTGAGTGTGAAAAGGAATGCTGTAACGGAGCATCTGAAGCTGTGGGGCACACATCTACGTTTTCTGTGAAACAGTCGCCTCAGCTGCCAACCTGGCTCTGGCTTCTGGTTGCCCGATGCCTTCGGGTGCCCCTGCCTGGAAGGAAGGCCTGCCGTTTCTTCCCCTCCGTTGGGCTTCTACTTCAGAGTGAGAATTTATAATGCGCTTTTTAATGTGTTACTGTTAGAATGCTTGTTATCGCAAAAAAAAAGTATCCAGCGTTGGTGGCATGTGTAGCTTTGTTGGAATGGAAGCAAAGATTAGAGAGGAATCTTCCTTCCGCTTTCATGGGAGAGAAGAGATGGGGAGGGTTGGGAGGCGACCATGGGGAAGAGGGAGATTGCAGTCCCCTGTCGAGTGGGAAGAGGGTATAGAATGTTGCAGTGTGATTGCTGGATTGAATAAGGAGAGTGGATAGAGGTTAGGTCATGATTGAGGGACTACATCATATCGCTTGCACGGTCTGAACATGTCAGTGGTACCAGCTGCTTTATCTGGAAGGAAAACTAATGCGAACAAATACTCTGCCGCCCCAATGCTTTGATCATCTCAGAACTTTTTTCTTTTTGTTTGTACAGAGCATAGAATATAATAATGCTCATTCCAAAAATTGTAGTAGTTGATGGTGCAGTTTTAAGAAAGGATTTTTGGAGGGATTGTTATAGTGTTCAAATATTGAAAATTCTAAGTTTGAATCAAATATGTGTATGAAGCAAAAAGCCCTCAAATATCAAATTATTTATCTGTCCTATACTTAAAACATTATTAAAAAAAAGACAAATACTGAAATGTTTATTTTTGTTCATTCTTTGTATTGTTATAATTGCCAAATATATTTAAACCTTTTGGCCTAAAGGGCTGCTTTTGTGACTAAAATAAACAAACTTAGACTGACTGGGTACTTTACAAAATATAGAACATGATGTGCTGCGCAGATACACATACCTTTTGATTATATTGCCTAACACTATGAAACCTGTAATTTGGAAATGCAAAATAAGCAATAAAATGAAATCTAAAAATGAACATGACTCGCAATAAAAAGTACATCAATTGGTTGTAAAGCTTCATTAATTTGGTCTTCTAGGGTGTGGAAGAATTGGCAGAACTATCTGGAGGTAAAGTTATAAAATGCATCATTTGAGGGCCCTCAAACTTAAAACGGACTGCTGAATATGGATACATATGCGAAAATGCGGTGAAGCATAGCAGACCCTAGCAAATTTAGCAGTTAACACCTGACCCTATTTGTTGCCTTTTATGCTGGGCCATGCTGTTGACGTCATACTAATTCCTTAATGTTGTGTTTTGTATGAACAGATTTATTTGTTTTCATATTTCCCTTGCATGGTAACAGACTGAAAGGATTCTTTGTTGCCTTCCATGAGAGTTTGCTTTTCTGTTTTTTTTTTTCCTTACTGTTTTTGGACCTGTAGAAAGCTTGCAGTATTGAGTAAACAAAAAGATTGATAAAAATAAAATATATGAAGTGTTAAGTGTTCATCAGGGGTACAGGAGATATGGGTACAGGGGTACAGGAGGAAGTGTTGCATTCCACTCTGGTTTTATCTGACTTTACCTCTAGTTTTATCTGCTCATTTACTTGACCCATTTTTACACTGTTTACTCTCTCTTTTAGCATTCTTAGCCTCTATGCCTTCACCTTTCAGCATTTTTGATTGTGTCAAATTTTGTATTTTATCTCGTATTGCTAATTGTTAACTATCATTTTTTCAACTTTTTGAAGCATATTTAAAAGTTTCACACACATTTTTTTTTCCTTATTTGTAAGTTCTATTAACACCAGTGCATCTTCATGCTCTCATGTGACCTTAGTATTCCTTCATTAATTTGGCCCCTTTTATTGAATATTTTGGATAACTCTGACTGCTGCCAGGCTGTTGCCAAATTCTTATGTAAGGCTATGGTGTCGGCAGCTATTGGCTGCCTATATTCAAAGCCAGTCCATATTTAAACCTTGCTTCTGGAGTGCTGAAACTCATGCTCCTTACATGCCATTTGTGTTTGTGTAATGAAGCCTTCTCACGTGCGATGCCACACATGAAGAAGGTCTAGTTCTGCCGCATCGCAAACCGAAAGAAGCTGCTCAACCCTTTTCTATTGAAAAGCAGTCTTACATCCGATCCACCTAAATGTATGTACCAGTTAAAGCGCTGGAGGGAACTGTGAAAAAGCTTTGTCGTTGTAGAGTGTTCGTCTAAAGATGAGGTCACCATTGCCCAGGTTTTCACGAAATAAATATTGCTCTCAAGCAAACAGATTTTGGCAGTGTTGGGGAGCACCTCAATAATTCAGCACTTGAATTCAGCACTTGGACATTTTTTGCTCTTCCTTGAAGGCCAAATTAATGCGGTTTTACTGTTCTTGTGATATTTATGTGTTGCAACACATTTCTACTTTTTTTGCTTTTGGCTTTTATGTACACTTCTCTTTATTTGTAGTCATGTTAACTATTTGTTTTTAAGTTTCATTCCCATGTATTCTTATTCCAAGAATCTTCTTCAAGCTTTCCGGAAACATGCTATCTGTCAATATTTTCATAAACGCTTATTTCTTTATCACTAGCATTTTAACTTTTATCTTCATTGCTTCATCCTTGTGATTCTACATAAGCTTAGCTTGTTGTTAGCATTGGCGTCGAATTCTGGCAGTTCATTATTTTAGTTTGATTAAGGGTTTAATGCTTCAAAGTGATTCAGGCTACAAGGAGGGATGATGTGGTGGAGGGCTCTGAAAATTTCGACCACCTGGGTTCTTTATGCCATCCAGTACGCGGGCACCTTGATTTTTGCCTCCATCAAGAATTGGCCGCTGCAGCCATGATTGAACCTGCATCATTGGGTTCAGCAGTCGAGTGCTCTAACCACGAGCCACCACTGTGGGGCCTTGTTTCCTTTTCTTGTGTCAATCGGCGTGGCCATCTGTTTAAACGTTCTGTACTCCTAATCTGTTTTGCAGGCATTTATGCAGTGGTGTGGGGATTTTTTGAAATTGAGTTGTATACAGCACTCTTCTGTGTTGCATTGCTGCTTAAGTGATCGCTTCTGGCTTTGTTTGCTTAGTGTTCCTCTATTTCCGTGCCTGCACTCAAGATTTACAAAAGGGGATGATAAGATTGAGCAAAGATTGAACTTTCTAAATTTTGCAGTTTGATTTTGGTGCACTCTGCCATGCTGTCTAGGTAACCTTATCCTGCTTACCAGCGCCATCTTTAACTGGCTGTTGCCTTCATTCTGAATGACTATGCTAGCACTGGGTACGTAGTGTAATGAGGAACCTCAATCGCATATTAATACCATTTTGTGCTTTAGTGGTGGATGTATCACCATTGTAAGCCTAACTACATCCACTACAGGACAGAGACCTCTCTTCTATTCCTACTTTTAACACTGTACTCTGCACTCTGCCATGCTTTCTAGGTAACCTTTTCCTGCTTACCAGTGCCATCATTACTGGGCTGTTGCCTTCAGTTTGAATGACAGTGCTAGCACTGGGTACATAGTGTAATGAGGAACCTCAGTCGGATATTAATACCATTTCGTACTTTAGTGGTGGACGTAGTGCTTCACCACTGTAAGCCTAATTACGTCCTTTACAGGAAAGAGACCTCTCTTCTATTCCTCCTTTTAATGCTGTACGCTGCCAGCTGCGGCTACCTATATCCCCACAAACTTTTTCGTCTTTTTCGTCCATCTGACTTCCTACTTGCTTTCTCTTGGCACTAATGTCTAAGCTGAACTAACGATGGACTTCCTACTTGCTTTCTCTTGGCACTAATGTCTAAGCTGCACTAACGTGTTAATGGGCTTTACCTTGAATTTTTCCAGTCCTCACAGTGCTCTCATGCATCGGCCTCTGCGGGGTGCATATCGTCTACGAGATTCGACTTATCACGGTGTCCCATGGGGAGTCAAAGACTCTCTACCGATGCGTCAGCATTTTTATGGTGGTCAGCTGGGGCCTTTTTGGGCTGTATGCCCGACGGCTGGCTCGGAGGTTGTTCAGTCACCCGGCTTTTATCAAGGTATGGCAGACTAAGGAATTCACGGCAAATCGTCCGTAATTTTTGCACTTTAGGTGGGCATGGCTTTTCACTGCTTGTTCATTCTGTCCAGCGAGCAGTGGTGAATTGATTGCATTGATTGAGTTTATTAATGCATTCTGAACTCATCCAGCCAGGCTTTTTCCTGTGTCTCTCACCTGTTTTGCAGGACATTAGGATGCATTCCAAAACTCTGCTGAAGATTAACGCAGCTGCCCTTGCCATCATACTGGGGGCAATGTTTCTGGCTGTGAATGCTTTCTGCGCACGTGCCATGATACAGGGGGAAACATGTGCCATGATTGGCTTTCCACGCATAGTGTGTACCGTGCACTTCATCCTGCGTGTTGTCTACTCCTTCTTCTCTCTGATGTGGAACGGGCTGGTGTGCATGGTTTTGGTGTCCGTGGCCCGGACGCACACGATAGGTGAGTGGAAAGCAACGAGCGTCTTTTCTGCCTTATTTGTCCTCTATTTTTTGCCAACATAATGACTGTCAATATGTATTCTGAAATGCTTACTTCCTTTGGCACTTCTCTTTTGCCCTGATATCTAGCACAGTCTCTTTGGGCAGCAAAAGAATGTGTTCTAATATCTGACTAGTTTTCCGTTGACATTTTTCACTCATTTGGCTAAGCATGGCTGCATTCTAATTTCCGCTTTGAAGGTAGCATTTCTGTTTACATGTCAGACAGGCGTTAGTAAGGGGGAAACATGAGGCAGATTGTTTCACATATTAATTGTACCCACTGATGGCACAGCCTGTTTAAGGGCTCCTTTAAATTTTCAACAGCCTTAATATAAGCTTTAGAGGAGTGTAGGCATCTAACTTTTCCTTATGTGTTTTCTTCTTTCAAATTGCGCTTGGGGCATTGGTATATGCAGCACATTCAGGGGTAATTGCCTACAACCACTTAATTTATTTATAATTGAATTTCTTCTTTGCGCTGCTTTGTTTTCATCAACCAAACAATGGCTGCGACATTTGATTGGTGTTTATGTCATGTGAGGCACAAAAAAGACAGTATAACTGTTGAAACTTGGTTGTCATTGCAGCTTTTGAAGCAGGCTGTCTTAATTGTTGTTGTGAAATAAATCTACAATAGGCGTCGGTTAGGCTAAACTCTCTCAAGATGAATTTGACTGAGTCTGCCGTTGAAAGGCACAATGCACTGCGGGAGACAAAGAATGATTGTGGTGTGGGTCACTTTGATCCATTAGTGGATTGTGCCCGAGTTAGCTGTGGTTTACTCCATTCTTTTATCCTGTGGCCTGCAATATACGGGACAGACGGGGCACTGTTTAAAAGTGCACTTTTGTGAACATGCTAGGTCACTTGATGGTAGTTCTGGGACACACTTAACCAAGCATGTTAAGAATTACAAATGCACACCACCGTTCGAAGAAACACGCATTCTGTGGAGGCATAAAGACAAGCCAGCCTGGGAGATTATGAAGGCTTTTAGAATAAAAAGCTGATAACTGTGTGAATGCACTATCATTGTTGTTACTTGACTCAGAGTTTGACTGTCTTGAAAATGCACCTTTCTTGTGACATGGTTTGAATCTGTTTCACTTGCCTTTTTTGGTTAGAGCATTGTAATCGTGAACTTGACTACACATGTCATGTGCTTTTTGTTCTTTTGTTTTTGTTTTCTTTTCTATAGTGCACGTCTTAATAAATTTTGTCAGTCGATAGTGAGCGCTTGTTCTATTTTTCCTCGTGTCTGTCTTCGTCCTTGTGATGCCGCAGCATCATGAATCTGTACCAACTCTCCCAATTTTCTACCCTTTTACTTAAGCTTCACTTGTGAGTAGACGTGATAGCACCTTTAACATCGCCTTTTCATTCCGCAGAGTTTAGGCAAACATTTTCTTGTTTAAATTATTTAAAATTTTAAAATGATTATTACTGTAATATCAATTTGATCCCAAACACACATTAGTAAGTCGTATGCGCCACAATACATTCACTAAGTGCCCTTTTAGCATGCTTGGCATCACCGACCCTTCATGGCTGATGTGTTGTGTACCCACCTGTCATGCAGAGGACCTGGGTTCGAACCTCAATGGCGAGAAATATGTTTTATTGAATTGCATATTTTTTCCAAAACATTCCTGGGTTATGGTTCTCAGTCCTGGTTTACAGAAATGGCTTTTCAGCTGAATGAGCTCAATATGCTATCACGTAAATTGTGATTAAGGGTGGGTTCAATTTATAAGCTTGTATCTCCGGTTTGTCCCAAGGGTTAAGTCTCAGATGTGCACGTCCTGTTATCGGGAAAGTTGAGTACTTGGAAGCAATCGGTAATGTCACAAGTCACCAGTTTCATTAAGGAGATCCCTGTGAGTCTGAAGAGGCATGTTCGCTGAAGCTGCATGATGCATGAGAAATAGATCATATGATGCTTGTCTGTACATTGCCAAAATGCAGAATATTTACATCGGACATATTAACGTTCTTCGTAACAAATTTTGTGGGCATGCTGGCTATTGCTTTCTTTTCTTTTTGATCCAGCTGACTAAGTAACAAAAGGTTATTGTAGTGAGTTTTCTAGTCTTGTTCTTCCGGTACAGTGAGGTGGAGCGACGATGACTGACAAAATACGGATGGAGACATTTGGAGTTAGCAAGGAGATTAACTGAAGTTTATACACAATTTATACATAAAACTTTACAATATATAGAGCACCTACTGCAAGGTTGGGTAAAACATATGAATCTGGCTACTTCGGTCTATCCAAAGATGATGCGCTAAGCCATAGCTCAGAACTCAGAGCTGTCGACTGAGTTCTCGGGCTCAATTTTAATGCCTCGGGGCCCAGCCCACACTTGAATCGTAGCCAGTTGCAGCAGGCATCACTATGATGGGTTACTTACTGCCTACCACACCCCTTTTGACTTTGCTAATACTAATAACTCTCTCCCGAGACACATATGCAAGCAAAAAGAGTATGAAAAAAAAGTAAAAACATGCAAATGGCAATGACCCGAGCAACCACAATTGGCCTGTCAAACTATGGGCCCTGCCACACAACTTTACCCTTTACACAGACCCCTCTGTTACAGAGGGAGGGGAGAAACAAACACGTGAACACAACTTTTCTTTTCACGCCGTGTCGCCTCCGCGTTGACACTGCACCTGGTCACTTCAGCGTCACGGTCGTCAGTGCTAATTTCTTATTACCGTTTCGACACATCCTTCCCATACTTCATGGCACCATGCACTGCAATAAGTGACAGTCGTCTTGGCTTGTCGGTTCTCCCAAAGTCTGCACTGACAGTGACCTTAGCCCTTGCGAGCCCGGTGTCGTTGCTGAAACGACATGAAACGGACCTTTCTAAGCAGATGCATCTCTCTTTTGTATACACAGCCCTCATCATTCCAACCTCGACTCACCAGTCATTAGAGCCTGTTACCTCTGTCACTCCAACGGCTTTCATCGGTGGTGTTCACCTTGCACCGCGCGAATATCTCAATGCCGATAGGTGCTCTTGTAGTACACACAAGGAATCACTGCTGCCAGGGGCTGAAGCTTAACAGGGCCCTCCATGTTACCGCGTGCATGTACCGACCCTTACAATTAATGCACACATTCTTGTTCCCCATGCATCTGTAAAGTATTTTTATAAAAGTGAGAATTACTATTAAAGTTAACAATTGAACAGTGGATTTCTTATATTGAGCTTGATTCGTTTTGCTTTGTTTTCATGTTCAGCTTCGAGAATACTCAATAGAGAATACTTGAAGGTGCTTGCAACTTCATGCATAGCCTCCTTTATACTCTGTGCCTGTCAACACGCCGCGCGAACAATAGAGCGGCGCCGTTGGGTAAAGTTGCGCGGCGCTGCCGCTCTCCTCGCTGAGGGTGCCACTGACGTAGGGGCTGAGGCGCACGGGTCGCACGGATACGAACGTCGGCGCGGGGCGGGAGTGCTATTATTCGCTAGCGGGATAACTGTTTCTAAGCATGAATCGTGCATATTCAGCATATTTACTTGTAAGGCCGACATCCACTAAGCATATCAAGTGATCATATGATACTTGTTAGGCAATGACACCAATGCTATATGACATTTTATGTCAGGCAGTTTTAAGAAATTGTGCATGGCTCGAAAAACTGCATGACTGCTCCGCTAGTGCCAATGGTGATAGAAAAATTACAATGCTAGTCTACACTGCAATAAAACAAAACTTAAGAAGTAAAGCACCAGCATTTATTTACACATTTCATAACAGCAATTCTGCTACAAGAGTACCATGTAGAAGTGGTGTGATTAATAGTTGCCACAAGTAGGGAAAAATGTTCACGGTGACTGCTGTCACTGATAGCTCTTCACAAGCCAGCTTGATTTACAGATGATTGGAACAACTGCATCGCAGTATGCCATTGAGATCTGTAAGGAGAACAATTTTGGTATCAGCTGTTACGTTCAATGATTCAACGTGTCGTACAAACGTTTTTTTTTTTTAACTTGAAAAAAAAAAAGGAAAGACAATATAGGCTTTGCATCTTTCGGTTTCGATCACTCCAAAATAATCGTCACAATAGGCAAAGCTTGTGTTTTTATTTTTTCACAGAACTGCGCAGTTAGCGAAACAAAAAATACTGCGCTGGAGCACATGTAACGTACTACACAGACGAGCTAACCAGGGAGGAAGTTAGCATCGCAGTCCAGAAAATACACGTGCACATTTAATAATATTATGACCTTACTGACTCTTAATAAACACACTTCTGGTGCTGTCATTACTTTTCACAGGCCTTAGCAGTTGAGTACAAGTTTTGCGCGGTTTCCGATGCTAGAGAGGGACAGCGATTTAGTTGACAAGAAAAACTAATATAGGCTTTGCACTATTTGGTTTAACTTCCTTTAAAGTAGTCTTCTTCACAATAGATAAATCTTGTGTTTCTATTTTATCACAAAATTTCGTAATTAGCGTATACTGCAAAAAACAAACAAACAAACAAACAAACTTCGCAGGAGCACATCTAAGACTACGCAGACGAGCTAGGCAGGGAAGCAATTAGCGTTGCAGTCCAGAAAGCACAGGTGCACATCTAACATTACTATTGCAGTATTGACGCTTAATAAACTGTTTGGTGCTGTCACTATTTTTTACAAGCCGCAAAGCAGCTGAACACTACGCAGCGATCGCCGGAAGGACAATTAAAGAAAAGCTGGCACTTACCAGTTAGTACAATGCTGTATTCCTGCAGCACCCGAAGGCAGAGAAAAGTAGAAGCATGACTTTGTACACTGCAAAACAGTCCACGAAACAGCGAGAAAGCGGCAGCGCGTGGCTATCCGGACCGCTTTGCAACACGGCGTGCCCGGCACTCTCCTGGCGAGGATGACCCTACGTCACTGTCGCCATCTCTCGGCAGCCAGCGGTGTAACTTGTCAATGGAGGAGGAGCGGCGGCAACGACCGCGGAGCACGGAGTTTCCAGGCACAGAGTGTATAAAGGAGGCTATGCTTCATGTTACGACATATTCTTCAGTTTTTAAACTTTATAACATTAACTTGCAGGTATTCGGAGGTTCATCAGGGAACTAGAAGCAGATGCTGTGGGCTATGAAACCCGGAATGCCAAACAGTACTCTAGTTCTCCAATGACAGCTGAAGACATTTGTGATGGTAAGAGATTTCAAATAAGTTAAGTTATTACTAACATTATTCATGTTTACAGCATGGAGCATGTGCAGTGCTTAGAAACCTGAGGATGTTCTAGTGCTTTTGCAACATGCAAATGGCATAGAAGTGACTTGTGAGATGTTTTGAGGCCCTGATTTATAGAAATGTACGCAAATAACCGCCTGGCAAAACCAAAAATATTTTTCTCTCACACTGTGGGCACGCTCTGGAGAAGAATGAAGTCAGAAGTTGCCTCATTTCCATTTGCCACTTAGATGCTTTAGCCATATGGCCCTGAAGGCTTTCTAAGTCTGCATACGGTATAGCAATTGCATTATTATGTCTGATGTGACGCAATTCATTTGTATAGGACTAGATTATGCTAGCATATCGTGCTCTCTTTTAATCTTGGCAGGCAACGAGACAACCCTTTACAGCATTCGTCTTCTTGTATATGCACTTGCTGAAGCTGGTTTAAGCTTTCTTTATGTCTTCTTTTCAGAAAGTGTTTGGATTGACAACAACACATCTCCATCTGGGTCCTACATTCCGGATGACTGTTACAGTCATGCTTCATCACACAGACATGTCCGCTTGCGAAACTGTGTCAGCCGCAACATTTCAGTTGTCAGTGGAGCTTACGATTCGGTACGTATGAATGGGCTAACTTTGTTCCTTTAGGTTAGCCTTAAAGGGATTCTGAGCGCTGTGGCATTCAATTGTTATTCTCAGTAAAAATGGATTCTGGCTATGCTAAAATTTGGCTAGCAGCAAAAGGCCCATATGTTCACTAAAGATTGGATTAATAATGCCGTCAGTCAATTCTAACCCTTGATGTCCATACATAAAAGGACGGGTTGCCGCCATTTCGAAATAAATTTGTGTTTTACTTCCAAGATTAGCCAGTGGTGCTACTACCTGTGCTTTGTTTTGGGATATTTTTGTTTATGGAAGCTCAGGGTTTGTCAAGAGTGGTCTTTTTCTGTGATTGGAATGCATTACTCAACACATTTAGGCCAACTGCTATTTGTCCTCAGTGCTCCTTTAAGGTTGATCAGCTTTTGATGGAGGTGAAAAGCAAGGCGCCCGTGTGCTGTGCGATGTCAGTGCACGTTAAAGAACCCCAGATGGACGAATTTTCTGGAACTATCCACTATGGTGTCTCTCACAGACTGAGTCACTTTGGGACGTTAAACCCTACAGACTGGACCAAACGAAGTACCAAGTCTTTTTCGAATAGGCCGGCGTTGCCAAAAGTCTCCACAGCCTGTGGCACGCTAGCTGGCTTCCCCTATTCCTCCCACTTATTAAGAATAAAGTTTGATCAGCCTCTGTCCTCGCGTATAGGCTGTATGTGCACTTGAATGCCATAAAGGGCTGATATACTCCATGGAGCAATAATCTGCAGAACATATGCACGCTTCAGAAAAATGTAAAATGGGGAGATATGTTAGCATGGGTTTCATGACTTCATAGCACAAAAAAAAAAAAAAAAAAAAGAGCAAGAAGGAAGGCATGATCATGTCTTCTCAGCGCAATTAAACGGTCACACAAACTGTCGTCAGCGAAGGTAAACAAAGCGATAATAACAACAGGTCATTGAACCACCCATCATTCTCCTGCAAGTTGTTGATGTGGCTTGCGAGACAGCTGAGATATTGGTGGTTGCAAATGCCCCTCCTCCTCTTCCCTCGCGACTTGTATACTGAAGGGATTCACAAATATGTCACGCAGATGAACTTCTGGTTGCTACAGTAGCTTGTTTCTGTGTTTTGTAGCATTTGCCGTGTAATCTGTCTCATCCCTTCTACTTCTGCGAGTTTTGCTGTTTTTGTCATGACATCCACAAAAGCTAAAGCAGAGACTTCAGCGGAGTTGTCTGCTGATAACTAGATAAATAAAGACATGATGCACCAGATGTACTGTTACATAAGAATCTCGTGTTATATGAATAGTGCAGTGGCATTGTTTTTGGGTGCTGCTTCGTGTTTTGCATAGTACTATGCATTTTTATTGTGGAGTTTCAAAAACTTCCCCACCTCAACCACTGGCTTGTTTGTGATGAAACTGCTCACAGAAGTCGTACATTTTGGTGGCTTTTGTCTGGTCCATAGTAAGTTTGGCTGTAGTGCTAACCAGGTTCAGCAGCGCATGATTTAGACCCGTAATCGCCTGCGTCGAATTCAAGAAACAGAAAGCCATAAGTTGGGTTGCCACCTAATGGCGGTTGCAGAGCCAGGTGTTATTTGCGAAGAAAACTGCCAGGATGCGAAAGGTGTCGAGGTGAGTGTTGCAAGCTGCGCAAGTCTTCTGCGCATGACAGCAACTGCAGGCTTTTGGCAGCAACCGTGCCTTTGGGCCTTTTGGCTCCTCCATCTCGACACAAATAGTTGTGGGTTCGGATCCTGCGTTGCCATGACCAGGTAAGTACCATTTTCAAACTTGCTATAAAACGAAAGTTACCACTGTGTGCAAGCTTTATGTATGGTTTCACCACGAACAAGCCTGTGGTTGAGGCAGGGAAAGCTTTTAAATTCTTCACACTGAAAACATGATGATGCACTTAAGGTAAAGTTATACTTTGTTTTTGGCGGGCAGGTGAGCACTGGTCAAAGTTGGATACGTCAAGTTGGCGTCGCCGCGCCAGGCGCAAAACCCGCCTTCTACAGTGGAACAGATTCCGCTGCGCGAGAATCAACGAAGGGAGAGTGTGTGCGTGCAGCCTACCCTGGCGTGGCCCGCACAAAATGCAGCCGGCTGCATTGGGCACCGGAACTGCCGAACGTGCCGGCATCGAGTGCCACTGGAGTGTAGCAGATTGCGTTTTGGCCGACGTGACGTCGCCGTGCCGAGCATACACGCGCGCGCTGCATCTGAGTATAACCGTGATTATAGTGTTAGGAACAAACAATGTTGACGGGGCTCTTAGTTTGAGTAGTAACTTCATACCAGCATCTGGCCAATTGATGAACTGGGGGTAGCAGCAGCAGTAAGGCGAGAAATGCTAACTGCAAACAAACCTAGGGGAAATGAGGCTTCCATTGTGAGATGCATATGAAGGGAGTCGGCAGCTGTTGACACCAAGGAAAGCGTAGGGGATTTCTCTTTGTTCTGATCTTGATCAGTGTGAAATAATAATAATAAAGTAGCCATGAAAAAGCGGGAGAAATAGCAACCACATACCACCAGTGGGAACCAAAACTACGACCTGCGACAGCTACGGCGGCGGCTGTTCATTCTTCTGCTCACTTCGAGTATTTATGTTGTGGGTAATTTGTTCTCGAAAGTGTTTGCCAGCGCCACCCTCGTTCATAGCAGCGGAAGTGAAATGTCTTGTGTTACCATGAGTGCCACGTAGAATGTTATCTAAAGAGGAGGGCAAGAGCTGTGTTATCACACAGATCCCAATCTCCTCGTTAGGTCACATTTGCCATCCGATCCCACCGGATGCCTCTGGCGGCATATGGCTGTTTTTTTTTTGGCGTTCTAATAATTGAGTTTCATGATTGCATTATTATTTCTTATTGATCAACACCAAACGCACAAAAAAAAAAAAAAACAAATCTCCAGTCCTTTCATTGGTGTTCATTGGCTGCTTTTATATGACCACAAGCGTGATCCGATATATAGAACACAGTAGTCAGTAAGATTGCCTGCAACTTAGACATACAATTATAGTGCAACAGCCCTAGAAATGCACATTCTGCAGTGATGGGCTGTCTGGTCGTGTACTCTGGATGCTGCAAAGCCTAACAGGCTTTGCAATCAAGGCTGCCTCGGCAATGGCTAGCTTCCCATTGTCTAGCATAAGGGGCCTAATCTTGTTATGCACTGTAAGCGCAGCAACGTTTCATTAACAGGGGTATACTTGTTGGCTCTTGCAACACTTTGGCAGTAAGGCGAGCAACGCCATCTCTTGACGCTGCCAGTAGCTTTCGGACAGCTAGGTTAGCTTCACTGCATGGCAGAAATGTTGTTTGGGGAATGGTGCTGCCAGACCAAAGGCAACTGCTACCTGCATGCAATGTACCTCACATCGCACAGTTTTGCAGCATATTTATTTGGCGGTCAGTAGGGGCCTAAGGTCGCACCCACACCACTTCGGACGTGAAAGGCGATTGTGGGAGCGCAATTAGAAGTGCCACTTACAGGGGCATTGCACTCGTTGAAGGTATCAAATAATTTGTTTACAAGATTTTTATAAACATATTCAGTAAAGCTGCAATCTTGCATAGAATTTTCAAGTGGATTCCTTGAGCGTTCATTATAAGCAATAATTTAATATATTCAAAGTAAACTGTGTTGTAATACATTAGTCTTTTTAATGCCCCATTGTATCTCAGGTTAACTTGGTCACAGTTACTATTCTGCTGTTGAAACTGAAACAATATAAGGGAATGAATTCTAGCAAATTATTTATTGAGTGTTGGTGAATGTCATTTGGCGATATATGCTTACTGGTATCTTCTGAATGGTTATAAACAAATAACAAACAATGAAAATTGTATGTCTATGCCCCTTCAAGAAAACTCTCTCTGTGCACATTTTAAAATTTTGGAAAGTCTAACTCTAGAGAAGGCTAACCGTGACAGTCTAGTCAACCATGGCATGACTTTTTTGCTTTCTGTCCAGGATATCACACAGTCTTCAGCAGATTTGAGTGTGGGAACTTCACCGCCGGCACGAAGCTTGTCAATAGCCGAAATACTTCACGTCTACTGGAAAGTCTCGGTAAGTCTCGTGACTAATTATCTCCAGTTATCGCCCCATCATTGAACTTTGTGGTGCCGCAAGTGCTGGACATCGCAGTGTTGGTGAGACAGAGAAGGCCGTTGGGCATTGGCAGATTTACTGGTGTCACTGGGACGTTGTTTAGAGCGTGGGTTTTTGAAATTCGTGCATCTAGTGGTGCGGGATAGCCAAATTTTGTTGAGGCACAGTGTCAAGAAAAATTGCATTTTTGAAAATTGTCAAGTTGATATTGCCTTTGCTGACGGCAAGCTACAAGTCTCTAATTGTAACCAGGCTCCTAATTGTAATCAAAAAGCTAATTATCAGAAATTAGTTAACCAGCTTACCAGTTAACATCACTAGCTTTTTTTTTTTTTCTAATGTCTGCCAACACTGGTATGATAGTGCTACAGAAGCAGCCTTGATACCTCAAAAAGCATATTTTTAAAAATTTTTGGCCTGCTTTCCTGAATTACCTGGTATAATGCAAAGTCTGTTTTGAGGGTGGCAAAACCTCTGTGAAAGCATTCATTTGCATTCTACCTTGTGGCAGACCTTTGTCTGGGAGAACATGGCTCCACACACATGCACGTGTGCCTGTACACGTGTGCATGCACGCGCGCGCGCGCGCGCACGCGCACGCACGCACGCACGCACGCACGCGCGCGCGCACGCACACACACACACACACACACACACACACACACACACACACACACACACACACACACACACACACACACACACACACACACACACACACACACACACACACACACACACACACACACACACACACACACACACACACACACACACACACACACACACACACACACACACACACACACACACACACTTGCTTTGTCAGCTTTTGAGTGTGTTCAGTATCCTGCACTTCTTGAAAGTGTGACTGATGAGCTCCTTGGGAATGCTTGCTGAAATGCCAGAGATCGCACTATTCCTGATGCTTTTAGCAGCTGCGTTACTTTCTTCTTAAAATCCAGTCACAGCATTGTGTGAAGTATGATGGTGCTGCTTTCAGTCATGTGGGTGTAACAACTTCAGCCCAGTCATATGGCATTGAAGGATTGAAGGAGCCAAAAGATGCTATTGCAAGAGGGTGCTAGAATACTCGATGATGATGTCCCCGAGTAAAAATGAAACTAGAACTACATATTTGGGTTAAATAGTGCTTAGGTCTGCATACAATACAAGGCAGAAATTTGACATGTTAGAAGCTGGAAATAAACATTCATGTTATATGCTTATTTTCACACTAATTACAACTAAAATTTACCTGAAGAAACACTTGGCAAAAGGCTGCATATACAGTTATTTTTAGTTTTAGCACCCTTTCTTCAAGTAGTCTTTGGAGTAAGGGTATAGTAGTGCTGTGGTGAAAGGATAAAATGGGGCAACAGAAAGGCAAAGTAAATGAGGTTTTGGCTCCAGTGTGGAAATCCTGCTCAAAGTTCCTATGACAGATCCCCCCAAAACCCCTCTTTTGTTTTTTCAGTGCCGCCTTCGGTTGACCGGACGGGCACTGCAACGCTGGGTGGGCAGCCTCATTGGTCTGGTGGTGTTCTGGTGCTCGTCCCAGCTGGTGACCTGGCTCAACCACTCGCCCACTGCCTGGGAGGTGGTGCAGTTTGTCTGCCCACTCACACTGCTCTTGGTGGTCACTTCTTCTGTGGCAGAGGTCAACCTGGAAGGCTCACGGGTGCTCAAGGTAATTACAGAAATTAACTGCATTACAGAAAGATCCTGGGGTCAAGGTAATTAAAGACACACTAGTGCACACAGTAGTAGAGCGTTTGTTAAGTACTACCTGTGCCCTTGTTGCTGTTTTTATTTTTGGTCATTTGGATTTTTTTTGTTTATTTACAAATACTGCTCCTCTCAGTATTGGGCTTTGAGTGTTTGTCTGCACAGCCAAAGGTCACAAGAATTAATGCTTGCCATGGTGGCTGCATTTTGATAAACACGGAATGCAAAAATACCTACTTGATAATTCATGACGTTCAATGCACATTAAAGTCCAGGTAGCCTGGATTAATTCATTACCGTCCACTGCAGTATTCATCATAACCAGCATAAGATGTTAAACCCCACAAACCATCTGAAGCCATAGGCTCTCTTGTGCGTTTTCATTTTCAATGAGAGAGCGTTAAAGGCCTCGGTCTCTAAAACATTCCTGTTGATGTTGCCAGTAAGCTGACAGGCTCTAGTTGGCAGGTGCCATGGCACTTACTGGTCGATGGGTTGTGTGACGCCATGAAACCACGTGGCATAGCCAAGTTGGAAGGTGCTGCAACCTTGGCTTTGCTGTTGAGGTTGGCAGGTGCCATGGCCATGCACTTACTGGTCGATAGGTTGTGTGACATCACGAAACCACATGGCATGGCCAAGTTGGAAGGTGTTGGCTTTGCTATTGAAATGGAAAAGGGAGATCATAATCCAGCCTTCCTGGACCCTTGAATTTCAAGTCAGAAATGCTGCCCTAGATCATGACATAGCTCAGTTAAAGCGAGGCTTTATATCTCTCTCAAGTGGCCTTTCTGATAATTTTGTATCTTACGACTGTACACCAATGAGTGTGTGAAATAGAGGCACAAATAAAAGATTACTGATTAAGCGAAGAACAAAGTGAATGGATATGAGTGAGAGTCCTTAAATGAGAGCTGTTAATGCTGTTGCGTCATGCCCTTAAGCAGAGCTTAAGTGTACCCTCTAATCTTTTTTATCAATTTGCTGTACATGCTGTTTAACTTTTCTGCTTGCTCAGTCTATGCATGGTAACAGTGAAGCATTGCAGAAGGCATTATCTATTCACTTATTACTTTGTTTAATTATCCACTCACTCGTAGTTTGCTTCCCCACTGACATGTATTCATTAAATTACATTATTTTTTTCTTTGAGTGTCCAGCCGTGGTGGCACAGTAAGTGGTTCAGGCACTCGACTCCTGTGCCCAAGTACGCGGGATGAAATCCCGACCGCGGCGGCCACTTTGCGATGAAGGCGAAAAGGCGTCCATGTGCTCTGCGATGCCAGTGCACGTTAAAGAACCCCAGGTGGTCTAAATTTCCGGAGCCCTCCAATATGGTGTCTCTCGTAGCTTGAGTTGCTTTGGGACGTTAAACCTTGCAAACCAAACCAGAATTCCCGTAAGCTTAATCAGCACATTCAGCACATTCAGCAGTCATCCTTATCTTGAGGCTCCTTGGATATTTTTCATTTTCAGTTTTTTTTTTTTTTTTTTTGGATGGGCACTCATATTCCAAGAGTTGCATAAGAGTAGCATGTATAGACTGAAGGTGCTGCATAGTAAAAATGTAGAGGGCCTCAACATGTCAAGCACTACAATGATGTTGCAGCTCTCTATTAACTTTGGTTCACATACATAGAGAATTGACATTACTATAATGCAGCTAATCTGCCACGAAGTGAATGACAGGGGGCCTGTAATATACAAGTAATGCCCTCTAGTCTTGAGTTTTATTGACACGTTTTAGCACTAGAACTGTTATGTGAACGAAAACCTGTCGACCGATTCCTGTCCAACAGAGCTTAGAGCAGAAAAAATAAGCTGCTTTGGACAACTTGGCTATCATTGCCGCTTTTCTTCCTGTATGTTAACTCTTTTGGGACCATAAGAATAATAGGAAATTTCTGAAAGTTCTTCGAAAAATTTATTTACTGAAATATTTAAACAACCTTGATGTAACATATGTTGAAATGCAGATATTAAAGTTCTCTTTTGTGTACATAATATTTCACTCAAGAATTATGCATACCATGAAACAAATTTTTCAGTATGAACTTTTTGGAGGAAAGAATAGACGAAAGGTTGAAAAAGGTACAGATATACAAATAATAAGGTGTAATAAAACATTTCAGAATGTAAAAGATATACTAGTAGAAGGCCTCTTTTTTTACTTTTGAAAATATGGCTTGCGTATCTAAGCCTTTTCGGGAGTTAACTTATCTGTAGGGATCTGCTGACTCTATGCCAGACGTGGACAGAAGAGACAATATATATTACATGCATTTTCTTTCCTGAAAAACCAACTGAGCATCTAGGTTTCAAATAGGATTTGACAGTGAACTAGGCTGTCCCAAAGCCGTCCTTATTCCCAGTCTTGTCTTAGTCTCAGTTTAAATCTCTTGGTGTTGTCGATAGGAAAGGCACATAAATGACAGTCTTTGTCAGTGGACACTTCAACTGCCGTGTGACAAAAAGACAAAGATTTACTTTACAAAACACGTTGCTGGGCTAGTTGGTGAAGCGTGTTTTCATAAAAAGATATTCAGCACTACACAAAGACACGGACACTGTGTCTTGTGCTTTCTTCTAGTTTCCGTGTCTTTGTGTAGCGCTGAATGTCTTTTTATGAAAACATTTACTTTTGTTGAGAATATTTTTCTTTTTGCTGACAGTGAAAATCAGGTGTCTAATGACAAAGCGGGTCATTTATGCACCTTTTCTTCACTGAATGCCAAGACTGCAAACTGATTCTTTGCTTTGTGCAAGCTGGCTCATGTTTGCCAGGAAGCAAGGGGCCTCATGTATAGGGTTCACCTATAACCTAGACTACGTTGTGGAAAGAAAAAATCTTTATGCTCATTGCAGATGGGGATGAGAATATTGCGGCACCATAAAATAGGGATTGCCCCAGTTGAATTATCGCACACCCATTTTTGGGGGCAAATTAAGTGACTAAAACAACTAAATCGTTGCCCACCCCTTAAAAATTTGATTATTCTCACTGCCTTCAAAAGCCTGGGAACCTTCCTTCGCAAAAACGTCAGATAGCCCCCAGAAGACCTGTCCATGGATGGAGATAGGACTGCTACCTTACTTCTTGTTTTCTTGTTCTTTTCAGTAATAAGACTGAGGGGGATGTGGAGGATAAGGGGGGACAATATTAGTTTTCCTTGTAGAAGAGAGGAAAGTGCAGTAGGATGGTAATTTTCCCAGCCAACAATAACGGACAAGAGTCTGGATAAATGGGGAGTGGCAGTAAATGGAAAGACTGCTAGACAAATTCAGAACATACCTTCCTGGCATTGTACAAGCTGTACTGCACCTTCACATGTTTTAACAGTTACAAAGGAAATTGTATCACCACCTGGCCTCTCTAAGCGTACTGGCAGTGAGACCCAAAGTAGGAAAGGATGGTATACGAAGCTTTGGAGCTCCAGTTTGATATTGACAGTGATAAGTCTTTCTAGGAGTTCAGTGATGATGACTGAGAAAATAAAACACAGATGAACTGATGAGGTGTCACTTGGCCACTTTTTATAGTTTTGGCACTTGAACTGAATTTTTGTCTAGTGGATGTTTTTTCTTGACATGTATTTCCATAGTTCGGCTCAGTGTTCTCTTGGAACTTTATAGTATCCATTGTTGGTAAGTTGGGTGCTTTCTTGTTCTCCTTATTTTGTAATCTGGCCATTTAGCTCAATGATCAAGCTTGAAAGGACATTGACCCTTTATGGAAATGATCTCAGGCATAATTTAAAATCATTTGATGCGCTTCTTCTTTGTAGTGCCTGAATAAGAAAACTGTCACATAGCTGCTAGCCAGTATCTGTTGGTTCTTTTATCCATCCTTGGTACTCATTATTGAAGTGCATTTATAATGTTATTTCTAATGAGGGCTTCAAGCATTAGTGTGACGTTTGTTAGGAATGCAGTACCACGGATCAAGCAATAGGCTTTTTCCCAAATTTAGGCCTGTAACTTGACAAGCATGTACATGCAGTCTCCTTGCTCGTTTTTTCGCAGTGTATTCGTCCCACCGAGGAGAGAATCCCGATGATGAATTTTCTTTTGAAGGCACCTATTCAGCTGAGCGTGAGTCTTCTTTTTCTTGTCTTCATCGTGTTGGAAATGTATTCTACAGAGCACATGCTCTATTTGTATTATAGGTGTTTCTAGAAACTAAAAAAATTGCGACTACATTTAATTATTATTACATGTGACAATTTGACAGCATAGCACCTCTGTGTGACTGGTACTGGTAGGGGGCTTTCCGCAATGTACGACGGCCCTGCTTCTGACTACTTGGCATGTTCTCACGATTGAGATTAGCTGCCGACTGCCTCCACTAGCCTCTGCTGATCACGTGGTGCGTGATGTTGCACCTCATGCTGCCCATTTGGCAACTTCCTTTCCCCGGCGCAACACCAACTGTGTGATCTTACTTCGTTGCGTTGACTGTGATGCCACACACCTTAAAGGTGAACCAGAGTGTGATAATGCCTGTGGATAGTGACTTTTGCCCCAACGAGGCTTCCATTCTGCGCTTAAGAGGAACGAGAGAGGATGATAGCTACTGTCATTGCCTTATGCCTGTGAGGAGGGACGTGAGACTTGACACTGCATTGAAAGGAACTCACTTGTTTTCATTATATATTAAAATGATGCTCGTTTGCCCCTTTCAAGTTTGTTTTAGTATGCTGGTGTTCACAGTGGTTGTATATAGTTATCATGGAGGTTTTATCTGTTTTGAATGAGCTCAGCAGATTTCATATGCCAAGTACACATGACAGTGCAGTAGGAGCAGAACACTGGCCAAAATATGTCGTGATATTATGGTGGAAATGAAAAGATCTTGACTGATAGTACTGATTGAGCCCAGCAATATTAAAGAAAAGAGGCTTACAATTTTAATTTGCTGTTGAAAATCACATAAAAACTGATGTGCCATCTTGCAGGGAAACCCTATTACTATGTATCACTGTAGTACCCCACGTGACTACATGTCTGCAAAATAACACCAATTTTCTTAAGAGTACACTGTTAATTTTTTTTTTCTTTCTGGGAGTGCCTGTCATTTTATTATATTTTGTGCTCTGTACAGCGTGTTCTTAAATAAAAACCACTCTTCCTTATGCATCGCGAGTGGCATGCTTTCAGCTTTTGTCACTAGATGGCGCCACAGTGTTTTGTATTTTGAAAATGATGCAGTGATAGCGCCCACTGTATCATTTGTCGACTAGGCGTGCTGTACAGGCTTGAGTTTGAAAACTGAAAAGGATGCTACTTTATGCTAAAAAATGTCTAATTACTGTTTGGCGAGTTAAATTTGTATTTGTTTTCGGTACGTTTTTTTTTTGTTGACCACCAGCCATCATCACACTCTCTGCTCATGGTTTTCAGCATCGGCTACATAAAAACGGGCGCATGCACTAATCGAAAAATTCTCGGTAAAAATTTTCTACACCTTTTCTACCAAAGCCGATATGGAATCAAGCTCTCTAGACAGCAATCTCTCCATTTCGCCGAAAAACATTCAGTGCCAAAATTTCAATGTTTTCTCCCTTTAAGTTGTTTCGATTTTTAAATTTTTAGTTAAGAGTTTTTCAGCACTACAAATATACTTCTCTTTGCTAAACATCAAACGGTAGTTCTATCATAGAGATGGATTACAAGCGTCTTTTGTTTGTTACTGCTTGAGTCCATGGAATAAATCTGTCTAGCTGCTTAATGTGCATATGGTATTATTACAACATTTTCAAACAGTAGTGCTCTAAAATTCCGTTGATATGTTCTCAGTGCTTAGGTTTTCCTGGTGCATACACACAAAATTGCAGGCAGTAAAAATGTTCTATAGGGTTACATTTTTTCTTCTGTTTTGTACGCTTCTGGATAGCACAATATTCCAGCAACTACATGCCAATTTTCGACAAATTTTGGTAGCATAATACATTCAATGACAAACCACACATGTGCAAACATACAAGTGGATTGGACACGGGAGCACGAGTGTGGTATAGAAGAGCTGAAATGCAGGGGCGGTCGATCGTTGTGGTGAACCACATAAGCAAAGGAAACAATGAAAACTGTGCATTAATATAAGAGTTAGCTGCTCCTGTGGGGACATGACACGAAGGAAAGAGACATTGCAGTTTCTTCACAATGCCCAAGAACAAGGAGGCAAGGAATCTGCGAGCTGCAACTGTAGTGGTGCGCTTACGTACGAGCGGGCCTGATCTGAGAGACCAGACGTAGCACAGTAGTGAGAACTCTACGGCAGCTTCCCATAGGACATATGAGCAGGGAAGTGAAACACTGAGGATAATGCAGAGATTTTAGTGGCCTTGTGATAGAGCATCCGCCTTGCATTCGGGAGGTACAGGGTTCGATCCCCAGTGCCGCCGGGTGGTTTCCAATGGGTACAAGATTTCCCCCGGCCTGGTGCTCGGCTCTTCTGGGGTGAAATTCTTGGGAAAAGGGGCCATGAACCAAAATGTTGGCTCGTGAACTGTTGTACGTGTTTCCTCCTGTGTCCTGTGTAAGTTGTTGCGCATTTCTCTTATATACTAAGATTTTAGTTACTTTATCCCCTGCTGTCGACAAAATGGATTTGTTGCTAATCGTTTACCAGGGACAGTGAAAATGCGGACCGAATTCTGTGAACACTAGAAAAGGAGATGTTTAGACCTTGTACCAAGAATTGCTAATTTACATTTCTGTGAAGAGGAGGGGTCAATGATGGTGATAAAAACGTTTATTAAACAAAGTTGGCGCTTTGGCCTAAATGGAAAGCAGAGAGAGGGGGTTGGCAATAAATGCCTTTTTACCTAATTTATCAGTTACATACTTAAAAATTGGGCAGTTTGGGCCATACATAGCTAACAAGAGTGCAGAAACACATGCAACAAAGAGAATACGGACGCAACAGGCAGTATGTTGTGTATTCCTATAGACTTGTCGAGATTGGGCCATACATTTTCTGACATGATACATTTGTCCTGTCCTCTTGTTTTAAAGAAAATTAACAAGAGTTTGCCGTAATTTAATTTTGTTACTGTGATGAGCATAGAAATGTCAAGTGTGCGTTCTAGTTCATTTAAATCATTTTAATTTTTATTTTAATATCAAATGTATTGACAGTTGCTTTGGACCACTGCTGTCTCCTGCCTTTTCCTTTGTTTATTGTTCTTGCATGTCTTGGTTTTGATGTATCCGTTGCTCTTGCTTGTTTTCTGTTGTGCAAACCTTTTCTCATTTTTCTCCTTTCCAGACATTTGGTTTTTCCTTGAGCTATGGCACCATAATGACTGTTGTTCTTGGTGTGCTCATGGCATTTGCTTCAAAGCTCATCATCGTCGAAATTCAAGCAAGTACAGGCTGATTGTCTTATCACCTTGGACCACTGTCGGCAAGACGCTGTAGGCATTGTAACTGCGGTAAGTGTCGGGTTTTTGAGGTATTGATGCTGCATTTGTGTTAGTGTAGAGCTGCAAGCAAGATAATTAAAAGGACTTCTTGACTTTCTTTGTTGTGCAAGATGCTGAATGCCTTTCTTGAAACTGAAAATTATTTAGTAGAAAATGTTTCTAGTGTAATGGAGGGACCTGTTACATAACTCTTGCGCCAACTCCACTGCAAGCGCTGCCAGTTCCATTCCTAGGGTGTGCCACGAACTCGTATGGGCCCTTGCAAAACTCTGGAAGCCAGCTTCTCTGCACAGCGAAAACCCTTTTCTGATAGCGGCCAAACCTGTTTTGGGAGCGGAAAATTGGGGTACAGTAGTGGAGACATCTATAGTTATAATGATGCCGCATCCATTCCCTACACTTCTCTTCCTCGTGTTGCTGCCGCTATTAAGGCATTAAGTGCGACTCTTCCAAGCCACTTTCTGCTATGGGAACCATTCGTGGGGTTTTTGCTATCCAGGAAAGCTGACTTACGGGGTTTCGCAAAGGGTCTATTGTATACCACGAATTTGGTACAATTCAGATAATGTTCAGAATATGCAAAAAATGTGGCACAATGCATATTTTTATTTTTTGAAATGTGACTGGCATATAGGTAGGTATTTTTATTTTTTTGGCAATAGCTCTTAGTGTGCTGTGAAAAAAGCGAGCAACTCTGTGAGGGGTCATGGCAAAAAATAAATTTAATTAATGAAATATTTACAGGAGCTTGGTGAATTACTAAAACATGGCTCTTTAGCTCGTGCTTTAAGTGCAAAGAAAATTTTTCTTTCAGACCTTGTACATGACATGGGGAAAAAATTCCTGTGAGCTTACTTAAAAATTCAACACTAAGAGTTCGAAACACAAAAGTTGAAATAAAAAATAAAACACTAAAATATTTTAGTGTACAAAAAGGGGCATAGGAGCTTCCTTCTGTTGTGAAAGTTCCGCGTGCCTGTCTAAGTTCTATCTTTTAGTGTTTTCAGGAGCAGTGACTACCATCCAGTTTTCATGTTGAGAGTTTGACGTACTCATTCTAACTAGACCAACAAAGTGCAGTGAAGCCAGAGTAACAAATAACTAGTAGCATATTATGTCACGAAGTACATCTTGGAAGACATGCTGCTCTTATAACATAGCTAAGTTGCTAGAAACGTTCACTTTCATCTCGTTCTTCTGCTTATAGAAAATACTGCAGGTTTTGTGTTTTCAAACCTTTTGCGAAAGGTTATGGCTGGCATGTTTTGCTGAAAGTGGCGAAGCGCGATCTGATTTGCCCTCAAAATAGTAAGTTTGCTAAAGGAGCACTTCTTTGAAAGCTAGATGGTCAAACTGGTTCAATGCGACAAAAAGAGGCTTTGCACTTGGTTAAAGTTTTAGCGAAGCTACCATGAGTGCCAGAGCTTTTCTTGTTGTTGAAACCTTAGCATAGGGCACTTCACTGCTGACCACAATGACATGGCATCAGTGGCCACTAGTTGATGGAGGTGAAAAGAAAGGAATTCATTTTCAATGCCAGTGCATGTTAAAGAATGCCAGGTGGTTGAAATTTCTGGAGCCCCCCACTACAGCATTCCTCATAGAATGAGTCACTTTTTGGATGTCAAACCCTGTAAACCAAACATAGTGTAGGTTTTTGAAGCCCTAATGAATAGAGATAAAACAATGAGGGCACAGTGAGTACATACAACTGCTTAAGGGCTAGCTGAAATTGAAAGCACGCTTACCTTTGGCCACTTTATGAAGTTCTAGGCCGATCGTTACCAGATTTATGATTCAAGCTGAATTTAGAGATCGTGAAGTTGACTTTGGGCTTCGCTACTGCTGCTGTAAAGAGATCACAGTAGAAACAGCGGATCCATGCAAATGATGGTAATTTCGTAATAGATACTGATGCGAGCTCGATGCAGTTTTTCTTCACATTTGATTCTGCTCTGAATATTTATTTTTCCTGGACCCTACCACGGTGGCTCATTGTTTAGGCTGCTGGACAACGAAACTCAAGGGCGCTGGTTCATTCCTGGCCGTGGCAGCTGCATTTTGATAAAGGCAAAAGCAAGGCTTCCATATTTGGTCAAAAGTTCTTTAGCCCTTCACTACGGCGTTTTTCACAGCTTGAGTTTTTTTTGGACGTTAAACCCTTTAAATCAAACCCATTTTTTCTATGTCGCCTCTTGTAAGTTAACTACACGGGAATTCAAGCTACAGTTGTGATGCTGTCTGTCTATATGAAGCCATGTGTTCGAACACATGGAAATTTTAGTTCAGCTGCGTGTCGAAAGCCATGGATCATATGCGATCCATGCCCTATGGGCAGATCCCAAAAAGTCACTCCTGTATGCTTGTGTCTGTGAACAAGCACGTATGTTATTAAGAAGGCTAAGCAGTGACTGCTGTTATCAAATAAAACTGTTGTGAAGCTTCAAGTCGAAGCATTGGGGCCTATGAGGTAATTGTGCCCACTTTTTTTGTTTACAAACCACAGCACTGTCTCGCAGTCAAACAGCAGTTTATTTGAGTGAATAAAAATTACAGTGCAGATGCCTTTTACATATGGAACAAGGTAGCTGTGTGTTTGTGTGTGTGCATGACCACTTGTGTAACTCCTCTTGTTAATTAGCTCTTGCACACTTTTCCTCAGGCTCCAGAAGGAAGTGTTTGTGGCTGCTGAACAACAACCTACTAGTGCGAGGTGGGACTACGTGCATACTACTTGGCAGCTTTCGAGCAAAGGGTGGCGTGTTGAGACCGCACATTTGGAGATTGGTGCGGTTTTTCAACACACACTTTTAAAGATTCCTCCCAGGAGCCTAAACGACAGAGCCTGTGATATATCGAGAGCTTTATACATTCACTATTTTTAGCTGTTTAGCGTTATTGTTGTTTGTGGTGATGTTGCTTTTCCTACGACTGTTCTTCGCAAAGGATAAGGGGAAGCTTGCTGGCACTTGTCGAGCAAAAGCTTATACTCAAAGTCACTGTGTTAGGTGCTAACGATATCCTTTATAGTCAGTGCCAGATATTTCAAATTATTGTTTACGTCAAACATTCGAGATATCCCCTTGAAAAATTGAATGTGCAAGTTTAGCTCTGTTATTCACATTGATTGAAATCCTGATCAATGGGATTGAACGGTGTGCTGCACCTATTTTGAACGGGACATTGCTGTCACGTGCAGAAAGCAGAGTTCAGTGCGCCAGTTTTTACGCAGCAAATGCAACCTAACTGACTGGAGGCTTGCGGCATCTCTCACTTGACCTGTCTTGCTGCTGAAAGCAGGAGGGGAATTAACTGTGCCCTTAATTTTAAATGTGGTTATTATTGCTTGTAGTGTACCTGTAACCTTATTAGGCCTCTTGTTATGGGCACTGCCTGGTTACAAACCACCTTCTGTTGAGGTTTTTATTGTAAAGTGAGCCAGGCTTAGCAACATTGTGCGAGTGGTATGTTACCAGTGTACCGACCTGCATGCATGCGTGCCTTTAGGTTGCATATAAGAAGATTGTCTACTGCCATGTTCTCTCTTTCAAATTATCGAAAATTTGACCTGGTCATGATCCCTTTTGAGCCTGGCGTTGACTGTGTTTCACTGACAGCCAACAAACTAAACTGCTCAGGCTCGTATACAATTTGGCAAAGGTATATACTATATTTTTACTCATGTGAAGGTGTACTTCTCTGCGCTTTGAAGTTTTGTTTGAATTATCCAGCATTGAACATGTGAATAAATGCGATGCTATTATTTTTTGCATCCTATATATAATTTTGAATTGCTGTTCTAGCCTTTACAAGCTTGTTTTTAGCCCTCACAGTCACCGCACCTGTATGCAGAGAGTTTGCAGACTTGTGCAAATTTTTATTTCTCTTCACACCTCATCCACGTCTACTCGTGCCTGAACAAACAGTGTCTTAAGCTATTATTGATATATCTCGCTGAGGTACAGAAGGGCAGCTGAGAGATTGGATGAGGTTTGATGAATAGGCTACCGTAGCTTAAAGAGTTGCCAACTTCGCTAGGCAACATCTCATGGCTGTGCAGTTATAGTTGTCCTGATTATTTTGATTACTAGCGCGCTATGAATGCATATGCATGGATACTTTTTACTCTGGTACTACTATGCAAATGCAAGCACACTTTGAGTCACATTTTTTTTTGTCTAATGTTTAATTAAGGTTTAACTTTTAAACTTTAACCTTTAGTTAGTTTGTTTAATTTAAGCAAATTGATATCAGGACCCATTGATAACCTAACCTGTCAAGGGTGATTTTAAACTTGTTAACCAGAAGTGTAATTATTACTTCTCTGCGCAAGCATTCACAACTGTTTTTCATAAACTTGCACAAGCGGACTGTGCATGGAATTCCTTGTGCTTGATCGGTGGAGTTGCCAAGCTTTGTAATAGAGCTTTTGGGAAGCTTATGGTGCTAGAGAATGAGGATGAAGACTCATTGTTTTCGCTGTCTGGAGGTTCAGAATGTGAGTGACGCAGCAAAAGCACATCAAACACAATGAGGCCTCTGTAGTTTCTGTAGAGTGCATCTTTGGGACTATATTCTGTAAGGCCTGTTATTAATATTATTATTATTATGGTGGTGACATATGCCACAGCTTTCAAGTGTCTATGCAAAGGAAACACTGATGTGAAACCACTTTGATAATAAATCTGAAATAAACGATAAATTGAATAATAAATCTGCAAAGAATCGGGTGCGTAAGTTCTCTTCCAGAAGCTGCATTGTTTTGCATTTCCTGTATGCCTGGTTGTACTGCACATTTAGTTCCTAGGTTTTGGAAGTTCCTGGAAAAATTCGCAATTTTTTTCTTCCTGTGACCTCCTATCTTGGTCACCATTACAGACTATGAGTTGAGAACAAGCTGCCGATACAATATTTGAGATCGGTGACTGGACTTGCGAGGAAGATATTTATTGTGCACAGACTAAATGAAGGGTGCAGCATGCATCTGGTTTGTGTACTTCGCCTTCAATTATCACACCTTTGCTTAATTTCTCTTGTTCTATTCTCGATGCGCTGCTGATATTTTGTTCCTCCCAGACAATGCATTGGCACTTTGCATATTACTCAGGTATAATCTGCAATGCTCAGTATGAGGCAGCGACTTGCTCAACTGCATCATTTTTGTGGTACTACTACAAGGGCGCTTATCAGATGGAAACTGTCATCACTTTACCTGTGCTTTGTTCCTAATATTACATGGTTTTAAATGTATATTTTCCAAAAGCAATATTTTGTATTTTACATATCAAAATAAAAATATACAAAACAACTGTTGTTGCATAAATATTTTATTGCTGTAAAAAAAAAAGGGTAAATCCCTGAGCATATTTAGGTTCTTTAAATGTATGACTAGTGAATATCTGCCTGTGGCTTATCTGTTACTTTTCAGATGGTGGTACCTTTGTATGAAACGGCCTCTTGGTTCCTAGTTTTTCCTTCCCAAATATATGTGTCCTCTGCTGGAAGCATTTTTGCCATAGTCAAGTACTGTTGAAGTCTGGGGTATTAATGAATGTGCAGGATTCTTAGAAAATCGGTCTTCAAGTCTTATGAGGTGTTCAGAACGTAGATTCCATGTTTATGAAAAGCATATTTCATAACTCCCATGGCAAAATCAAACCGAGAAAGCAGTAATGAACATTGAGGCGGGATCACATTTAGGTTGTTTACCTAGTAGATGTAGATAATTTGGTAAGTGCATTTAACATTTCCTTTTACCAACCTTGCAGCGTACCATGTAGATAGTAAGTACTGCATTGCTCACATAATTAACTATAATTAACATAATAAAAGAAATGTGTTGTGATTAAAGCAACTGAACTAACTTTTGATGCATCTTGCCGACACTTGTGAGCCAGACTCATTACAAGCTGGCTTTCTCTTCTGCTTTTTAAATAGTCTAGCTCATCATGTGCTTTATGTTCTTTTACAAACTGTCTTAATCTGCAGTGGGTAAGGTTCATCCAACACAAAATTGTTGGGCTGAACGGGTAATATGGGTACTAAAAGAACTTTTAGTCTCTCGTAGCCCGAGTTGCTTTGGGACGTTGAACGTTAAACCCCCTATACCAAAAAAACTTTTGGCTCAGTTTTCATTAAAAAGAAAAAAAAAGCTTCCCGGGTGGATTAAAAATGGAACCGTTTAGGAATCAGCCTGAAGCTCAGTATGCTGCTTTAACATTTTGTGTAAAGTAATTGAACATTTTGTAATAATTTCATTAAGGAACCACTGGTAAAATTATTCCTGATGTTACGCATACAGATTAAAATTGTTGTCATACTCATTTGAGTCTGATCCTATTGCTGTCTGCTGGAAGCCACTTCAGGGCACAGGCAGGCTTATTGGCCCTAAGTTACCTAGAAGACTTAACTGTTGGTGCTTGCAATACACAATCCACTAATTGCCTACCATGTCCAAATCAAAGAGAGACCTTTGAAATTTGTTGGTTGTGCTTCCCATTCCTAAAGTTGAGAACACTGCATCCCTGTATCATCTTCCTGGTCTGACTTTTCCTTCCTTGGACTGCAGACAGCTGGTAGTAGCTATCCCCTTTGAATAGTAATATCATATTTGATATTTAGTTATTGTTCCAGGCTTCAATGATACTACAGGCATCTAACTTGTCAGGCTAGTTTGTTTGCAATAGATGCAAAAAAATAACTGCATGAGCAAAATGTGGATGGCACGGCTGTTGCATGAGGCACTTCTGTGCGTCTCTGCCTCTTCTTCGTCCATGTCTCACTAGTGACAATTATCCCACTTTTGTTTGACACCTACAGCCTACTATTTTATCTGTCTTGTTGCTGGTGTTCTCGCTTCCAGTAAGAATTAAGACAAGCCTTTATATCATTGACTATAGTACTACACAATATGTTTGTTACTGTGCCAAAGAGAATAGAATAGTGAGGAAATGGCCGTTAAAGAAAAGACCCTCCTTACTGCCCTTTCCAACTCAATAAACAGACCAGTGTACCTTTTTCTGCACCCAATTTGCTTCCCACACCTCAAGTTAAGAACATACCATCCCTGTAACATTCTCCAGCCCCTTTCTGGCCTTTCGAGGAAAACTAAAAAGGTCAGCTTTATCTATAGCCACAGCAATCATTTTGGGGAGACTATGCTCTAATGAATGCCTTTGCATGATGCAAAATATTTTAACACTTTTTGAACAAGTGGCTGCGGGCAGTATTAATGCAAAACTGGACATACGAGCTCTCAGTTTAAAAAATTTGAACCAAGGTTCAGTTAAGTGGAGTAATGTAGGAATTGAAACACATTTCACCCGTTCAGGTTAAGCTTATGTCTGACTGATCACCCTGACTGTAGTGCCTTTCAATATTGAAGTTCTCATCTGATAGAGGCATACAAGATGCATTCTATTTTAAATTATAAGTGCATCTAATATGGTGCCAACTAAATGACGCTCAAGTACCAGACTAGTTTGTTACATGTATACCGTGCACTTTGCGGCTATGAGTACCCTTACATCACTGCACTGAACACTAGAGACCAGAGGAGTACTCGTACATCACTGCACTGAACACTAGAGACGAGGAGTACTCGTACATCACTGCACGGAACACTTGAGACAAGAGGAGTACTCATACATCACTGCATGGAACACTTGAGACCAAAGCGCTGTCTTGCTGCGGACCACACTTGGTCAATGAACTCGATACAGGCTCGGGAAAGTTTTCACCATCACGTGGCAAGAGCTAAAGCAGTGAACAAGTACAGGAACTGGAAGCGAAGTGAAACAGTGTTCATCCCTTTCCCTTTCGGTCATTGGTTCACTCTCTGGTTTGCTCACTTGCACATTGCCTGCGGTGGTGCCTGATGACGACTGAGGTGTCACATGTTTTCACCAGCGAGTAGAAGAGACTGCGGCTATGGCTTTTTGGTACGCTGTCGTTTGGCCTGGGCAGGTTTTCCTTTGATCTTGGCAATTTTCGCGGTGGTTTGCAGGATCCAGGGCACGAAAGTAGCCACACGGGTGTAGACGCCCGGAAAACCTGGCAGTCCGCACTGGACTCCGAAAGACACGACACCCACCACCTCCCAGATGTCCTTGTCGTCTCGGCTGACTTTGACAGCAAGGGGGCCGCCAGAGTCATGCTGTAGATGAAAAGATGGAAGATAAAATTTTGCGAGAAACCTGGCTATGGCTTAGTTAAGATTCTGCTATAGCCGTTATTGGTAGCGAACCTTAGGCCAAGGCCCATCACTTTAATTCCTGCACTGTTTTTGCGGCACTGCCTTCTTGGCAAGAACTTCGTCCGAGATGGCAGTTCATGGTTCCACGCCTTTGGAAAAAAAGTCGCCTGTGCTTGTGTGCGCAGTATTTGACACGGGTAGAAGTGGCTGGAGGTGGGTAATTTTGCATAATGGCGAGTGGGAGAATGGGTGGGCAGCACACAGCGCTCCGAGAGGATCGCGACGGATAGGGGTCTGGAGGGGGAACTCAAATGTAGGCAGCCTCTGATGAACCTTCTGGTTGGTGCTCAATTCCGGGCATCTGCCAAATTTTGTGGAGGGGCAGCTTTTTTTCTTTTGCGAAAGTATTATTGTGCCATATGAAAGCGAACATTAGGTGGACGCTTGCGCTTCGCGTTAAGAGTAGATGCGATAGCGGCTTTGAGACCATCTTTTCATTCCATGTCCCAAAACGTTGCTATACTACAATGCCTTCATTAGGTGCCCCTCCAAGACTCTTGGTACCAACGACTTTTCGTGGCCCATGTGTTGCATGGCCACCTGGCATGTACATGGTCTTGGTTCGAACCCCAATGGCGACAAATTTTTATAATCAATTTCTTTCATTTTCTAAAATACCCCCATAAGAGGAACCTCCTCGCCAATTTTTGGCTGCATTTGGACCCTCTCCCAATCCGTTACAATGATCTGAATGTGAACTGTTTAAAATTCCCGCGCGAGGTCATGTAGTTTTGACGTCAGGACTTTGTAAACCAATTAGAATTTTTTACCGATCGCTGCAGGACGACGACGACACCGGGCTTTCAGTGGAACGAACTTCTTATGCTATTGCGTAAAACGTAAAGCTGTCCGCTGTTTCTGAAAGCCACCTGCCATAATTGGTACATAAAAGAGCCACCTGCCAATCTTGACAGGTGGTGAAATGGAGAGGAGGAAATCTCCCCTTTCCAATCCTTTAGACGAGAGGAAGGAGAGTCTAAATACTAGGATATGATGAACGTCTAGGATATAACGAAATATTGGTATTAAAAAGTTGAATATTACAAAAAAAACTAGGATATAACAAAGCGTGGATATAATGAATATATTTAACGTGCTCCTCATTACTACATAAGCGGAGCAGGAAAGGCACACGCTGTCGCAACTCCTCTGTATCAATAAATTGACCGGCGCAATTTTTCTTATACGATGTTCGACAGAGCGAATTAATGCCTGGTAATTTGTTTGCCGCTTCGAATCGCTACGGCCCAAGTGTTAAAAATCTATATACGCACCGTGAAATGGCTTGTGGGGGTTGGTACTTCTCGTTGCAGGCAAATTTTACTTCATAAAAACGAGATATCAAATTCATGAGTTTCTATAGTAGTTACGAATAAAGCCCCTCAATAAACTAAAAGTAGCGCCATCTCCTCCTCCGGCGCCGCCGCTATACCGCCGCTCCTCTCGCATTTCGACCGTGGCTCCGCCTACGCGGTGCACGGCTAGCGCGCGCACTCCGGATCAGGTGGTGGTGGTTGTGGTGGTAAAAACATTTATTATATTACATAGAGGTATATACACTAGGTGGGATGCCTAGGCAGGCACTCCATTGGCGTTTGCCGCAGACCGGGCGCTCTGCGTTAAGACCTTTTGGGCCTCTAGGGTGCAGCAGCCGGACAGGGTCGCCTCCCAGTTCTCTGGGAGGCGACCCTTCTTTGCAGTTCTTTGCACTGGGCGGGAAGAGTTTGGTGCGTGGATATGTAATATTCATATATTTCTTTAAATTTGTAAACTGTGCTGAAATCAAAATCCTGATCCGCGTCGGGTCCCGTGGGAAATGCCCGTGTCAGCACACAGTTCATCACTTGAGACCACGCTCAAGACGACCCAACTTTCCCGTAACCGCGGCGACCCGACAGGGCGTGCTTACGCCACGCGGAACCCAGCGAAGAGCACATTCGCTCGGTCGGTGCGTTGATCTCTCCACACCTCCGTTACGACCGCGCGGATACCGCGAAGAGCACGTTCGCTTGGTCGGTCTGTTGTCTGTCTATTCACACCACCGTTACGACGGCGCGGAGACTTCGCGCCCCGCGAACCCCGCCTGAGTTACGTCTCCCCTCAAACTTCGGAGAAGAAACGCGAGGACCCGACGCCTCGGGAAGAAGGCATTCGGAGCCGAGACGAGACGAAGCACGGACGCGCACGAAGGCGCACCACATCCAGCCAGGCGACCCTCTGCAGATCAACCTAATCTCTTTTTAAGTATTAAGTATTAATAAACAGTTTGATTTTAACTCCTCATCTGGCCTCACTGCTATCATGGCGCTGCCGACAGGATCTGCAGAGGCGTCTCGCACGCGCGAAGAACCACCGGAAGCTACAGTGCGCAGCAGAACAACGTCGACGAGTTCCGAGACCACCCTCATCTGGTCACCAGCGAAATCGACAATGCGCAGTGTTCTCATCGAGTTGAAAAAACAGCGGCTGGCCGACGAGCTTCGAACCCGTGGACTACCGTGCAGTGGACGTAAGGATGTTCTCGTCACACGCCTCTTGAACGACAACGTTCGCCTTCAGGCCTCGCTGGCTGCGTCCGACTCAGCTACCAGCCAGGCTGAAGCAGTAGGCGATGACAACGGAGGAGCGGACACGGAGGGACCGACGACAGTCGAAATTCTGCAGGCAAGAGTTGACGAACTGGAACGGCTTGTAGCCCAACGACGCACGTCACACGCAGCGATCGCAACGGGGCTACTGCATCCAGTGTCGACACGAACGGGGCACGGTACGCACTCCCAACGTAACGACGGAAGTCTCGCGCCTACTACGAGAACGAACCAACGGCCGGCAGATACGAATCGTGGTACACCTCCGCAGTCCTCGCGGGAGAACAACGCTCCAGCTCCCGAGGGTTCGCCAAGCCTGGCTGAAATCATGGCCATGTTCGCACGCGCGCAACTGCAAATGACGGAGGTATTGTCGAGAGTGTCAGAGCCAGCTCAGCCCATTCTGATCCAGTCAACGAACGACACCGCGTCCGCAATCCCCGAGTACGACGGCAATGCGCAACAAAATGTCCAGACGTGGATATCGCAGGTGGAGCGCGTAGCTGCCTTGGCACACTGGTCCCCATCACTGACGCTCGCTACTGCAGCAACACGGCTGCAAGGAGCTGCGAAGGATTGGCACAGCTCTTACGGCATGAGTTGCGAATCGTGGGACTCATGGAAGCAAGCCTTCGCCTCGCGCTTCGACAGGAGGCTCACTATGCAGGAATTCCTGGACCTGCAGGCCGATCGAAGACTGCGCCATTCGGAGACATTGGTTGAGTACATGTATTCGAAAAATGCTCTGCTTGACAAATCTCCGTACCCGATGGCGAACGAAGAAAGAATTTCGCTGATTCTCAGTGGAATCGACGACGACACGTGGGCTAATCCACTCGCTGCACAGCCCTGCAGCAACGTCATTGAACTGATCGACCGCGCAGCGCTGCTCGACACCAGGCGACGCAAGACAGTCAAGACGCAGTTCCGACAATCTGGTCCTGGGCGGTCTAAGCAGACGAGCAGCGACGGATCAAGGACGGCGACAGACGGACGCAGCGATCTCCGCGAACAGTCAACGCCCCGAGAACAGCGAGAGCCGATGCGGGCCACGCGAGTGCATACCTGCTTCAACTGCGGCTCAACGGGCCACTTTTCGAGGGATTGCACGAGGCCGAAGACGGGAGCCACGATCGCTGCGGAACAACGCCGAGCAGCCAGATCCAACGGCGCAGGCAATACCGGGACGACAAACAGGCAAGCGAATTGTTTTCTGCAATCGACGGCAGGCAATTTGCCCATCGTCAAGGGCCTCGTCAACAACCAACCGGTGAGAGTCTGCATCGATAGCGGCTCAAACGTGTCCATCCTTAACGAGAGCTCTGTGGGCCCTAACGTTCGCCCCCGACCGTGGGCGTCCCCAGATCACATAGAAGTACTTGACCGATGCATCAGACCGACACGAGTGGCAGCGTTGGACGTGACTGTCGGAACATCGACCGTGCGGCTTGAAGAGGTCGTAATCGCGCCCTTGCCCAGTGCCATGGACCTAATTCTCGGTTCAGACTGGCGCCGTGCCGCGAACGTCGACGTCACGTTCCACCCTACGAACGATGTCACCCTCGTCCCAATACCGCCGTCGGTGAGTGAATCTACCGTACACACTCCAAGTGCATCCAGTGTGAATCGTACTGGTGAGACGCTGATAGCGGCCTTCAGCAACCGCGCAGTCATTGAGGAAATTTCACCAGACAGCGACATCGACTTCGTGAGACTGAACTCGAAGGGCCTGGGTCCCGACGAAGATTTCTTCGACCTGGTTGAAGAGTCTGCATGTAAAATGACCCATGACGTGAACGCCAACGAAAGAAATGAGCCCCGCTCAATTCTGAATCGTCACGACGACGCGTTTACGGCGAGCACAGATGCGCTGGGGCTTTGTGCTCACGTAGAGCACCGCGATGAACTTAAGGACAACATTCCTGTCGCCACAGCGCCGTACCGATCTTGCCCCGCGGACCGACAGCTCATGAAGGACGAGGTCAGTGACCACTTGGCTATGAAAAGAACATCCACGTACATGGACGATGTCGGCCAGGGAGCAGCTACGATCCCCGAAGCGCTGTCACTGCGCGATGAGGCGCGGAGAAGAGTCGTCGTCAACGACTTAAAGACGGACATCAAGAAGCGTCAATTCATGCGAGACGACATCTCATTTCTTGGCTATAGGATCGCCGCAGAAGGGCGAACCCTGGACGAGGCGAGAGTCGCAGGAGTCGACAAGTTCCGGCCCGAAAGCAACGTCAGGAAATTGTATTTGTTCCTGCAATTGGCAAACCATTACCGCAAGGTTCGTGGATACGCGCGCCTGAGGACAGGCGCAAAATTTAGAGGGGCCGTGTCAGCACACAGTTCATCACTTGAGACCACGCTCAAGACGACCCAACTTTCCCGTAACCGCGGCGACCCGACAGGGCGTGCTTACGCCACGCGGAGCCCAGCGAAGAGCACATTCGCTCGGTCGGTGCGTTGATCTCTCCACACCTCCGTTACGACCGCGCGGATACCGCGAAGAGCACGTTCACTTGGTCGGTCTGTTGTCTGTCTATTCACACCACCGTTACGACGGCGCGGAGACTTCGCGCCCCGCGAACCCCGCCTGAGTTACGTCTCCCCTCGAACTTCGGAGAAGAAACGCGAGGACCCGACGCCTCGGGAAGAAGGCATTCGGAGCCGAGACGAGACGAAGCACGGACGCGCACGAAGGCGCACCACATCCAGCCGGGCGACCCTCTGCAGATCAACCTAATCTCTTTTTAAGTATTAAGTATTAATAAACAGTTTGATTTTAACTCCTCATCTGGCCTCACTGCTATCACCCGGAGAGAGAGCGCGCGGGCGGCGGCGTCGGCTGCCTCATTCCCTGGAGACCTTGGTGACCTGGAGGCCAAACGAGAGATCGGTACGCGGGATCCGAATCACGACTACAATTTTGGTATATGCGGTAAGCTAGGGGAGCAGTCCACCCTTGCTGGACGTTGCGACAGGCCCCTCGCGAGTCGGTTATGATGTATTTGGAGGAGGAGTCAGAGGCTGCGAGGGCGATGGTAACCTCTTCTGCGTGGGTTGGTGACTGGGCCTTGAACGTAAGGCCATCTACTGTTTTGCCCTTGTGGATGACCGCGGCTGTGTGCCAACCCATATGGTTCGGGCCGGAGACGTCCACATAGAAAACTCCTGGTTTGCTTCCATAATGGCGGTCCAAGGCTTCCGCCCGCGGCAGGCGCCGACCATTATGGTCCTCTTTGGAGATGGCGGGGAGAGGCCGCACATGGAGGGCGCGTCTTCATTTTTCGGGAATGCGACATCTATCCTCTGTGAGCTGGGTGTGTTATGTGAAGTCGGGCAAGAAGACGGCGAACCGACTTCGTCTTTGTTAGACGCGTGTACTGATTGATGAGGTGGGCCTCCCGAAGCTCCTTGAAAGTATTCACCACACCCAGCGCCATGAGACGGCTGGTAGATGTGGAGACCGGGAGGTTCAGTGCTCGTTTCATGATTTTACGGAGGATAACTACGGAGCAAGGCGCCGGTCACGGCCACCTCGATCAGCGCGCGCGGCGCGCGCGCGGCGCGCGCCGGCGTTATTTTGCACCGGTGGAAAGGAGGAAGCCAACACAACAAGCAAGAAAAAAACGCGCGCAAGCACGTGACGGCGCTCGGCCAATGGGAGGGTCGAACGCCGAAGGAGAGCGCCGGAGAGGAGGCGGGCGGCTATCTTCACAAGTTGGCGCTACTTTTAGTTTATTGAAGGGTTTTAGTTACGAAAAATAACGATATTTCTTTTTTTTTTAATTATTTCGTTATCAAGAGCTTAGTTCGAGCAAAGTTTGATATATTTTAAGAGACCGCTGTTCAGTATGTAAGAAGCGGTGTTTGGGGATGCTCCTACAACGGCTCCGAACAAGGCTTTGACCGACGCAAGCTCTACTTTTTCTTGCTCTCCAGTGGTGCTTTGCGAAAGTATAGTAGAGATTTTCCCATACCGTATATAGGCCGACGGGCTAGGTACGAGCCAGCTGGGTGCACATTAGCATCACTCCATGGAGCCCCGGGCTACTTGTGCATGCTTACTGGCGGTGGTGGTAAACAGACGCACGGCATACGCCCTCACAATTCGCTGCCGTAAACCGGGTCCGCAGGGCGCCAAAAGGCAAGCGGCCTGCGGAAGCGGATGCACAAAGGGGCAGGCGCGGGCGCACACTTGTCACTGCACAGGAGCAGCTGCTACTTCGTGTGAGCGGGTCACGTTAGCGGCTCGCGCCTCGTTGAAACTCTAGTAGCTGTAACACTGCGTACACTGTCGACGCTTACCGTGGCCGCCAGTGCAGCAAATGGGGACGACAGGCTAAGTTTAAAGGGCCACTGTCCAGGGAGGGCCCTTTTAAGCAAAGGAGCCCAGTGTTTCGATCAGGTACCGGAGATAGTCTCTGCAAAATGCTACAGTGACACGCGCGCCGCAAAGCATCGAAAATACAATTCAAAGCTCTCTCATGCTCTCCTTTGGGAAGCCAGCTTCCCCGTTTCCTGCGCTGGCCCGACGGGCCCCAGTAATGACGCACGTACCGCGAACGACGTCCATTGGTCCGTCTCGCTGACTGACGGGAGAAGGATGGGTGTCTACCGCTCGCTGCGCGCTCTTCCCTCGCCACGGCCAGACTGAATCCAACGGCGCGCACTCCCTCGGCCGTTTTTTTTTTCGCGCTCGCGGAGTGCCACGCCCCACCTCCCGCCAAACACGGAGGAGGAAGGGGAATTTGTCTTGCGGAGGCTAGACGACCTCGGGCAGGAGAGTGAAAAACCTTTGGGAGGGAACGGAAGGAGAGAAGCATGACAGAATCGGGTGATTGCGGTGGCTGTAACTGCGTTATTAGATAATCTTTTCAAAAACATTTTGCGGCCTTGCGTTCTAGGGGCGAAGTATCACAATCACCGGGGAAGAAAATATTTTCGACCGGAGGGTGGACAGGGCCTTTAAGGCTTAGCTAAGTTCTGGCACTAGGCGCCATCTGTTGTTCATTGGCGGCCACGGCAAGCAGGGGGTGCATGCTAGCTTAAAACTCGATATAAGGATCGAGAGAGTTTTACACTATGCTAAAGCTTTCTAAACATCTATACCATAGAGCACATACAACTCACCCACCGCGCATGTGCAGATCACCCTGAAGAGGCCCGACTATAGTGACACGGCCGCTCGATGGATTCCATCGAGCGGCCGGGATTGTGAACTATAGCATACTAGGCCCGACAGCGACCAGCTGAGAGCATGCTTCAGATAATCGGCGCGATGCGGTCACCGCTTGCCGATACTACACGGTATGGACTATATTAATGACCTCGCTGCGTTGACTCAAAGGTTAGGGCGCTCCTCCGTTGAATTCACGTACGCGCAGGTTCAATATATCCCGCCCGCGGCGGCCGCATTTCGCTGGAGGCCAAAAGGGGCCCCTGGAGCGGTACTTGCGGTAAACTTCTTAATGCAAGAAATCCATAGATGTGGTCTTTATTTCGAGTCAAATTTAAAGCTTTGCGTGGAACCTGCAATTTACAAATGATTTTTGAAAAGTGCTCTTGGCAACCGCTCACAACCTGCTGGGGCGACGCCTCCCCACGTACTCCCTCCCCGATGACGTCACTGTGGCTCGCAGAGTGCACCCACTCATTGAACGCTCCCGTGTTACGTGGCGAGACATGTAGGGTGTGAGGAGCGTCATTTTCGATCGCGAATATGTTTGGCGCTGATGAAGCTAGCTTAAAATTATTTGCTTTGAGGAGAGGACTGGTGGGACACCTTTTGCTAAAGCGCGTTTTCTAGCTTTAGTAGATAGCTTTTCGTGGGCGCTCGAAATTATTCGGAGCTCTCCACTTCGGCATTCCTCATGACCTGAATTGCTTTGGGACGTTAAGCCCTATAAGTCTAATTAGCTATGCTAATGACCCCTGTAAGAAACTTTTAGGCCAGGCGAGGCTGCCGCCCGCGTGCAGCAGACGCCTGATATTACATGTCTGCGCTAAGATGTGACCACTATGCTAAATCTTTCTAATAGTTTAATGAATACAACTGCCAATGCGGGAGTGCAGACGGCGACAAAGGGCTTACTCCTTCCACAAGCTGTCTGTAGCAGTCCGAAAGGTATGGGCTACCTGTGCCAATTAGGATGGCGCGCACTGTGTGGATGCTTCTGTTCGTCGACGGTGACACACGGGGATAGGAGCAATCATTTGCGTGTCATCCTGATTTTTCCTGATAGCTCTATACCTTCAGTGTTACAGGCAGCTTAGCGCCAAGCTGGCGCCCCGCTTTTCTGCGCATGTTCAAGGAGAAGCAACGGCGAATGAGTCGCAGAACATGCATCGAAACCAGCTGCTTGAAAAGCTTGGATTCGTTTTCAGTAAATATGTATTACACATTTTCCATTTCATTTGGCAGCACTCTGGGTGACATTATACCATCAGACTTTTAAAACAGCGAGTGACCAGTCACAGAAATTACCAGATAGCGGGTTCCGCCGTCGACAGTAGTCATCGCACTGGCCGCACGCGCAAGATAACCACTGGTTGCTTCATGCAGGCAATGCCGAGGTCCAGTCGCCAGTGAGCCAATTATAGCTTTCCACGGATACTTGAAAGCAGCGGCTCCATCGCTTAGCAAGTGATCAATGCCAGAGAATGAAATGAACCAGAAATGAAAAGTGGTCAACTGATCCTCATATAATATGCGGCCTCTGTTTTCATGTTCATTTATCTTTTTATATGATGGTATAGTTTAAAATACGTTGCGCTTCAGCTCGTCGTACGGTACCTGACATGCATCAACTCCGCCCTCGGTGATGTTTCCAGCGCAGAGGAAGTCTTGGTCTACACCGTGATGAAAGACTGTCTTGTAAGTGCCGAGCTTCATGTAGAGCTTGTCACATTCCTCATTGCTCACAAGTGGCACATCCGCTTCCTGGAGGTTAGTCTGCAGTTTTCCCCCTGCGTGGAACGGCGAACAGTTACGGAAATAATTGCGCGAAAATCGGTGGTTGCCACTATATATTGCGTGCTGACAGAATTCTATTTGACGTTTACCTTTGTGGTAATGCAAATTTCAGTGACAAATGCTGACTTCATATGGAGTGTTTTGTGCATTTATGGTTGACTGTTGCGTTTATGGGGCCCGCCGTGGTGGAGCAGGGGTTAGGGCGCTCGACTATACTGTGCCCAAGGATGCGGGATTGAATCCCGGCCTCGGCGGCCGCTTTTTATTGTTGAAGGCGGAAAGCAAGGCATCTGTGTGCTGTGCGATGTCAGTGCACGTTAAAGAATCCCAGGTGGCCGACAATTCCGGAGTCCTCCACTACGGCGTCTCTCATAGCCTGAGTCGCTTTGGGACGTTAAACTCCACAAACCAAACCGAATAAATAAATACTGAACTAAACCTTGCATACCAAAAGGAGCAGCCGAAGTTGGCAGCTCCGGCCTGCCAACTCGGCCATGTCATTTGGTCCCGTAACGTCACACAGCCGTGACGTAATGCCCGGCCATGTCACCTGGCAATAGACACATGCTTGCATGCCGACAACGCCGATGTCGGACTTTCTGGAGAAGAGGGCCTTTAACCCTGTCGCTTTAATATTCGATGACGACACACGTCGCAGCATCTGAATAACCACCAAAGTGCATCCGTGCTTTAGCTGTAAGGTAGCGACACTCTCGCTCGCCGGCCGCCTTCAGTCCAGCCATGCGAGGTCATCGTACATGGAGAGTTGGAATTTTCGTTAATAGACTAAAATTATCGCTGTAGAGCACGTCGGCAATATCGGGAGCAAACAACGTACCGAACCCGTTGTGTCCCCAGCCGAGAATGACGCCCGTGTGGGCGTCCAGCGTGGCCTCTTCGTCCGGCAGGCAGGCTGCCGGCATCTGTCCATCGCCGATTCCTGCGTCCTTGTGCAGCAGCACCAGTGCCAGGTCGGCGTTTTGCTGCTTGCCGTTGTAGGCCGGGTGCAGGTGCACCATGCTGACCTTGCGCTCCACCGTGTTGGACATAGCGCCGCGCACTCGGCTTTTTGATATTTCCAGGCTGCCCATACGCACGAAGAACTCCGTGTCGTTTCTGCGCCGCGAGCGAGTTGACTAGTTGACTAGTTGTCTAGTTGGGTGGGTAGAAGAAACCTTCGAGTTTTGTTTTCTTCAAAACCAAGGACAATCCCAAAGAAATCTACGCACGATGTCTCTGTGCCGTTGTATCAAGACAACAGTTTGCAATTGGACGCTAAGAGCGCATAATGGATCCGAGAGTAGTTGCCCCCCCCCCCCCCCACCTCCCCACACACACACACACCATCCTCTCCCACTGAGCAAGAAGTTTTGTATGGCATAAAACATAGTTTTCTCGTTCTACTATCTGCGAATAAAGATCAGGGAATGCACAAGTGTGGACAATCACATTGCCGATTTTCGTCCTGGAAAAAAATTCAATGCTTTAAATTCAAGGAATGCATTGTGCTTGTGGGGGCGCCCATAGTGTCTTCCATTGAAGAGATGTCCACTATTCTGCCCTTGAAACAAATCGCAGCCCTGATTTGTCTCGTCTCGAGGGCCAGACACCAGATGCGCTATACTCACGCTTTGTAGAAGCAGTGTGCTGCCGACAGAACCACCTTCTTTGTGATCATTGCCCCGCCGCACCAGAAGTTGTCCACCTTGATCTTGTCGCGGAATATCGCCACCTGGTTGGTGGTAACGGATTGATGTTAGTGGGAGGCAACCTAAACACTCTCTGTGAAGGCAGAAAACTAATGGTATGGTAGAAGCTGCGATCTTCACATTTCGTGCTCTTTGCCATTGAATCGATCCACTTTATAAACACCCGCAATTCTGCAGATAATTAGTCAACCCCTATAATTTACTGACAAGTCTCCTTAATTAGCTATTACTAGGCGGTATAATGGTATGTCTAGTATATTCCCAGTTCGTGCAGTGAAGCGGGTGTGACTGTGTTTTAAAATTCTGCATCTTCTGTGCGGATACGAGCAGTTATTTTTAAGGCGAAAACTTTCATAGGCTCATCAGCGGTATCAGGATCTGTGCGTTCGCGAGCTGTGTCCGCGGGTTATCGATGGGGTTCTGTTTAATTAAAAAAAAAATCTTCTACCAGTAATTGGATTCCCATCCCTCCGATCACTAGCCGAGCGCGTTAACCGACTAAGCCACTTCGGACACGCGAGAAACATGTCTTAGTTCTCCTTGTCTAGCTTTACTGCCGGCACCATGGTAACGCAGGGGCACAACGACGAAGCCTTCAACCCGGTCTTCAAGAGGGCGCGTGGCGCACGTCATCTGTCGCCAGCTATGAAGACCAAGCTTCGCAACAAGCGCGAGCCATCGCTGCCGAGTGGGGCTGCTCACCTCTAATCCGGCACGGAAGAAGCAATGTGTGATTGGCGGGGTTCTGACAAATAAACAGTACAGTAGAATCAGCCCCAAAACCTTTCGCCTTATCGTTTTTAAGGGGTATTAAGTGCCTCAATAATTTGTTCTTATCTCTGTGCTTGCACTACAGTTATTAGCGGTCACGACACAGCTTGCACATAGGATTGGTCAAGAAACTGCACAAGGAAAATGTTGTGCGCGCGTTCTCAGAACTCACGACGAACGGGTAGTCTCCATGCTTACGGACGCTCCTGCCTCCAAGAACATAGTGCACCGGAAAGCGTTGCTTGCCACTGCCGTCCTTGCTGGGAGGGTTCCTGCCGCACACTGGGCAGCGCGTGCAGTTAACGAGCCATACTGTCAAGCTGTGCCTGTAACCCACGCTCAAAAAAGTAACAAGATAACCCTTGTGTTCCTGTTTGAAAGATGGGGATATACGAATTAGGTAAACTATGTCAATCTGAACACGAGAGAACTTTGCTCTCCGGAAACCACACTCTGATTCTGAACAGCAGTAAATAAAAAGGCACCTTTGCATTGCGACAATGTTAACTTACAGCTCATGTAAGACAAAGCACGTCGTCTTGAAAGAGGCCTATCCACATAGTTTACGCTTAATTGATGGTGTGGCCGAACAATACACCAGTGAGTAGAAATGCACAGCTAACAAAAACCTAAACCAATCTATGATGCCGCGGTGCAGTGTTTATACGGCTAGTTTAATCACGCGAAGTACCCGTTCCATGGCATTTGTAAAATGAAAGTTTTGTGGCGCATAATAAACCGGTTTTATTTGCTTATACAGTCGATAGAAAAATGGAAATAGACCGCGGAAGCAGATTTATTATTTAATTTCTGGAAATATGGCGCCTAAGCATATGTTCTCTGTGTCGGCAGATGGTTAGCATGAGGCATCGTGCTTGTTATTTTCTGACAGCAGTGGTGACTTGTGCTAAAATGAGCGCGTAAAATATTTTGCGTGGTCAATTTATCTGTTTTGTGGACAGCATACTCTTGAAACGCGACGTCACTGAACACAGCGTACTCACTGAAATAATGCAACTGCATCAACGCAGCTATGAATGAAATGTAGCGTTTTTACGCAGGAAAGTGTCACTGTGCGCATTTAGAAGAGAGAAAGGAAGGGTGCTCGTACGATGCCTATTCTCCTGGAGCACGGCCAGCATGCGGTCCTTGTCAGCGGCCGAGCGCTGCGGCCGGGACTCCCGACGGCAGCACACGTGACCCACGCCCGTGCACGAACTAGAACGCTCACGTCGCTCCTGCGGGCAAGACACCTCGGATACGCACCGTCCAGGCTGGTGCGATGACGCTGTCTCGCAGTCTGCCGACAGAGAAGCTGCTGCCGAATAGACGACTGGGAAGGAGCGGGTGAAGCGAAGAGAAACCGTCACGATATTAAAGAGCAACAGGTCTCTTAATTCCACTTTGGGACACCTAGGCCCGTATTCCGAGTTCGAGTCGTTATCGAAAGTGTCGCTATCTCACGTGACCTCAAGTCATCTGATTGGCGGAAACACCGGAACATGATTGCCACCTCTTCCGGTTCTGTGGTGGCAACACCGGTCCCGGCGTTTCAACCACTCAAATGACTCGAGGTCACGTGAGATAGTGACACTTTGATAATGACGCAAACTCGTAATACGGGCCCTAACTAAGCTCCGCCTTTAAGAGTATGACGCAACAGCGGTAATGGCTCCTGTCTCGTCCTGCGACTCGTCGTCCTCGAAACTCGCTTAGTCACTAATCCCTTATTTCGTGCCTCTGTTGTCTCAGATACACTCATTCGAATACAGTCGTAAGCTACCACATTATGTGGAAGGTCGCCCGACACGGTTATCAAGCCCCGGTTAACCCAAGCCCAATGCACATGTCTGCGTGGGCCAGGGATATTTGTGGATTTTTGTTGGCCGACTGATTTATGGCAATTACTCACGTGCCTCCATGAAACCGCTACCGGCAAGAGGGGAAATAAGGAAACGCATTGTCAAAGGTCAAAATGCACGGGCTTGTCGCGCTCCCTGACGGAAAGCAGCATGTCGAAACGGAGCAGGATCGAAAGGAGCAAGCAGCTGGGTAGCGGATCACAGATCGCGTTCACGTACGTTTTCTGTGTCTGGCACCAAGCAACGTTCTCGCGGTCTCACACTTCACGCGACTACATTACAGATGCTTGCTTCGCGTTACTATTTAATGTTATGTGTTCTTATTTTCTGCAGCGTGAGTTGCAAGTAAACTGTATATATGAAATGTATATGTATATGAAATCGGTGTGTCTTGCGGCTAATGCGATCGCTGCCTTTTTCAGTTGTGCGACGTCTGAATTTCTAGCCATCAGCCGTGGTACTTATATCCTAGACAAGTGACGGCTACTGTTCTGATGCCTTCGCAGGGACCCGGAGCATCCACAAAGAAGGCTCCTTTGTCCTTGGAGTAGTCCTCATCAATCGTCCTGGCTCGTACTTTGCGTCGTGCCTCATCATATTCGGGATGCACATTGCATGGGAGGGCATGGTGTGGAGTTTGCCCTTCCATTCATGTGGTATTCCCTGTCTATGCTGCATGGTGCTGGGAAGGCTGGGAAGGCCAAGATGTTCAAGTACTTCCCGTCTGGTGGCGAGAGGCGGGTAGTTTGCATTAGAAGGTGAGCCTCTTGTGTTCGTCGATGGCGTTGCGGACGCTGAGTTTAAGAAGCCGGTTTTGTAGACGCGTTGAGGAGTAGCCCTAGCGCCCGCTTGTATGGCATGCGAAGTATGGGGCCGAGTTGCTTGAGGTCTTTATTTCGTAGCTTGAGGTACGAGGTTACGTAGGTTATGCGGCTGACGATAAAGGCCCGAATTAGTCGTAACGTGTCGTTCTCTCTCATACCATTCTTATTGATCGTGTTCACACGTCGTCCGGAGCTCAGCAATAGCTGTCCCGTTGACCCCTTTATTGCTAATGCGCAGGCCTAGGATGCGAATGGTGTCTGCTTCGGGGATAGGTGTATCGTGGATTTTAATTTGGATCTGTTCGTTGCTGCCACAGGGGCGCATGACTAGAAGTCCTGACTTGGTAGAAGAACAGGTAAGTCCGCAGTCGGTGACGTAGTTCTGCACAGTGCTGGCAGCTTCCTGCATAGCATCCTCTATCTGTCCTGCGTTACCTCTTGATGTTCAAATGATGACGTCATCTGCATACAGGGCATGGCGTACGCATTCTATAGCATTGATTTGGCAGGTGCAAAAAGGCCAGGTTAAAAAGAAGCGGGAGAGTACAGCTTCTTGTGGCGTGCCCCTCGTGGATGGGGTTAGATCTCGTATTGCCCACTCTGATGTGGACTTGACGATTCTGCCGGAATTCCTTGACGTAATTATGTGCTTTGAAGGTTGTGCAACATTTCGGAGTGCGTAACATCATCGAATGCTCCCTTTAAGTATAGTGCCAGTATGGCGCGTAAGCCTCTTTGACGAGTTGAATCGATGACGTCATATTTGAGTTGCAGGAGGACATCTTGGATTGATAGGTGGTTTCGGTAGCCAAACATACTGCAGGTTGTTGTTTACAAGGTAGCGAGAGAGACGGAGTTGTACTAATTTCTCCATGAGCTTGCCCGCGCAGGATGCGAGGGATATCGGGCGGAGATAAGTGATGCTGATTGTATTCCCAGGCTTGGAAATGAAGTTCACGCCTGCAGTCTTCCATTCTTGTAGTAGCGTTCCGGAGCACCAGCACTCGTTGATATAATGCGCGAGGTTCTCTAGTGCTTCGCTGTTGATGTTAGCAAGAAGGCCTACTGTGATCATGTCGTGGCTTGGGGAAGTGCCACGGCGCATTGTTATGAGTGCGACTTGTATTTCGTCGGCGTCGAAGTGACGGCCGGGATCTGGATTGTCGTTGCCTCCGTATTCTGTCGGGGGGTCAGAGTCTTGGGTGGTACAGAAATAGGTATCGACAAGGGTGTCAATTAACTGCTCGTCTGTTCCTCTGGATTCGTGAGCGCATTTCTGAGGATATGCTGCTGTTCTCTTTGAGATTTAGGAGTACCTGTCAGACATTTGAGGAGCTTCTAGGTTGATTTAGTGCCGAGGCTCCATTAAGCGAGTCGTATTAGGTGAGTCAGTTGCTTTTAGCTAGCGTCCAAGCATAGTATTGTGCTTGCTGCGTGATCCATGCTATTTTTAGTTTAAGCTTGTGGTTGTGGCTTTGCTTTTTTCACCGCCGTGTGAGACTTCTCTTGGCTTCCCAGATACTGAAGAAGTGATTATTAATATCAGGGATGTCTTTCGAGGTTTTCACTGTATACGTGCGAATTTTTCCTTGGTGTTGATGAGTTTGGGCTCATGTTTTGTAGTTTTCAATTTTTGTGTTGAGGGTATGGGTGTGCGCGGCACAGAACCGCATCCAGTCCGTGATGTGAGCTTGTTCCCGGCGTGTGCGTTGTTTGTCAGATGCAGAATTAATGCGGAGTAGGCAGTGATCTCTACCCAGAGTTTCCTGCGTATTGTGCCATTCGTAGCGTTTGGCATTCCTGACTAACGAAAGGTCAGGGCAGGTATCTCTGGAGGTACTGTTTCCGATTCGCGTGAGGTGTTGCTGGTCCGTGAGTAACGTCAGGGCGACGTCAGATATCGTCGTTGCCAATTTACGACTTTTCACTGTTTCTTTACTGCTGCCCCGCATGCAGTGATGTGCGTTGAAATCCTCGACTACAACGAGAGGATCTGTTTTCGCCATCTTTGCGGCCTTTTGAAAGATCTCGTCAAAGGTCGCCATTCGGTGCTGCGGTCGACTTAGATATTGCGCGTACTTGGTAATAGTTGAATAAAGGTATAATTTATCTCAGTTGTGGGTTCTATATCTATTTCGTTTTGTGCAGCCCTTGTGAACCAAAATACATGTAGGAGGGTTAGTTTGATGTGTACTGTATAGGAAGTGAGTTTTGCCTCGGAGTTAACGTCCTGAAGGGCTATAATTTCGAGTTGGAAGTTGCGCTCCACGAGAGAACCGAGACAGTTGTTTAGGGTTTCGTTAACGATCGCTTCTACTCGCTTTTGAATGTTCTGATTTGAGAGGTTTTGTATTGAACTGGGGAGGCCTGTAGCGTACTCTGCGCCCCGCTGGCGGGGTTGGCGGTAGGGTTGTTGTTGTTTCTATAATGCCTGAAATAGCAGCATGCTGGACATTGTTTGGGGGTGGTGTATTGGATGTGGAATCCTGTTTTTGATCTTGCATGGGGGTAAAGCATCCGCGGGTCGGCGAGACTCCGCCGTGAGGTTCGATACTATGGCAGTGGTGGTGCTATATAGGTGGGTCTATTATCGGTATCTTAGCATGCAACCTAGCGGGATGTTGTGTGCATTCCGTTAGCTATGCTTTAAGTCGTGCATTTTCCTCTCTAAGTATCTGTTCAGTAAACGTGGGAGGCATTCGCTGACGTTGCTGCGTCTTAATATCCAAAATACATGAAAATACTGCTTGGTAATTGTAATCCGTTGATTGTATTGTTATATGCTCATAATTTCGCTAAAGCTTGCTAGCTACCTGTTGTAGTTCCTTCGCATAATCGTACCGCTATAACACGCCGATGCAATGCAGAACTTACCTTGTGCGTTTCATTCCAGTTGCCCTCTTTCTAGCAACCATTACATACTTGCATCGCTACTTCTTCATTTCAATCGACTGAGTCCGTGTCTGATGACTGTTGCAGGTGTCTCTTCTCTTAACCCCCCCCCCCCCCCCCCACACACACACACACACACACACATCCCCCCTTTCTTACTCGATTTCCTCCTGTTATTAAGGAGATTGGTTATGTGAGCGAAAGCCCAGCGGCGTCCGAAGTTTGTCGCACAGAGCATGAAGAGGGTGATGAGAGGAGGTGATTGTGTAGCTACATGCACTGAGGGAAACTAGCAGTTGTGAAGAGAGGAGGATTGGTAGAAGCGCACAGCGATGCATTTCGTTCCGCATCGATTGAAGAATTGGAAATAGAATTAGAATTGGAATTAAAATTACAATACAATTTACAATACAGAATAAGACGAAACGGAGTTAGAGAAGAGTTAGCATAAGAGTCAAAGCTTTGTAAACGCGCCAAGAAACAATTTGTCGAAGCGATACTCAAACTGTCGTTGGTGCGAATAAATTCAGTTCGTCAGCACGAATCACTCATGAAATCGCATAAAACGCATTCTCTTCTACATCAAACACATCATCCGAAATGATTTTTTTTTTTTTCAAATTCTTGGGAGATGAGAAATTGACGTGTATGTCTTCTTGAGGCTATTTTTGAATTTCTGCTTTTCTTTAAGGCCGTTTTTTATAGCAGGGAAGAGTTGAAGGACCGCAGGGTCGCCTTTGAGAAGGCGCTGTTCGTGCCTACTCTGTACAACGAATATCGCTAAAGGTAAATGTTTAAAAGATACTTCATGATGTCTGGATCCTAACTTTCGTGCATACTTACCGCTGGTCGAGAAGTATTTCGCGTAGAGAGATTCCGTGTAAAGTGGAATTATTTAGCATGATGGGGCACTTGCTGAAACATGCGAGCCGCGCCGACAGGGTACTTTTTGCATCGAAGCTGTGGTTAGCGTTTGTTTTCCCTTCCTGTGCAAGGTAAGTATACAGAGGACAGATACTTGCTTTCAGAGTTGCACTGCGTATTTGTGTTTGTTTTCGCTAACAGTGTCCGTTCACGTTATTCACGCCTGCTCAAGCACATATCACAAACGCCTTCGTGAGGATGCGCAAGAACAGTTGATAGCCGTTTGCGTCCGTATACTCCGTACATGATGTCAGTAAAGGGTGTGTGACTGAGGCAAGTTTCTTTCACATCTGAAGCTGCTGCAGGATTGGTTTAGTCCTATTAGCCGGCATTATTTCGTGGAATCTGCAGCGTCAGTTTAAGACCTTAACTACATAAAGAATTCATTTAATTATCGCCTGTCACTGTGAGCAGGTGCGCGGTATATATATTATTTATATGCTTTTTATTTTAATTACACCAAGCTGCCACTGTGAAACGCTTCAATGGAATTATTTGTACAGACGCCTGTTGCAACGACAGGTTGCAATTTAATTTAATTATTTAACGCCATAGCTGGCTGCCAACACTGTGCCTTAAAGGTGGCACCTTCCAACTGTGCTAGGTGGAAATTTGGAGAGAAGGAGTGTCGTCCTCGTGCCAATGTTTAACGCAGAGGAGTTAGCGGAAAGTGCTGCAAGAGCGAAGAAAGAGAGGGTTGGGGGCGATGGGCGGTCTATATAGTGGCTTGGGAGATTATGGCAAGAGAGGGGAGGAAATCGCAGCGGGAAGATGGCTTCTACGCTAAGAACCTGGAGGATGGCTGTACTGCAGAAAGAGGGTGTTATGGCAAGGGCAGATGAATGGACAGGCCACGGGTAGTTGCGCTGCAAACTGCAGAACTACGTGGGTGAAACAAAGCTATAACTGCTATCGTTGGTGCATGCCTCAAGTCGGCAAGTCTATCTCGACTAATATTCTTTGTTTCTAGTTTCAAAGTTTTGCGTAAACTGGCTCCCTGAACAACGAAGGGAACTCGACGTCTTGCACGCATGAGCTTTTCTACACAGAAGAACACAGCACGCTTTGTTTGTGAGCATGTTTATTTTCTTGACAACAACCAACAACGGTAACAACAGGGTGCTTTCGGAGTGCGAAGTGTTCGAATCGTAAGCGTCTTCTTTAATCGATCTGCCCAAACGTTTTCTTAGCCTACTGCCGATGTAGTGTGCAAGGAAATAAATAAGGAAGATTGGGCATTATTTTTTTATAAAAGACACCCGAAAAAAGAAATGCTATCACATCTTTTAATAACGGCTGGAGATAAAGTTGCGTACAAGTAATGCCCCACAAGACCCGAGTACTGCACTGTTATTGGACGCTACATGCGTGCACTTTGGTCATAGCACTGAGCTCAAGGAAATCGAATGACATGCCTTCATCATGCTGAAAGTTTTTCGGTTATTAGAGCGTACAGTGATGTCGTCAAATGCCTTTCACCTGGGCGAAAGGTGACACTAATGAATTTCCCGGCCAAGGTTTGTTTTTCATGGACGCCGTCGTAATAACGCCCTCATTCTTCAACCCAAGACTGTTCCAGGCCGCGAAGTGTAAGGCTGCCCGTAGTTTGTGCTCTCCCCCATAAGCCACGACCATGCGTGTCTTGAGAGCAGTGTGCAGGCGGGTACTTTTTCCCAGGAAACAATCGAGAGGCGCGTCCGACGCTGCCGCTGGGCCTGGCGTCCGTCGCGGCCCCAAATCTTGTCCACTCGCGCTCAGTTCCTTCCTCTCCTCGGGTCGATTAAGTGGATGTAGGAGTCGTTCTCTTCGGGTTCACATTCGGGCTTGTCGCACGGCGCACCGGGACCGCCTTCCTCTGTTACGCACAAGATAGAAATGCAGGAAAAAAAAATTTTTGTGCGGCAAAACCTCTAGTAAGTGTTTTTCCTTGCCAATAAAGCGACGTGCCTAAATAAAGACAAGGGCTTGATGGTAACTACATGTTAATCTTAATAATTGGTTACCCCGCCGCGGTGGTGCCCGACTACTGTGCCGGAGTTCCCGGGTTCGATCCCGACCGCCGGCGGCTGCTTTTCTGTGCAGGAGAAATAGAATGGAGTCCGCGTGCTGTGCGATATCAGTGCACGTTAAAAAACCCATGGTGAATGAAAATTCCGGAGTCCTTCACTACGACGTCTCTCAAAGCCTGAGTCGCTTTGGGGCGTTAAACCCTAAAAATCAAACCAAACCAATAATAATTGGTTCACCGGAAGGGAAAGGCTCAGTATCACTCGCACTTGCTTCTGTGGGCCACGCTGTAACGGAAGGGAGGAGCAGTGAAAGCGGATAGAGAGAAAGATGCCGTAGTGGAGGGCTACGGAGGGATTTCGAACATCTTGGACTCTTACTTGCACTGACATCGCACAGCACACGGACGCCTCTTCGTTTCGCCTCCATTGAAACGCAGCCGTCGGCGGTCGGGTTCGAACCCGGGAATTCCGACACAGTGGTCGGGCATCTTAACCACTGCGCCACCACGGCGGCGCCTTAATCTTCGCGATAGTCAAATTTAAGAGCGATCCCATCGAGCAGATTGTTAGATTGTTAGTGAAAGCACCCTGTTGTTATTTTTTGCTCGTGACGTTTGCCGTGAGTTAAACGGCAATATACATCGAAAAGCGTACAAAAGGACTAGAGCGTGCTGCATACTCTCATAGCTTAGAACCGCATGGATAGTTAGTCAGGTAACTATTTATGCTGGTTTGTTACGCGTTTACAAGACAGCAAGCATGCAGAAGGTGGTGACTGCCGCGTCGTTTTACTGCTACAGAAGTCATCCGACAAGTATATGAAACAAGAGTGTGGTCCCTGTGGCAGATTTGCGCGCGTGTGTATGTGTGTGTGTGTGGGGGGGGGGGGGGGGGGGGTATTTTAAGTCCATCTGTAGTGTAGTGTACAGTGCACCCTCTTATGGCTGAATGCCGTACGGAAATTTAGTCTGGAGATGTAGGTTAATTTGTTAAGCGTTTGTGGTGATAATGGTTCTGGCAAGCGCGCAGGAGAAGCTGACTTATAAACATTGTTTTATTGCTATAGAGCACTCAGGTAGGCACACGCATCAACATACTCTGTGGCAGATTCGCGCAGCTGGGACAACTTCACGGGCATCTGTTTTAGGCAGTCTACTTAGCCTAACTTAGCTATTGGTTTGCAGGGGGCGAACATGCAGGTTGTGCTGACTGCCGCAGATAATTTTGTTGATGTAGTGCAGTGTAGTGCAGTGTAGTGTAGTGGTAGTGCAATGTAGTGTAGTGCAGTGCAATATGGCGTAGTGTAGTGTACAGTTGCATCCTCTCATAGCTTAAAGTTGCGCGAAAAGCTCAAATGTTCCGATTGACGCAACAAGCATGCCAACCCATGTTTCAGGTTCGCACAGGTGAGTCGACTTCAAGAGCACCTGCAGTGTAGTGCAGTGGAATGCTATGGAGGAGAAGGATGTCCAGGCAGTGCGGGCTCTATGCCATTTTTTTTTTGTGCACCACCAGACTTTATTCGCGCTTGTAAAGTAAGCTGCCGTGCCTGTATATATTTTCATATGCCTTCTCCCACATCGTCACCCATCATGATCTTCTTTCTTTTCCCCTCCCACAGTGCAGAGTAGCAGGCCAGATTTTAATCATTCCGACCAACCTCTCTGCCTTTCTTTTCAATAAATCCATCTGTCTAATGCTGTGGAGAGGAGTGCATTTGTGTATTTCTGGAGCCAAATGATGGAGAGGCGTCGGGAAAATACTTTTTCAAATGCTCAACTGTACTTACACAAGGTTGACAACTGATATCGCGACGATGTAATTATAATGAATCAGAGGTCGTGACCCACTTGTGCGCTGAAGCTGCAGAGTACAATCGTATAGCTGTGAGTGATTATGTGAAATACGTTGTTCTAAGCATGTCATGGTTAGTGATTACATACACCTCTACATGCATTGGCTTGCAGCTCTATAGTCTAAGTTAGCCGGTAGCACCAGCGCTTTATGTTCATTGTCCAGGCTTCATTTTTCTTGTCACGAATTGCTATCCCAGCGCAATATGTGTCATTCAAGTGTAAAGGAGAACAATCTCGTTAAAATTCTGTGATAGAACTCGCATGACTCAAGAAATCGGCCGGGGAGCGGATGCTTCCACCGTTGGCTTGCGACTGCAAATTTGCATGCATGCATTCTGCTCGCGTATCCGCCGCTTATCTTTCACCATAATGAAACTCGGTGAGGCCACTCCTCACCTGGACGATTGCTGCCTCCGCCTCCACCTCCTGGTATCGGCTGTTTGCCTGGCTTGCTGTCCGGAATTGGTGGAATCGCTGGTCCTGTGAAGAAGTGAAACACGAGTTTTTAGAAAATTGCACATGGCGTGACGCGCCTGATACTACGCACGTGTCTGGCATTAGTAACCGAACACTTCGAGCGGTATGGCTCTTGCCATGTAACGCACGTGACGACCAGTAGCTGACATTGCAGTGCCTACGGCGACCGAGCGTAATAAACTGCGAAACGGGAAGGTTTCACCTCTAAAGCATAGATTTGTGGCGGACAGAGTTAAAAGCACCATTCGCTTTATACACACGGAACCAGGGCGTGTATATAACCAGTTCAACTGCATGTGCTCTACCTTTGACGTCAATACACTGTCTTACTTTTCTGTAAAACCACGGCCACTTGGTGAACACCGATTTTGTACAGTTGAGTCAAGCTCTGAAACATTGGTATGGTTTTTCGGAAATTTCTCTATGCCTATAATTAGTGAGAAGTTGGCCTTGCGCACCTCAAACGCAGTAATGTAATTATAAAATAATTATAAGATAATTCCACCCGTGGGATTATATTTCAAAATCTGGCTGCCTTCTGTCATCATCTTTAGGCATGCGCATTACCCAACGAAAAAGACATGCGCAGCACCACCCTTTATTCTCCTGCTAAAATAGGCAATACGCAACACCGGGGCATTGCTGAGCTTCGCGACTGATATAGAAGCTCTTTTTTTTTTCTATTTCTTTAAATTGAACTTGCTCACTACGATTGCTCTGCAACTTAATCACCCACTCATAACATATATAGTACTCATTTGATACTGAGCGGAACGAACAAAATATGGATGAGGTAACATAGAAAAAGAATGTTATAAAATGAACTATAAATTTATCATGTCGACTTAAAGTATAGTTCAAACTCGATGAGGGCATAAAATTTGGTTGAATTGTGCTAAGTTCGATTTAGATGGGGGCTTGAATGTATTCGATGTTCACATTCGTTTCGAATGAGCCGGAACTTCACTTCGCCGCTGTGGCTCCGTGGTTAAGGCGCTCGACTATCGAGCTGCGGGAACCGGGCTCAAACTTGGCCGTGCAGGTCGTGTTTCGATTCAGGCGAAACACGAGGCGCCCGTGTGCTGTGCGATGTCAGTGCACGTTAAAAAACCTCTGAAGTTGTCCGGCGCCCTCCACTACGGCATCCACCATCGGGAAGCTAAACTTCAAATAAAAAAGTTATACTTCAGAAAGAAGAAAAAATCTGAACGGGAACCTCGACCGAAGCGAGTTTTAATGAAAGAGAGCACATCCATTCGCTGGCTGCGTCATATACGCCGCCACATTTATAAACTTGCGCAATATCGGTGACAAAAGTCTCCAGCACGATTGAACGGTGATCGCGCGTATAGCTGCGATATGCGCTAGAAAACCTCTGATTAGAGATGATAGCTGCTACTTTGCCATGTGGACACATGTGCTTGCCAGCCGTCGGCCGACAACGACATTATGCGTTGTGGTTGTTGCTCGCACGTCGCTCTCCCCTGATGAGGCTGGTACAGGTGGGTCACCGCCGCTTGCGGCGGGGGCTAGCCTGCCACCGAATTTTTATCTGTTGTAGGCCGTCATTGCACCCGCCACCGCTTCAGTGGTGGTGGACGACGGCTGTTGTTGCGGCGCGCCTCTTTCTCTCCCTCCTCTTTTTTCTTTCTTGCCTATTTTCTCTTCTGTCCGCACGAGGCAGCGGATGTGGCTCAGCTACAGAGCCAGTAGCAGGCCTGTGCATTTTCTTTTCTTTCTTCCTACAACAACAACAACATGCTCGCACGTCCTCTTCAGTCGACGAAGTACATAACGGTTTTCCATTCTGGCCCAAAAAGCGTGCGTTGCTATCTCGGCATCGCCGTGACCCATCGCGCGGCGTATTTTAAAAATTCCCACACCACCTTGACGAAGTGCGCGACCGCGTTCGTCTCTTGCGAGTGCTCGCTGCGAGCTTTCACTGGGGAATCCCGCGGAGCTGTCGATGTAGGGCAGCACGCAGTCGCGAGCTTTCGCTTTTCCCTCGAAGGCCGACCTTCTGCGGTGACGACGACTGCCGCGCATGACTGTACACTTGGCGGCAGGCAGCGAACGGCCTTTGGCGTACGTGACCTTCAAAACGCCTTCGCCGCAACTCTTTCTCGCCGCAGGGGGTGAAAAGAAGAAATAACTGGAAGGGCCCCGGCCCCCATCGAGACCAGGGGAAGTTCCCCGTAATTACTTCCGCGCTGGGCAATCGTTGCGCCGTGTAGCGGACGTGTAAGCTGACAAGCAACGCGGGCTGCAGCGCATTAGAAAGAGGCTGGGTGACATGTACTAACACGCGGATGCACTGCCGTTTCTATGCATTTGTAGGAGGGGAAGTCCGTTTAACGCAACGCCTTCTGAGGCCGATGCCATTACGCGCATTGACATATCGTGTTTCCGGTGTCGCGGATAAAAATAATGACGGCACATGCGCTTTCTCGCTCCTGCTATATCTGTCTTGGCTAACGACTGGATGCTTTGAAAAAAAGAAAAAAAAAATGATGTTGAAGGAGGCACTTCATTAGGCGGCAGTGGTGCATTGCTGGTGATCCCGCTGGATAGAGAGAGAACTGCGTATTGGAGAAAGTCCTCTGCTCCGCGACGCGAGGGTAATAAATAAAATAACGTCGAATTGTAAAGGAATACTGATGAGGAATGAAAAATTAAGAGACTATAAAAGGATGATAAATTACGGGAAGAAGAAGAATAATGGTTGCCTGGAGGAAAAGAAGAAAGAAGACGAGTTGTCAATTACTTTAATACACTAATTCAGTTTCTGTAAGACTGAATTAGTGAACCACACTGAACCCTGGCCAATCCCCCTTCGTGGTATGTGCCAAATATCAAGGAAGAAGAAGAAGAAGAAGAAGAAGAAGAAGAAGAAGAAGAAGAAGAGGAAGAAGAAGAAGAAGAAGAAGAAGAAGAAGAAGAAGAAGAAGAAGAAGAAGAAGAAGAAGAAGAAGAAGAAGAAGAAGAAGAAGAAGATTTCCCCTCACTTCAGAGGAGGCAGCTGTTCGCGGGAACGAGGTGCGGTAGTGTCAAGAAGGCATTTAGCACGCAAATCATCGGGTCCTAGCTAAGTCTGCCTTCACTTCCAGACAGTGATTACTGATCCCTGACTGGGATTGACGTCATGGGTTCGAATCAAGTTGCGGGAAAACAATTTTCAATCTGTATAAATTCAATTTCTTCGAATGTACCTTTTTCTGTGTTGAGCAGACGCCAATACAAGAGGTACAGAATCGACTTTCGCTAACAATAAAAATTAGGCGCAGTTGTCATGATCCAGGTGTTGCTTTAACACTAGGCCATATGACTAAGTCTGTTTCCGAACTGGGTATACGGTTTCCGAAAACGCGTAAAATTGCCTTTACCTTCCTTCTGAAACCGAGACACAAGGCGGTAGTCCACATGCTTGTTTGGTTTATAGGGTTTAACGTCCCAAAGCGACTCAGGCTATGAAGAGACGCCGTAGTGGAGGACTCCACGTGTTCCTTGTATCGTGCGCGGATATAGCACAGTGCACGGGCGCCTTGCTTTTCGCATCCATCGGACAGCAACGTTCGCGGCCTCGATTGAACATGCGTCCTTGACGTTCTATACGCTGCCTTCGCCGCGCGGCCGTCGGCTCGCAACATATGCTTCAGTTTCCACGCCGCGTGGCTGCACTGGGACGAGGGTGCGGCGTCCTGTGTTGTGTGTGCCCCACACTCACCTCCGCTGCCTCCGTTTCCCGGTTGCGGCGGGACTGGTCCGGTTCCGGGGGAGTTCCCGCTCGGTGGTCGAGGGTTCACGGCTGCAATAAAAGAACGGCTCACAAAAATTAGGTGAGCGGAAGAGAATAAGCCGCGCAGCAAAACGACAGGCGCGTGTATTAAGATTACTTTTTTTTTTTTTTTCTGTCCAGCAGCGGAAAAGTTCCGTTTTGATTGTGTTTTGAATATGGTTTCGTTTGACCATCGGATGTACTTTTAAAACCGAAGGCGATCGCGCATCAAACAAGGCGTATAAGGAGCCTTGTTATCGCAGTGCATGTACTGTGTGTCCCGTTCTTTCAGCGCGGATGCATAACGCGTACCCCTACTGAAAAAATTGTACGAGGCAATCCTCACATTTTCTCACACAGTCTCACTCAATTCACGTAAGAAATCACATACAAGTCGCATATAAAATTGCGTAAGGTGTCATAGTTTCTTGTACATGAACATAAATTATGGAATATATTTTATGATAATTATGTGCCCCGTATGAGACTCTATGTGATTTGATGAGATTGTGTGAGGTTATTGCCCCGTAGAACTTTTCGTTTTTCCTAGCTGTTTGCGCTTCCGCTGGCGAGATAAAAGAGGAGAAAGGTCCCTAGCTTATAAGCGTAGAACACCTTGCATCGTACCTCGGCGTCACTGCGTGGGCACGAGATTTTTCTTTATGGCGTGCCCGCAGATTTACAAGACGCTGTTTTGCGTTGTATATTCGCTGTTGATGCGGCGTGTAGCGTACACGTGTGTTTGGTGTAATTAGTCAGAGAGACGATCGAGTTCCTACCAGTATTCGCCGACGATACAGTTTGTTCTATTCTTGCCACGTTAGCCTAATGACATGTCACGCGCGCGTGCAAGAAATAAATAAATAAAAAAAAAACCTCGCTTTCTTGGATGACTTTTCTTTAGCACACGCACACGCACATCGTGGACATCCTTCCCGGCGTGATTTATGAGTTGCGGCTGCGGCTGTAGATATTAGCGAGGCAACTTTCTTTTTTTTTTAGAGTGGGGATATTTAACCGCCTTCACACTTGAGTAAACAAAGAAAAAAAAAGGGCAACATAGACAATTACCTGGTGGGTATTCCGGCTTCACGGGAACTCCAGAACCACCATTAAGGGGCGGGTAGGGCTGCGGAGCAGGGGCTGGGTGCGATGGGCCTGCGGCGATTGTGAATGACCGTGCTCGTTAACAACGCACAGAATGCTGTCGACGGTCTTCCTCGGTTGTATCGAGGGATGACCCAACACATGCATGTAATACCTGGCAGATTGCCTTGGGGATTGATTGGCATTCCAAAGCTGCCACCTTGTGGCAGATGTGGTATCGTTGGAACGTAAGGCCCTGTGACGTAACCAGGCAGAGAGTCACTGGACGAACACACAACGCGTAGGGCATGCTGTGGACTGCTTTTATCAATAGAAGCTAAGTGCTACTGTCGACGGAATGGAAGAAAGCTATGAGGCATACAAATGAAAAGAAGATTAAATGTAGATACTGTGGGTGTCTGATAACCCTCACGGCACTCTTTATTACCCCTCACTAGCGCAAGGTCATTTATCCTCAGGTGTGGCCACGGCAGTCAGAGAACGTACCTGAACACGGTTCAGCTTATCGGTCGTCCGAAAATTTGTTTAATAAGTAAAGTTTTGCATTTGTGACCGCGCTTCACATGCTTCCTACTGCATATCCTTAGCCAGAAGGGTGGTAGCAAGCGTAATGACTCGCTGAATCAATGATATTAATGTTGGTTATCGTCCTTCGTCTGCCATATTTTTGATTAAGGTGGTACATATAACCATAGATTATGTATAGCGAGCCGCCTTAATAATTATTTTTTTGCTGTTACAGAGCAACTTAGTGTTCATAACTTTGCGTCAGAATTTCTCTGACTTAGAGATGCCATATTGAAGTAAGATGTCGTATCTAAGAGCCACGAGATGCGATACGTTGCTCTCAATTTTCGATATTATATGTCACAGAGGGACCCGGAAGTGCCGCTTCACATGAGCTGCCAGTTAGCTTTACTGTGCGGACAGTTCGGACGTAATGGCGCTTTGAAAGCAGTGACCGTGTTGTAGCTAGAAATGGACGAGGCTGTACACACTATTTTGCCTTTATTCGATACACTGAGCCGTGTCCAAGCGCGTTTTCAGGATTGCATCTGACTTATAGCGCACACTCTTTATACAGCTTGGGGCATTTCGCATGGTTTCTGTGGCTTTCGTGTTCAGGCAGTGTATTGGTCAAGTGGAATAAAAGTATTGGCCTTGTCAGCTGCTTGTTTCATGATGCGGAATGCGAAGTGGTTTGAGAGCATTCTGTTCGTGGTTTTTCCTCTGTTTTCAGTGTGGCACGGGAGCTTTACATAAGCTGTTAAGCCAGCACGGACTCTCAGTGTTTCCTCAAGTCGTTCTTTCAGTGTTTCAGTGGCAAAGTTATTGAGTGATGGGGAAAAACACCTGGCAACACAGGAGTATAGTTACAGGGAATTTTCAGTGATGGCAGCTAGGTGCTCAAAACAGCGCATTTTTTTTTTTTAATGAAGCTCGCGCTCACGGATCGAGGTAGCCGCTTTCCCCTTTGCCTCTTTCTAATTAATCCTAAGCAATTTCTCTAGAGAGACTGCAGGTGGCCACTTGTATATCACTTTTCTAATATTTGTAAAATCCTTTAGTTTTCAGCGACAGGCTGTTTTACTGGCGGGGACACTCCATGCAGATGAGGCCATGCGATCGCACTCAACGCTCATTTACCTGGTATCACTCCAAAGCCGTGCCCTTGATGCGGAAGACCGAGGAAGCGCACATAGTCCTCAAAAGAACTGACGCCCGGAATGTTGACTCCGTAGGGGCCGAATGGTCCAGCTGAGGTATATACACGACACAAGGTTCGTTAGATCGTGGTCTGTCACAGAACGGGCGCTGACTGGTTGTTTTCGAACCCTGCGCCCCACCTCCCCAATTCTCCATTGGCCAATTCTGAATACTGGAGCTGCAAAACCACTCCTTTTATTCCACTCAACCAACGGTTACTGCGCCAGAGTGCACCCCCTATTCTTCTTCCTTTCTTATTTTTCGGTTGCTCCGCATTAGACATCACACATAGTCTAAAGTTGAGCTCTGTGGTACTGTCGTAGTATTTGACCATCGCCATCCTTCGCGTAAAAACGCGTTCCATTGCTAAAACCATGCGCGTTCTTACTTGTTCATGGGGGGCACACCGCTGACAGCATGACAGTCGTCGAGAACTCGTCGTTCTCGGGGTCGACAAGGCGGCGAGGAAATTTTTAAACAGCAGAATCATGCGTGCGCGCCATTCATACAAGCGTCGTTAGAAGCGAGCAGGGTTCAACGTCAGCTGAGTGGAAGTCTGGACAATCCGTGCATTGGTTGCAGCGCAGTTCTATGGGAGGGACAAAGATGAGTCCGCCAATCCTCATTCCTTTCCATTCTGCCTCGGCCAGTTAACTGTTTGCACTAAAGTACAACACACTTAAAAGTCAGGTGTTTGACTTTAGAAGCTTATAAATTATGCGATCACCAATCATTAAACGCTGCTTTCTAGGAGAAGGTCCAGGCGGGGTCACAGCAATGGGCAAGGGTATGTACCGTTAAGGTTAGTGCATGCCGCGAAAGCAGCTCTGCTTTGTTTGAGACTCGCGCAGTACAGAATATACCAATTGCACGCTTGGGAAATCAGTTAAAGAAGGTACTTTGAATGTCTGCGTCCATGCTACCATTCAGCCTCGGCTATATTTGTTACCATATATTGTTACTCATGTGGACGAAGCAGTGAAGACATTAAGCTGCGCTGACTATAGAGAGATTTGGCTTACCGAGATCCGCGATCCGCTACCATGATCCGCCACCGCGCGTTCCACTGCGCATGCCCAGATCCCGTTGACGCCGATAGATGGCGCCACATACTTAATGTTGGCACATAGACCTGCCACGGCGGAACCAATCAGCTTGTACGCCCCGCCCACGCGCGGTAGAGGGTCACGGTGACGGATCGCGGATCACGGTAAGCTAAATCTCTCTTATGATATGTTTCGTGCACGTCTGTTGCGCTGCTGTATCTGCGGCGGCCCCATACCGAGTTGCCCAGCAACATGCGTTATAAGCACGACTTGCAGAAAAGCTCAGCTATACGCAAGAGCGTGAATATACAGTGTAGCCACATCGTGTGAGAGTGGAGGAATGACTAAGAAGTCAAGGTGTTAAGTGTACACGTGTACCGCAAGCAGTATCTGTTGTAACTGCGATTCCCACATTTTCTTGGCTTGTTTGCTTTTGCAATAACGTACTATTTAATCTGTTCTGAAACCCTGCATGGTTTCACAAACAGAAACCTTGAGCACTTTACAGGAAAACATGGTGTTAAGTTCAAGTGCACATATTTCCTTAGAAGCAAGAAGCACGGCACGACGCAAGGAGCTAAGCGGTATAGTTAAACAGGCAGCAACGTGACGCGCGGTGCAAGCAACGAGGAAGCAAAACAGGAAAGCAAAGAGGCTGCCCCGCCGAGCACAGGATGAGTCAACGCCTCTGCATTGGCCGATTCGGATGCAGCATGCGAAGGAAGTGCTCGAAGTCTTCGAAGCGGGAACACGACTTACGTGTGCCGAAATGTGGGCCTCCCAATTCTGATCCTAGACCGGGGATGTTTTTAAAGATGTCATCTAACACGTTAAGCGGGTTCACTGGACTGATAAAATCCCCTGCGTGCAAAAGGAAAAGGTAGCAAAGCTGATTGGTTGAGGTCAAATATCTTATATTTTGCCTATGACAGAAACAGCGTTCATCTTTAACCAAAAAACCCTTCCTGACGCATAGTTCTGCGCCACATTTTTAGAGAATATGATAATGAATACATATATAGGCTCTGCGGTTGCCATGGTAGCTAGAAGATGGAAGGGATTAGTTTGAGGCAAGTGAGAAGAAAATGCCGCAAAAAGGAATGCGCCACATTTCCCCATATTTTTCCTGACTCTTTGCCAATGGCTCAATTGGGGAAGTTACGCGTATCTCGGGTTCCACTGACGGTGACGCTTAACCGCTTTATGAGTGTTTTGAATATAAATTATCTATTCTTATTTTATTTCACGAACCGGTACTGTATTTGAATGTTACGTCAGTGTAAAGTGCGTAGGAAATTCCGCATGAAAGGGAACAGGAGAAGAAAAAACACCCACATTTGCCGACTAAGTTTCGGGGAGTTTGCTACAGCGCCTCTGTGAAAAAAGCTTCGCTTCCGTGAGGCCGATTGTTAAGAGCAATCGTGTTTCAGCAAAGCAACGCTGTACTGCACTACTGCACACAGTAAGAAGCGGGGAAGGCTCTTTAACGCTGCTGTTAGTTGGCATGCTCGCACTAACAAGCTGTTTCGCGTTAGAGCTTGGGACGCCTCTAAAATACGCTTAGCCGAAGTTAAGTGAATAATCTCACGCTGCCAATATAGTGCGAGCAATCAACTTGCGCGCTAAGTTTTTGTGCCAGTAGCATTTTTACAGATGGCCAACCTTTTGCTGGGAAAAGTGTATGCACAAAAAACATCAAACTCTGTGCTGTGGGAAGCAAGAACACGCCTCGCGAACCTAACACGGCAAGTAGGTAGCCGCGCGTTTTGACTCGCGCAACGCTGTGGCGAGGCTGAGTCAAGTTTCGCATAACTAAGATGACGTTCGGTTTTTCCGTGTACGTCAAGGCCTTCACTTTGATAGGCATATTGCGCTGTATGCGAGCCGCATCTTCGTTAAAAGTGGAATCTGCTTACTGAGGTTACGCGCGATACGCTAAAAAAATTTCGGCTCGTACCCACGCACACGAGAAAAAAAAAATTCATTCAATGGGAGAGCAAACGAAGGTAAGGCTATTTGTTTTTGAAGAAATGTTACTACATTTACAACATTGGGCATGCATCAGAGCAGCAGTGAAAAGGAGGAGGAGGTAACGAGTACCTTGCTCCTCCGCATTTTTTGTGCCAGGTTTTCACACCTTCGATCCATTGCCACTTTGGGACGTGCCCACTGCTGTCTGTATGACTTTTTTGAGGTTCTTTTTGTGAAAGTAGAAGACACGACTCGGTGCCCGTCCAGTAGCTCTCCTCTCCTGGCGCGTCCTTATTTTTTCTTACTAAACTAAAACCGTCTCCAGGGAGCTCGCACTGACATCATGAGGGCCATATAACGAAATGTAGCGAACTTCTGGCCGTTTTGTTCAACCGGCACTTTGGAGTCGTGTTCATATTCTGGGCTATTAAAGCGTAACATTCGCTTACCACTGTTGCCGGAGTACACCAACCCTGGCAGATGTTTAACCCAAACCACAGCCCGAGATCAAAAAGCGAAAATGAATGCTAATTTCAGTGAGTGAATTTGTTTCACATACCACTTGGCCCTACCGATATGTACCGCAACTTAATACCGGTGCCAGATAGGTGCGCATAATGACATTATCTGATGCCTTCATACTTAATAGTAACAGTGCCAAAGTTATAAATTTAATGACATCATCCACAATGACATTCGCCTCCACTTTCCCGCTCACGGAGTGCAGATGGCGCGTTTAATCCATATTAGATTTGTAATAATTAACAAGTATTATAGATACTTGGGACTTTGGAAGTATTATAGATACTTGGAACTCCAAAGTTGCCGAAATAACTTTGGAGGTAAGAATTTATCGAGACATAAGCAACCCTTCTCTTTACAGTAGAGAATGCTTTATAAAACTAGGACAGTAGTTCTGTGCTACCAAGCGTCGCAAAAATCCTGTTAATACTTTGTTGACTTCGTCTTCACAAGTAATGGTGCACATTCCTCATGCCTACCAAGTATAAATAACGCTTTTAAACGTGTTTATCCGCTGTAAGACCACAGCGACCTTTAATAGAGAGAAACATGAACGTGTGGTACCGGCCGACTTCGGAAATTTATGAACATACACAATTTCAGTGCATTATGCATAGTCCCTTATGTTACTTAATTTGCCCGTGTAATATGCTTATAACGCTATCAGCCTTTGATGCCTTCCACCGCGGCCAGCTGGAGATCGTAATAATGTCCTGAACTTGTTTCATTTATATACGATTCGAAAGATGACACTTGCATCGTAATGAACCTTTTTTTTTTTTTTTTTTTTTTTTTTTGCGCCTTGTTTTGAGTCGCTCAGTTTCTTGAGATCAAGCAACAGCGGTACGAGCCTTAAAGGGCAATTTCGGTGTTTTTTTCATCATTTTGTGTTTTTGGTTGAATTACATTCCTCGGCATGTCCTGACTACACCACAAAATACCGTTTTTCGAAATTATTAAGAAGGAAAAATAGCAAATTGAAACTGAAACTGCTTTCATGGCAGAAACGATGTCCCAGTTGACGAAATGGTGACGTCACACACAGTATCAAAAAAAAAAAAAAACCTGTACGTGCGTTGGATGGGGAAAATAAAGTATGGAAATCATGACGTACTGCATAAAATGTATGAGGTAGTTCAGTATAAGCCTCACAATTTCATAATCACGCGGGAAGTGGACAGTAACGCCTGTATACTGTTTGTGACATCAGAAACTCACTGTTGTCCGCAGAAGTAGTCACAACTTAAACCATGAGAACTGCATATTTTAAAGTCGTGTTGCGCGCGAACGGATTATCGCACGACGCCCCAATTTTGTAGAATGTGCCAGGATGGAGAGGAGAACCTACAGTAAAATATTTACCAGAATATTCGTATGTCAAAAAACCTCCGGAGTTACCCTTCAACACCAATGCATACGTCGAAATAAAGGTGGCGCATTTGCTTGACCTCTAGGCACTGAGCGGCTCCAAGTGAAGCTTAATCAGTTCTGGCATGGTGACATTAAGATACGCGACTACGTCACCGGGGTACACAGTGACGTCAGTGAAAGCTCCCCAGAGACTGTATGACTTAGCGCGCGCGCGCGCTCACGGGCACCTTGTACACCTTGTACACCTCGTGTTCCTCCTCCTCTGGTAGGTCCCATATGCGGGCAGCACACGATGGGCGAGAGCAGCTCGACGCCGCAGACCACGGGGAAGTTGAGCCGGATGATGCCTCGCAGCGTCTGCTTGCACTTGATCAGCGGCATGCACGTCCCGTCCAGGAAGCCCCGGCCGAACGGATTCTTGGCCTGGCACGGACCTCGCTCCACTGCCGGCCGCAGGAAGGAACCGTGACGCACTCGACACGTTTCGCTTGCGCCACACTGGCTGCCTTGACTCAGTGCTCGTTGACTCTCTTCTCGCGACACGTTACTCGAACGAGGCAGACCCGTTAAAGCGAAAACTAAATTCATGGTGTGCTGGAGTCCCGATTCGACACCAGTACACTCTCCGGTGTTGTATACTATAATATACTGAGGACGCCCACAGCAGTAGCCGTGAGCGTCTTGAGAGTCCTCGACATAGGGACCACCATGGCGACCTAGACCGGTTGACGTTATTGACTTAGATTTTATGCTCAGCTGTCGCCCCTTTCTGCCCGTAGAAAAGAACACGGCGGCCACATGGCTCTTCGCCGTTAAAGAGGCTCTGGGACAGAGAACAAACTGAGGTTTGCCTGTATCGATAGAGCACCGAGTTATATTGTATTTTCTAGCTTTATAGTACTTTATGTAGCATTTTATAACTTTTACGAGCTAGAAAAGCACAGTAACAAAATACAGGAATGCAAGTGTCGCCTTCACCCGTCGATTTCGTAACTAAAGTGTGATCCGTAGGAGCTGTTTACTTGCAACCATCCGTTTGAAAGTTGAGATTACGGGGTCTTTTTCGGTGTGGACGCCATAAGTTTGCATTAACATTCGCGGATAAAAAATTGAATGCATTTTTTTTTTCGCCAATAAGAGTACATGTCTTACGCAGCCGGATAAACATAAACATACACGCAGAACGAGCCATGGATCGGTTATCACTGGGAAGAAAAAAAAATTGACAACAGTCGTCTCCAGTGACCGGTCCTTCAATGCACGTCTCTACAGACGAGGAAGGGCTGATTTATGCAAGCTCTCAGTCTCGCGGAAAAAGAGGACCTTCGTATTAATTTTTGGCCGCATATTAGGAACGGCTGTGATAAGCTTTGACTGTACAATGATACCACGCTCACGGATCGCAATAAGCTTTGTTCGCATATTTGTTTTCTGTCCCGTTGTCTCCGGATCTCAACAGCTATACGGCACAGCGCATGCCGCTGGCTATAGACACCCGTGTTCAATAAAAATCACCTACTCTCTCTCACCTTGTAGTATATGCACCTGAAAAAACAAAAAAGCTTGCCAAAGGTGGTCAGAGCATCCATAGCCCGCATTATGTTTGCATAGTTTGAGCAAAAACCACAGTGACATTCACTAACTGAATACAAGAGTTCTGCTCAGGCAAGACGGGAAGAAACCGCATATACCTTGTCCGTATTGTTTTTCTGACGCGTTCTTCTGTTAATTGCGTCACTGTTTTGTATGCAAACAATGAACAGATTAGTGCGTCATTGAACGTTGTCTTCATTGAATCGACGTCGTACATTATTACGCTTAGACGTTAAGGAACAAAACTGCCGATTCGAAAACATCTTGTTTGGTCGTCATGGTGAAATGCGCAACAAACACGACACAAAAGTAAGAGGAACACGTATCACGGGACGAGCGCAAACTACCAACTCTAGACAGTAGACATTCACCAACTAGCCCGCCAACAGCTCCTGTTAAAGCATCTTGTTTGGCTTCGTTCCAGGGGAACGATGGAAATAGCCAGTGACAAGAAAGCAAGCTTCTTGCGAACGACTTCTGTGGATGATTGCGTCTATGCGGGGATGAAGCCTTCGCACGCTAATTACGTTTGCAGTAGTGCAGTTGAAGTTACTTTGTGCTCTTCCTGCACGACACCTAACCGTGCGCTTCGCGATATTAATAAGGCATACATGTTTCTGTGAACTAGCGGGGCAAAATGAAAACGCGCATTTAAAAAGATGGAAGCGTGCGTATGGATTCTTTCAGAATCCTAACTCGACCTTCGCCCGAGGATCGGCTACAAACGAGACTTGATTAACACCTACCATATCGTTGCTTATCGATCGCCTGCTCCGACTACGCGGCGCCTCACTCTTACAGGAAGCGTATACTAAACGGCGCCAAGGGGACGTCGGCGAGTGGTTGTTTGTTCGTCCAACTTCCCTTCTTAGGAACAAACGCTATTTATGAAATACGAGGAACACTGCACGCCCTGTCCTTGTCGGCGGAATGTCTTGCGCTGCAGTCTGCATTTGCATATATAGAAGCCCTTGACTTTGATCGAAAAAAAAAAAAAGCGTTTCCGCTCCTTAGGTTAGCGAGAAATGGAAGTGCGTGTACACGCTTTGGTTGAAATTCGGCGCGGCCACGGCGTTCGTAAGGTAAATTTTTTTGTTTATTCTAGAGAAAACAGTAAGAAAACAAACAAACAAAAAAGAAATGTTGTTTTCCCTTTTGCGCAAGACAAGGAACTGAATGCCCCCGAAGAAAGTATGTCGTGGTAGTTTGCCTTCGTGCAGAGAACCACCTTTGCAAAAGCGAATGGACGTCCGGGCGACGTCCAGAATTGACATCTATAGGCTATGATGGACGAATCAGCTAAGCGCTCCGGATTAATTTAGAACTCGTAGAGTACGTTCCGTAAGGTGCAGTAATATCGCACAGCAGGCGGGAATTAATACTTTCCGCCTCCGTTGAAATGAGACCCCTGCGGCAGGGATTCGATCACACGACCATGTAGTCAGCAGCTGAATGCCAAAGCTATATTGATTCATCTCGGCGTGTCGTCCAAAGCAAAGTCAGTCCGCCGCCTGATTGATGAGAGCGTGCTCGCGTTGCCAAACAGCGTCCTTGGCTGGACGTCACTTACGCACGTGAGAGACCCTTTATTTGACCTCGCCGCCGCTAAACTAAGACTGCCTCAAGCCGTTTTGTAATCGACAACTCCTCGTGAAGCCATTTCGAAGACTCGTGGGACGAGTTTTACGCGTGCGACGCTCAAGCAAATTACTTACTATAGGCTGGCAGCCGCTGCTTCGAGTGAACACCACCATATTATACTCGTACACAAGCCGTGGGGGCTCGAGCCTGTATTTGGCTGCTCAACTGATTGACGTGTGCCGGGGACAGGTACTGTCTAAAGGTGTTTTTATTGCTTCAAGATCTACTCTTTGCCATTATATTCTTTGCTTATCCTTCTTGTCTTAACCCACCCCCTCCCCCTGCCGTCCATCTTCTTATCTAATACGGTAACTAGCCTAGTTTTTATGGGGTAGTTTAAGGAACTCCTTTCGGCTGGGGTCAATGTTTGTCTCTATAGGTTCGAACTGAAATTTTCTGTCGACACGACGGTAGTAACAACGATATGCGATAGTGTATGTCCTGATGCGATGAAGGATCAATAGCGGATAGTCAAAATTAAAGATTTGGTGGATGACAAATCTGCTTTCTTTGACGAAGAAAAAAACAAACAAACAAAAAAACGTTACATTAGCCAGTTGTAAGACACGGACAATAAATGCAGTTTTATATCCCAACTACTCGACAGCAAGATTTTGAACAGGGTCACTAAACTTTTTAACAGCCGATCTAAAATAATGTTTTCTAAACCAAATATGTTCTCTCCCTCTTTTGCGCTGGATATCACGGCGTTGAGCATATTTTTTGTTAGTAATCCAAACCTATTACGATCTCTTCGAAAGCCGTGTGTCTCATCCGTGCTCGAAACCGCAGGGTTCGAACTCTCACTAACTGATCTGTGAAATTGGTAAAAAAGAAATAAATAAAAGCACTCATTAAAATGAACGACGAGGTACAAGGCTCACCTTTTCCCAAGAGGTGTGCATCGCATCCCAGCTTCGATGCGAGGGCCAGTAGGCCCAGACACAATAACAGAACGCGCATTTCGTTCGGCGTCGTCGGAATCACTGCGACGCGATGCCGCAAAAGACGACTTGTAGCGCTTGCGAGAGCGGACCGCGAAGTGGCGACGGGATTCCCGCCTGAGCTGCTGCGAAAGTGCTCTTCTTAAAAGGCGCGTTACGTCGCCTTGGCGCGCGCGCGCACGCCGCAGCACCCTCGCCTTCAGACCAGAGGGGGAAGGAGGAAACCGGTTTCAGAACGCTATTTGAGAGAGAATGGCGCGCGCGAAACGAACCTCGACACAAAACCGATCGTTGGACGACTTTGTGACTTTATGGTAGATCCTGCCCGGTGATCAGTTGTCGCCTTGAATGCCACACTGAGTGGCGTCTGCTCAACAATTCAGCTCACCCTCCCTCACGTAACCCTTTCATTCGTTCTCCGTCACTGTTCTCGTTCCGGCTCACTCGCTCTAGAATTTCGCTTATCTACTTTCGCCGGCCTTCATTCATTCAACACACCATAAACCTCTCAGGCGGTGTCTAGTTAACACACTTTTCGTGTACAGGGTTGTCTACTTCTAACTGTAACATGGTCATTGCTTTCAAAACGCCACTGCTTCTGACGTGGTGTTGGTCTGACCTGGCCACGCAGTAAAGGCGTAAAGCTAAGTCGAAGCACCACCTATGGGTCACTCTGTGCTTGTGTCGCTTTGCTTCGATATGCGCATGCGTCGGATGCAAAGTTGCTTTGAAAGCAGTGACGTACGTACAGCCGGATTTGGTTGTCGGGCGATCTGGGCTTTAGTAGCACCTCTTAATTTACTGTATGTAGAGTGAGTACTGTAAATTTGGCTCTTTTTCAACCGCAACTCCTGCGTTATCTGCATTATTCTCGCGTCTGTACACAAGATTGGGTTGCGAGCGTATCAGGCTCTATAGTTTTCCTGCTCTACATTTAGCTACGGTATGTGCCACCTCAACGTCTTCGAGACATCTTTCTTGAGGGCCCAGAAGTCGAGCACGGTCGGCACATAATCCGGTAGCGGCGGCCACGGAAGAGCACCGCGCTCGCGACGCCCCTGCTGCTGCAACCGCGCGATAGCGAGACCAACGGCGGAGGGGGGCGTCGTGAAGCGGAGGTTGCTTCAAAGGGGGAAGGGGGGAGGAGGGGGTCGCCCTTCCGTTCTACGCGGTTGTATCCGCGCGGGGCGGTTTTCACTCACCACCGCTTGCTCAATCTAGTGTTCTTTTGCTTCGGCGTCCCGCAGTGGCGATCACCCTCTGGCCGGTCGCGTCCTTGAGAGAAAAGGGGAGGGGACAGGGGCCTTGATCTTAACTAGTGCCCCACTGGTCAGTGGCCGCGCCCAGCTCCATGCTCGACGCCGTGCGTGTAATGGTACGTGTCTGAGAAGTAAGGGGTTGTCGTTTGAGGCAAAGGCCCCCGAACCCCCGAACCGGCTGGCTATATACATGTACCGGCTGCCCGCATTCTAGGTGGGGCCATGACACCGTGCCGTTCGTTCCCATCCTTGACTCTTTCTCCCTTTTGAGCTTTTGTTCTAAGTGAAGACCAGTGAAGGGAGACGAAAGGGCAATGAGCCGTACATAGCTGAGTGCTCACTCCATCAGCGCCTGCTGTTTGGCGGCTTTTTCACGTCCTGGGGCTCACGAACGAGTAAAACAAATATTGATTTGCTGTGCACGCTCTTTAGGACCCGCGCATACACACTGCGATATGCGGCAGGAGGATACCTTCATCTGTCTTTTCTCACTGACAGCACAGTTTCGGCGCGGTTTGCACTATCACGGGCGGCTTAATGCTCGCTGAGGTCTTCGCTATTAGAAACACTGGTCGGCCTGGCGGCGCAGAACACTATTGTAATTTGAATTTTAAACTCTATGAACTGAGGGGCTACCGCTGCGTGACTGAAGTCACCACCACAGAATCTTGCAAGGCACAGGAGTTTCGGTGCACTAGAAATGCATTACAAGCCACACGAAGTGGCCCAGAAGCAGACCTCCTGAGCTCTACACTTTTAACAAAGACTGTACCTGTTGCTGGCGTCTATCCCGATTCCATTTGAAATATAAAGCTGAATGGTAGGGGTCTTCGAATAATCGAAAATTTCGAATACCGGATAGAATATCCCCATATTCGATTTATCTGCACGAATGAAATAGTGCATCTATGTATCGTTCAAAACGAGCCGAGTATGTACTTACTAGACTTTGCGAACAGTTTTCCAATATGTTACTTAAGGTTCGAATAAGGGCCCCCGTAGTATTTTTATACCACGACTGTTGTAAAAACAGGGCCCACACCGACGCTACGTACCATGTGTAACCGGGATGAACACTTCAGCCTCGCTACACTTTTCGCTTCGCGTTGCGGCGTTCATAGTGTATAACAACTAAAAACGCTTGACGATGCGACATGGCTCAGGCAACTTGAGCCATTCGTGTTGCGGCCCCCATAATGTTCATGCATGGCCACAAAGCTGGACGACGAGGCATGGTTGATGCAAGTTCAGCAAACTCTTTCCCGATTGCAGGAGCCAATGTTTAAGCAAAGTTTTTTCCTCCTCTTCACACGGGCAGCTGTTGCCAGTTTCGTGTCTAATCCATTTTTTTTATATAATCAATGAAAAAAGGTAATTTTCCTACTCATATAGTTTGTATTCCCTGATTAGTTTGTATTCCCACCCTGCTAAAATCCCAACACTGGGATTGCAGTATCAATAAATAATAAATAAAATAAATATAACTTGGGGCTCATCGGGTTAACACTGAGTTCATGTTGTAGCCCCTTAGTAGATATCAGTGAGTCTTTTAGCAACTATAGCTTTAGCTCCATTTGCAAAATCTAAACGCGGCGCGAATATTCGATTTACTCCAGTCGCTCCATTATATATTCGTATACGGTTCAGTTTGGAAAAAGTACTATTCGCACGTCGTCACCGAGCAGGCATAATGCGACGTGCGAGTGATTACATAGGGCATTTCGAGCAAAATCAGCCGCATGTTCTCTACTGTAAATGCACGATGACTTGAACAAACAGGTCACTACGACTTCCTTCGCCGAGAATATATCTTCTGCTTACAGGCGCCAGTCACATCTTTGTCTGCATGGCTCCGTCGTCCCGCAAGCTCGATTTCTCCAAGCGTGTTTTCTTTCACGACACTGGAGAGATGCTCACCTCTCTTGCGTGGTCTACACTTTCCTTCACTGACTATTCTGGGTGTGTCCCAGCAGTAAGTGTGCAGTGCTCATTTTTGTTTAGTGCGAAAGCAGTACTTCACTATCAAAGCTGCAAAACTCGAGTCAGATGTGAGGCCTGACCTTAAAGCGACCTTGTCAGCCTAGCATAGCACAGCAAAGCTATCCCCGCACTTCTTCGCACCGTGTATTGCACGTCATCGTCTTCACCAACTTCCATCTGTACGTACGCAGTGGACCCAAGCGCATCGCTATCGTCTTCACCAACTTCCATCTGTACGTACGCAGTGGACCCAAGCGCATCGCTATCGTCTTCACCAACTTCCATCTGTACGTACGCAGTGGACCCAAGCGCATCGCTATCGTCTTCACCAACTTCCATCTGTACGTACGCAGTGGACCCAAGCGCATCGCTATCGTCTTCACCAACTTCCATCTGTACGTACGCAGTGGACCCAAGCGCATCGCTATCGTCTTCACCAACTTCCATCTGTACGTACGCAGTGGACCCAAGCGCATCGCTATCGCATTGTCCTCTTCACGTGCGTTAAAGGCGATGAGAGACGGTTTGTCTCATGGAATTGGCTGATCAAAATTTGGGTGGTTAACCGCCAAATGACTCGGCCCGTTTCAAACATTGAAATTTAAAAATTGAGTTGACCTAAGTAAAAACCGATTTGGTCCAGTTCGGAAACAGACTTCGCATTCACCCACGAAATTCGAGTGGACCACCACCACCACCAAAATTAGGCAGGAAGTTCCTAAATGTGGACGGACAGTCGAGATTTGGAAGCTTTCGCGCCATACTACGCTGGTTGGCGGAACCAAACCATCTGTCATTTTTGTTTCTGGGGTAGATAACATTAAATAAGTCCTAATATGACAACTTCACAACGTTTACGGGCTGCCTAGTAAAAAGTTAGGTTAGGTTTATACAGATAGCAAAGGTGCTATGGCTGCCTCACTCTCTGCAGGCACTTCAGCCAATCAAAGAAAAAAAAAGAAGGAACGAAGAAATTGAATTGATGCGAGAAAAGTGCAAATGCAGTCTTTGCCTAAAGTAACAACGGAGTTTTTTGTTTTTCTTTACGTAGGGAAGCACTCATATGACACCCATTAAACCCCAAAACAGTGTAAGGTAAAGTGATTCCCTGTACTCACCTTTGCAGACCCGTGGTATTTATAGGTGACGCAAGGGCTCCGTAAATACATACTTTAAACAAACCCTTGTGCAGGGTGACAGAAAAGCAAAACCCGTAAAACAATGCTTTCGCACAATGTTAGATTTTTTGTCAATATTCTCTACATTTTTCTTGGACTTTTTCCGTCGACAAATTAGGGTTCAGGCTGATTTTGCCATGAAAACTTTCTCGCCCGGAGTCTCTCCCTCGCGGCTCCTATCTCCCAAGCCCGCCCCTTTACCGGTGCCCAATAATTATATATTGGCAAAGGCGAGACATACCATGCATGAGGTGTGCTAGCCTGCATATGTCCGGCTAGGATGCCTTGATATTGCTCTTGTACAGTAATGCTACTTCGAGGAACAGATCCAGCTTATCGCTGCTGTCATTGGGGGCCAGAATTCGGACTCAAAATCCGTGAGGTCGAAGAGGAGCTGGAAAGTGAGTAAGAGCAGCCTACTGACTGTGCGGTGTTGGAATAGGTGGTCTCATTTCACCGCTAAGGAAGAAGAAAATTCGAGACTTCACTAGTCTCGACAGCTATTGTTACTTGTGGCGTGTCAGCAGGAAACCTACGCGTAAAATCACAAAGGGAGACGAATATTTAACGGATTTACTTGAGTCATTACAAGTCACTGCACAGCACGATCATTATCGGGTATACAAAATAAAGCGTCTTTCCAGATTTGTTTCGAAGACTAAACTAATAATTATTCTGCGTGCCGTTTAATTATTTTCATCCTTCATAATTTCGGTATGTATCCTCGGCACGCCTCGGTATTGTTTGCGGAATATTATCGTCATATCCTGATTGAAAGCCTCCCGTACCTACATACATGTTCGCCGATTCCAGCAACATCACAAAGCCCAATTGCATGACGCGCATGTGACCTATAGCGATTGTCCTCTACAAGCCGCAAGGTTGACCAGGTCAAAACAGAAGCTTATTCTTACAGAAAATCTTCCTGTTGCGTGGCCCTTATAGCCTATTAATTTACAGCAACAAATCATATCAGTCGTCGCAAAAGCGGTCTATGTAACGGGATCGGGCAGAAACAAATATAAGGAGTAATATCGAAATTACGATAACTTGTGTCGCCTTCAACGGGCAAGAGAAGGGGAACGATGTGGCGACTTCCCAGCTGTTTTCTTTCCAGTCACCGGTTGCGGGCACTGCATTCTCGCTGACTGATGGCGACCGTCGGGCATGGAAACGTTTCCTCGAAATTGAGCCTCATCCTACCAGCGTCGAAATCGGAATCTTATTTCAAGCGATGAGTTCTCTGTAAAGCATGTTTTCTTTTTCTTTTTGTGATACGCGGGGAACATTGAATACGTAAACGCGCATCACGCATGTATGCAGGTTGACCCAATATAATTTGTAGGCGGGTTATTGACGATTAATGGTTTATGCATTGGAGAGTGGGAAAACGCATTAGCGAAAGAGACACCAAGGCAGGTGAAGGACCATGGACAAGCGCTTGTCCAAGTTAGTATGGGCTCTGCAGGTTAATAACGTGCTGAAGCTTCGGGTACTAAGGCGAATGTGTATACCCTCCGCTGCGCGGGTAAAACTAAACTATATTCTGCAGTGGGCTTCAGTTTCCTTCAGTTCTCAGATGCCACTGTTCCGGAGCCGGCAGCATCGGCCTCAGTCCCGCCTTCGGCATCGTCTTCCTCTTCGTCCAGGTTGTTTGGCGACGACTTCGAGGTCACATTGACCGCTGGAGCGCTCGTCCTGTATGCCGGTTTGTCGGCAGCCGCATTAGCCTTTCTGTGCAAAGAAATAAAATACTACTTTAAGAAAAGCTTTTATTTTTATAGCATCAACTGTAAAAAAATGACAGTGGCTTAGCCGTAGCTGTAATTACAAGTTTTACGTGCGAAGGCTAAGAAGTGTTTTCACATTGTATAAGCTTATTTTTAGGACTTTTAGGCTAAACTACGCCTATTTGACTTAATAATTGCCTGACAGATATAATTACGATCAAAGTTCATTCAGACAGCCAATTACTACTTTATTGGGGCTTGCAGACCTGTAGGCTCAGCTAGGCCTATTAAGGTTAACTATAAGCCTAACACGATCAGTTATACTTAGGAGGGCGTAATTACGCCAGTGTGATTTCAGACGCGTTCAGACTTCATTTGCGAGCCTGTGCTGCAGGCAGGTTTAGTTAATAAGACCTGATTAACTTAGTAACTTCGGTCATGGTCAGGGCACTCGTAGCAGTCATGGTTATTCATGGAAAGTGATCGACAGATGACTATATAGTAAAGTTAGGCTTCGTTGTTGCCACAGCAACACCTGGTAGGGCGTACAGAAACGGCATGGAATCCGGAAATCGACGAAAGCGATCGGGATAGGCTATAAGTGCTCTATCACTAAATGTTTGCTAATGGTTATCTTTGTGTGCGCGAAATGACAAAGCAATTATGTGACTACTTATGGGGGCATTATCGGTCGTAGATCAGTATAGCTACATTAGTACTTCGTGGGGCTCGCTGTAATGTTATACGCTGTAATGTTCACCAGTCGTTTGGTCCATTCAGCCCATCCTACTGGAGTATGATCACCCTTACACACACATGACAATCATGACCCATGGGCCCCTCACACAGCACGGTATACATTTCACAGCTGTAAGTAATGCTCTAATTCTTCGGTCATTAGGTGAACGCTACTTCAGTATTTCTTTTAATTTACGGCACCAATACGCAGTGAACAAGATCACAATCGCGTCCGTCGTTTGTGGACAGATGTGCTAGTGATTTTGTTTGCTGTGGTTCAGACTATCATTCTAACAGCTGGAACATCATCATCTGGTTTAATGAAGTAAAATCAATGCATCACTTTTCTCGAGATGCATAAAAATGGTTTCATTACCTCTTAGGATTTTAAAGCATCTGAAAATAATGAAAGCGGCTACTACGTAGTTGCCGAGTTCAGTTATCTGCTCGACTGACAGATAAACGAGTTTTATTTGCGTCGCTCATAAACGCATGCGCACGCAATAACAGATGAACGAACACTCGCACAAAGCTGTGGCTCGGCGGCTGGGGCATTCTCATTTTCATTCTGACTGAGCGTGGATTAACAGCTTGTGAAGTGAAATTACATTATTAGTCTAAATTTTCAGTGCACGCCGAAAAGTTGCCAAGGTCATATAAAATAAAAACATCAGTTTTTTTATGCATGTGTAGGTAGAAATTTGTTTTGAGTGGGACATACCGAAGCCTGCTGTTAATCACACCACTTCATGTATGCTTAAGATTCGAGAGCCAACGTGATTTCAGCCATTATGTTTGCCATCAGTTGTTATAACGTTACACCACATTAAACGAGCTTTGTAAAAAGGAAAGAAACACTTACTCTGCCTTCGGACCTGCTGTAGTCACCGGCATAGTCTGAGCTGGCAGCGAGCGCTGCTTCTCCCTTGCCGTCTTCGCAATCACAGAGGCGACCGTCGTGGCATTTCTGAGTCTACCAGCCCTGGTCTTGATTCTAAGCTTTCCTTGAGCACTCCTGGTCTTTTTGGGTCCCTTAGTTAAAATCTTTGTTGCCTTCTTCAGAGACCCCTCGGAGACCTTTTTGGCAACCTTCTTTGTAGCTCTCTTGGTAGCCTTGTTGGTTGCCTTCTTGATAGCCTTTTTGGTTGCCTCCTCGGTTGCTTTCTTGGTGGCCTTCTTCGTGGTCTTACCTTTTTTAATCGTTCTCGCCTTCTTTACCGCTTTCTTCGCCACGTCCTTAATGTTGGCCTTTTCGACCTCACCGCCACCGAGCGGTGTCACCCTGTCTGCCATGTGTTCTTCGTCCAGCGCCCTGCGGAACGCCAGCAGGGTGTCCGTGGTGGGCGAGTCTTCAATCCTGGCCTTTTCGGCCGCACCGTACTCGTCCGTGCTCCCTTTCGTGGACGAAAAAAAGAAGAAGAAACGACTGACGGAAACAGATAACACCCCATGGAAGCGGATTTGAACTGATATTTACTAATATAGTACATATCCCCACTTAATAACCCACCGTTTTAGCTCCGTGGTTATGGCTTTCAGGTGCCGAAAACGAGGTTGAGGGTTTTATACTGCAGCGGCTGCATTACGATGGAGGTTAAATGCAATAAAAGGCGCCATTGTGCTGAAATGAGCTCAGGATATATGTAAATAAATCCTTAACCTCAGCTAGTCGTACCGGGTTGTTTCGACATGTAAAAACCTACTACAGGTCAACAAATAAATAAACTGTAAAACAGGCCAATTAACACTTTTTGAACTGGGAGTGTGTTATATGGTAGTATGCATCACCGAGCAGCACGAGTTGTGCTTTGTCCGTAGCAACAAGGCTTCACGAGTAATGCGATCAGGAGTCCCTGGGTCCAGAATCGCGCTTTGGCCCATCGTGGCGGATCCACCGCCGGCAGGCATGATTCCAAGACTAACTTGTCCTTTTGCTCATGTAGGTGTCTCTGAGGATAAAGCTGGTACACTGCATTACAATTAGGTGCTCAGGTGCGACGACAGGGCTACAGGTATAATGAGCACGAAAGCGGATTTATACTTATATATATGATCCTATGTGTTATCTTCTCACCTTCGATGTTATCTTTCTAAACGCTACCTGCCTGTCTACCACGGCACCTTGCTGTTGCAGGCTGTAGTACCCAGACCGTGTCCTGTCGAATATTACCCTTATATATCTCTCTAAATACGTGCGCTTATCACAGTGGGGCCAACTGTGGTACTTTTTCCTCACGACGAACAGTGACGCCCGTCTACAGTTAGCCTCTTGGTGAGTCTTCATTGAGGGACTTGAGGATGCAGCAGCTCAACCAATCGCCAAATGGCTTACATCCCTGTCATTTGACACTTTATGGCGTGAGTGCAGAAGCAGATGAGTTTCTAATTTGGATTGCCAGCAAGATAGCCGACCATTATGGTATAGTATATCGTTGTATATGGTATGGTACGGCATGCTACGGTTTAACGTTTCGACATGAAAAGGGGTTACAACTACAACAGACGCGGTAGTGGAGGGCTGCAAGTTTTGACCACTTTCTATGGGAAAGAGGGTGTAATAGCATAAATAGAGAAGCTTGCATTTGACAACTCCAAGGTCGCTGTACAAAAATGGCATACGTATGCTGTCACCATAGAACAAATTGGCCTTTCGGATAGCATTCTAGTAGATCTGCGCAGCGAGGCTGCGCCACGTTTTTGCTGTTGTCTTTCCACGGTGTAGCTGCTGGAACTTAATGCGAGTTGCTTCTCTTGTGGGTTTAAGGGAATTCCCTGAGGTGGTCTGGATTTTAAATATAAGTCAGTATTCACCCATTAGCAGGGATTTGAGTGAATTCTACTGTATTTTCTAATACAGTTTGGTTGCAAACATAGCCTCGGATATTACACCATTATTCGGAGCATGCATGAAAGTGCCTTATTTTGTAAGAAATCTCTAGGGCACTGCTGGCTTCGCTACAAAATACAAAAATTGGATGGAATATGTTTGTGTCGGATTTGGTACGCCGATAGAGGTAAGTAATTTTTTAGTTGTAGTTGTTTAATGAATTATTGTGCGCCTTAGGAACACTAAGTGGTGAGCTCCTGATAAATTTCCTCTTCGGTGAAATTCTGCCCAAGATCAAACCCGCTGCCTTGGGCTGCACAGAAGTTGTGCGCACGTGTACGGATGACCTTGCGTTATTTGTACGTGTGCCTGTCTTGCTCGACCCCTTGCGGAAACTGCTTAAAATGGAGACGTATTAATTAGCATTAGAAGAGAGGATAACCGATGGTCGCGAAGAGTAACAAATTTGATTCCATGGGAAGGAAAGCGTAGCAGGGGAGGCAGAAAGTTAGGTGAGCGGATGAGGTTAAGAAGTTTGCAGGGGTCAAGTGAATGCAGCTAACACAGGACCGGGTTTGTTGAAGTAATATGGGAAAAAGTTAGGTGAGCGGATGAGGTTAAGAAGTTTGCAGGGGTCAAGTGAATGCAGCTAACACAGGACCGGGTTTGTTGAAGTAATATGGGAGACCTTCGCCCTGCGGTGGTATAATCCGGCTGATGATGATGATGATGATGATAATGATGATTAATTAGTCACCCTTACCTTTCCCGAAGCTAGCGTTCAACGTCGATTTCAAGCAAGTGATGCCCGATGGATAAAACACGCGGGAAAACTATCCCCGAAACATTCGCTGATAGATTAATAGAGACTCGTATATTTGCTATTTACTCCTTTCGACAAAAACTACACTGGTACGTGTTCCGAGGGCAAGGCGGAATTGAAGCGTAATGCAAATTTAGAGCCCATCTATAAGTCGGTTATTTTTAATTTATGTCAACACAAAGCGCTCATACCAGGCTGACAATGCCATTCCAGCTTTCAGTTTTCTAAGAACCCCTGCGCTTGTATGGCTGCTTACCGCGACCGATGAAGAAGGAAAAGAGACCGACCACGGCCAGGACGAACAGCACGGCGCTCGCGATCGGCAGCACCAGCGCGGCTTTCCTGTACACGTTCACTCTGCACTCAAGCGCGGGCCAGAGGAAGAAGGGGTGAGTTCCCGGGAGCACCCTGAAAGATCTAACCTAGGCATAACGTTGAGCTGTCGCTTTAAGTCATCATCAGCACTTGCATTTAACGAGAATAAATCACGATCGCAATTCAAGAAATGCATTTTTGGCAAAGGTCAGTGTTCAATCAATCAATCAATCAATCAATCAATCAATCAATCAATCAATCAATCAATCAATCAATCAATCAATCAATCAATCAATCAATCAATCAATCAATCAATCAATCAATCAATCAATCAATCAATCAATCAATCAATCAATCAATCAATTAATCAATCAATCAATCAATCAATATTTGATCAATTTTTTCTTGTTGACTACCAGCAACAGGTGACACATCTGCAACGAGTCAGGAAGAATGATGTTGCGGGAAGGGAAAGACGGAGTAGCACCATTCTGGTTCATTACACATGTTTAGATTGGGTTATGGATGCTGATTCTATAAGGGAACTCCCGTGTGAAAGCAGAGGTTGGTGTACTGTACGCCTTCAGTTGACTTCACGGTTCGCGTGTCTCACTCCGGACGTAGTCATTCGACCAGTTTGTATATGAAAAGGCAAATTGGAGACTACACGCTGCAAATATTAATCGAAGACAGTACACTTGCCTAAACTAGCTGATCTCTCAAACTAGCTAATCGCTCAATTAAAAATTCGGTAGAGCCACTTGAGACTGCTTAGGGAAGTGGACGCCGCGGAAGGCGGATTTTTCGATCAACAGGGCTGGGTAAAGCTTTCGGTTCAAAAGGGGAAATTGCAAGTTTTTCATTTCTATCTCGTCTGTGTACCCCACAATTTGTTATAGCTTACTTGGATTCTGGCTCTGAAATGAGAAAAAAAAAAAAAAAACATTTTGCCTTAAAATGTGCTAACGGAATAATTTTAGACTATCAGGAAAGCACAATGTTTCATCTTCAATCCTAAACTATGAACAGTGGTACAAGAGCTGCACTCATTTGAAGCGCCAAAAATTTTTTAGTGCATGCCTTCTGATGAGTACCTGAATATTTCGCGCGGTTTTCTTTATTCTAATAGCTTAGTTTAGCGAAAGTCTTCGAGTGAGGGGAAAAGTAGGTTTTTAGCTCACTACCTGGCACATTTTGCAAGCTGCGTATTACTGAATCTGTACAAAGCGCTTCATTCGATGATTAGCCGCGAGATTTATACTTGCCTCAGACAAATGTACTATGCGTATGTAACCCAGAACTACACATAATTATAGTAAAATTCTTACCAACCACACCCTCCACGACTGAGCCGGACGTTAGTTTTGACGAAATCATCGAAGATATAGAAATCTCCGAGTAATCTGAAACGAAAATGATGACATAACGTGGAATTTACTCTGAAAATCTCAGTCATTAGACAAGGTACATTAAGTCGATCCCGGATATCTCAAAATCGAAAGGGATCGCAAAATAGTTTGATATATCGACAATTCGATATATATAAAACACGCCATCACATGAGCTCCACTGTAACCCAGAAGCGTGAATATCGTGTACCCATTCTAGCGACGTGATGTGCTGCCCGTCGGGATAATGACAGCGGCGATCCGCTAAGCGCATTTAGCTTCGTGGGCACGAGCTTACGCTCCAAATATTTGGTACGAACAGATCAGAGCTTTGGAGCTCATGATGCTCGAGTCTCGCGCCGCGTGGCACAAGTGCTGTTGGGGCTGAAGCCCGCATCAGGGCTACTGCTGACAGTGTTTTGGGAAAAGCCACCGCTATCTTTATTACTGCATGACGCACCACAAGCGTTATAATAGGGCCATTTGTTTAACCTACACCAGCTACACCAGTATAGGAAATCTCCTATACCTACAATGGATTTTTGCTGCACTGGTGTAGGTGGTGTAGGTTAAAAAATGGCCCTAATGGCTTACATAAAATAGTGTATATTATTGTCTCCTTCAGCAATGAAACAGGTCATGGGAGAATCTCCGCAAGCACTTGGTCATCGAAGCTGGCTTCACCGCATAGCAACCACTGTATCTAAGTCAGGCTTCTCCGCGTGACAGCGTTGTCGCGTTGAAAACAAGCGTATCAGGCCGAAGTGCATTTTCAACCGAAAGCGGTTTTACAGCTTTACAGATCCTAGCAGGTGCCCAAAGCTGCGGAGCCGAGTCGGCATTGCGTGCGGAAGTGACGGTGGGAGACCATTAGGAGAAGCGCCCGTTGCAGGGGCATGTCGCACAGTTTGGTATATCGAATGCTCCCCTGAACGGGACTTCGATAAACAGGAACACCCTTCCTATAATTTTGCATGTGAGCTTCGAGGTAATGAGCTGAAACTTTGATACAAGCAATAATTTACATATACCTGGGATTGACTTCACGATTTTCATATGTGCGCCATACACTCTAAATTTTACATACATGTGGCCAAGATGCTTACGCAAACTTTTTCTTTTGTCATGGTATCTATTTAAAATTTAGCTTATATGCAGCACTGCTTATAAAAAAGGAATAATACTTTTTTTTTTTCAGTCTTCTAAGCACAAACAAGCCTAATCCTACGCATGGAATGCAGCGTGGAGCACTCTGTAGGGACCGATCTCCCATCACCTCCTTTAAATTCTGCTTTCCCACGAGGCCATTGCGGTAGAACAGTGACGCCGTGTTTAAAAAAATTGCGGGACTACGCTTAAACCTGCTTAAGAGCGAAAACGGCGAATGCCACTTTAATGACTGTTTTCATTAACTTCATTGTCATTGTCATTGGTGCTATCCTCATTACCATTATAACTAACTGCATTCTCATTTGTTATCGCTACTGTCATCATTATTATTATCAAATAAATACACCGTCATTATCATCGCTACTATTTTGATGATCACTAACTGCAGCCTCAATTTCATCGCTGCTATCATTATGTTCTTTTTTTCGTAAGGACCACACGTTACAAAGAGGAAACCACATACCTAAATCCTTACGCTAGACAATACGATCTTCTTCTTTCAAGCGCCACGTGGAGTATTGGTTTGCTTCCTAGGCTGGGGGTCGGAGGAGTAATTGCAAGTGGCTAAGGCCAACCAGGGGGCTAAGGTTCGGATCGGGCTTCAGCAACCTTCCATATGGTCGTACGAAACATTGACGTCTGGGACAGTTGGGGATCAGAAGAGTAGAAATTCCGGGGAACCGTTTAACGTTACCGTGTCCGGCCCTTAAAAGTGAAGCTTAAGTGTCCCCGGAATTTTGTTTCACATTCAGAAAAATAACCAGTAAAGTAAGGCAGCAAACAAACAAACAAACAAACAAACAAACAAACAAACAAACAAACAAACAAACAAACAAACAAACAAACAAACAAACAAACAAACAAACAAACAAACAAACAAACAAACAAACAAACAAACAAACAAACAAACAAACAAAAGAAGAACAAGTGGATTCGGGCTCCTTCCGCATGCAAAAACAAAGCACTAATACATTGCGCCACAGCACCATCGACAAGTGCAGTGTTTAATTGCGCGGTCATTCGTTTTCATGAAGTTTCACCGAATTGCCGTTAGCTGTCACTGCTCTTCTGGAAGCTATGGGAACGCACTATAACTCATGTTGATAAAAATTCTTCGACTGACGGTTAGATGACGCTGCTCAGCCAAAAACAGTGTGACCTGAAGATGTGACACTTCTCACCACTCTGTTAAAAAGAGGATGCTAACAATTGCCCATCTGTCCGCCTGCCTGCTCTTCCCTGCGCTGCCCTAACTAAACTAACTGGGGACTGTGGGATCGTGCCCTTGACAGATCGGATTCATGCTTCTCGGTCAAGTCGCTGACGACGAATACGCCAGGTTTTCTGTGGCATAAACAGCCGCGCTCGTATTTCTCATTACCCAGTATCGTAATTGTTGGCTCTCTCTCTCTCTCTTGTGAACTGCGCGTACTTACCCGCACACTTTACATAATAAAGAATGTGTCTCACCCGAAGTCTGAGCTGCAAGAAAGAAAGCAACGAAGCCATGTGATTGGTTTGACAGAACATGCACTTAAAAAGTAAAAACCACTGCCCCTATTCGCTTAAAGCGGCGCCACGCTTCGAAAGTACATTGCTTGTTTGAGCAGAAGGTCATAACATGGGAAGATCACGCTGAAGATCCAAACGCAAGAGATGTCACGGGATGCGGTGTTTGCGTTTTCCGTGTGGCCATGTCTGTACGGATATCTTGACATAATTTTTCTTTAAGCAGGAAGAAAATTTCCGCTTTCTACGGCACCAAAAGTCGAAGGTTATGCTCTCAGCGGCAGCTTATGCGTATGGCGCCCAGTTCTTTTAAGAGAGCCTGTACAGTCAGTACCCCATGTCGAAAACAAAAAAGAAAAGAACGTCCGGCGTCGTCGGCATCGACCGTTAGAAGCTGCATTAGAAGAAAAAAAAACAGAAAATGATCCCGGGACCCTTAGATCCCGTGTCAGACACAGTACTCTAGGCCACTCTGGCACGTTCGTATGACTTGGCTTAAGCGGGGCTTTATATCTACGTCGAATGGTCTTACACAAAATGTAACAGGTTTCGATTGTATTCTGATGGTAATGTGTGATATACTAGAGGTACAGATTAAGAGATTAGGGATGAAGCGAGTAGCATACACGAACAATGATCCGCAAGGGGAGAATGCAAATGGGTATCATTACTCTGTCGGGTCAAAATCATTGCCCTCATTATTACTATTACTATTACTGCTATTATTATTATCTTGCTGTGGCGAATAACGCGTCTGCATCTGGTCTGCATCTCGTCTGCATCTAGTTTGCATCTGCTTTTGACGTTTTCTGGGCCTGAATTACAAGTTCCTAATGTTAGCAAGAACTGCGGCGTCAGTTTCTCTTGTAAATTTCTAGATAAATAATTGGGAACGTGAATGATGAGAAAACCAGCCTGTCATCGGATATTGCAACGCCTCCATTTGGTCATCGGATGGTGGCTGCTAAAAATGGGAATTTTCACATAACCGCGAGCCCTCAGCTGCTAAAGACCCAGAACAGCATTGGTTTTTGCCAAGCAATAGTCGATAAGGGGAGAGAAAAAAACAGACAGAGAGCGAGGTTCTTACCCATGGCTGTGGTTTGGCCTTCTTTTCTTCCTTCTTCTGTTTATTGTCGAACTTCTTCTTTCTCCTTCCTACAACACGCACTGAACCGGCAGTCGCCATCTCCATTTCTTACCGTTATTGGCTGGAAAAACGACGGAGTGCTGCTTTTTTCCAATATATAGCAGAATAAAGAAGGGGCTTCACTTGCAACAACAGATTACGTAAATGCTAAAGGAAAATAAAGGAAATAGAAACTGCACTTTTATTTTCGACCTATTGGCAAATCACATTCCTTATGGATTACGGGAAGCTATCCTTCAACCGGAGATACGGATTTCTTTTCTACAACGTGTAGTTATGTTACTGCGCACTTTTAGAAATTTTGTGTTTGTTGTATCATAGCCATAGTTGCTTTTGCGCAATAAAACCCTATATAACTAACTAACCATCTCATTTTGTACGTCTTTTAATTTTAGCTGTTTCACATTTGTTTGCTCTGTTTTGTACAGTTGTCCAAGACATAGAACTAACTATAGCCATCTCATTTTGTACGTCGCTTACGTTTTAGCTGTTTCACATATATTTTAGCTCTGTTTTGTACAGTGGTGCGATGCATAGTGATTGTGGATTAGCTTGTTGTTAAACCTGGAGTTACGCGAGAGCAATATGCATGGATACGCTTAGGTTCGGCTTGTAAGTAAAGACATGATTACTCTATGGTTTCAGTTTTATTTGTGACACTTCACGTATGAGTACCCCTTGCCTCTCGTCGAAAAGCATTCTTATTTGGGTATAGAAGACTTCTAGTGGTATGAATCGTCTCTACGTCGAACTTCGGGGCACAGCGCCGTTACAACGTTCGAACGTTGTCCTAGCAACTCGATGTTGTCGTTCGCCTCTGCCAACTACCCACTCATCTGTCTTCTTCTTCTTCTTCTTCCTCCTCCTCCTACTCTTCTTGTTCTTCCTATCTTCTTTCTCTTCTCACGGACAGGCACGCCGAAATTTCGAGACTAAGGCCAATGTAGTTCTCGCTACAAAAAAAAAAAAAAGCAAATCTTTATGCTTATATATAATGCTATTACTGTCGTTGGGATTGACCGTCCTTCACTGATAGTAGTGCCACGTGGCGAAACCGATGGTGTTATCTGTGCGAAGCCTCAAAGAGTGAAGCCGCCTCCTTCCAGACGCAAGTCTCACACCCTATACCAGCTGTCTTCCCGTTGCATCCCTCTAGCCAGGAGATATTCATCCACGCACTGAAACAATAGTGCCCGAAGCACCACCAACTCCACCCTTCATAGGGCGTGCACTCACCACAACTTCTCCAAGTAACGGAAGAAAATAGAGGCAGTGAAAGCGAATTAAGGGACCCAAATGGGAATGCCAGATACTAACCAAGAGCATCAGCCACTCCACACCCTGTCCAAAACCCACCATCATCCTTGGCTCACCTTTTCACCCACGTCTCCACACATTGGCAATCGACTGCGACGTTCATCTGCTGCTGCTTCCGGGACACTATATAGCGTCATAAAACGCAGGACGCCTTCCCCAATCCCCTACTAACTCACATTGCCTTCTCGTGAGTGCCTCTACAAAACAAAATTGTAATGAATATGATTTCAATCAATCACTCATCCGGTAAGAGCACACGTATGAGTAGAGAACAGGTATGAGTATGAGTAGTTCGGTTTTAAGCTATAAGGTTTGAAGGTCTGGCTTCAGGTAAACAGCGGCAAAGTCGGTGACTGGGGACTTTTAGTGGTAGCTCACTCTTGGAACCGGAAGTCAAAGTGATATATTGGTGTGTTCGTATCTATTATACATGGATGCAAATGGATGCAAGTTGACGAAGTTGACATTATGCAACGGACTTAAAAAAATATGTTGTTATCACGCTCTATATTATGACTTTGCCCCATTGGAAAGTTCTAAGTTTCCGCCTGATTTTTCTGGCCTCAAGGGTCTGTTCAGCCTGTGGAAGAGGAACATGATGGATCGTCACACATAGCCTCCACGATCTTGGAAGCCTCTGCTCCGACGGCTGAATGTGCATTGCTGTGGGGGGTATATTTTATACTGTAAACATGAATTACCCCTTAAGAGAGTAAAGGGGGAGTAAAATGTCCTTCAGCGCACTCTCTACAGGAGCAGGGTGTTCTTCTCAAGACCTGAAGTTGATTTTCACGAACTAATTCTACGGAATGATATAATGCTGGCAAAAAAGCACGTGCCAATCTGAAACAGCATTGATTTTATGTAATTGGCAATAGCGTACGACATTTAACGGCGGAACTAGAAAATTTGATGCTGGCAATCAGAGGAGATTGAAACCTCTGCTAAGGTCTTGGTAACTGCGATAGCGTCGCGTGTTTTGTTCTGAGAATCTGCTTCCGTTGCCGACAATAGATGTTCCGCATTTTTAGTAATGGAAATCTACACCAGAATAGATGGGGAGTAACTGGAGGACGTCTTACCCACTTTTGCCCCCTTATAAGCTTTATTTGTGTTTCGAGTGAGTGTCTACCTCTTCTCTGGCTGCCTTCGCTCGATGCATGTAGTATGTGCTTGCCGCAGCTTTGATGTGCGGAAAAGTAATTGCAGGATGCTGGCGTGAATATGTAGAGCGGTCTAACGGGATGCGGCCCGGTTAAGGATAGAAGCCTGTCAGTGTTGTAGTGTTTCCATGTACAAAGAAAGCAAAAACTTTGATACCATAGTGCTCTCGTGCAACAGCCAGCGAAGCTTTTTTTTTTTAATTCCGCTACCTTTCATAGAGTTCCGGCGCTGTCGCGACCATAGTGATTTGATTACAAAAGCATTTCTTGGCTTATGTGTTGTGTGGACAGAGCCTGTCTCCAGTAGATGCGTCCGCACGAACTGAAGAAAAAAGTCGTGTCGTCGCCAGGAATCGAACCCAGTTGAAAAAAAAAAAAATACAGATTTTTTGTTATCACGACAGGATTTCTGTGTGGTTTTTGACAGTGAACCTGTTGTGACAACAGAAATTTCTGCAGCTACGACAGAAAAGTACTAATTTTCTGATGTTACGACAGAACTTCTGTGCGGTTTTTGACGGGAAACCTGTTGTGACAACAAAACATTCTCAGAATTTTCTGTAGTTACGACAGAAAAGTGCTACAGAACTACAGACAACAAAAATATACTACAGAAAAACTACATAACTACAGAAAAGTACTACAGAAAAATCCGATGGTTACGACAGAACTACAGGATATTTTGTCGTATTTTTGACACAGTTCTGTAGTTTTTTCAACTGGGAGTGTTTTTGCTCTAGCATTCAAATTGATGACGTAATCGACGATTAACACTCGAGCTTCGAAGCTCGTGTGTTAATCGTCGATTCTGTGAGGAGATCTCCTCACAGAACTGAAGGTCTGCAGAGAAGCTCTGTGATGACATCATGGACGGTAATGTTTTTTTTTTTTCTTGCCTTCGGCTACTTGCGGTGCCTTTTCTGATACTACCAAACAACGTTTCTAGGGCTGTGTATTCGTTAGCGTAGTTTTTACAGTTTGAAACCAAGCCTTTCTATGCGCGAAATGTACTGCTACCGTCAATGACGTCATCACGCCCGTCAGCCCACCCCCCACCCTTCGCTGTGCGGTGCAGAGAAATCTGATAACAGTCGAGGTTTTAATCGCTAATTGCACCGCTGATTCCAATGCTATCGCAAATATATTTGGCATGCTTAAACTGCAAGCTATAAACATTCGACCCCTCTAATCTCATCGAAATCTAAAACCGGTGCAGTTTCTCTTTACCATCCCGATATTCTTCCCTATAGTTTCTGAGTTATACCGCGTGGCTCGTAAATTATTCCCAGTGCTCAACATCTCCTGAAGGTAAGATTTTTTTTGCCCTGTAATCTCCTATGGGAAGGACCTCCACGAGTGCTAATACTAAATGAGCGAAACTACACGCCTTAGGAGACCATCTTAGCTCTAATCTTTTCACAAAGACTACACAATTATAAGCTTCCCGTACTGTTAGTCTTACGAGTGTACGTCCAACACGCAATACACATCGAGCATGCTTGAGCTTTATTGAAAACATTAAGATCACTGTGTGTGCACGGTAAACGATGTTTTCAAAGGGCCTTTTTCTACCTTGTGGGCTATGTTCTTAAAAAAAAAAGAGAGAAAATGAAGAAGCGTAAATGACTAGTGTGTGTGTGTGTGTGTAGCATTGAGAACTGTTCAGGTACGAAAGGCGTGGTCCCCTTCGTCGCTGGCGGCGTAGTACCTGCTGTTGGGAACATTGCCCAGCACAGTAACGCCTATGTCGTCGTCTGAAGAAGGGCTGCTCCGGAAATCCCCGCATGCCTCGCGACCCCTGTTCACTTTCGAGTGGCCAATTCTGCAGAAAATGGTGAACACACATCTTCAGAAATATTCGAACAAGAATTGGTGGCGTTTTTTCCAGCAGCTTACTTTATCAACCCACCGATGGTGACAATACATTTATATCTTTTTTAATTAATCATTTTTATTTCCCGAAAGCTCTGTTTTAGTAGAAGTATATTATTTTCCTTACAACGGGCGAATCTATCTACAGAGGGCAACACAAACTTGCCCTCGCTGTTTAAGTGCATCCTTATGACATGCCAATAAACTGGCGTAGAATCCAGACTTCGCTTCTCTTTTAGTTTGTTTTGATTTGCAGAGTTCGATATTGCAAAGCGACTCAGGCTACAAGGAGCATCGCAATGAAGGGCTGCGGATAATTTCGGCCGCCCAGGGTTGCTTAACATGCACTGACATCGCACCGGACACAGGCGCATTGAATTTCGCCACGACCGGCCATTTCGCCCAAATGCATGAAAATACGTTCTTGGATTCAACAATCGAGCTCCCCCACCACTGAGCCACCGCGGCGGGGCGCTTCTATTATGAACTGTTACATCCTCCCTGGCATATGTCCCACACTCATCCCCGCTCTGAGGACCTCTGACGCCAGTCCAAAGAGCGATCCGAAGGAACATCGGCCTTTCCCTTGGGTATATTACGTGCTCGATAAATGGCCCAAGTTAGTCGATATTGCTGAAGCCCTCCACATAGATGACGCCTCGTATGCCAGTATTTGGCTTTCGAACGTTAAACGTCATATATCTTTAAATATCAATATGATTGTTGAACGGAAAAAGCCGGTTGAAAAAATCAGTAGTGGCTCAGTGCAGACGAACCTGAATATCAAGCGTTAGCTATGAGTTGCTCAGCACTGCGGGAGGGCGCGTGGGTTGCATGCTAGTGTAAATTGTTTATTATAGGAATTTTTTTACACACGATGTAGTATTATTTTAATCCTAATTTGCCGAGGTCGAATTTGGGGATGGCCCGGCCCAATTTGGAGGTCGTGTTCACCATAGTCGAATTAAGCTGGACAAGGATCTCGGTCCAAACCGGCCGAGGTCAAATTTCGGGGCGTTCCGGGCCAAATTTGAGGGTCACCCCCGTATTAGCTATAGCCAAATCAGGCTGGATATCGATATTTTATATACACGGCAACGCGCCCGGGTAGGCACTCTTGCCACGGCGATGGTGTAGTGACTAGCCACCGGATTCCTTCATTAGAGGTCAAATCCCGGCGTCATTTGACCTTCAGGAATGGTAGCAGTAGAACAAATGTTGTAGAAATTGAAGTGTGATTATTTCGACTTGGGTGTATGTGATTTTTGACACAGTGATAATATAATGTCTGCGGTAGCAATACACTCGCTTATTCAGCAGGCCATCAACGTAAAACCGGTTTACAGCGACCCGACGTAACAGCCCACCTGAATTCGCTTTCCTTGTCGGACAGCGCCTCGGGATCAACGCTGTGGGTGGCTATCTCGTGCCTGGTGATTTTGAGGCACTGCCTCGATAGCTTCAGGGATGTGAACGAGGCGCAGGCCACCAGCATCGCGATAATGACCAGGGCCACCCAGAAGCCATTCTGCAAAAAGGAGGTGACTGGGTGAAGCTGGCTTCCCGCACGGCAACGAGCTGCGAAACTTTATTCAACCACATCATAACCGATTCGCCCCTGGGCAGTGTATCTCTCCTATATGTGCAGATTATGTTGTGAGGATCGCCAGCTACACGTTATTCGAGGCGCTGACCCTGATAATACGTGCAGATTGCAAAAGAACAGTTGTGCCGTGGCTGTTCAGAGACGTTGCATGGCAGTGCGAGGAAGCATGCAGTGAGTCGATTTAAGCCCAAATTTCTTCACCGTAGCTTTGAGCACGAGTATTACGCGTGAAGTCCTCCTATTCCACCAGCCTTCTATTGGGCTGTCTTCTTTCGTTTTTCTCCTGCATCAGGAACGTAAACAGGCATCTTCTAGAACTGTCAGTAGGTAGCCAATTCGCTTTAAAGGTGCCGCTTCAAATTAAATAGTCCTGACGATTTTCGGGGAATGCTTAGAAAGACGCGCTGGCATGTCCCTCAGGCAATGATCTTCAAAAAAAAAAAAACTGTGCCGTTGGAGGACGGGGACAACAAATATATAAATATCTTTCGTGAGATGTGTGACATATTTAAGTTACTCGAGATGTTGAGTGCAAAGCCAAAGCTGTGCATATGTGTGCGTGTGATGGGTGGATGACGGGGATGTTCGGTTCACGCTAATCTATACTACCGACGCGTATATACGAAGATAACTCGATGGCTATAGTATTTGACATTCGCTCCTTTATGCAACATATCTCACCTTAAAGAGATTGTTCTTACCGTGTTGGCCAGGACGACGTTGCACAAGATAGACACCCCGGAGTCATACGCTTGTTTCAGTTCATCGCAGTGACCGAGCGCAGCGATTACCTGCACCGCGTGCGAATAATGTACTGATAGCAGTGCGCGTTATTCTCAACTGCGACAGCTGCTTGGCCGACCAAGATCCCCCCTCCCCCCCCCCCCCCCCCCTTTTCCTTTTACTTTCCTCCGGAGCACGATTTTGCTTTGTAAAGGCTCCCAAATGGAAAGACAGACACCGAATCACTACACAGGGGTCACTGCATAGAATAACCGCATGTAGCGAATGGACACAAGTTACAAAGGGCCACCACCGAATTACTGCGAACTTAGCCCTATTTTGTCGTTACGCTAGAAATTGCATGAATCAGTATACAGGGGCCACTTCATTGAATAGCCGCGTGTAGCGAATGGATACATGTGCCAAAAGGCCACCTGTACCGAATTACTGCGAGCTTAGCCCTATTTTGTCGTTATGCTAGGAATTGCTTTGTATGTTTTTTCATATTGCTATCTTATGCAACGGCCCTTATATGTAAGGTCCTTTAGCTTCAGTGCTATAATAAATGATGATAGCTCAGATTCCTTTCACCTGACACCTGGTTAACTTTGCAGTGCTTTGTTCTATAGGCACTGTTTGAATATACTTATGGTTTAAATTATCCGTGCATGGTTGAGAGTGGTATTTTGGAAAGAAAATATTAACATATAAGTATCGAGTTAGATTACTAACAACACCTCAGTAGGTGCATTGAGCACAGTATTTGCAAACAAATGTTCCTCTGCAATGCTTACGTTTCTTCTCACGCCGGAAAACGCTGCTTCGAGTCTAAGCGCTCTTCTTCTCACAATGTTTCTGTAGCTCTGTACAGAAAAACAGAAATAACGGCTTAATTGCTTCCTTTTTTTTTTTTTCTGTTTCAAACCGAAGCGGGCTGAAAAACTACTAACCTTGTCGATGACCTCGGCCATTTTCTGTGCAAGCGTGTCTCCGCCAGCGGAAAGAGTTGATGTGATGTCGCCGATTAATTTCTATGCACCCAAAAGTAGAAGAAGAGCCGCTTTAAAATACTGCAGTTGCTGCAGTGCTGCAGTATCTGAGTTAATTTACGACCATATTAACTAAATCCGTACAGTGTTAGGTTATACAAGAAAAGACTGCGACTGTCAAGCGCTGTTTGCAGGAACATAGTGCGCTTAAGTACAGAGGTGTAAGGCATAAAACGTTACTTGCTCTGATTTTGGTTTCCGATTCCTGAAAACAAAACGAACAGCAATGTATCACAAAACTACAGACAAACGACTGTATGGAATTCAGTGAGAAAACAACGAACAACGCGGTCATGTATTTTCTACTCACGATGTTAACCCGCAGCTTCTCATCGTCGATGTAGGTCCTGAAGTCGAGCGCAAACTGCATGAGGGCGCTCAAGTCGGTGTCATTGTGGCGAAACGCAGTTAGGCCGGAACCGCTTAGCAGCTTTCTCCGTACTTGACCGATGTCCTGGGATGACAAATAGTCAACGAGGTTCCAGGGTTTCGGAATGTTAGGCCGTAAACCACAAATTTCCTTCAACCAGGTAATTCGCACGGCGTGTATCTATGGGCATACTTTTCATTATCAGGCGGCTCCTCGCCACCTATCGGCTACCTAGAGTCGTCGATCTAAGCGACATTTTTTATCTGTTTTATTTATTTTTTTTTTATCGCAGCAGGGCACGAAGGGCGCAGTGTGCATTGGTCAATGGTGATCTTTTTTCTCACCAGTGATCTGCTCAAGAACAGCTTACTGGTGTCCTGAAATATTTTTTAAGAACTTTAGCTCTCCTCACGTTTGGCGATTTCGTTTTGGTTAGTCCGGGTCTGTCACGTGACAACCAAGCGTTTGAGTTAGAGTTTCTCTAAGTCCAAAGCAGTGTTCACCAGGGTGGGTTGCCTAGCCTTACCCTAGCCACCCAACATGGCAGCCATCCTAAGGCCCGCCCTATAGGTCCGTGGTGTCCCCCAAGATGGCGGCCACCCTGCTAATATATGTCACATGCTGATATATGTTGCATGCTGGTATATGTCGCATGCTGATATATGTCGCATGCTGACCAACATGCAACATAATATATGTTGCATGCTGGTATATGTCGCATGCTGATATATGTCGCATGCTGATATATGTCGCATGCTGATATATGTCGCGTGCCTATATAAATGATGCGTAACTGTCGTACTTACCATGGTTTCGAGTGGTTCAATGTCGGTCTTGATGGCTTCCTCCAAGCTGCTGGCACATTTTCTGGAAACACAATGTTGATAATTGGCAATATTCCGCTGGTGGATATAGCTTTAATGAACCACAAGAAACTCGCAATATATATGTCGGTGTTAGTGAGTCCTCCAATTAGAGTTGCTGTGTAGTCGAAAGTGCGCGTTTTTGTACCGTTCTAGCAACCAAACTTGAAATAACTCACAGCATGCATATACTGGGCGACCTTTATTACCATTAATTGTTGTTATTTTACTTTAAGGACGATGAGGGATACGTCGATGCGCTTAGTTCAGGAGGATTGTGCAGCAAGCGGATATTATGCATGCGAGAAAGATGGATCAAAAGAAGGCTCATTAAGGCGGTAAAGCCAATTAGACGAGATTTCAAAGCCGCACGTTTGGCGCTTGATATTTAGAATCGCAATGCTAAGATAGTAAAAATTAGTTTGCCTACCATGCTGACAGCTTTCAATTCTGCAAAATAATCTCGAGCCCTAAAACCGAAAACTACTAAAATTGTTTATAGCTACGTATTTTAACATAATTATGTCATGAAAATAATGTACGCTTTACTGCACGAAACGCATGCACAGACTGAGCCGATGTCTCGCTCACTGTTCTCGAAGTAAATATTTGTAAAGGTTAAAAATAATCACTTCAATTATAGTTCAGTGATGTGAGATAGTAGAGGTGTGCATTGGCAATGAGTGAAACGAGAAGTATACATGCGTCCCAGCAGCATGCAAGCTATCACTTTAAAAAAGGCGGTGTGTCCCAACCAAATGAAACTAGCATAAAAGCTGTCAGAAGTCGAATGGCCTAGTTTGTGGTAGTTTTTTCCCGATGTAAACCTACTTAATTGGCAAAGACTAAGTAGACAACTTCTTAAATAGTTGCCTCAATTATTAATTATCTAATTATTGTATAAGAGTTGTAAATCGTCTTGCGGTGAGGCTGATTGCATTCATGGCACTGTGCTTCAGTTTGCGCAGATAAGTTTTTTTACAGGATTTAAAACACAACTCGGACAGTAAAAATATTCGAATAACAAAGGTGCCATACTTTGACGTCACAAAACGCGTCTCTAGGAAGCAAATCTGCTTATCTCTGGAATTCTCTCCAATGGGGTTCTGCATGCGTCTCAGGTGAAAGGTATAAACAATAAGTTAGCCAATTAGCTTTTACTTATTGACTTTGGAGTACGAAAAACACTACAGACGGACTAAGCGAGCCTTCATTGCCCCTAGTTGGTTTCATTGGGCAAGGGTTTACTGTGTCTTACTGTTTTTTTAGCTTCGTCACATTCAATTGGAGGATATAGTGTTGTGTCACTGCATCCTTATTTGGCGCTTCAGGGTTTTCAATGCGGTCATGTGAAAGTTGCGTCACCAGATAGAAATTGCGCTGTTTCTTACGTGAAGCTGGATGGATACATAAGGTAGTCCAGCATGTGCGTGGTGTACTTTCGATTGATCTCAACAGCAAAGCGCACCTGCGAATCAATCAATCAATCAATCAATCAATCAATCAATCAATCAATCAATCAATCAATCAATCAATCAATCAATCAATCAATCAATCAATCAATCAATCAATCAATTTTATTGTGCGCAGGAAAACCTTATGGTCCTGGTGCGGGCTTTAGGTGCCGCATTGCAAATAGGAATGAAAAATGCACACGAAAGATTTACACACACACAGATAGCAAACAAAAGAAGGAACAAATAACATTAAATGAAACTTGCACAATATGGGCCACGTAAAGAATATAATAATAATAATAATAATAATAATAATAATAATAATAATAATAATAATAATAATAATAATAATAATAATAATAATAATAATAATAATAATAATAATAATAATAATAATAATAATAATAATAATAATAATATAATAATAAAAAACCTGAGTGGATAATAGAGACGCAGTAGTGCAGAGGTATTGGTCGCTTCGTCGGTACAGAGGGAGGAAGTAAAGAGGATCGGGTAAAAACAGATTTGTTGAAGGACGGTGGGGAGACTGTGCAAGAAATAATGGCCACCCTGTATATGCAATGGCTCATTGCATCGTGGAAACTTGGAAAGTCGCTACATTAGATTAGTACATTAGAAAGGATTTTTCGAGATCATGACAAATTAGAAAACTATCAATGTACTGTCCAGTGCCTACAAGGTGAAATATTTTGAAAGATAATCGCTAATAGAACCAGGATAACCTTATACCTAAATAAATCAAAGGAGTAGGCAGGCTTTCGTAAAAATGCTATTCGACAACAGACCGTGCTCACAATATGAGTCTGATGCTTGAGAAAAGAGCAAAATATGTATCCTATGTCAGAACCATTTCATTCAGTCGAAACCTAAGAACTCATGCAGGCACTGCGGAACTAGATAAAAAAAAATACTGGGAGATACCTGTAGCGGCTGCACAGCCACAATTGCCCTTCGTAAAGGAAGGGTGTTAGGTAAGGGGAATGGACCTTGCAAGCACCATTCACCACGTGTTTATAGGAGATATTCAGAGGCCTGGTTTGGCAAAAGTTGTGACAAAATTTTATAAAGAATACATTAGTAATTTCAGATTCACTGGTGGCCTTGCCATGCTAATTAACTCGAGGAACGATTGGCAAAGGAAGGTCAGTGACATAGATAGGCAAGCCAGAATAGTCAGTCGAAGTCAAAGTAATTATTCTGGCAGCACTTGCCGCCTGAAGCCTTAAAATTATTATGTAGAAAACTAGATCATTTTACAATAGTCTCGGAAGGGGACAGTAGTTTACTATAGATAGTGAGGCCAGTTTAAGGAAATAAGTCTACTTAAGAAAGCTAGTGACCGCAGCATCATGGCACAGGAGCGAATTAACTAGAATAAGGATCAGGTAAATATGTTAGGTAAGTACTCTCAGGTCATCAAGGCCCGTTTACCAGTACCTCTCAAGAAGAAACCGGTGTACTTTGGGTGCATATCACAGGTGTACTTTAACCCACATATGGGGCATGCATAAACCTGGGGAATAACGAAAAGCTGTCAACTTAAATAAGAGGAAAAGGCAGGAAGCCATGAAAACAGAAAATGGCAGGTGTAACCTCGGTAAATGAGCAAACATGTCACTGACACTCTTGTTGAAACCAAGAAGTGGGCATTCGCAGCGCATGTAATACGATGGCAAGCAAACCAATATTCGTTAAGTGTCAAAAAAGAAGGCAAGCGTAACAGAAGACCGCTGAAAATTAGATGAGTGGATGAGTAATTTGGGGAGTAAGGTGGCCGTAATTGGCACAGTATACCGGGTTAATTGAAGAAATAAGGGAGCTGTCTTTGGCCCTACAGTGGGCGTAATCTGGGTGATAATGGTCACCCTATATCGAGCTGCAAACTCATAAAGCCACCCACATTCCTCACAAACGCTCCATGTTAAACACGCAACGGAAAGAGGGAGCTTTGCGGTCGCTTAAATGGGTCGAAATCACATCGTACGTTCCTCTATTCCTTGTTGTCCACCCCCCTCCACCTTTCTTCCTCTCCGTCATAGGGAAGCACGGCAATCTTCCCTGTAGCCAGCTGCAGGTTCTTATTCCGTCACAACACACCCAGATAGCGCATTCCTCCTCCTACGTCGGACCTTCCACTTTACGCAGCCCTCTTCGTTCTTCCCAAGGCAAACACCTTCCGGCTACTTACGGCTCTCCGCGTTGCCACCTATGGACCGCTGTAGGTGTTCACATTTATTAGACTCAGTTCCAGTCGATTTATTCCACTGGATTAATTATTAAGGTTCTTATGCTGACGCTGAAAATTCTGGGGTAGAATGTGAACCAGGGCCTATATGGCTACGTACCAATTATACAAGTTTCGGTGTATTAAAAAAGAAAATAAGAAAAAAATGAGAGGGGGGGGGCGAGGGAGGGCAAACGGTTGTGTCTGCCTACAAAATCAATTGGCCCCTCATGCGACGCACAGCGCTGACTTACATGATCCACCAGACTGGGATTTCTCCTGGAGTACGGGTTGCAGATGAAAGCCTGAGCTGCCACGCTCAGGTTCATTAGGTTCCGTCCGATGAGGAGGAGCACGGCCGATGCAGGAAGTGCGCCGTAGGCTGTACTGAAAAGTGTCCCAGGGTATACCGTTGAGAATATACGCTGTCCACTTTGAATGCGAATACGAGACCTTAGCTACTGGCTGATTCACAAGATACCCGGAACATGGTTTTAGCTATCTCAGTGACACAGTGTTCCACATAAATAAATGGAATGGTGTTCCAGATATATAGGCGTGGCACTGTTCCGGCTAAAACCTTACAAATTCCTTCCATATATTTTGATGTTGTGGAATGCAGTTCCGGTTATATAAGTGGAACTTTTCCGCAAAATCGTTCCAGCTGCTAAGTGGATTATTAGTTGGAACCAGACTAAGAGTTTAGGTGCCATGGTCATGCTGCAAGCGAAGCTTTTAACCTTATCCAGACCACTTGAAGATTAGCCGAAACAGCTACCCTACCGCACTGTCTGGCTCCTTTCTCGCATGTTCCTGTCAATGGACCATTGATATTACACACGCGAACCTGGTCCAGCAGTTTTCCTGAAGCACACATTGTATCGTATCAAGGGCACAGTTTATTCGTTCGTTTCCCAGGCTGTTGCTGCCGAGTAGCTCAAGCACCGATTTTTGGTACGTTTTAACGTGACAGCTTTAAAGGACCCGTTTTCCGAAAAAACCTCGCCTTTGGCTTTGTGGGCAAAGAATCCCGCGAATAGCTATGGGGGCTAGGTGGTAGATGGCAGGTGATGTGGCCGGGGCACTAACTTTTCTTCGAGTTGTGCGACGTTACGAGACCGTATAACGTGGTCGAATTGGAAGGCGGTGCCAATTCAGGCACCTCGTTTGAGAGGGGTGGGTGAGATTGGTATCGAACCAGCCAGGACCCCTGGGTTGTGGTAAGACAAGCAACTCTTTGGACACGCAGGCACGTTCGCACAGCTTGCGTGAAGTGGGGACCTTATGGATATCACGGGTGGTCTTTAACATAACTGGGTAGCTTATAACAGTTTGCTCAACAATATGTGCGAGATAATAGAGGTACAAATTAAAGGATGAGAAATTAATTGAGTAGCAACGGGGACATACACGATCGAGGATCAACAAGACGAGCCCCTGATGGGAACCACTGACGCTCCTAAGGTTTGCTCTTGACAAGAAGACGGGTACAATAAACAAACGTAGTGGTTATGTTCATTCATTTGCCCGTGGATGTTAGCTAAAATGTCAGTTCGAATAAAGCGGAGGTTCGAATTACAAGATTCTACCATATATTCTACCATAGTGACATAGCCTAGTGTAGCGCGCTTTAATTTTATCTAGATTAAAAGGGAATACAACTCCGCGGAGTTGTCCTCCATGGCCGCGTACGCTAACTGCGGCTTTTCTTATTGGCAAAAATAGATGATAGCTCGTTTTGGATATATTGATGCTTGCTCGATTGCAAAAGATGCATTTATTGCTTCAAATATCTTGAGAAAAGAAGTTCCTCCACAGGATTCACGCTCGCGATGTCTATAGACGGAAGCGGGACTCCATGGCCCCTCTTCTGAAGTAAATGGCGGTATATAGTCAAGGCAGAAAGCTGGGCTAGTTGGTGTGTCATCATTAATAAAAAGACTATAGCGCATGTAACAAAGACACAGACATAAAAGAAGAATGGATCGTCCTATCTTCTGCGTCTGTGTCCTCGTTAAATGCGCTAGTCTTTTTATTAATGGCGGTATATAAGGTTAGCTTCTAGGTAGCAGTTTACTTGCAAGGTTGGCCGGCGGTGGCGATGGCTTTCTTTCAGACCGTCGCCCCTTCCAAGCTTATAAGATGTTCGTTTCCTGTGAAACTAACCACCTTTGTCGTTATAGTGCGGTGATTTGCTAATACGTGACAAATTCATTTTGTCCACAGTGTCTTTTTAATACACACGGCATGGACGGGAACAAAACAGCAGGCCAAATAAGCCAGAGGTTCGATTTAAGCGAGCTCAAAATAATATGGCTTCGTCCAATGCGTTATGAGTTGACATAACCTAGTGTTACGCGATATAATCTGATCTCATTCTACGTAACAGAAGCCCGCTGTTTCTGGAATTCTATTACGGAGAATGAGATAAAGCCGCGTGCCGAGGCTCTGAGAATGAAAAAGTAAACACGACAGTGCTTTGCGGCAGATTATATTGCAGCAAAGCACTGTCGCGTTTACTTTTTCATTTCTTTCACATCGCACAGTACATGGCCGCCCAGCTTTTCGCCTCCATCGAAAAGCTGCCGCCAAGGCAGGGATTCGACCCCTCATCCTCGGGCACAGTAGTCGAGTGCCCCAACCACTGCACCACCCCGGCGGGGTGATATTGCCATATTTATCCGAAATATGTGTAGCCGCGCGGAACCGGCTCCACGTTGTCAGAGACTGCCGGGGTCGACTACCATGTCTTATATCGAAAGCTCACGGTGATATTTAAACTGAGGCGGAGAGCAGCGGGCATTCTGTTCTTCGACGACCTCTGAGCACTCTCGTTGTTATCGCTGCCGCCGACCTGTTAACTCATTTCGCTGTCTGCGTGCTTACAGGACTGTCGTCACATACAACGTGTAAGCATAATCTATGTAATCATACGCACAACAGGATCGCCAAGCCGGCAAAATTGGAGAACTTTCCCCTCTCGACGGGCATTGTGTCCGGACTGCGCATAGAGAGGCCCAGGATGAAGGTGACAACCAGGCACAGGATGAACACGACCACCAGCACTGACGTCACAAAAGTCAGCAGCCTCCTGGAAAAAAAAAAAAAGAATTAAACATGGCTTAGCTCTGCTATGCCTGGATATACGTAGCGAAAAGAAGTGACTACCTCGGGATCAGAAGTTAATTTCTCCAATCTTCTGCGCCGTTCGCCAGCAGCTAAACCCTCCTTGGCTTCCATATCGAGCTCGTCTAAGTTCACCGGCGTTTTATAATTCGTTTACAGGAAAGGAAAGGCGCAGCATCTGTCACTCGCGGAAGGCAAGAAGCGCCGCCCGGCGGCGTTGGAGCGCACTCGTTCCCGCTTGGTCCTCATAGCTGACGGCAGATGGGTGACGTCACATTCTTGACGTCACGCTAATTGAGTGACTTAACTATTTTAGTCTTTGGTGCTGTCAAATTGCGCGCCAATCGCAGTATCTGTCACGCGCGGAATCCCGCTATCATCATCACGGTACACAAGCGGAATTATGAGCAGCGCTTCACGACCCGCAGCGTGGCACAGCGGTAAAGCGCTCGGCTGGGGATCCAAGGGATGGAGGTTTAAGCGTTGGTAGGCAATGCCGGCAGAGCTTGTTGAGGGGGAATGCGCATTTGGCTTTGGCTGTGACGTCACGGCATACGCGAAGCTCTCTGACCCTCGCAGTGAAGCTTTTCGCTTCAAACACCTGCGCCTCTCCTAGTGATGTCACTCGGCAATGTATCTACAATGTCTGGGTGCTGTGTGATAAACTGTCGCTCTAACTATGCCATTGGATCCAAAGCGCAAGTGTACAAGTTTCCGTTGGACTCGGCTCAAAATGCAGCGTGGGCAAAGGCTGTGCCGTGGGAAAACTTATTACCGATGAAGTGCACTGTAGTAAGAAAGCGTTCTTGTTTGCTTCCTAATACTCGTGCTGCTATTCACCACTATTTGATTTTGCCCACTGTATTAAAGCGTAGGCGTGCCCAAATCGAGCGCACAATTTGGACAGCACAGCTACTAATAATTGAGATAGCATTTGCCCTGTTTTGAGTGCGGAACAAAACTGTTTTGCAACCTAAATTATTTTATCATGGAAACAATTTTATTTCGCTAGTGGCCACGTGATCGTAGTTGCCGTAGTAAATGACTAGTTTAAAGCCGAGTTAGCTGCTCGCTGCGTTAATATACTCATTACAATCGCTGCTCTCAGCTTAAGTAGCTTTTTTATGTTTACGTTACAGCTTTGTGACCAGCACTTCTGTGAAAGCGACCTCGTATTCATGACAAGCTACACCTAGTGTCGTCAAGGTCACCGTTCTGAGTAATATCTCTGCCTACCATTCTTAGCTTTATCTATCCATTTAACAATAAATGTGCTCTCAGATGAATTTTGTGCCTGTCTTAATGTCTATTCAAGTAACTCTGAATGGAGGTGAAAATTTCCTCGCAACCTCATTTCTGCCATTGAAGTAAATTTGAGGTGGATTGTGTCAAACTTCTCATATACTTCAAACGACTGGCAATATTAGATAACACAGGTAACACAAGTATACTTCAAACGACTGGCAATATTAGATAACACAGGTAACAAAAGTATAACCCTCTTCATCGCTAGCACTAAAAATTTCAAGAGGTAGCTCCAGAGCAGCGTTGAATAAAAAAAAAAAAAAGAAAAGAAAAACGCAACCGCATAGGGTGAAGCCGACTTTCAGTATGATCTCACTATGATGACGTCCCATAAGCTTGCACAGGCTTTATAGTAGTCTAGGTGGTGTTGGCGAGACCCGGTGTTGACTAGTCTAGTGAAGCTTTTCGCTTCAAAAAAAGAAAGAGACCGTGTCTTTAACGCAGGTCTGACAACACGTATACGATTTCTTGAACGCGCAGCTGTGCATAAATTATCATGGCTAATTAGGTTTATTTTCCCTTAAAATTCTACCGTTGCATTATATCTCCATAGCCACAGGAATAAAAAGAAACCATTTGAAAATCAAGCTATCAACACAAGTAGAAAGCAACACTGAAACAAAAAAGCAGAATCATCATCAGCATGCCTCAATAAACATAAAGGAAAAGGGAAACAATTGAGCGATGCAGATGCAGTAAACATGCAAAAGAAGAAAACGTTCGCTAATAGCAAACACATGCAAAATAAATCACTTGGCATTAAGAGAGAAGAAAGACTAGCTATAGAATCGTATGTGAGCGGGCAAGGGGAATATATGAAGTCTTTAGTTTATCTCACACCTTCTTTATCACTCCTCTGCTCGCAAAACCTGGTGATTTAAGGCTTTTAATAAGCATTTAAGATCCGAAGGCAGGGCCTGTAAATATTATTTTTTTCGATTTAATATTTAATCATTGCATTGTTAGCGGTTGTCATCCTGACATTACGGTAGGTAGACAGTAAGGGATGCATCTTCGGCTCTGACGTTTAAGGTGGAGCTCATCAGTGGCAGAGCGGCTGAAAAATAAAATGGAAAAAGGGACCTTGACAAAATGAGGCCTCGAAAGAAGTTTTCCTCAAGAAATATAAACCACTTTAAATTAACATCATTTTCTTTCTCATAAATTTGCTTGCTGAGGTGGCCTGTTCTCTGTGTTTAACGTTCACCCTTTGACATTGTCTTATGAGTATGTTATTAGCTTGATTGAGCCCTATTGAATTCGGAACTTTTGATTTTTTTGATCTTCTCTTTTCTGTACAGCTTTCAATGTAGAACTGTCCCCTCGTCTGTCCGTGCGACTGGGGATTAATCATGAGCTCGTCATCTATACAACACGCCAGCCCTGCTGGCTTATAATTGTTCATTGTGTGTCGAGTGTTTCAGCTCTTACTTTTCGACCCAAGGCAGCAAAAAAAAAAAAAAAAAAAGAAACCTGAGAGCGATTGCATCAACTGGAGCTGGCTCTACCTGGAGACCTAAGAAATCATGAGTGTCGACGGGACTCACAGCCGGCGTCTGCCCGCTTGCAAAGGATTCGACCTGATTCCCACGAAGCCAGGGTAGGTGATTTCATGCGTGGTGAGAACGTCCTTTGCCTGCGAACGATTTGAAACCAGCCGATATTCTATGATGATAGCCACTTAAAACTTAGTTAAGCACCGCAATGATATATTACGCTAACACATATAGCAAATAACGTGTAACTGTGTGTAAAATTTGTAGTCGTATAGTTTCTGTCATGGGGATGCTATTGACCCTATAATATATATCTGCTCCACTTTAAATCGCGGTTGTGGTTGTGGCGGATGCATTTCAGTGGATGCGAAACACAAAAAGCCATAGTGCAAAAAAAATGCCTTTTTTTGGGGCGTAAGAACAGGTGGTCTAAATTAATTCGAAGCTTTAAACCCTACGGCGTCCCTCATAGCCCAAGCGTCACATCGAGACATTACAATCAAAATATAGGGCTCACCATAGCCTGCACAGTGGCATTCTCTATTCGTCTGTGAGCGATATATACACCATGCTGTCAGTGCACCAACCAGCCCAACAGCACACACTGACTTCCAGTCAAGTTTTGCTTCAGCCTCCTAATCTCAATTTAGCACAGCTGTAATAGCGTTTCGTTATTTCATCAAACGACACCATCAATGCTCTTATTTCTATTCGCACAGTAACATGGCGCCTACACTGCGACACGACGTCAAGCTGAAGAAAATGAGGCAGTTTTTATTTACCGTAGTGATCTTCGTGCGGACGCTGTCTTGTACTATGTACGCTGTCTTCTGCATCTTGTTCACTTGTTCTACGGCGTCTGAAGGTTAAAGGAAGCAACACAACGGTGATACATCTGTGTGTAGTAGCAGTACTGTCCGATACATGCTGGAGTATCTATGCAACGAAGAGGTGCCGTGAATAAGGGGTTCATAAAAAGTGGTTTAATAAGAATAGAAAATGCGCACGAGCCATAGGTATCCGATCAATCCTCTCCGCAATGGAAACATTTTTAAGCTGCCTTCATTAGCACTGAAGATATTGCTACGAAGATGACGAAGCGGGCAGTGGCGCGGGGCGGAGCGCTCGTGCCAGGCCCGCTGACCATTAAAGCATATTTCATCGTCATGTCATCACGTCGTTCTGTTTCTGTTGTGTCGCCGTGTCCCATCGCTTGTCATGCCACCGTGTAACATTTGGTGGAGGTGCTGGGTGTATGCAGATCCATGCGCATGCCTCCTGGTTCTTGAGAAAAAAAGTGTATATTACCTGTGCCTTTTTCGAATAAACTTCAGTTGTTAGTCAGCGCTTGTCCGTTATTCTCCTCTCTGTTTGTCCCAAGTAGCCGCGCTGTTTTTTGATTTTGCAATGCACCAACTAGCTCAGATTTCCGTTCTTCCGCAGTTTATTTCTTGTACGCTGAGCTCTCTTTTTTGTTCTAATACCGCATTTTTTCAGGACCAGGCCGGCTTGGCTTCACTACGCATGCGTCCTGGTTCTTGAGAAAAAAGTGTATATTACCTGTGCCTTTTTCGAATAAACTTCAGTTGTTAGTCAGCGCTTGTCCGTAATTCTCCTCTCTGTTTGTCCCAAGTAGCCGCGCTGTTTTTTGATCTTGATCATGCAGATCCATCTTTCACGATCCGAATTCTGCTTGGAAGCTAAATAGGAGGCTGCCATGTTGGCTCCGCTAATCGAAAATGATGCTCTTCCTCTTCCCCCTCAACTCAGCCCACGCCGGAGCGCAAGAAAAAAACAAGAAAAGAAATCGCGATCCCAACCATGCGCCGCCCCGCCCCCGTTACTTTGGAGCGTCCAATGAGTGCGCGCCCAGCATACTCTAATGACGTCATTGGGGAGGTTTACGCGCAAAAATTTGTCATCCAAATCGGTTGCGACTGGTCGCCAGAAGCACTTTTTAAACATTATTTGCAAATTATATATATAGGCTGCACGCAAAGCGTTTAAATTTCATTCGAATACTCACAAGGACCAATTCTATGGATTTCTCGCATTAAGATTTACCACGAGTAGCATTTCAGGGGCCCTGTAAGCTTACGCCCCATTCTGAATCCCTACCAGGCATACTTCACTGATAAAATGCAAAACATAAACCGCAATGGCTCTCCGTTTCATCTACTCGAAATACACAAGACATGGAGCGTTAGTGGCACGCGCATCCGAGCTGGCATCCCATCACTATCTAATCGTCATCATGTTTCTGCATTGAAATTTCTTATTTTTTTGTATCACAATCGCATTAAACATAAATAAAACCACCTATCTAGAATCACGTTATCATCACTCGCTCAGGACTAATTACGATAACTGTATCAGAACTTTTGCATCCCGCTGTGATAAATTCAAATATTAAATTTTTTTTTGACCTTTGAAGAATGGAATAGTTCGCCGTGGGAATGCATCAATGTGGGCACGCCTGAACTGTTTGTTAAAGAACTTGAGAGTCTGTTCAATCGATGAAGCCCCTTCAAAATATTTGTTTGTTGAAATTTTTACTAGTGTACGATTTCCTGATGTATTGCCCATATTCATTTATTGTCAGTTGTTGTGGCTATGCCCTCACGTCGCTCCAGCAAGCACTGCCTGCTAGAACAAAATTGTACAACCCACTCCTGTACCAACCTGGAACTCAGGCGTATGGTATTGTGAAATAAATAAATAAATAAATAAATAAATAAATAAATAAATAAATAAATAAATAAATAAATAAATAAATAAATAAATAAATAAATAAATAAATAAATATGCATGTCTGATATCACGATTGTGCCCCAGCAGTGTGGAAAACTATAAAATCTGTACGAGAGAACATATCTGGTCACCAATTGATGGGAACTTCAATATTTGCAGAAACGGCTTCAATGGCAGCGTTAGACTGAGTAAAACAGAATCAAACGCTTACCTCGTCTACCTTCGGATTTGAGGCTGCCAAAGTGGCTAATTAGCTGCTTCCATAGTTCCTGGATCTGAAAAAAATAAAGAGCAATGCGGCTCGCTCACCAAAAGCATTGGTTGGGCTCTTTACAACTTCACCCCCCCCCCCTCTCTCTCTCTCTCGCTCTGTGACCACTCAGCTCACGTACAATAGGTTCACTTCATAGGAACCTGGATATTTGATGGCTTACGCTGTCAGTAGCGAAAAACCACTCAATGGTTGATAAAACAGCGTCACTACTGACTGTTGATCAAGAAGAGCAAAGAAACAACACAAGCCTTCTTTTGAAGACAATTGTTCCCGGTTACCACATCAGTACCTCCGAAACGTTTGAAAGACAGCGCAAAAAGATTCATACGTTTCCCTTAACTATGCTAGTTGCACTCGTTGTAAAGGACCCTAGGACGTGGAAGGTGCTCATGATCGTATTGAGCAGATGACTACCGCCCGCTTACCCCGTTCCTTTCGTACTTTATATGACGGATGATCTATAAAAGAAAATTCTGGGGCAAGGATCTTTGGGGTGCGTCCTGACGCCTTGAGCATGCAAATTCGTCATATGGCATGAACTGCAGACGTCACTAAGCCATCGTATTTATAGCAGTGTAACCACACCATGCCACACAAATTATATAAGATCAAAAACCTAGCCACAACAACGTAATTCAGAGCCGATCAAATGTGAATGCGAATACGCATAACGTTCGCTACTGCGGCACCTAGTTTACTTGGGGTGTCTTAACGGTTCCTTGTCTTAACGGGGGTGATGATGCGTTTCATAAAAAAAAAAAAAAACAGTGTTTAAATTTTGTACAACATATTTACAGAGCATTTCTTTCTAGCTTTTAGCGTTACACTTAAATACTTGCGACTAAAACTGTTTCCATTAAACGTTTTTCGTGTTTTTTTATATTATTTGTTTTCTTTTTAGAGGACACACAAGAAATATTCACCTGAAGATCAGTCTTGTTCGCAGAGTCTACGATGTTATTCAGACTTGCGGCCACTTCCTCCTGCGTTGATAAAATTGAGTAGTATACTGGTGTGATGCTATCTCTTCGAGAAGAGTACACTGTAACTTAGATGAGTTATTTCAGTTGGTATTTCTCGACGGTATGAAAAATTTTTCGGCGAGCACATGATCCTACATATAGTTTCTTGCGCAATAATTGAAAAACCGCTGAATCATTGAAATAATTCAGCAACTCGAAAATGGAATCGAGACATATGTTAACCGAACCATTTGTCACGCATGAAAGTTATGTATAGTACAGCTGCTTTCTTTTCACCAGGTACGGTGAGTTAATTTGGGTATTCAAATTTTCAGCAAAAATTCAGCCATAAAAAGTAAGGCTTCCACAAAGCTAACTTAAAAGTAAGAGGATAGTCTGCTTGCAATGGCCCAACCCAGTCGGAAAAAGCCACAGAAAATGTTCTCTTACGACAGAAATGCACTACAGAAAAACTACAGAATTACAAAAAGTACTGCAAAACTACAGAAAAATCTGCTGTTTACGACAAAACTACAGAATATTTTGTCGCATTTTTGACACGGTTCTGTAGTTGTCTTCGACTGGGAAATGCGTGAAAAAAAATGCTTCCCGAACTTTCACACATAACCAAATTGCAGTCGAGTGAGCTGGCGCCATCGCAAAAAGTCATTTGAGATTTTTTTTTTTTTTTCAGGTTTCCTCGTCGAATAAGGTCCCCGTGAAGCTACTGAAACGCCATCACTAACTACTCACCAAACGGTGGGTGGCAGTAGGAAAACAGCTGCAGAGTATCAGCAGATTTCTTCATGCTCTTGAAGGACTCGGATGTCAGTAAACCAAATAGATCGTCATACCAATGTCCTTTAATGCTCAAGGAGCATCTTAGGAATCCTGCCATACTTTAGAGACGTCTAATTTTATTTTATTCTTGTAGAGTATAAGAAGTTGCATTGTTTTATGCTCCGGCCAGAAAATGGGTTCCAGCTAACGACCATACTTGCCGTAAAATACTTGCCTTATTCGCGTACTCAGCGACCGTTCCGTGAAGCACTGTGAAGAAGAAACAGTGACAAAATACGATGAATCGGAGCAATATTGGATCCTTTTAGACTGCTGCACAACTAACCAGTCTAGCTTAACCCTAACCATACTTACGTTATCTGCATGCCGCGTTAAAAGAGCATCGTTTTTTGTGAACATTTTATTTAAATGGCTTATCCAAGGCCTGCTTGTGTTAACAAACATTCTTGCTTAATCGAGGTCCACTTATGTTTTCCAGAACTAGCCTTATGGCGACCAGGCCTGGCTCAAATAGCTAGGAGAGAAATGAGAAGAGGGCCAATAAACCGGAGGAAAATAAATAACGCGCCCCATTCCAATCCTCTGCGTCCCATCACCTGTTTCTCGACACTCGTGTTGCTTGCGTAATATCTTTGATAGTAAAATGCTCGAGTAACTGCATCTTATTCAGATGATCTTAACCAGCTCGCTTGTGATTCCGCAGGCTGCAATGAAGTTCGCTGTGTCGATCGCCGCGCCGTAACACATATCCTAGCGAGAAGAGTAAATACTTCGGAGGCTCCTTCGTAGGGCGTTTTCACGCCACCTGCATGAGCTTACAGGGATCATATTGCACACTCTGTCGAAGCTTTGCATGGCGTGTGTCAGATAACTGGGCTACATCGAGAGCGCCTGGGCAAGGACGTTATCTGTCACACGCGTATCTATAATGCTACTGAATATGCTTGATCGTTTATCGTGAACTTTGTGGCTAACAGCGGAAGTTTTGAGGCTCGCTGTAGAACAATTGCAGCGCCACCTAGGCAATGCAGGTTGCCTATAATATAAGATTTTTTTTTTTCCCTTTCGGTTCTGATCTTTACAGCCCGATAAGACGATAGTATGATTCATACTTTGGCGGTGGCGTGACGTCATCTAAACCAGTAACGACAATGGCGAAAGCCCGAAAAGAATCTGTGAATAATAAATGAAATAAAATAATTTATTATTTTAGGAGAGCTTATAATCTCTTGTAACTCAACGCTCAGTAAAAGAACAGCATATTAATTAAGAAACACGGAAGTGCCCGTCGAATGTGACGAAATATTGTGCGCTGTAATCAGTAACTGGAAACGAATTGTTCCAACGAAGTCTCGAACTGATGCCCTCTCTGCTCGGCATTACGCCTGTATTCTTAAAAAAAAGAAAAGAAAAGGACGTTTTGTTTCCGCGCTTAGAGAATCAGAAATAAGGTACTTTTTCCGCAAAGAAGCATTCTGAACGTCCTTCCCTTCTTGACCTAAAGAAGACTGTGCATGCATATACTGGCGTGCAAACAGAAGTGAACACTTACTTTCGACAAAGCTAACATTGTACACGGCTTGGAGAGGAGTGTTGGTCATCACTGCCCGCACTTCATTTCCGAGCTGTTTTGGAAATGAGCTGCTGACTGCAAAAGTTGAAAAGAAACGTTGCAGTGGGGCAAAATTGTTTACAGTGGCGAAAAATAATACAATCGGACTAACAGTTGACCATGTTTTGAATATATAAGGTCGTGAAAGCTGCTTGAAGAGACAATTCATTGTGTCTACGCAAGGATAAATGACGCAGTTTATTTGAAATGGTTTTTAATAGCAACCTTATCAGACGTATATGCTGCAGGGCTTTATATCCCGCTCTATAAGCACTAAGGTAAAACGCCATAGATTAACACCAACGTCGCCGACGTTGGGAGGTATGACCGATGACTGCTGATGTACACACTTCGTTGCACACGTGCACCATAAGCGACGTCTCCTGTTTCGGATGCACACGTGGTGCATAGTTATTATCTTGTGTACTTTACTATCGTCCCATTTTCTTGGGTTTGTCTTCGCAAAGTCAAGCTTCAACTTACGAGTCTCTAACTTACCGACGTAAACTATGAAAGCGCAGGCATACTGTTATGGCAGCAGCGGGAGACATGGCTATCGCGTGCTTATATGTGAAGCGCATCGCTATTTTCGATCGGCGCCAGCAAGCGACGCGTTGCGCTGTGGCGCGCATCTGTGCCAAGGAGACTGTAAGCTTCACAGGAAGGACTTTGTCATACTGCGGAACATGGAAAAGTGTGGAAAAGTTTCGTGCCACCCTAATGGTGCAAGCTTTTACGCGCATCACCTAGCAAGCATCTCTATATCTCCACTCGTACTTTAGGCACTCCGCACGAAGGTTGGAATTGGCGCCAGGTACCGATTCGATATCGGCGTTACAGACTATCATAACCATAGTGATGGTTTAGCAAACCGCGTGCCTACTTCGTCATGCGGCTAGGACCTCTGTCAAGCTTCCGAGCTTTTAGCCTTGTCTCCTTCTGTAATATAGAGAAAATAAAAGGCTGATCGATCGATCGATTGATTGATTGATTGATTGATTGATTGATTGATTGATTGATTGATTGATTGATTGATTGATTGATTGATTGATTGATTGATTGATTGATTGAACGCAACAGTGTGAAAAGAGCGACGGTGAAATTATGATGCTCCCACTTATACCTCGTCCGGACTCACGAAGGTCTACCCAACATCTCACGATCGACGCCCTCCACAAGCCATCACTCCACCAAATGATAACCTATCCCTAAACCTGGCAAAAACCCTCGACTTCCTAGTAATTTGCGTCCAATTGCACTGACTTCACATCTCTGTAAACTCATCGAGCGCCTGCTGCATACCCGGATTAGTCACTACATTGAATACGTCAGTCCTGGATTTTATCCAGCTCAAGCCGGCTTCCGCCCTAATCTCGGAACGCATGACTGCCTTTGGCTTTTGCGAAGAGTTCTGAATAGAGCTCATCGTAAAACGCTACCGGACTATCTCCTGGCTGTCGATATACACAAAGCTTTTGACAATGTTCGCCATGAGGTTATCCTGGAGGAACTCGCCAAACGCTTTCCTAGTAATCGTGCCCAAATCTGGATCCGCAATTTTTTGACATCTAGACCCATTCAGCTACATGGCAAAGCTCCGGGATGGGTGCCCAAAACCTATTACTTGGATAGGGGTGTACCTCAGGGCTCCATTCTCGGACCCATATTGTTCAACTTGGCCATGACACGCGTCGCCGAGAATCTGGAAATCAGCACAAGCGCAAGATTCGCTATATATGCCGATGATATTACCGTCTGGACTGAGGCAGCGGATTACGTAGACAAATATTCTATGGAGACTGAACTTCAGGCGGCCCTTCTTTGTCTTGAAGATACACTAACAAAAATTGGCCTCGAACTCGCACCACATAAAACAGAATTGATTAGTATCGACGGAAAACATAAAACCAACCCCAGTATGCAGATCCATCTTCACATCGGAGGCAACACCATCACCTCCTCAAATGGACAAATCCGCATTCTTGGCTTGCCCATATCAAGCTGCAACAGCCCCCAGAAATGGGTTCATCAGTTACAACGCCTTTGGCCAGCACTGCTACATACTATTCGTCGCCTGTCCAACCGGCACGGCGGTGCGCGGCAGCATGCCTGCCGTGCGATGGCCAGAGCAGCGGCGGTCGGAAAAATCCTCTATGGCACACCCGTCCTCCAACTGTCGAAGACTGACTTCGCTAAGGTCGAACGCCTTCATCGCGCAACACTACGCACTATTACCGGTCTACCTAAGCACACTCCTATAGCCGAACTTGAGCGTTTGGCCGCTCTTCCACCGCTCACTACCATCGTTACCGAGTCACAGACGCGTCATCGAATACGTCTAGAGAACACTGTCCAGGGGCGCCGCCTGCTGGCCTGGGATGAACAGCGTAACGACAAAACACCAGCCCTATATGCATCACTTTCCCCTTGGGAGATGCCAGTTGTCACACGCGTCCATCGCCGACCTATAAACCGCGATTTTGTCATTCCCCGGGAGCTCCTAGCTACCCATCACCGACAAGAGCGAATCCCCGATACGATTGACATATACACCGATGCATCGATTACAAGCGAATTCGCATCTATGGCCTGGGTATGCGATGACAACCCTTCCCTTTCAGGCGCTTATGCCTGCCATCTACCTCAGGGTACCCCTCTTCACGCTGAACTCCTCGCGATTTGGGGAGCCTTGTCAGGAGTGCCTTGCACCGGAACTGGGTCACTACGTATTCTTACTGATTCCTTTGAAGCTTACAAGGAAATCGCTACTCCGGGTTCACAAGATGCAACAGCTACGGCTATACAGCGCCTCCTTAAACGCCACCAACTCGCGACCAGAACTGTCGCTATTCACTGGACTCCAGGTCACTCGGACGAATCAGGGGGCAATGCGGCGGCACACGCCGCGGCTGCCTTGGCAGGTGGGATGTCCACATTTACTTCCCCACCCCCCTTGCTTCATCCTTATTCGACCTTGGGCGGGCAACTCACCCCTTCTCTTGCCCTTATGCACTATACTCGGACCAGTCTTCGTAGCCTCAGTCAGCATCGCATGCAGGTGGCCACATCAGACCCACCATTTACGAGAAGAACCCACCTCACCCGAAGTCAAGAAGTATTTTTGAATAAGCTCATAGCCCATGCGGCTTACACGCGGCTTATGGCCCGCTGGCGTCAGTATAAGGAGAAAATGATTACGTGCCCCCACTGTACGACTCTAACCTGCGGCGGCATATCTCATTTACTTTGGGAATGCCCTGCTTTTTCTACTGGACGCCCCGAGATCGAACCCTACCGCCTGAACTACCGTTCCCTTCTAGAAACTGATGCTAACACCCAGATGATATTTGCCAAGTATGGCTCGCTTAGTGGCCTGGTTAGAGCAATGTGATTCGAGTGACGACCTAAACAATGAAGATTATGTCTACTCCCCTTTATCCCCATCCATGGCCATGAGCCTTCCCATTCAATAAAGGACATTCAATCAATCAAGCATCAACGAAACGAAAACGCTAAGGCAAAAGCAAATTTGAAGTTACAGAGGTAGGATATCATTTTAAAGGAAACATAAAACGAAATTTCAAACTATTACTGATAACGAAAATTTGCTGTCTCACATGGAATGATAGCCCGTCAAATTTTATTTTAGCCCAACGTAATTAGCAGTGCCGTCCTGAATATTCTCGGGGGTAGTGTGTGTGAAGCCGCAGTGAGTGAAATCTTCCCTCCCAGAAGCCCCCGCCTAACAGGTGCACCTTCTCACCTAGCCCTCCTAACTAGCAAGCTGACAATCTATCCCCTTTTATCTGCCCATCTATCCCGCGGCAACATCCACCCTTCAGAAGCCCCACTGAACATCCCTCTCCCCTCCTGTCACCTCTAACCAGTAAAAAAGAGCAGCGTTGTCATGTGCGTGGAGTTTGTGGGCTGGCAGTAGATGTAGGGTGAAGGGTGGACCGGCAACCCCTTGGCTTGTTGTATGGGGTGTAGGCGTGGCTGGTGCATAGTGCTTCTAGTGATGAAGTCAGCACTGTTCGGGACTATCCACAAAAAAACGCCGGGGTTGAGAAGATCACTGCTGTATACTTCTGCCGCGCCTGCTTAATGAAAATGCACTTGCGTGGCTGTTTTAATGCTTTCGCAGCAGTAGTGGTCAAGGCTATCGAGACTTGATGCGAGACAGATAGCTGCGACCTCAGTTAGATTACCTTAGACGATTACTTTTAGGCCTTTACTCACTAAATTCTACTCATAGGTTAAGCTTTACACGCGCGACACACGGGCAGAGCTTCTGGGGAGTGATGGAGGAACGAAAAGACGAGTCGAGTGTGGCAACAGACGGATGGACATCTGTGTAGATAGGGGGAGGAGAGGAAGAAGAGGATGGTGAGCGATGCCTCAGAAGGGCAGCTGGCTTCTTTCCTACTGCATCTCTGAGTTCTGTTCGCTGTCGTTTTTTCGTTCCACTGCAGCGTGGGCTCCCTGTGGGTGGAGGCCTGGCGGAAAGTTGAAGCGAGGGGCTTGGTGGTGGGTGCTGTTTCTGGAGAGTAGTGTTAGTCGAGTGATGATGGCGTGCGCTTTTAGAGGGTGAAAGTGGACGGGGCGGTGAGTGGAAGACTGACCTACGTACGATGCATACGTGTAAGACAGGAATAAAATAACAGAGGGCCTGCGAAGGACCGATGAAAGGGCCTAAATCGTCAAGTTGCGCAGAACGCATGCAGTTTTGCCACGCTTTCTCACGCCCGGCAATATCCTGATCTCGACAGTAAGTTAAGCTGCACGCTACCTTAATGACGCATTTAGCTTACGGCGGGTTGTGGACGAGCTTATCTGGCTTACAGTATTTAAGACGTCCGTTAAGACGTTTACAGTCTAAATAGAGGAAGCGCATGCAAGAATTCATTTCATTAGGTTTTGGCAAGTCAGTAGAGCGAGAATATTAAAGCCGCTAGCAGCGAGAGTGGTACCTAAGCTAAGCTAATCATATGTCTAGAAGGAATTATTCTCAACCTTTCTCCTACGAGACCCCTCCCAGAACTGGCTCGAAGGGGCCTGATGCCATTCCGTTCTTAATAAAACGCTGCAAGAAAGAAAAGCACGACACGTCGCATCATGATGCTTCCGCGAAAGGACACTTCACTGCAGCAATTGCGTGTAGCGCAACGAAGCACAACATATATGGTTTTTGTAAGCAGTTTGCTTGGAAAATGCAAGTGTGTAAAAAAAAGAAGGATGGTACGCAGAATGAAATTCAGAATATGCTCGTTGCGTTCATTACACACTTGTTTTTAAATGAAAAGGCAGGCTTTTGTGGCAGTGGTGGTTAATCCTACATGCGTGCACGCCTTCCGTACGATGAGAAATGCGAACTTACTTCCTGAACTGAACGTGCCCTTGAGGGTTTCTAGCGTCGGCTTGATGTCAGCGTCGAGAAACTGGTCAAAACGCTGAAACAAAACGAGTCACAGGTTGGCTCTGTCAAAGCAGATAAAGACCTATTCTCAGCGGAGTTAGTCTCCTGCGCGTTCTGATCTGCAAAGCCAGCTTAGTCTAGGAACAACACACCCTCGCTCTGCGTAAGCGTAAACATTCGTTCCTGCACTGATACATGACGCACAGGAGAGAAACTCACACAGTTCATACTGTTCAGGAAGGCGCGCATATCCCTCCGTATGTTCCAAGTCTTGCTCTGCATTACGTCAACGCCGTTCTCAGCGCCGATAGATGAACAAATTTGGAAAACGTAGAACAATCTGAAATAATGAAGAAACACAAGGTTTCTGCAATTGGCACTGTAACGATACTTCTCTGGCGTCAGCTGATCATGATGATTCGCCACGGGGAGCGCAAATCGTCCCCACTCCTCCCCAATGCTTATGCATGAGTGAATCTTCATGCCCACCTTTATTTTTTTTTCTTTCAGGACCAATAACCTAATTCATCTGTCACTTAGGAGCGCGCACTCACGTGATGAGCGCCGCAAACACGGCCGTGGAGATGATGTACGGTGTCATTCTTTCCCTGGGCGCTGACAGCGCGAGCCACTTTCGCACGAAGGTGCAGCGAAACTGGGTCTGGACACGTGACATAACAGCAACGGGGAGCAGGATGAGTAAAATCACGATGATCGTTGTCATCAAGTACCACGCCTTGTTCAGCCGCGTCTGGTAGAGGGCAGCCTGTAAAAAGGCGAAAAGAGCATGGCTAAAAGAAACGACGCTTGCGGAGCCGACGAAACTGCGAAAGCAGATCGTCGGGCGGATTTTCGTCATCGTCATCACGGTCGTTAACGTTGGTATGTACACCACCGAAAAAAAAAGCCTGTATTCATTTCATTCACAAAGCGATACCTTTAATTTGCGCTCGTACCCCCCCTAGCTTCTCAAAATCGACGCCACACTGCGGAGAAACCAAACTAGTCAAAATATGATGGGCGACGTTACGTACCCGATGTGCAGGCTTACCACATCGATTTATGCGTTGATAGTATCCCTTGTTAGCGACAGCCCATTTAGGTCTGATTGTTTTTTCCCCTTTTGTTATTACCCAGTACATCCTCTAACTGAAATCAGCATAACCGGGGGAGGGGGGGGGGGGATTAGAATAAGTGGAACAATGGTTGGTTGGTTGGTTTGTGGGATTTAACGTCCCAAAGCGGCTCAGGCTATGAGAGACGCCGTAGTGGAGGACTCCGGTAATTTCGACCACCTGGGGTTCTTTAACGTGCACTGACATCGCACAGAACACGGGCGCCTTGCTTTTCGCCTCCATCGAAAAGCTGCCGTTGTGTCATAACGGTCTTACATTAATTGCCTAGATTGGGCCTGCTTACAAAACAGTATATGCGCAGAAAAAGGCGCGTGTGTTTTTACGAGTGCTCTCCTAACTACTTCCATCGAGCGACCGTGCTCTGACTACGGCTATATATTTGCCGTGTTGCATTTCCTGCCCCCCCCCCCCCCCCCCCCCCCCCCCTCCTTCGGGGGAGAAAAAAAAAGCTATCGAACGAATTACGGCAGTGGTACCTGAATAGCATCTACACCCCTTTCCTGGCCTTCTGTCTGTTTAATTATTTATTCATGCATTTTCATATAATGCAGCTTCGCACGAGAGAAAAATATGAGAATTGATGGCACAGCCTAGTACACGACAAATGAAAACCCAACACAACACAAGAATCCAAATTTTAACGACACTGCAGCCTTACTGCAAAGCGCGCGGTAAGCATTCATTTGCCAAATATGTCTGTATGCAAAATGTGTGCAGGAACTATTCACTATCGTGCAGAAACTATTCACTATCGCAGTTTATCCTTCTTCCGGCGTACGTACACGTATACGTACAAGAAATAGCTGTATTGGACACGTCACTCCACCAGCTTTCTAGCTGCACTGATGGGCGTAGCGCATTAACGCCTTACCAGGCTGGACAGTCCCATGTGCATGTCGAAGGTCTTGTCGTCGAGTACCTTGTCTTGAAAAATAAAAATAGAGGAAGACGGAGTTTTGCTATTAGAGACATCGCCAAGGCGCGGGCTTGAGAAGAAACGATAATCGAGCTACAGTTTAATAGTGTTGCTCACGTGTACCTAAGAACGACAGAAAGAAGATAAGAACAAGCAGGCGAGCCTATCTTTTCCCTAAAACACACTTGAAAGAAGGTATACTATATGCGCGCCATCAACAAAGCGCAAGCGACGCGATATTCACTGCCACCTGTTAAAAGCTACACTTCTACATGGGTCGGCGGCGATTGAATAAAGCCTCGGCTGTGCATTGCTTCCTCCTGGCTTGCAATGCGATGCCTGTCACAAGGCATCGCGTTCAACGGTTCAACAGTTGAACATTGTCTGGATGCTGGTTTATTAATTTGCTTTTACTTCCTTGCTACATGGCAGGATTCGAATAGCATTCGTAGAAGTCTGTTATGAATTTACTCCATATAATATGTATTTGAAAGGGGGGCGATTCTTTGCGTTGTCACGTTCACCTCTTTGTTTTTAATTCTTTTTGCATCCTCCTTGTAAAAATATTCGAATAATCGTCTTGAGCAAAGCTGGGGTTCCATCACTGTGGCGAAGATTTGACAAGCAGACATGTGGCCGTCACGGAACAATTTGCATTAATGGAAACGAGTTGACATCGAGCCGATGGCTCGATGCTTTACCCACGCTCAGTTCAATATTCGCGCTAAAGCTGCTCTTTACTTGTATTGTACACTCCCGGTATAGCGAAATATGTGTTTAGTGCGGCACTAAGTAAAGCGTCGAAATGTTGATGCACATTGCCACGAAAGTTAGCCGCTGAGAAAGGAAAAAAAAAGTTATTTGGATACGGTAACGCAATCAAATCGCCTGAAAAGTCTAAATGTGCACGCGAACGGTCAAGCTGCATCACCAGGTAAACCAGGTGGCTGAACACACATTACATAGTTTTTTGAGACGTATATAATAGTATACATGTCTCACCGGTGTCGACATCATTGGTGAGCGAGTTGGCTATCCGCGATGCCAGGTAGTTCCAAGCGAACGCGAAGCTCGTGTCGGTGTACAACGTCACGTTCCGCTCGACCAGAGAGGCGCAGCCCGATGATGCGGCGGCAGAGAGGTCGCCGCTCGACACCAACGACAGGGCCGCAAAGAGAACGGCAGCGCACATATGTGCCTGGAAAGCTTGGGCGATGGGTTCCAGGCAACAGTATATACCTGGGCAGGAATCCGGACGGCAGCGGGCCCTGAACCACCACGTGTACGTGCGTCTACCACGGCTAACGTAGGGCGCTTTTAGAAAGGAAAGTAAGTAAATCACGTACAACCTGCTAAATACCACCTGCCAGAGTCACGCCTGTCATTCTTCACTCACAGCACTGACAACGCCGGATTTTCGACTGAACGGGGCCTTTAACGCTGTTGGGTTAAAATACAGGACGGGGTGTATAAAAGCGGGAGAGAAAGAAAAAAAGGTGCACGAGGATATGGTCTAACTTGCCAAGACTGCGGCCAGCGGCATTGGCCATACCCGGTACACGCCACTGTCATAAGCAGATGCGAAAAAAAAAGATTAGTTGTGGTTTAGCTCTGGATAACCCTAGTTGAATTGCGAAAGCAACGGCGGAAGTTTTTTTGCCTGCTACATTATTCCCCAACGTGCTTGTGTGTCGTAGTGGTAACGAGAATGCAAACGGTTCTGTTTGAAGTTTAAGACTAGCGCTTAAACACAGAAAAAAGGGTCTTCGTGTCTTCGTCTTAAGCGCTAGTCTTAAACTCCAAATGGATTCCAACCAACTAGCCCATCTTTCTGCTTTGACTGCAAACTGTTCTGGCAGGCTGATATCACCCTCCCATATAAAAGGAGCGACCAGAGTTGGCAGCTCCATGCCCGTGGCACAGGGGTAACGTGAACTGAAACGTCATGGCAGGCTGATTTGTTTTATGAGGGACCACGGACACGGACGCGACAAACAGCGACGAGTGGTTAGACATGGCGTAGCATTGCTTTCGCAATAAGAAAGTCGTTCTAAACTAGAGTAAATTCTTTACTTGCGAGTATATGAAAAGGTAGGTGCAATCCTTCATTCACTGCCAAGTAACCACGATAAAGTAGGTGCTACGAGTTATTACCCCCTTGATTAAAACGACCAGGTGTAACCAGAGCTTCGGAAACCGTTCACGCAGCTCTGTATGCTCAGCCTCATGCGCGCCTTGGAGCGCATATAGAACATATTACACCCACACGTCAAACCTCGTCTACGCATTGGTGCATCAAAGATGGCGCGTATGCAAGCAAATATTCCTTACGTACAGTGCGCCTACACCGAGAAGCACGAGTTCATCCGCGTCCGGCTTTCTGAAGTCTCGTGTAATCCAGTGGCCGACATCCTGGCTGGGCCCTTGCGGTTGTCGCCGTGCGCCTCTGCTGCCTCTTAGGCCTACCAACGACCGCTATTGCTCTTTGTCTTCTTTGATCTGTCATGATGGTGATATTTCGTCCTACGAAGAAGATTGAGCGACTAAAAAAGAGCTAAAACGTTATTTTATGTGCATTTCCTCGCTTAATGTGAATTTACCTGCGTATATATTTATTACGCCATTGTTGCTCTCTATTTTTAAAAGTTATACGACTGACAAACAGAATGGTGAGTCAAATGACACCTCCTCCGGCCGCTGTAAATGTGCTTCGTGAAGAGAAAGAGAGAGAGAGAGAGAGAGAGAGAGAGAGAGAGAGAGAGAGAGAGAGAGAGAGAGAGAGAGTAAATTTTAATTGGCTTGCGGAATTGCGTGGGTGGTTTTTCTCAGTCCAGGGTTCTAATGGCTTGCGATGTCTCCCAGCTCCTGGTGAGCCCCTTGCGTTGTTCAGAGAGACCCGTGTGGGCCAGCTTCACCTCTCAGTCGATTTGGATGAGTGCTTGAATTTTTATAATTCTCTCATTGTTCTTTACATCTCCATATCATGTGAATGATGTCAGAAACTTCTCCGCATGCGGTGCATGTGTTGTTTTTGAATTTTTCGAGCCAGATTTTGTGGCCGTTTGCAAGATTTGGAAAACCGCGTCTCACGAGCAGCAAGAAACGAGAAAAAAAAAAGAAGAAAGAAATGGACTTACGTTAATGCACGTTAAATGAAAGAGAAAGAGAAGAGGCAAGAACATACAGAGTGCAGTGGTGTTTTGGGAAGGGATGGAGGAGACGACGACGAAGTCGGAAAAACGACATGAAAAAGATCCTGAAGAAGGAAATGAAGTAGACATATAGTGCCAGGTATCTACAAATCGAAGTAGACGTATAGTGCCGAGATCTACAAATCCCACTTGGTTCATCTCCTACGTGTGTTAGGATTTATCCTTTTTATTTCGGCGATTCACCTTTCATTGCGAAAGCAATAACGCCAGGTCTAACCACTCGTCGCGTTTTCCGTGGCCCGTGGAGCCATGTGCTCCTCGAGGATGAGAAGACGACGACGAAGAAGAAGACGACGAAGACGAAGACGAAGCAGAAGACGAAAAAGAAGAACGCTCGGTCACCCGCATCTAATGCTTTCGCTACATATTCGGTTCAGCAGCGTTGAACCCTTCTCATTTTTTGTTTTTTTTTTTCTTTCTTCTCCAGCAATGATTTTATTTTTGGCCATGTAAATGTACATTTCGGAAAATCTCTCTGCACTCCATTTCTTGGCCGATCCCACTGTGCGGGTACGTGCCATCTGTTATGAGGATAACAACAACAATAGCCGCAATTATGGTGATATCACCTTTCTGTGGGGGCAGCGCTCATCAGCTCCTGATCTTACTTATTCAACTGTTGGAGTTCTTGCATAATCGTGGGCGACCATAGATAATGGGACCACAATGATTACCTTCCTATAACCCATGATTTACTGCTTTCAAAATCTGACAAAGGGGCTCGTCCAAGACGAACTCTGACGCTCAGTCACGTGCGACATCTGGGGCGTCGTGGTTGCGCGATGCTGCACTTGTTGCCTCATCTTGTCCGCTGTCGAATTCCTCATGGTGGAATCCCGAATGTTATCGCGCATATCGGCGCCAGAAAGCTGCGTGGAAAAGTCTGCATCGTAATCTCTCCCAACTCTAATTGGTCACATTTCAAGTTTCACGCTGCCCTTTTTAAACTCGCTGTGACATCAGCTAAGCTAAATCATAAAGCTGACTTGTATCCCTTTTTTTTATTCGATACTAAGCACCGGAGTGCTCTTTTAAGGCGAAAGCCTTTAATGGTTCATGCTGTCTTGGACAAAATGTGCCCCACTATTGCGGCGGCTCTGATTGGCCGAGGCGGGATGACGTTATAGAGGTTTAAACCAATCACAGAGCTCCACCACAGTATGCACGAATGCGTGCCTTATATGGCTGCATGTCAATCAATTAATTAATTACCAATTGATGACTAATTAATCAAGTAATTATTTACCTACTTACCAATGAGTAATTGTTTATTTAGTTAATGACCTAATAATGAATTAATTGCTAATTAGTTCCAGTTGCGTAGCAGAATGTGGCACTCAGGCTTTCGCCTTTTACTACTTAATTCGTTAAAGTCCCTCGTAATTTTTTTTCGTTTCCTGCGTCGTGCTATATCTTCGCAGCAGATAGTCTGGTCTTCCTCTTTGGTGGTGAGCCCTAGCAAGGCTGTTTATTTACTTTATACCCTTGTCAGCGTCTAGAAGTTCGGTTTTCGTCGTCATGCCGCTCGCGTTCTCAGTCGGTGTGACTGACTTTTGCGAAGTATCTGTGCCAGCTAGCAACTGTAATCTCAAAAGCGAGCCCTTCGGCCTCAGTCTCTAATGGTATTACAGCTGGCGTGTTGAAAATAGTCAGTATTTATTCACAGGAATTATTGCATACTCTTAATTTCTCCTTCTTCACTTCAATTTCACGAAAAGAGAGTGAGAGGCTTCGGACAGACATCGGCGAAATCCGTGATTGCGGCTAGTAGTGCTACCCACTAAAAAACAACAACCGAATACCTGTCTTCATAGGTCAGACGGACGCCCTTATGTACGATGCCAATGATTTCTTGCGATTGTGATGTACAGAAATCTCTCTTGGACAGCTCAGGCCAAAATACTGTGTTAGAGAACTGCACAACATCACAAATTTTCGCTTTCATGTTGAGCACACATCGGGGCTGCAGCTGTTGGTGTTGGTTCCGCTACAAGAAACCTACGTTGAAGGAAAGTTACGGTATTGCCTATATACCATGTTCACATTGTGGAGAATGATCGTCCATCTCCCGCGGTAGTTACTCTAGCTATCGCAAAATGGCGCCAACGTTGGTGGCTAACATTAACTATCGAGAGATGACGCCAGCTTCGCGGCAGTTGGGGAGCGTCCACCGCAGGGTGCGGAGGCCAATAGTTTTCCATCCCAGGAGGCCTAGGCGCACCCAAAATTCGACATGGATGGTTTAAAACCGTGCAAGTGCATTTGCCACTGCTTGTAAGCCGCTGCTTTGGAGAACATAGCCATGAATGCTAAAAAAGATGTTCGCGATGAAACTTCTTTGTCGCATAATTTACGAGTGCAAAGAAGACACACGCCCACAATGTTTTGACAATGAATGGCCTCTAACTAGACCAGACTTCTATCCAATTGAAAGTGTGTGGCATTATTTATTGCAGAAACATTTATTCCCCCCCTTGCGCACGGGGGAAAGCCAGGCCTTTTCGGCATCGGAAACTCGACGTGAGCAGACTTTTCACTCCTGGTCGCCCTGTCCGGTCTCGGAGTTTATCCCCTGCCCTAGCATGGACGAACATTCGCCCGTAGCCCAATTGGTGAGTCGGACGGCCTAGATTCATTAGCGCGTTTTATTGCTAGCTGGCGTTGTTACCACAGCAATAAATCCGTGTTTTTTTTTTTGTCAGTACGTGTTGTTCCTTTGTTCCCAAGAGCACGGCCCGCAGTGGTCGGCGTGCGCTCGATAGCACACGCGATCACTGGGTTGGGCCGGCGGTTTGTTCTGTGAGCCGCGGCTAAGCGGGAAAAACGTATTTATCCCCCTATTAAACCTCACAATTTGTCTTCAAAAAGTCAGAGGTCACCACTGGTTCGACGTCGTGTTCGAAACATTCGACGGACTGACATGCTGGACTTGTTTCCGGGGAGTTCTGCGGCCCCTTCTGGGACTACACCGAACTTGTAATGTTCTCTGCCGTGCTGGCCACATTTTCCAAAAGCATCGGCATGCGCCAAGGACAATCGGCCCATATGGTTTCTGTTTTTTGTGCGAGCTAATGAAGGCTATGGTAAGTGCAAGGCTCACATGACACTTGTAGGAGCAGAACATTTTGATGCTGAACTATCAGAACTGGAACAGAACGACGCCGCCTGAGAACCGCTCACTATATAGAACCTACGGTCCAAGCGCGTTGCCTTGTCATAGGCCTACCTCGCTTCACTCGTCTCCATTCGAAGAGCCTCAGCATGGTAGATGACTTCCCTGAGCTAACCAAAACACTGGCTCACACAAGAAACGACAAGCTTTGGCCTGTGCAGGTTGACCAAGACACGCCCCGTCAGCCAGGTCATGGTTCCTCCAGGCACAAAAATTCTTCGCCACCCCTCATTTAGCTACCGGATAGAGGAGGCTATGCTCCAATTATCTCGATGCAGTCTTTTGTAAATGACATGGAGAAGTGCTCCTTCATTGTCTGAGGCTCACAACCAAGTTTTGAGCCTGCGCTAACGAACAGTCCGCCAGTTATGATGCTTAATTCGGGCATTCACCGCAGGGACAACTTCGTTATAGCGACCATGATTTCATGCTTAATTCCCTGAGTTCCCATAGTACATGTGTTACGAGAAGGTACGTGCACTTCTGCCCTCCGTGCACACGAAGGCTACATTCCTGTTCCTCCTGAAAAAAGCCGGCTCTTGGACAGCAACAGCAAAATCATTCTTGCATTACCGGACACCTCCCGACCTGAACTACCTATTTCTCTTTTGCTACTGCGAGTTCTTCCGCAAATAGACAGAAATGTTTTCAAAAATTCAGCCGAGGACGCTGATAATTACATTCAGTGATTTTCCTACGCACATCCTTGATGACGTGTATACACACCCTTGTTTCACTGAAGGCGCGCCTTTAATTCGTAACGAATTTTACACAGGAATTTCCTAACGGTGTAACCTTAAATCTTACATTACCGGTTAGAGGGAATACATGAACATCAAGAAATTGCGAGGAAACTTGAGCTCTACCTTTAAGAGCATATAACACGGCAGCGTTAACGGCTCCCGTTTGCGGCTCGTTCGCTCACATATATGTTCTGCTCGTTTAATTATTAACCCTTATATTCTGATAAAAGACAACCGTGGTTGTTGACGACGGTTAAGGAGAATGCGTCTCTGTTAGTACATACTGCCGTGTCCACGTGCTCCGCGTCTTCGTCAACTGAAAATATTTCATGTTTGTGCTCTGGTTATTCTTCTGTCTTATTCAAAGTCAGGATGGATGTTTTTCGGCTGAGAAGGGACTAGTAAGTATTCGCGCACATGGAATCGGCAAGGTATACGCGTACAAATTCCTTCGTATTGCCTTCCAGCTTTTTTTTTTTAGGATGAAGACACCTGTTTCAGCACCTGATAGTCTTTCATATTGTGCGGTTAGATGTGCTTCCATCATTTTCGCTAAGGTGTTATGAATTTATAATTGTAAATGTTTTTCATTTTATTTATGACGGGGCGGGTTGAGTGCAGCTTTGTAGGACTGTCTAATTAGCGCATCCAGTTTGTCCCCTTTCCTGACTGCGAGGAAATATGGTATAGAGTAGATGACTGCTAAGAACGCAGGCCTGTACTCCTGGTCTTGGCTTCATTAATTCTTCTTTGCCAAATTGCGATGCGGCTGATGAGAAGGGCGATTTGGCTTACTGTGTTTCTCAATTTCTTAATGAGCATGTCGTTTCTTTGATTCGATTAATTCGATTATATGAATATTCCCACTATTCCCAGGGTTTCCACTTCCGGGATGACTGCTCCTTTTGCGTATATTAGGATTTTGGGGGCTTTATTCTTTCTTTGACTCCTTCGGCATAGTACACGGATTTCCGACTTTTGGGGGAAACACGCAAGTCCAGCAAATTTTGCTTCCTCTACTGCACCTGCTGCTTATTGTAGCGTGTCTATCGTGGCTATTCCCATTGATGGTCAAAATCGTAACATCGTCCACGTAAAAAGACTGTTCTAGGTCTGAAAGTTTTGCATTCCTCTGTCTCGTAAATACAGGTGTTGGATTTGATCGTTCCAAATTGGATTTTAGCCTTCTACCCGACAGGAAGTCTGATGTAGTTGTACGCTATTTCACCTACGTTTAATGGTAAAAGCCATTCTAGGATAGCTTTGTGTTTGACGTTATCAAATGCTTTGGTTGAATCTAGAGCTAGGATAGAGCCCTGGTGAGATTTTATTGCTCCAGCGACAAAACATATAGTCAAACTCACTGAAGAAATTCAACACTACTTCGCAGAACTCGCGAGACAGCAATGGAACCAAATTTGCGAAAATATATAAATGACAATCTAAGCACGAGAGATACGTGGAACCTTCGGCGGCATCTCCTTGACACGGAACCTAAGCAAGATACAACGACCCGGGTACGGATCAAGAGATCTTAAACGCACTACGGATACTTCTGCACAGCCCAAGACACAAACAGAACATGATGAAAAACCTAAACCAATCTTGGACACGCTTCTATCAGAGACCTAGCAGAATTTGCAAAAATATTTTGTAGAAAGGGAAAACTTGCAGCCTCTTTAAATTTATCCACAAACAAGGCAAAAAGCTCGCGCTTGAAAACGTGCGACCTATATCGCTTTTGAATCTTTGAATCTCCCGCGTTCAATCCTCGCCGTACCATGGCCGCACACTAATGAATAATACAGATTTACCAGGGTCTATGTACATGGATTTACCCCGATACCTACAAAAATAAGTCATCATGCTCATAAATACTACAATACACAGTTACTAAGAGAAAAAAGCACTGATATCTAGGTTTGTGCTCTTTTGTTTGACGACGGCAACGACGGGTTGACGATAAATATCGTATAATCTGGCAGCAATGAGGACCTGGATGGAGTTTTGTTTGTTTTGTTATTGTGCACGATTTGGAATGGTCGGTTTTGCGCCAAATAACCACAGTTCGTCTGCTGAAGTGATAAGGTAACTGCAAGCATATATTTACGAAAAGTTTGTGCATAATCTACTTGATATTATGCACAGGTGTCGCTTTTTGAAGTGTTCATTATTCCGTGCATGCATGTCAATTGCACGGACTCTCTTACTTGTGGATGCCAGCCAGTTATCAAGTAATTTATTCGTTCCGGCGTTGCGGTAGAATGAAACAACAAAGGCACATAATCTTACTATTTTTTGTTACTCTGATTCTTTATGACAACGAAAAAATCTTTTTAACGACGGTAGAAGACACCGTGCTCAAAACACGTCGGAAATAAGCGTTGCCATCCTTGCGTTTATTGCGGTCTGGCCCGAAGTATACCTCCAGAGTAACCCGAGTTCATGGTCTAATCAATGGTCCCTTGCTTTTATTTTGTTTGTCTGTAATGGGTCCCAAAAACGTTATCAGTAGAAGTTTATATGCCATTTAACGTCCATTTTCGGAACGCCGAGCCTGACTCGCGCTCGGCATTTTTCATGACTCTGCAGTCGGCGCAGTCTTCGGTTTCCTATTTGTTTTGGGCAGTGTATATTCCCGCGGCATTCGGTTGTGATTGGCTGCTGAAGGTCGCGTGGTATTATAGCGATACTGCTTTAGGCCCTGTTCACCAGAAAATCCGGCGTCGGTGATATGAGCGGCAAATCACGGGCATGGCTCTGGCAGCTGGTAGCTCGCAGCTGACATGACCCGGCGCGGCTTTGTTTCTATGTCGGGTGTTCTTTCACGTAAAATGGTAGCTTACTACTATATGCTAAAAAGTATTTGCGAGATAATGGAGTGCAGCTTGATGAATCTGCCACAAAAACTTTTCATTTTAAAGAAACCCGTCATTTTTAGCTAGCCTTCACAAGGACGTGGCCCAAGTGAATGGTGTTGGGAGTAGTGGGACCAGGGAAAGATTAGAATTTGTTCTTGCAAAGGACGAAGTGGCCAGTCAAGGGTGCATGCTGGCCGCATATCACCCTGTAAAATGTTGCCGGCTGCCAGCAAAATAGACACTGCCTTTGTTTTACCTGTTCCAGGACTACACCCTGTAAATTTTTCACTCACGGATGGGATTAACAATTCGAGGGGCCACTTTGGATCACTAAACTGCGATGAGGTGAAAGCCTCTATCTTTGAGGTTATTGGTGGTCCAAAGCCCTCCACTACGGCACCTCTTTCTTTCTGTTTTCACTCCCACCTTTGCGATGACGTGATAGCTTAAGCTACCAGCCAACATATAAAGCCCCGCTTTAACCGAGTCATATGAACGTGCATGCTTGGAGTAGAGATAACGTAAATGCAAGGGTTTTGGCAGCTGATTCTGATATCACCCTCCCATATGAAAGGAGAGGGTGGAGTCGGTAGCTCCTGCCAAACGTAATGTCAGGCAACCCTACGTACAGTTAGTGCTCGGCCATGTCAGCTGCCAGCTGACATTCTTCTTCCAGCCTTTGGATGTAACTCACGGAGGGTCATCGCGAGTATGAGCACATAAAGGCTTTCGCCTTAAAAACTGCAAATGGCAGGTGACGGAAAAGGCAGTGTTAATAAGAAATGTTATGGCTTTGTGTGCATTGCTAAAGCCAAGGAATAAAATTGTGGTACAAATTTTTTTCTGCGGTGCTACCCACTCTTGTCCTGTTGAAAATGACACTGAGTGCTTCAATATTCAGCGAAGTTGATGCTGGTGTAAACCTACCTTGCCTTGCAGCATTTTGAATGATGCAAAACATGCACCTGATTTATAGCGTACCTTGATGTGTTCAAAGGGGGCCAATTATCCTTGGATAATAGACTGGGAGTGTGGACTATGGGTGGATTTGGCATTGTGTGGACGCTTGCTCCTTCACAGATGACATAGAGGGTGTCATCGTTGTAGTGCAAAGTGCCCTGATTGATACTAACTCCTCAAATTCCTAGGCTATATATTATGGCACGTCTGGCTTTTGAAGCTTTCATTGTGAGTAACCTGTGAGCTGAGTAAAGAGCGCTCGCTGTACGTCGCCATATTGCTCATTGGGCTGTTGAGTACACATGCAACAAGCGTAGAGCGAGCAGCAGTGTGAGTGTTGTGCGCAATTTTACTGATGAGTACGGATTTTGATTTCTCTCTGCGATTCCTAAGGCATTTGGTATCAGTTATCAGTTAAAAACGGAATCATCCTTTAAAAGATGGTTCCTAAAACCTAGAGCCTGTTGTCAACAGGTTGTTTGACAACATGACTCAGTGACCGGTTTGCTCCATGGTAAACAGTGTTGCTGCCATAGTTGCAACATGTTGCAACGTAACAAGACCTGTATTCATGTGCGGTCTATGGAGACTTAAACTGATTTTTGAGGTGCTATTGGAGGCAATGGTAGAAGGTGGTTGCTCTCATCGGCTGCTAGTGCCGCCATCAGCGGCCAATGCAGCTGCATTGGGGTGTTGCTCGTGGTAAGCTGTGGAGGTGGCATTGCATTGTTGTGTCTGCACAGCAATCTGCCAGTGTCACAAATGGCTGTCTCCATTCTTGTTGTTCTTGTTTACTCCCAGATTACTTCTCCTGGCTATGCAGCCAAGGCTACAAGGATGTAGCTTCTGTCATGGCGTTACTACACCATGTAGTTCTGGCATATCTGGCTTCAGTTACGGTCTTGGTTTCAGTTTCACCTTTGCTTGAAATTATAGTTTTCAAGCCACCGACGACACAGAAATGATTTTCTTTAGAATTCTTATGGCCTAATTGAACATAAATTCGTGGTTGATGAATATTATATGCTGCATACTTTGCTGAAACAAGTACGTTGCAAAAACATACAGAAACCGGTGAGTAGACGCAGCATAAGCTGCCAACCTACACTTCGGGAGGCTTCTGACAAATGGCACAACCATCTCGTTTGCTTGGCATATTGTAGTGATTTTAAAATGCACTACACTGATGTTGTACACGCTTGTATCCTGGCACAATCTTGATATAACACTGTCTATATTTCCGTAATGGTATACAGTCGAACGCCTTTATAATGAAATGCTTGGAACCTGTAAACGTCTTCATTATACATGTTGTAAAAGTCACGGGCTGTGTCGCTCTATGGGGACAAGAACTTTGTGCAGCCTGCTGTGCAAAGTGGCAATGCGCCATTTTGAATGTCTCAAAGCATGCGCCCTGAGCCACTTTATTGCACAGTTGGTACCATCTTACACGAAGTAAAAGAAATCCTGCCCGAAAAGTGCGGAAAAAATGGACACTGCTACGTTCTACGGAGCTAGCAATAATTGCTTCTTTCTTTTGTCATTTTGGACTGTTAAGAATCTGCGCTGACCAAAATATTAGCATTTATTTGTCTGAGGAAGGGCACATAGTTGTGAAATAATGGCTATCATCCATGTTATGAGCATATTCAGCCTCGCATGCACTTCTGAATGTTAGCGTCCCTGTTCGAGGGCAGGGCGCCTCAAAGCCGGCTCTGCGGCCACACTCTTTTTCTGAGTGTTTGGCGTCACTTTATTACTTTGTGCACGGTGCTGTGCTAAAAAGGCAATAAAAGCATCGTTTTGGATGTTTCAAAACACGCCAAACTCTACTTCTTTATGTCACTGTACACTCTTAGGTCAAGAACCAGAAAGTGGCTTGTCAGGGTAATTTCTCACTTTATATCTTTTGCTCTTTGCAACAGCTGGATAGAGCACCTGTCAGATGCAAGTGCTGAGAAGCTTGCACAGAAAAGTATGTTGCACACGATGGCCTTCCGAACTGACGTCCTAATCGCATGCAGCATAACAGCAGAAAAATAGCGTGGTCGGTCCTGTAGTGAGTACCCAGAGCCTGTTGCGATGAAGGCCAGACTGCATTTGCTACTGACAGCTATCATTAGGTACAACGACTACAACCAGGAGCATGTCAGCACAATGAAATCACAGCGCTGCTGCCGTGAAGGATGCATAGTGAATTGTCGGATTCGCTGTCAAAAGAGCCACATCTTTTGTGCATGCCTGTTTAGAGCAATAGCTTTTATCTTTTTCACAATAAATATACTCTGAAGTGATTAATTTAGTTAAGAAATCAAGCAATAATCCTTTAACCATCTTTTGTGCCCGATATATTGCTAAGGACACTATTGCACTTTTTGCTAGTAACATGCGCTACTTTTTCTGTATTGAGGTGTCCTGTCCCTGAATGGGGACATTGCAAAAGAAAATGAAAAAAATAAAATTTCTCTTTTTTTTGCGCATGAAGGGGTCAAGCATGTTCAGGACTACAAAAGTTTTATTTAGCATTAATTCAAGCATTACAGTCCAAAGATTACATCATTCCGTAGGCTCCCAGTTGGAACGGGGCAAAATCCGCCGCTGCAGACACCGGCTTTTCCGCCGTGTTTGTGCTTGCTGTTCACTGAGGTCGCCACTGTTGTCTTCCATGTCTACAGCTAACCACAGTTTACTGTGGCTCACTGCAGCTCGCTACTTAACGCAACATGTGCAAGGGAGCACGGGGACCATTACGCGTTTAGATGAGCTTTTTGCCGGCAGGCTACTCCGGCGCCATTCGTCAAATATTTAGGGAGCTCTGCCTTCCGCACTTTTTTTGCATTGGTATGCAGGTACCGTGGCCACTGCGGAGTTCGGAATTTCTGCCGTTGTCTTTGCAGTGGTGTTCCCTACACTCTCCCGTAACTCAATGGCGGCTACGTAGTGCAGTGACAGTGCCGCTATGTATGCTCGTTATAAAGGAGTGAATTAGCCACCGGGAATGCCCGAATTTCTTCGTTGTATGGGCAAATTCTTCCTTATAGAGGCGTTCACAATACATATGAAACATAGGAATGCAGCTGGGACCTACAAAATCCTTCGTTATACAGGTCATTTCGCTGCAGAGGCGTTCGACTGTAATATTCCAGAGCACGATCCGCGAAATTTATGAAGGGACTATATTTTGCTGCACAGTGAGCTGATGCGTTTTGGCTCTGTAGTTTTGGCTGCATAGTCAGAAAAAGCTGTCCGGGAGTATAGTTGCTTTTCTTTGCATTCACAGTGTCAGATTATGCAGTGCTTTATTGGACAATTGAGTGGTAGACTCTGTGCATTGCTTGATTTTATTTTTTTTTCTTGGTTTACTTGTAGGCACTCTTGTGGTTCTTTACCTTACTATTCTTTGGTCTGTATCAATGTCTTGTTCTTGTTTTCTAGGCTTGAGGACTGACTTGCAAAACTGCTCATGGCAACACGAGTTCACATCAATGTGGACCTAGATCCGTTCTGTACAGAACTGGTGTTCCCCAAAGGCCTCGATGTTGGGGGCTTTGTGTCCCTTGTTTTTGGCCGCTTCAGCCAGGAGGCCCCTCAGGACAAAGGAGTGCGGCATATTTCGCTTCGAACCTCTGCAAGATCTAGACCGGGTAAGTCTAGATTGAATGAGATGACATAGGAGCACTATGGTACCAGACTGCATGAAACTACAAAGCAAGAAAAAGAAGAGTGAAACTATCCGTTTTCCTCGCATTACATTTAGACTGCTTTCAGCTTTGTTTCAATTAGACTAATTGTTTTGTAGCACTCTTATTTAAAGGTAATAAATTTGAATTCTCCTTTTTCTTCTTTCTGTCCTTTTTGTCTCCATTGATTTAATTTTTATTTGTTTACTTAATTACACACATGTCAAGCTCAGGTTCGCCCCACTGCAGTGGATTAGCGGTTAGGACGCTCGACTGCTGAACCTAAACCTAAGGAGGCGAGACCGAATCCCGGCCACGGCAGCTGATTTTCTATGGAGGCTAAAAGCATGGCGCCCATGTGCTGTGCGATGTCAGTGCACGTTAAAGAACCCCAGGTGGTTGACATTTCAGGAGCCCTCCACTACGGCGTCTCTCATGGCCTGAGTAGCTTGGGGACTTTAAACCCTATAAACCAACCAACATATATTTGGGTTCATGGTAATTTCATAATCATGGACAAAAATGCGGTAATAATGGATGAGAAAAGGCCACATTGCATTTAACACTCTTCTTTCTCCTTTAAGCAAAGTGTCATAGTTGTGTGCCTTATAGCAAGTAATTTTAAACCTGTTCTGTCCTTTTGTGCAATAAGATATCTCAATATTTGGTTTATGGCTTGCATGTAGGCTGTGGCTGTAATTTTATTCCTAATGTTTAGCATTTTGTACGTACAAACTGCTAGCTACTAGCACTGGTTCAAAGCATTCTAATTCTAGCATGGCTTCGGGCCTTTAGACTGCAGCATTTTTGTTTTGAATTTCTGTTTATATCATATGAGGACACATTAATTGGAGCCATGAATGCAACAGGATATGAACTTGTCAAAATTCACAACTGTGGGATGCCGGGCTAGTTGTTAATGCATTCTCAAAACAAAGCAGCGTACGACACACGCACACAGGAGAAAAAGACAGGACATGAAGCTGAACTGAAAATTTAATTTCTTAGCACAATACATATAAACATGCATAGAGGGGTGGAGCCAAGGCGCGATCACCGGATTAAGTGTAGTCACGTCAGAAATAAATAGATGAAAGATGAAAAGGCTAAAAACGATAGAAATGTGATGTAAAGGGCCAGGACAAAAACGAATAAAACCAATAAAAGGATGGGTACCAGCCAAAATGGCGCATAAAAGCGATAAAAATGGAAGTGAAAAACCAGAATGAGATTTGCGGCTTAAGGCTATTAAAAAACAGCAAAGAGCACGTGGGAAAGTCTAGACAATTCCTGTACATATAAGGAAGGTGTGCTTACACTTTGGTTATTTGTACGGCGGATTTCAAGGGCCTCGGTAATTTCCCTGGACAACCTATCCCGTCCTTTACCTATAATTGTGCAGCGGTTGAATTTGTCGTCATAATGCCCTACATCCATGACATCAGCCACCGCCTCAAAAACATGGCTGAGCGTTCAGGGATGGACGTTGTCCTTTCTGCGCCAAACAAGCTTTCAGCCCTCTGTATAAAGGTAATTGACCCTCGTATCACACATGGGTGCAGGCAGAAACATTCTAAATAGCACGTACCTTGTGACACAAACATTGTATACTTGCTGCTTGTCATGTGGGAAGAGATACATTGGCCAAACAGGCAGGTGAATCAACACCAGGCTTCAAGAACACACAAATAATGTTAGTAGTATTGCTATTTTCGGGCACCTTGCCAAGCATTGCAGGAAATGTAAAAGTATGAACAGCAATCCTGAAGATAAGTGGCTTGTGGTTTGGGGGGCTTAACGTAGTGGAGGCCATGCAGGTGCGTTTGTAAGGTTTTGTTAAAGTGGGACTTTTATCTGTGTCAGGTGGTCTTGCACATAATGAGGTAGCTTAGGTGAAGTTAATGTAGAATAATATTTCAGCTATCTGTGATTCCGTAGTAAGCTCAGGAGATTGATGACAAAGGATGATTTAATAAGCTAAAGAAGCTAAGTACAACAGTAGGCTTAAAAATTAGTAAGCAGAAAACTAAAGTAATGTTTAATAGCCTCAGAAGGGAACAACAGTTTACAATATGTAGCGAGGCATTGGAAGCATAAAGGGAATATGTCTACTTAAGACAGGTAGTATATTACAGATCTGAACCACAAGCGTGAAATAACCGGAAGAATAAGGTTGGGGTGAAGTGCATTTGGCAAGTACTCTCATATCATGAATGGTAGTTTACCAGTGTCCCTAAAAATATATATAACAGATGCATCTTACTGGCACTCACCTGTGGGGCAGAAACGTGCAGGCTAATGAAAAGAGTTTAACTTCAATGCAGGGAGCTATGGAAAGGTGAACGATGGGTGTAATGTTAAAAAACAGGAGGTGTATAGAGTGGGTTAGAAAGCAAAAACGAGTTACTGACATACTTTTTGAAGTCAGAAGAAATGGGCGCGGGCAGGTCATGTAATACGAAGGCAAGATAACCGATGCATGCTAAAAGTAACGGAGTGGATTCCAAGGGAAGACACACATAGAATGGGACAGCAGAAAGTCAGGTGGATGGATGAGATTAGGAAGTCTGCAGGGATTAGATGGAAGCACTTGGCACAAGAACGGGGGTAATTAGAGGCCATTATCCTGCAGTGGGTGTAGCCTGACTGATGATTAGTATTTGGGAGGTAATAGATGCATGAATTATAGGAATTGTGGTTAAGCAAGTAACCAGCTGTACATGCGCACATGAGAATCTGTAAGGCCAACACCAGTGCTATTGTAGGGGCAGCGGCTTGTTTTGTTTTGCTATCACCTCAGGAGGTGCGAATATCTGACTTCTTACGATTGAATCTGGCAAATGCCCGAAACAAATGTTGAATAAAGCGACACTCCCACCAAACTCCATTATCTTGGTTATCAAACGCAATATCTGTGAGAAATTTTAGCTCGCATGAGTCACTGATTGAGCTGGAATAAGCATTCTGTAGTGTGTGTAAAATTGTGGAACATGTTGTGCGCTGCTGGATTTGCTCAAAATTCTGAGATAGAGCTGGCCTGTCTAACCTGAAAGACTACTTATCTTGATGCCGCGTACAGAAAGTGGATGTTCTGAGAAATTTTTCCTTTCCTGACTGTGGAGATGATTCAGTACTTTGTGCATTTCTGGCTGCATGTACATCCACAGAAGATGAAGTGCCTGTAAGCAAAAAGGTGTTCATCAGCGTGCCTTATGGTGAGCGCAACCCACTGTGCACTTTACGAGACGCTCCACTGCCTGAGGACCTTGAGGACATCCCAGATGCATCTGATGATGAAGCTGTGGATGACCTAATTCTAGGTGAGGATTGGTTACATCTCAGCATATTATTAGCGAGCTGTGTTTATGTGATAGCGCTAAAGGCCCTCTTGTCTAGAAGGTCCGGCATTGTCAGTGTTAAAGTGGCCGTTGTAAGTGAAAAATCACTGGCCTGGGTCTGGCAGGTGCTAGTTGGTGAGTGACACATCCAGATTATTGCCTCTCTCTTGATTGGAAGTAGATGTAAGAATGAAGTGAATTTATTACCAGCGATATCATTTGTTACGCTCATCGCCTTGCCTGCTTTCTCGAAACAATCTTGTTGCAAAGACACCTGCTGGCGGAGAAGACACCCAGACTGACAGCAGTGAGAGCGACTTTATTGCCTCTAAGCTCCACTGTGGATCAAACCCTGAAGTTGTTGTTCAAAATAAGGGTTTTGTATGAGAAGTCTTGCCAGCAAGTTTGTGCATTTGTGCTGATGATGGCATCAGGACCAGATGCTGACGCGCAGGGCTAATGCAGTAAGAGCTACAGGAGATAGCAACGCTGACTTGAAGGCATACCGCGCTCAAGGACATCTAATTTCTTCTTTAGCACTCACATCCTCTGACAGCATATTTGAGGTGTTCACCAGGAAATTAGAGTTTTGTGTCTTTTCAATTTTACGCTACAAAATTTGGAGGACGTGAAGGAAGAGAGGATAGGTAAGGAAAAATTAGTAACGTGATGGGCATAGTTTATACTTTCCGTCTGTGGTCTCTTTGTCTATAGTCTATAGTTACTCCTTTTCCCAGTGTGGAGTAGAGGACCAGGGTCACTTTTTTGCCAGCCAACCTCGTCACCTTTCATGTCATTAAATAACTTTCTCTCACTAGTTGTTGAGATGGTTCAGAAAAAGACTACGAGTATCAAAAACCTAATGTTTCCACCCATATTTTATGGTGAAGAAATTAGTAGCTTGTGTGTGCAGAGGTGTATATTAAATTGTCGCTAGCAGTGTGGCTTGACTGTTCTTCAATGCATATATTAATAAATGCGTATATTATATATTCAATGCGTATATTCAATGCGTATATTACTGTGTATATTAATAAAAAATTGCCAAGAGACATTTTATATCTGGGCGGAATATATCTCAGCGTTAGCTTTCCTGCTTGCTGCCTTATATTCAATATGCGACAACTGTGTTGCCTTAGTTTAGATTAGTTGTGGACTTTCATGCATAGTGTCCAAACTGCTGCTTTTTGTGCAACACATCTCTGTGTCACACATTTTGAAGCTGTATATGGAAATATATGCATAAATGGTAGTGCACGTCAGATATGTTTGGGAATGCCTTAATGTTAAGCACCCGGTTAGCCGTGCTGTGATGGAATGACTAGAGTAACAAAGAAACGGTGTTGCCCTAAAGCTCATAAAATGCTTCAAGTTTGCATGGTTATTGAACATTTCTTGCTTACCACAGTGCAGCATAGGCTAGCTAACATGAAACAGTAGAGTGAAAAGAAAAAACGGCTGATTGTACCATGCAGCTATGAGAATAGGAACCAGTTACATGAAAACGCTGACATGAGAGTACTGACTAGCATCCATAGGTCATCACGGTCAGTTCGGATGCCATAGATCAGCACGGAATGTTTTTATGTTGCATCTTGTGTCATTTTTACGGCTTAGAGCTTCAGAGCACCTTATTCATTGCACTTTTCTTCTGGCACTTAGCTTTGCAAATGTGGCTTCAAAAACATGAATAATTCCATTGAAAAGGAGACGTAGGCAGCATAGAATATTGGTGCTTATCTCATTGCTGGTTTTTTATTTCATTTTTTTTTATCGTGTTTAGTTATCTTTTCAGAGCATGTAGATTCACTCCACACACTGTCACAACCATATCAGTGCTTTCAGATTTGTCAGTGCAAGGTGTAAAAGTTCAGGTGTTAATTGGCTGTGTGCTTCACACTTTCTGTGCCTACTGGCGTCCAGCTGTTGGATCATACAATCACATTTGAGGCGGTGTTTGAACAGTTATATTTATTTGCCCTGCTGCCCGGGGCCGCTGAGTGATTAGGGTGCTCAATTGCTGATCCTATCAAAGCAGACTATCCAGGCTGTGGCCACTGCTTTGCGATGGAAACGAAAAGCAAGGCATCTTTGTACTATCTGATGTCGGTGCATGTTAAAGAACTACACATATTAGAAATTACCGGAGTCCTTCACTATGGAATCTCTCATAGCCTGAGTCGCTTTGAGGTGAACCCCATAAACCAAGTTGCATTTTCTTGCTGTGTTGTGAAGGGACATGTGAAGAACAGATGATAATTGGGGTATGTCTGTGCATGCAGGCCCTGAGAAGAACGACAAGCGGCCATCCAAGCCCGTTGAAACTGAAACTGAGACTCCTAGCGACATCTCGGGCCTCCTTTGCCCATCCTGTGGAGGTTGGTTTTCCAGCTCGGAGGTGCTGCAGCTTCACAAGGCCATTAGCCACTGTCGGAACAATGCTGCTAAGCCTAATGGTGTCAAGACCCTGTACGGCTGCAAGGTCTGCAAGCAGACCTTTCCCACCAGCGCAGAGTGCCTGCTACACAAATGGAAGCATAGGTACTGGCTTCGTTTATCCACTTGCCATTTTTCATAGTTATCTCTTTTTTTTCCTTGAGCTCATGACTTTCTGGAGATGTGCAGGTCTAATGGTCAAGAGACAGCGAGAGAATGGAGGAAACGCAAAGTGTTTAACTGTGCTATGGCCAGTTGGGTATCGCGCACAAAGGTGGATAGATAAAGCTAGCGAAAAAACTGAAGGAAGAAATGCTCAGTTGAATTGTCAGAACGCCAGCAACAATCGGAGAAAGTCTGCTATGAGCTGTGCTGCATTCGCAAGCAACAGTAGCAGTGGCTGCAGGTGTGCATCACACTCGAGCTCGGGCCAGTTACAGCTGCGGTCAGAATGATACGAAGACCACTTCAGCACCAAAACTCTCCTCATTCATTTGTAAACAAGAATTGGCCAGCGTTTGATACTGTGATGCAGATAATGTGCTGTGCACTAAGGCAGCAAGGTTTCCTGTTTACTCTGCTGGACATTTTCAAACTTTATTTAGCAGGTTTAGAAAGGGCAGTGGGGCAGGAGAAAGTAGCAGTGCAGATAAGTTCTGCTGCAAAATTAACAATGTTTGTTGATAGTGTTACGGTTGTTCATTACTGACTTATCATAGTTGTGTCCACAGTTACACCGTAGGCGCACCATCCTGAGGAAGTATTTGTGCCTAGACACTGTCACAGGGTTTACGAGGTCTGTTAGAAAAGTATCAGTCCTTTAGCCGGAGAAAAAAAACCTGCCATAACAGGAGCGTTGGAAACCTAATCACCCTCAAAGTAGTCTCCTTGCGACTCCACACACTTCTCCCAGCGGTGCTGCCATTGTTGGAAGCATTCCGAGAAGGCTTCTTTCGGAATGGAGTTTAACTCAGCTGTCATTGCAGCCATAATATCCTCTCTTGTCTGAAAACGCGCTTCTTTCAATGGCCTCTTGGTTTTGGGAAACAGCCTGAAGTTTCAGGGGGCCATATCAGGAAAGTAAGGAGCGTATTGAACTACAGAAGTCTGGTTTTTCGCCAAAAAAGTCTGAATCAAGTGCGAGGAATGTGCAAGAGCATTCTCGAGATTAATGCGCCAATTTCCTGTTCACCACAACTCTGGTCTCTTGCGTTGCACGGCATCACGTAGGTGACGGAGGACATCCCTGTAGTACTCTTTGGTGATTGTTTGACCCTGAGGTGCGTACTTGGGGTGTACCACACTGCGGGAGTCAAAGGAAGCAGCCAGCATCAATCTTGTTGGGCTTTCTTTGGTCTTGTTGACGTGGAATGCTTTCACTGTGATGACTGGGATTTGATTTCCGGGTCGTACCTGTACACCCAAGACTCGTCACCAGTGATTATGGTGTTCATGAAGTCGGGGTAATCCAGCATGTCCTGTGAGATTTCAACACGAAGTTGCCTTTGCTCCACCGTGAGCAGCTTCGGCACGAATTTCGCTGCAGCCGTCTTCATGGCCAAATCTTCAATGATAATGGAATGTGCAGAAAAAGGGCTGATGCCCACCTCTTCCGCGATTTCTCGGATAGTCACACGACGGTCCCGCACCACCACAACGTTCACTTCGACAATGACCTGGTCATTTCGGCATGTTGATAGCTGACCAGAGTGGGGCTGGCTCTCCACTGATGTGCGGCCATCTTTAAACCGGTTATATCACTGCGTAATCTGTGTTCTGCTTGTAGCATCATCACGGAAAGCTGTCTGAATCTTCCGAGTGGTTTCCAGTTGGATGTCGGCCAGTTTTTGGCAAAATTTGATGCAGTAGAGCAGCTCCAGTCGCTCCGCCAATTTCCGTGCAATAAAAAAAAAAAACAACGAGAGCACTGCGCACTACCTCACTCAAATGCTGCGTCCCAGCGACTGACGCTATCGGCAGGCGAGAAAAAATTTCTGCATGTGCACGAAGGTTCAAGGTCGCCTGATGTAGGTGCACTTTTTTCATATCTGTTAGGTGTTCGCAAAAAAAAAAAAAAAATAAGGTCGGATGCTTTTCTAACAGACCTCCTATCCTCATGACAGGTATCTCAAATCGCGCATGCACCAAAGGGGAGGACAGGCAGATTTTAATTATGTATAGTGTTGTGTGCCATGTCTTGACGTACGGTTAGGGCTAGATAAGGTAAATAGGGCTAGGGGGATCCCCTGCCTGAATGGCACATTGCCTCCTTCTTCCAACTAATACTACGAGGGGAAGGGTATGAACACAGAGGAATTAATCCATCACTTATACATGCACCCCTTTGGCATTAGAACTTCAAGCAGAAATAAAGGGAAATATATCGTTCAGGGAGGCACAGAAATGATTCTTGCTTGCCCAGAATAGATTTTATGCTTATAAGCTTACTTCCTAAACACCAGTATGTCTTATAGAAATACAGTGAGCAATTGACCTCTGTGACCAAGAGCTGCAAATAGGCTCTCTAGGGTCGTCACTTTTATATCACAAAGTGGTGTCGCAACTCATGGAATTACTCAATCCATTCTTTTAAAACAACAACATGTTTTTGTACGTCTTGCCAATTTTAACTAACAATTCACAACTTGTAAGCACTCTTAAAACAGCTCGTACCAGAATCATATCTGGTAGTTGGGGATTTTAGTACTACCAACTTCAGGTTTTGGAGAAATGAACAAGCTGGCACAAGAGGCTGTACTTTAGGAGATTTTATTCTTAGCAAAAATGTCTACCTGCTTAATGCTGGCATTCAAACCTATTGCTCTCCGAGCTCAAGGAATGAGCTGTATATATTTTTCCTTTAGTGCACCCTCTGTTTTTACATTTTTTTAGTGTTTACTTGACAACCCATATGGGAGCTATTATTTCCTCATGGTAATCATTTTACCATTTTCACCATAGAACCTCCCATGAAAATCTCATCCTTGGAAACTGCACTTTGCCGACTTACCGTTGCATCTAGAGAAGGCCAATTTGGAAGAAGAATTCCAAGTACGACTTCTTTTTGAATGGAAATACTAGAATATGAATATGGGGAAAAAATGCCTTCGAATATTGAATCGAATATTGGATATGTAATCAGTGAAAAAAAGAGAGTAACGTTAAAAATTAGCTAGCACTGTTTGCTTTGTTCATTTCAGAAGTGGCACAGTATTTGTAAATAAATTGAACTAGAACTGCACAAAAGTGTATACCCTTCGGAAGAATCTAGCATACATTTTATGCGTGATTCCTTATACTGGTTCTTTGCACAGGAAGGACGGGCATAAAACAGAGTGGAGCTGCCATGTTGGTGCTGAATACAGTAAACTATCATTAATGCATCTTTTAACTACCAGAAAAATTGTCCAAATTAACCAAAGCTCGAATTATTGAATGGGCCTGAAACATTTTCCGCAAATCATTTGCATCGCAGTAATTTTACGTGATGAACTCCTGCACGATTGTTGTCTGTATTTGAGATGAAGCCTAAGTAAGGCCCTCTTCACAAAACGGCCCCGTTGCATTTTGAGAGTGCTTCATTGCACAGTCAGCGCGGTTAAGCGTTGCGGTAAAGAGCACAGTGTGGTGAAACTGCAGTGAATTAAATAATCTTTGCTTTATTCACTAATTTCAAATATACAAAAATTTCGAACAGCAGTTTTTTTTAATGTGAATATGAATCAAATACTAACAGGCACTGTCTATCCTTGTTTGAAATTTTGAATTTTTGTACACACATAATTTTGAGATATCAACAAACTCAATGAAACGTTCACACACCCCTCTATTCTTGAGAATGGTACTACAATACAACAGAACATGGTGTATGCAATAATGTAGAGAAGTAAGTAAAAAAAAAAAAAGAAACAAAACATAGTGTGAGCAATAATTCATGGTACCTAACACAGGAGAGCACAGAGGTGAGCATTGTATGGCTTGTGGGTCTTCTGCGAACGACAGATGGCGCAACCACCGCCCTTTGGCAACAACTCGGCGCTCCCAGTTTTTGGTTCCTTGATTTCAGCACAGTTGAGTACATGTTTGCATGATGCACGGCCAAGCTGACTAATTAGTACCATTGATGAACTTCTACAAAACAAAAGTGAGAGCAATGCGCAAGCTCCATGTGCAGTTTCACTGCAAATGAGCCAGTCCTTGAGGCGGGAGAACTTTTTAAATCTTCGCAATAAAAATGCACAATACTGTAGTAGGGGAGTATTTCTAGTTCATCACATTGCACATAAGTGGTTTTGAAGCACAGAAACACAGCTGAAAAACCGATTTCCAACAAGTGGCTGCACTGTGAACCCTACAATAATTTTCTTTGGCCGGTAAAAAGGCTGCATCTGGACCTATCAGATACACTACAAAACACTATCTTTTTGAAACTGTATAAACACTTTTAAAATAATAATTAAAAAAAAAATGAAACCTGGAAACCTGTCACTAAGTTCTAGACCAATAGCAGTTATCAGTTGCCTTGCTAAATCTTTTCAAAGCATACTAAATATTAGGTTAACTTTTATTCTTGGTTCCCATAGACTTCTTGACATCCATCAGAGCAACTTAAAGGAAAAAAAAGACAAAACAGTCAACCATCTTGTCCGGCTCGAAAACACTGTTCGAGAAGCAGTTTTTTTTTTTTTTAATGTAGAGCAAGCTTTTGATGCCACTTGGAGGTTTGGGATTCACTGTGACCTAGCCAACCTAAGTGTCCATGGCAGTATGCTAAACTGCTTGAAGGACTCCTTGTCTGACTTCATTTCTAGTCCACCGGGGCTCATCTCTGTTGAACTTCATCCAGGAAAATACAGTACCCAAGGGTGTATTTTAAGCACTATGTACACTCTTCGTCATAAAATAATTTCATAGCTATACTAATTGTGAAGTATATTATTTATTCAGTCTATATTGGTGACCGCCAAAATGTATGCACATCATTGAGGTTATTAACATGGAAGAGACAGACAACTTACAGTAAACAAGGTGAGTGTTTGGGCATACAGAAATAGATTTAAGTTTTCTAAAAAAAAATAGTTGCTGTTCTTTTGTCTCTCCCGACTCTCTCGAGAGGTTTGCAGATCGATCCCACCTTATCTGGACAGTTTGGGCAGCCATTTGCACGAAACCGTGCCAACTTGCAGGGGTGAATCGTTACTGCACAGCGAGTTCATTAATTTAAGTTAAGGCAGTGCATTTTAATTGTTGCTTTGCATACTCTCTGGGGTTTCGATATTGTCATTTCTAGATCGTCAGCTTAACCACCTCCACTGCCAGACAAAGGCTTCTCGTTTGGTCTCCAGCCCGCACCACCTGCGGCCGCCTCATCCAAGGAAATTTCTAAATCTCATCTTCCTACCTGACTTCCTTTCAACCCCAGCGATTTATAGCAGTGTATTTTCCCATAGTTGGCCGATGGAGCTGTGCTTATTGGCTCGAATTCTTATCTGAATTCTCATCAATTTTTCTACTGTTTATGTGGGTGGGGTGCAGGCCTGAGTCGGAATGGCCGTTTCAGTGCAAGTCCTGCCAGCGGGGCTTCATCCGACAGGTGGCGTTTGTGCGTCACCAGCAGAGTCACACCTTTGAGTGCAAGGAGTGTAACCTGACATTCTCCAACCAGAAAGAACTGCAGGAACACAACATGGTGAGTCTCGCTTTTGGTTTTTGTACCCAGCACGGCCCTGCAGTTCTGGGATTAGTGAAAAAAAAACAGTGTGCTCCACTGGTCCTTGCTTGCTTAACGTGTTCTCGATTAAAATTTAAAGGGGCTCGAGGCACACTGTTCTTTGTCCATTAAGTTTTATTTTATGCAGAAATTGTGAGACTTGTTCCTGGATGCAGGTCCCTTGAAAGCAAATACCACTCTCCTTATCAGCATCCTATCGCACATATATTATTTTTTACTTGTGTTTCCGCTTGGGCGTCTGTAAATGCACACCATTCTTTTTTCACTAAGGTAGCCAATGGTAGCATTTCGTTTTCACTGGTACGGCAGAGGCCGTGAAAGGTAGCAATTTTTTGAAAAAAAAAAAAAAAAACATCAAAATATGTTTCTTGGCTATATTTTTGGGCAACTGGTTAATGCTCTTGGCAGATTTTGTGTGATGATAGTTTCATTTATTGGTGTGCACTGTTCGGATATGCAGACGCACCAACATGGGCGTGAGACATTCCTCTGCGTTCATTGTGAGCAGCTTTTCCTCAGCAAAGCTGGCCTGCAGCGGCATACTCAGAGGTATGCACATTTCCTTTTTTTTTTTACTTTTATGTCTTGCAGTGACTGTGTAATGTTCTAACTTGATCTCATTTTTATGTTTGTGCATCATTGCGTATGTGTTCGAAAATTTCGTTTTTTAAACCAATCTTCTTGTTTCAGTGGTTGCTAGCTTTACTTTGCTTAGGTCACTAACTGAGCTAATTTATATGTCACAGAAAGATAAAACTTACCTTGCAAGCTTTGGCTTGTGTTAACTTTACGGTTAGGTTGAATATTTCCACATGTGCAAAAAAATTTTCTGCTTTTCATGCATCTCCGACATTCTCGTCCTGGTACTGAGTGGTGATACGCCTGAGGCCACTTTACCTTTCTTTGAAGTACCCGCCGTGGTGGTGGAGTGGTTACGGCACTCATGACTACTGTGCCCGAGGATGCGGGATCGAATCCCGGCGGCCGTCACGGCTTCTAGATGGAGGTGTAAAGCTGGGCGCCCGTGTGCTGTGTAATGTCGGTGCACGTTAAAGAATCCCAGGTGGTCGAAATTACTCTGTAGCCCCCACTATGGCATCTCTCGTAGCCTGAGTCGATTTGGGATATTGAACCCCACAAACCAAACCAACCCAGACCAAACCTTTCTGTGAAGTCATCTCTTGAGAATAAGCATTTTCTGAAAAAAACAGTGCGACATTTTTTTATTTCATTTTAAAAGGCACTTTGAAAAACATACGGAAGAAGCCACCGGTGGAAACCTATGACAAAAGAGATGGCTAGGCAGAGTGTTCCGGATATCTGTAGTGCACCTTTCAGATGAATAAGAACACCTTTAGCCAATGCCTTTGAAAGCCTTGGAGTGCCCCAGTTACAGCGAGTGCTTTTTGCTCAGGTATCACAAGAACACACCTGCTGGAACCACAACTGGGGATGCAGCCAACGATGCGGACGGGGCAGATCCAGAAACAGCTCCGGAGACGGCCGCAGTGTTGGACTCCATTCCAGTGGCCCTCACTTGTGACCAGTGCACCTTTGGCTGCTCTCAGCCCTTGGAACTGGCACAGCATGTGGCATCCAACCACCCTGCGGTGCCCATTTTTAGGTCCGTTTCCCAAGGGGGAGGACTGCAGGGAAAAAATGCATGGCACAGAGGAAACATTGCTCCGCGGTGTTTACAGCTTTTACAGGTGCTGCAAGCAGCTTGGAGCCAGTCGCAGTCTGTCATCATCGAGCTGCTGGAAGGATAGCTTAGTCTAGACACTTCTCTGCTTTGTGGGGAGGGTGTTAACCTGAGGGACTTGCTGACCTTGTGTCGGAGAAATTTGATGAACATGAAAACATCACTGATTGTGAGCAAATGGTTGAATGGCACTTGCGAGCATGGTCATTCCACAGGATGCATTGTCCTATTACTTGAAATGTATTTAAAATATATGCGAGCAGTTACATTGTGTTGTAGCAAAATGCTAGTTGAGGACGTTGCTTAGTACTTTCAGAAGCTGTCAGTGCACCTTAACTCTTTTGTTACCGCGAGAAAATGATCGTTTTTCATAGCTCCCGGAATATATTTTTTGCCAGTACAAATAATACTGCACCACACATTGCAGCATACAGAATTGCACATAATGGATAGCTCTTTCCAAAAACGTAAGTTACAAAGCAAAAACTTTATTAGGAAACTCGCAAAAAATATAGGAAAATCGCCATACTTGTGGCGAGTTGATAAAAGTAAGATAGAAGAGGCAGGATATCTACAGATGTATTATTAACAATGAAAATTTAGAATATACATTTTGAAAATCAATTGCCCAGGAACACTGGGTAAAAAAATAAACTATCCGTACAGTGCCGTTCTTCAGCTATATAAAGAAAACTACAGGTGGAAACAGCTTCATTTCTCATGCCATACTGTGAAGCAGCTCCTGGTTTTCGTGAGGCACCAAAGCAAAACTGCTGCAAGGTGGCTGTAAAGTCTTGGGAAAGAAAACAGTTCACTCGTGGACATGGACAAAGAAAGAAACGGCAACACAGCGTTGATTTTTATTCTTTTTTTTTTTTGTCGTTTGTGTTGTCATTTCTTTCTTTTTCTTTCTTTGTCCATGTCTCAAGAGTGAGCTGTTTTTTTCCCAAGATTAACTACCAACTAGCCTGTTTTTCCACTCTGTCTGTAAAGGCCAAGTATACATGTTGGACATGCGGCGGACCTTCATGAAAGCGTTTTCGTGGAATAAAGCCACCTGGACTTGGAGTCAAAGCTCACTAGTGAACACCTGGTGCCACTTTCGGGTAACGCCGTCAGATAACAAAGCCGACAGTATAATTCGATATTTGACTTGCTGGAAATCTTTTGATCACAAAAATTTGATGTTAATGCTGCATTACCACGAGTGGGACATTTTTTTTTTCAAGCACGACTGCTACGCCCACTTTCGAAACAACACATACACATTAGTTCTCAAAATGGTCCATAAAAAATCGGAACATCACCAGAGCGAAAAAATTTAAAATGATTCTACAAGTGCAGTATCTAGACTAACCACTGGGTGGCGCTAGGTGCACGAGAAACGATTTCAACATGTCGAAATTGATGATTTAAAGCATCGATCACCGGTGATCATTCTGAACAGGTGTGGTAATGAAAGAGTTAATGCACAATCTGGCCATTTGTATATTTTATTTTGATGCACTGCATACAGCCAGCACTTGCCTAAGCAGGAGAGTGTTACAGTGCATGAATAACATCTCTTCAGATTTGTTTGCATTTGAGCACTCAGTAATACATAAAGGCAGAACACACCGTTCCACTGTTCAGGTGTTTGGGGAAAAGCAATTTCTGAAATTTTACGCACACGCGTTCAAGTAAGGAACCTCGTAGCCTGCAGTAAAAACCCGCGTATATAATACAAACCCTCATATAATACGAGGCGCAATTTCGGGATATCAAAAACGAAAAAAAAAGCTTCTCATCCGCGTTTAATGCTAGGGAGGAAAGATAACCAGAGTATTGATTTGCACTACATTTTATGGTTGCATGATTGGTCCTCTTCTCGCGCCGACGCGCTTGGTTGGAGAATTTCATGCACCGCGAGGAGAAGCACAGCTCATGTTTGCCTCGCTAGAGGTGTCTTTCTGTAGAAACATTTTTTTTTGTACCTCCAAATGTTTTCTGTATCCCGCATTTCGCGAAAAAGCAAACGACATGTTCCTTGGGAATAGTAGTGAAGCGTCTGCGATTCAACTGTAGCATGGGGCCAGCATAGCTGGGGAGGCTCGTGAGAGACCTGTGCAGCATGCCGAGTGAACCTTTCACCATCCCTGCATCGTACAAGGTGTGACAGATCTCCTTCTGGTCGCATGTGCGTCGCGGGCACCATGGTCGCGAGGATTACATGGTCAGCATGGTGAGACCAAAATCACCGAAACAGTCGGGCAACGCCACCGCCACTGCCTCCTCTCACTGGGAGCCTGATGCTCATGGCGCTGGTTGATAGTGAGGCTGGAATTGTGAATTTAAACTGAAATTTCTTCAGACCCACATATAATATGAGGCAGAAATCTGATGTGATAAAATTGCGAGGAAAAACCTTGTGTTATATGCAGGTTTTTACAGTATATGTAATGGAGACAGCCAATTCTCTGTCATAATTCACATTGGACTGTTCCTTTTCTTTTTTGTTTTAGTTATGAAGCTAAGTGCCAATGTAAATATTGTGACATTTTATTTCCTTTTATGTGACATAATAGGATCGAGTGGTTATGGTTCTTTGCTCTAACACTGTGAAATGATTCAGTGCTGAACTACACTAGAGCATATAGCATTTTACTCTTACAAAAAAGTCCACGTGCCCATGTCCACAAGTGGGCATTGTTTGTCTAGTGTCTCAGGCATTTCACAAGTACACATAACGCTATGTTATAGACCTGGAGGAGCCTTCACTTACTGGCATGCGGTGTCAATCAGGGATTCTCACACTAAAATTCCACAAAGCCCTTAGGCACTGTGAGAACCTAAATTTATGCATGCCCCAGCCACCATCTCTACTTTGCCCACTTCATTTTTGGACTAATCATTCTTTAATTGCAGATAGCAGACTGTTTAACCTTGAAGCCTGTCACTATTCGTTGTTTGGACGTTTTTGAGGGCTCTGCATCTGTGTGCTATGTTTTGCATCCATATTAGGCAGGAAGGAGTGAATGACAGAACACACAGGGTTTCTCAACTCTTCATCGAAACTGTTGGGATTCCCTGAGGCTAAGAAGATTTAGACCTGCTATGAACCTGCTATGAATCTTTTATGTACCTTTTATGAGCCTTTTAAGAACCTTTTTTAGACTTATTATGAACCTTTTTCTAATTTTATGTCTGCTGCCGCCTTTGCAGTATGTAGTCATTACTTGTTGGCAAACAAAATATGGCCACCTCCTTGTATGGCGCCAGGAAGGTACTAAGCCGCTGTGTAAGGCATTGCAGGTTTATTTCTATGTTTCATCAAAAGGAAGGCTACCTCGTTTCGTGAAAAGATCAGTGACATCTGCCGTTTCTCCTTGCCACTGCTTAGGTGTGAAAAGTGTGAGCAGCCATTCCTGAAGGAAGCTGAGCGGGACGAGCACATGCAGCTTAAGCACCAGCTGCTCCATGTGGAACCAACCTCAGATGGGAATTATGTCTGCCAGATCTGCGATCGGAGATTGAAGACGTTCAGCGGCTACTGGGGCCACCTCAGGGGCCACACCAAGGCAGGTGTCACTGAGCACTTGGTGTGACTTAGATTGCTGTGCTTAACCCATGCATGGGCTGCATCTCTCTGTGCGTAATCATTATCTCTTGCCAGCTAGCACTAAATTCTTTCATTATGATTTGTGTAGTTTTGCACTCAAATTGTTTTATGTTGGAAATGTATGGCATACCTCATCGCAGTGATTTAAATAGATGAGAAAGAGAAGGTGTTGTTTATGAATATAATTGTAAATAACACAATTTTCGTTTTGTTCATTTATCTTCTTGCCACTTATATAGATTTGTGTCTCATGTTCGAAGCTGATATTACAAATCTTGCTTAGAAAAAACTAGAAGATATATCTTTACCTTGTATAGTCGTATAAGGGCTGCATCCCCAACACAGCGGCCAATAATTTGTGAAAGGAAATAATGTCAGCCAAAAATTGTTTTATTGGGCACAAATTTGGCCTTGTAGCTCATTCCGCTGGGAGATAGCAGACAGTTATAACTACCTGCGACACTTGCTACGACCCTAGATGCATCGTCCTCTGTTCGAGACTTAGCCTGGAACCTTCAACACATGATGCTTCAATGCTACCAACATATCTTGTACAAGAGTTGAGGTGCCGGCTAGTTGGTAATACATTTTGGAATAACAGCGCGAAGGACGAGGACGAAGATAGAAGGACACAAACCTTCTATCTTCCTGTGTCCTTCTATCTTCGTCCTCGTCCTTCGCGCTGTTATTCCAAAATATCTTGTACACACGGCATTCGCACCAAAGAATAAACTATGCATCATCATCATCAAAACATGCTGTGCAAAAGCTAAAATGAGCTGCACTCACGCGAGGGGCACTTTCTTTTTTTTGTGTGCGGCATCACGACGTCTGACAGGCTTGGGTGCTTGAGGACTACACTTCGCATTGGTACATTGTTCGCTCGTTGTCTTGAGGCCTAACATATCACAGCCATAGCAAAGGCACTTTCAATCTAATCACAGTTAATCATGTTACCTGCAAGCACAATCCAAACTGTCAGCGAAGCCATCACAAGCACTGGGTCTTAAGGGGATCGTAATGACATAGTATCACATGACGTTTGCCAGTAAAGTAATTCAGGGATCAAGCAGCTGCTAGTAATCTGCTTTACTTTGGGCAGTTAACTCATGCCAATGTCAGGCTCACTCCTTATCACCCATACTTTTAATGCATTATGTATATAGAGGACATGCCAGGGCTGTGCTAGCCCATCATAAAAGCGCATGCCGCTGCATAAAAGGGGGATCTGCAATTGGGGCTGTGCTGTGGTTGGAAATAGAAAAATGCCATTCCCAAACAATGAAAAAAAAAAAGTGCAACTCCTGCACAAGTATAACCTCATTGATATGTTTTTTTAAAAATGGCAAAAAAATGTATTATCTGGGAAAACATATGATCCGAATTGCCTATTATTTAAAAATTTAACTGCTGAATGAGGTACAAGGACATTTAAAATTGAGACTTTCACTGCATAAAAGGGTAGATTAGCATTTATAGACATGAAGTATGCACAGCTCCTTTTTTATCTCGCAGAATTCAGTCTGTATTTGCATTGTCCTAAGGGAAGAAATTTATCAACAGATCTGGTGTGCAGAAGGAATGATGAGCCGGGATCGCATCCTTAATTGTTTCCGGATGCTTCGCTTCCTTACACCAGGGACATGGAGAGAAGCCATTGCGACGGCTTGAAGTCGCCACGCTTTTACTCATGCTGCTTCCCCCAGATTTGGCCCGCTTGTATGCAAGCGAATAAAGTAAAAGCTCGTTAATTTTAACTTCACGAGACCGCGAAAAAAGGTTTGAATTATCGAATGACCTCAAAATACTGACACGATCTATTTCCATTGTGGTAAATTTACCCTATTTACTCCTACTGCGACCCCCTCGAGTAATGAATCGACCCCCCACTTTGCCACAGAGAATTTGAAAAAAAAAAAGAAAAAGCTTTCGTTAGCGCTTCTCTCCATTTCGCCGGTCACTGTCCCATTCCACCCCACATTTCTTGGCAATGTGCCAAGATGCTGCGCAGTGATAACATCATGGTGTGTTTACCTTTCATGCTAGCTCTATAGGGAAAAAAAAAAGAGCGGCGAGGGGAGGGGAGGGGGGACTTGGTAGAGTGCCAGCGCTCGTCGGGCAATGCGGGCCTCGTTTTCACCTTATCGTGTCGCGTTTGGGGTGGGCGCCCTCCTCTGCCACATAATCATTGGAAAGTGTGATAGTGCAAACGCCTTTTGAAACGAGTGGTGCTTGAAGCTGGCGTCATGATCGCGACTGACTGTGTGCTTTCGTTGATGACTTATGGGGGAAGAATTGACGGCTGTCACAAAGAAAAAACTTTTTCTTACGTAATCATTTTTTGTGTTTTTTTTATTTGGAAGCCCGTAACGCCCGTCCGATATTATAGCCTTTTATGGAAGTTGGCTCGGATGCCACCGACAGAAATACTTATCTGTATTTCCGAATTGACGAGGGTTGAACTAACGAGTATCTAGTTGCACGCTTCGGAGGCCGCACAGGAGAGAAGAGCAGGCAGCCGCTGCCGCCAACCCTTACCCTCTGGCGCCGCCGGCTGCTGCGCCAGTCACAGTGCCATATTGAATTAACGAGCTTTCACTGTAGTTGCAGTTATTAAATGGTCTATCCTTATGCACCTTAGGTACCGCAAAGAAGCCACTGCATTTCTCCTTATGAAGTAGTGTTTCCGCGGGAAAGGGCGCCTTGTATGTTGGCTGGTTGGCTTTCCTTGATGCTTCTTCCCGTTGCACCTAGGCGTTGCAGGAAAGCAACTGTGGCGGGTGACCGCCGCTGATCAGTTTTTTATGTTGCGAGTGCTCATTAGCATATGTCCAGTTGATCGCAAAACTTATCATACGACCAGAGTTTGTAGAAATTTTGAACATTGTAACCTGAAAATCATGGTATCCAGGAACCTATTAACCGGGAGAAAAATTGTGTAACTCTATGGAAGATGTTTTACAGCCCGCGATTTTGAATGTATGAAACGGGAAATTGTGTGAACCGGAAACGTATCAATGAGGTTCTACTATGGTAGTCACCTACTAATTTTTTCAAATTGTCTGGGGACTGGGAAACATCTGAATAAATTAAACAGTCAGAGAAATCTAATTTCTCAGAAAAACTCAGATTAGTACTTCAACTTCTAATTTAGAAGTTTTAAATCTGAGATGAAGGAAGAGGTAAATAGTTTTGTACACATTCTGAGCTTCGCCTGACTCTAAACCTTGCTGCTTGTTGTGTGTGCAGTCAACTGTGGGGACCACTTTCCTGAGTTCAGCCATTCAATATCTGTACTGCTGTCAGCACATCTCAAACTAACACGCTGGCTGGAGCAAAGCCAGGGTGTAAAGTGAATTCACTTTCAGCAGGAACTGCACTGTGCCTGCCATTAAGAGGGTTCACAGTGATAAGGCGAAGGGGGCAATGAATGTAAATACAGTAGAACTTTCATTATACAGCTTTCAAGGGACTGCATAATCGTATAATTCAAGTGTCGAATAATTGGAAATCTCTCAAAACTGATGCACATGTCTTAAAAATGAACCCGCTACTCTGGTTGCCAAAATTATGTTCCTTGCAAGTATCTTATGAAAGTGCCCCTGTTTTCGCCTTGCGAGAGTAAACGCATTTACTCGTGCATTTTGCACACGCATACTTCCATCAGATTAAAGCTACCAAACAAAGGTGCGCAAATTACGCGATTTCGTGAGCTAACCTTAAGAGCTCTATAAAAGTGTCAAAATGCACAGTCAGTCTCTGAACTCATACTGGTCATTCTGAAAAAAGAAAACTTTGGTCCAAAATTATAAGTCAGCACTGACGCATACCTCCCTCTCCGCTGCCTTACTCTTTTTTTGCAGAATGAGGGCATAAGCGCTGCTCAGAGCAATCAGTGCCAATCAGTGCGAGCGAGCTGGGTGAATGGCACACATTTCGAACTCTTTTTTTTTTTTTTCTTCTCTCCTGGCATCGGCATACAAATTTAGCTAGCGTCATAGCCGGCATGACGGCGTCCGCTCTCAGCTGACACCTTTCACACCCGCACATGATGACGCAGCCACGCTGATCATTCAAAACCTGCCTTGGACACATCTGTGTGCATTCTGGTGACTTAGTGGAGAAAGGAATGTAATATAATGTGAGTATGTATTTTTTAAATGCATTAAGGAAATGCATTATGAGTTTGGGAATTGCACGAGGTAGTGCCGTGACTGCGCAGCCAGACCTTTTGGCATCGAGAAGGCTACTTTTGACGAAGCTCACATGCATTCCAATCACTGCCCAATAAGTAGATGTCACATGTACCTTAAGATGAAAGACTGAGAAATGCGCCTTATGATGCCTGCTTCAGCTATTCGAAGGCTTTTTACGATGAGCAGTATGGCCAATGCAAACAACATTTGTTTCTGCTCAGACTCCCTTTAGAACCACAGTCACCCCCGCTGCAGCATTGTCTGTATTAGGCAGTTGGCTCATTCTGGTGGGAAAAAAAACTAAATCAATCTTGTACGCCTATGGCACGAGTGCACCCACGCTGGCGGCGGGCTTCCTGCAGCGACGTACGGTCCCGCCGGGTGAAGGCTGTGATGTGACGCTGCAACGGAAGGCGCTTTCAAACTAGCCACTGCTGATTGCTGACAAGACTGACCTATTACTGCCGACAGAGTAACTTCATTGTACAAACATAAAACTTGATTTCAGTAATGCCGACACGTGCGTAAAAGTGGGCTAGGTGCAGACACCCGCCACGCACCAATGGCCGTGGGTCGCACGTATGGAGTCTGAGCTATCGGCAGAACTGTCGCTATGGGCCGTCGTACGCTGGATCACATCGCTGCGCGCACTTTTCCCTGTCTAAATTGCGATTTGGAATGCCTTAAGGTGACATGACGTCTGTCAGTGAAGTGTTCCACCATCATCTCTCATTCTGGACAGTTCCCGTCGGCGGTGGTACGAAGCAGGATGTGCATAATTTTACGCCGTATAATGAAGGTATTTAATGCGTTATCCCTATGGTGGACAGCCGAAACAAGCATTGCATTAGCCCTAACACTCATAGTTAGGCCAGGCAATTATTTTGAAATCAGTCTCAGAATTGACAATACGTTTTGTGTGTACTCCGCAGCAGTTTGTTCAAGGTGTTTTATTTGTCAGATATTGTCATCAAAACATCAGTTTTAATGGTTGAACATTGGAACAGTTGGGGCTGCTTGCTTTTTCAAAAGCAAAGCAGGCATTTTTTTCCCCCGCAATCTCCAAGAAGTCTCCCATGCGCTTCGATACTGCCTATATAGCATATTCGAGACAAAAAGGCTTAGCACAGATGAGTTCCACGAACTGTGACTACTGTTCAAGTCTATGCGATGTCAGTAGAAAATGTCTGATAATAGCATGAGCTGGTGACAGCCTATGCATACATAGGGCAGAGGCTATAAACCCTTCCGTCTTGGCCGTCAGAATCGTTTCCATTATTTGTGCATGACATTTGTAACAAGATCATTTGGCTTAGACACAAAACTTTTTATTTTGTTTTCAAAACTCCATTCAAATACTGTTTTCAAGCAGCGAGCCTCACCTCGCAGCGTTGGTGCATTATTCTGCTCGAGCAATGTTGGAATGTATGCGTAGGTCCTTTGGTCAAAATTTGGGAGCGACCGTGCGGAGGCCAACGGTTTACATTTAAGGGGTTCTGTGGGTAATCCTTGCTCTCAGCAGTCATGTGGATGAATGAATGAGCCTTGCAGTGTACATGTTTCGATAATGAGCTCCAAAGGAGCACAGGGCATCACCTTCTGTCTACTAATGCAGTCCAAGCACGTTCAGCACAAAGTAGCGTAAAATGACTCAGTGTTGACAGCAGTTTCAAACTTTCTGTGCCTTGCCACGCCTGACTGCATGCACGCACTGGGGCAGCAAATGATCTCGCAACACCTGCAGCACAGTCGCTGCAGCTTGGGGACTTAACAAGTTTGCATCGCACATCATCATGTGTTCAAAGAAGAATGAGGTGCAGTGAATAAGGTCTATATTATGCATTCCTAATTCATGCTCCATATCTCATTATAACGTTTTGTTGTGAGAAAGATAAAGACCCAAGGATTGCGGGAAAAAATATATGCTGAGAAATTAAGAAGTTTGACTATGTTGGTCATCTTATTTGCCATGTCAGTAAGATGCTTCAGTTTAGCGCTTGCTCCATCTATCTTTTTGCGATGTGTGCTATGTGCTGTGCATTGTATTATGATTCTGTAAAGTGCAGACCCTAAATCCTGCTTCCTTTTAGCTTGAATTTCCTATATTTATGATCAAACTCCCTTTGAAACTTGAATTAATGAGGTCAGACTGTACACATCATATAATGGCTTGGCAATTGGTCTTAAGCATCTCTGAATTCCCCATTGACGGTTATATTCAAAATTTTTATTTAACCGTTCAGTTATGATTGAAGACTAAAGAAATAAGAAATATGAAGTTCTTAGTTACGAGAACCTGAGTGCACATGAATAGGGCAGTAGTATTACAAATTTCATGCAACTTGCAAGAAAGGCAACACAGCGCAATCTTGTGATTAAGTGCACGGTTAAAAACGCAACAAGTTATATATAAAAAGTGACGAGTAGTCTGTCTTTGAGTCGATATTATGTTGACCTTAATGGTTGCCTTGTTGTGTGAAAATCAGTGCCTTTGCAAACAATCCATTCGTGCTCGTTCTGTTTTGGTTCCAGACAAAACCGTTCCTGTGTGACCAATGCGGACACCGCTACACCAGCCGGGGCAGCCTGACCAAGCACAAGCGCACCCATGACTTTGCCAATGCTACCAAGTGTCCGCATTGCTCCAAGGAATTCGCCACACTGGACTACATGCGTAACCATGAGCGCCTAGTCCACACTCGCAACTTCAAGTTTGCTTGCCGGTGAGTCAGTTTTGGAAAGTTTGGCAATGAGCTGTACATGTCTCCCACGTTCAAAGTGCTCATCTAACCTAAAGCTTCCTCCACACCACCATATCCGCCTGGAGCAAGAACTTGGCAGCCAAAATACCTTGTGAATCCAAATTAAATGAGCGAAAGTATGAAGGATTGTATGCTCTCGTGAATGCTGAGAGATGTGATGTCACGCATGCACAAAATGCTAAATAGACAGTTGCAGAACATGCCATTGTAGACGATAAACAATGTGCACCCCAAACAAGCTAAAGTGTGTGCCTGCATCGCTCCCGAGATCGAACAAAACTTCGCATGCAGCATTGCAATCTTTCTAGTTCTTGTAAAAATGGCTGCGTGCACTCCTCGTTTCCGTACTACCTTCCAAGCCTGGCTGCTGCTGGATAACCTGAATCCGCCCAGCCAAAAGAAAAATGAGCGCATTCTGACAGCAACTCGAAGTGATGGGAGCAACCTGGAAAGAAATTACCACTGCAGGAATAGAGCGTGACTTGGTACTCGAGTCAACAATGTGCATGCTACACGCCGTCACAGACTGCTTGCTTCCTGGGTGTACTGCGTCACTCGTGATCGTGGAGTGACTGCGGGCTACACCGCCATTGATTACTCGCTGTGCATAAAACCTTGCTGTGCTCATGGACAACTTTCTGTATTTATGAAATTGAGGCTTCAGGGGTGCTGCTTTCCCTACATGTTACTACACCGAGTAGTTAAGGGATATCTGCACACTGTGTCCCAAGGATGTAAAAAAGCAGGCTCCTCCCAAGGCTTAAAAGAAGAAAGTAGATTAGCACTGGCTTTTAAAATAATATTGATCACTTGGGGCACATTCTGGAGCATTATGTGATGTCTCCTGTTGAATTTTGCGGGTTCTTTATTCTTAGTTCGTAAAATTCAAAATTTTCCACTGCTGAAATTGAGGGGCCTTAGGCATAAAAGGTAATCTCAACGCAATAGCATTAAAGGCCTCATTTACCGAAAATCTGGCGTCGGCGGCCGGCATTGGCGTTGTGAGCGAAAAATCTCGAGCGTGGTGCTCGCAGGTGGTATCTGGCAGCTGCCATGACTGAGCACTAACTGGACACAGGGTTGCCTGACATTACGATTGGCAGGAGCTGTCAACTCGTGCCTCTTTTTTCACACGGGAGTGTGACGTCAGAGTCAGCCTGCTAGGAGCCTTGCATTCACATTACCCCTAGAACACACATACACTTTCATGCGGCTTGATTAAAGCAGGGTTTTATATATGGGCTTGTAGCTTATGCTATCGCTTCATACCCTTAAAGGTGGAGCTTAAGTGTCTCACGTAATTTTTTTCTCTGCTTGATTTCTGAGAATGCATAAACATGGTCTTTTTAGTTGAAAGGCTCTCAATCCATGTTTACAGGCACTTTCGAACTAAAGCGAAGGAGCCAAGTGCACAACAAGCTATACTGTTCATCATTTATATATACTCGTCTTTCTTTTTTTCTCTTGTCGTTTCATGCTGTGGTAGCTCAGTGGTTAGGGCACTTGACTGCTGGACCTAAGGATGCAGGTTCGATCTTCGCTGTGGCAGCTGCTATGTTTCGTTGGAGGCAAAAGGCAAGGCACCCATGGGCTTTGGGATGTCAGTGCACGTTAAAGATCCCCTGGTGGTCAGAATTTTTTGGAGCCCATCACTACAGCGTCCTTCATAGCGTTGTCACTCTGGGACATAGAACTCTGTAAAACCACAGACCAGCTTGTCTTTCATAAGTGGTAGTAAAAAAAATGCATTTCACATTGACTTATGACTCGATCAACTGTAGCAGTAGAAGTGTTTGAATTTTTTTTTTTTTTCCTTTTTGTTGCATATCATGTCCACATGTCATTGTATACTTGAATTTTTCTTCTTTCTCTCGCACCTTTGCGCAGGCTGTGCGGCCACAAGTTCCCCAATGAGCGCAAGCAGCAGACTCACATGGCCGTCGTGCACGAGCAGGAGTTGACAGCCGAGGAGCTGAAGGCCATGACGCGTGTGCGTCACATGCGTTGCCCCGACTGTTCCTTTGCCACTTACAGTGCCCTGCAGTTCCGCCAGCACCAGGCCACCCATACGGGCCGCTACCCCTTCTCCTGCACCCAGTGCGACCGCGCCTTCACATTTAGGTAGGCCCCTTTTTTCATGACCTGCACTGTGAAGTGCAGCCGTGCTGTCATAATAATTACCTAGTCACAACCACAGTTCGGGGAGCTGAAGAGACTTTGAACAGATTTAATTGAAGAACTAAATTAAATGGTTCGGGAGGCCAAAAGTGTGTGCCTTTGACTGTGATGTGTTCTTTGAAAGGCTGCACAAGGAACCTCATGAAGTGAGTCGGGAACACCTGACTCACTTACTGTGCATCTCTTGACAGCTTGTTATTGTCTTTCTTCAGTTACGGGATTTTTGTCTTTCAAAAACGGGGTTTATTTACGATTGTGTGGCAGTAGCTCACAACTTTGCAGTAGGTATGTGCAGCCTAAATGGTGACTGCAATTCGGTAGTGACTGTGTGTGGGCCATGCATTGTCACTCACTACTCACTTTGCATAGCTTACGATTGTAGATTTGGCGATGCGTGGGCAGTCTGCCGCCACATAGAGCCGGAGCAGGCTGTAATGGATCACGCATTTGTATCATCGGAAGTGGCTTGGGAGAGTGTTCGGGGCATCCAAGATTCCACACATCGTGCCCAAGTTCTTCTGGACAGGGAATTTTCAGAATTCGTATCATCCCTAAATTCGTAATAACTGTGTTCGTAATGTCAAAATTCTTCAGTATATTAAAATTGAAAGCTGCTTTGTAAGAGGGCTTTTTTTTCCCAAATGATGAGCGGTCAAGCTCATTGCTTACTCAAAAGAAAAAAAAAAGAATGTCACACTCAAAAAACACAGGCATGCTTTTTCTGAGTTAATTTTATGATGTCTACCCATCAGGTCCATTGACATGGAGCTGTTAAGCTCTGTTAAGCTGTAGGAGAGAGAGAAATAAAAGATTTCCAGCTCTTTCAAGTACCCCTCTTGTTTCGTACCATATTTCTCACTATTTGGTAACAAGCAAAAAGTGCATCGTGTTTTCCGCATTGGTAATTGTGTTCATGTGTTAGCTGCGGCCAATCTCTTCGTTTAATGAGCGAACTGCGCGAGAAAATGTCATTCTTGCACCTGAAACATACATCGCCCATTTCTCGGTAAGTGCGGCCGTTTTGTTTGTTTGTTTTATTTTATGCGGGAACACCATGTGACAAACCTAACAGCAATATGTTGTGGAAATGAAGAGATAACGGGACACGCGGCACATGGACCGCAAACTATATTTTTGCGGTACTCGCTATTAGCTAGTGCCCGCTGGCAGAGCTCGATATATAAGAGAGGGACTCGATATATAAGATGCTGGAATGGAGCCTTGCAAGTGCAACCTTCTCTCTTGGTCAACGAATCATCACAATGCGTCTCCATCGAACACTAGGAATTGCGGAAAAAACCACACCAAGGTTTCTATCATGTCCTATCTCCCTGTGCTAACATTCCGAACGAGACATAAACAACCACTTTCCAAATCGCTTCCTCTACGGGATCTGTGTACTGGGATTCTGCACGCAAGGCATTCTAACGAAAGGCACGTCTTTACGGCGCCAGCCCAAAATGAGCGTTGAGCGAATTTTGCGTTTTGCTGTGCACAACGCCCTTCATGGCAAGCACAGCACTCTAAAGGCCCGAAATAGGATGACGCACATGCTACCCGCTCACATTTTATCATCCCAAGAAAGATAGCGAGGGAGCAGCCTTACGTCAGCAAACTTCTCGCAGCCAGGAAGCAGTGGCCACAGACGGCGACCGCATTGCCGCCGCTCGGCTCTGCGCTTGCTCCACCAGCCGGCTGGGCTGCTCGGTTACTTTTGGCAAAGACGGTACATGTATGCGTGTATGTAATGCATATATATATAGGCCCTGTCTGCGGTGAGAATTTTATTGTTACTTTTGCACACCACTGGACACACCTAGAAAAGTGCTGTGACACTGCTTATAGAAGGGGGGGGACTGGCACTTTTAATTGGATACATCAAAGATAGAACAAAGTTTCACAGCAGATTCACAGTATTACGTACAAAGGCCATTAGTTGCAGTCAGATGCCATGCCAGATGCTGCAAACATTTCGTGTTTATCCTTTGGGGATCTGGGCCATCTCTCTGTGTTCTAACCTAAACTTAATAAAACAAGACCATCCAAGGAAGAAGGTCTCAGAACAGCAGTGGACTAGCCAGTTGGAAGTAATGTTTTATGCTTTCAACTGATAATGCTTGGTCTGCTAGCAGTGTCCTGTGTCTTTTTTTTTTCATTGTTCTTCTTTCCGCTGCTTCCATTATGTCTTAATCACACCAACTAGCCCTCATTGCGACTCTGTTACACTCTTCCATCTGATTTGTGCAGGTTCCAGCTGACGTTGCACATGCGCCGCCAACACCGACCCGGGGGCCCCCTGATATGCCCGCACTGTCCTCGGCACTTTGTCGCCGAGGATGCCCACGCCACGCATGTGGCTTTGCATGGTGCTGCCCATGCGGCCGGTCTCGAGTGCAGCCAGTGCAAGCGACTTTATGAGACTCCACGCCTGCTCGAGAAGCACCAAGCCGCAGCCCACGGGCCTCGAGACAACCGCTTTACCTGCAGCCTGTGCAATAAGCGGTTTCGCACGTCCAACGGTGTCGTCGCCCATCGGCGGGTGGCTCACACGGATTCCAAAGGCGCCCCATATGCCAAGACGGCGGCACAGCAGGCTGCGCTCAAGAACTGGGCGCACCGTCCAGGCAGGTGAGGTGATGCCGGTGCATGTTTTACACTTTTGCCTTAAAAATGTGCTCTTTTCTGTTTTTGTTATGCTTTAAAGAAAAATCCTGTTAGTAGGACGCCAATTACATTTCACTATACATATTCCGAGGCATTTCTCGTAACTATTAGAGGGGTGACATAAGACTTTCGAGTGATAAAAGCAAAAGCGCAGCATGATTGGAAAATGAATGCAAAATTTTGTCAGTGGAATGGTTTGATCGCGGATATATTGAATTGTGTCATATTGAACAATAAGGATATCGCCTTGAGAATCGTAAGTAAAAGTATATCACTGTTGCATACCTTTGTCAAGCTGATAATCATGAGACCATTTGATATCCAGCAAGTGAGGCTTCTCCTTACGGCGCTCCCGTTACCACTTTTCATGATCGGAGCTGGTCAGCTGCACCGTAGCTTTACTTGATGCTTATTTTTAGAGTTTCCTTGAGCAAGAGAAAGGGAACAGGTTGCAATGCCATCTTAAACGTTCTGTTGTAAACCTGTCTTCATAACTGCATAAAAATGTGGCTTTGATGTGCCGGGGTAATAGTAATAATAATCTGTGGCCTTGCCCCGTCAAAGAGTCTCATGTCATTTCTTTGCAGGAAGTATGGCTGCTCACGGTGGAAGCACAGTTGCGAGCCCTGTGGTCGTTTCTTCAAGTTTGAGGGCAGCTTGCGTGCTCATCGGGTCTTTTTCCACGGCATTGAGGGCCAAGCCACCGAAGATAAGCCGTGTCCAGAGTGTGGGAAAGCCTTTCAGTGAGTGTTACATATTGTCGCGTAATCTGCGAATAATGAAGACAGAAGTGTATAAAAGTGCTGCCATACCTCGCTCTAGTTCATTTAATAGTAAATGTGCATTAGGCAAAGAATGCAGCTGGCTTTATGGCTGTTCCTTTGGGACTTGTGATTTGTAATTCTTGAAATAAGGGCTTCATTAAGTATCCACCTTTATAAAACGAGAAACGGCAAATAATGGTTCTACCATACCACACAAAAAAAAAAAGTCTGCCGCGAAATTTTATAATTGTAGTCTTCGTTATTTTGTTTAAAGTTACATTCAAAAGGACTGTATGCCGTCAAACGCCTGTATATCAAATTACCGCTTGTGTCGAACTGCCTCAATACTCCCTTGGAAATCCCATGCAAAAATATAGCTGTGCTATTCGCGCTTATCGAGCTCGCATTAACAGAACATTCAATATATCGAACTCTGCGCCACACTCCTGCTCGTGATGCTTCTTCTAGTGGCACTCCCACGATAACTTTGTGCACATGAAGCCAAATTAGCCGAGCGTCCTTGGGCCCATGCCCGTTAGCGCCAAAGCTGTAAAAATTGCGTGATGAGGTGAACGCCGAGTCCGCTTGAAAATGGCCTTCGGTTTGGCATGCGTGTTCTGAATGCAACACTGCTTTTTTGTGGGGAAGCCAGTGTTCTGTGCACTAGACATGCTGTGAAGCCAGCCTACTTGTTGAAAAGCTTGCGACTGCTCTCTTGTGGTCTGCACTTGCTGCTGAAGGTGAGGCAGAAATCAACATTACTGATTAATTAAGTGATTAACTGTGCTATTAATTCATTTCTATTGCATTTATAGTGTACCAGTATCGATCACAGCCCGGCAGTGGCTTTTTTCAAAGTACTATTCGTTGCTGCAGCTTTGATGCGAGCCCCAGCTCTAGTGGCATTTCTGCTGCGAGCAGTGCGAACTCCTACGCCCCCTTTGCCCCCTTTTAACCCTGGTGCAAGGTGCTGCTCAGCATGTGGGTGCACGCGCGTGCCGCATGGGTTGGCGCACTAGTATTTATGATGTGCTTTCCAATATGCCGGCAGGCAGCATCTCACTGCTGGAAGTGCATCCCTAACATTAGTACACTGTATTCATGCTTATGGGTTACAGAAGAGCTCAGCTTTTGGCTTGCTTTATATATGGAGTGATCAGTATAATGAACTATTTCGCGATCCCCTTCAAATTTTATATACCTGGGTTAACTGGAGTGATAAATTGATGGTGAATACAGAATCAGACTGCAGTGTGTTTGTTATGCAATGGATGCACAGTGCAATGATGTGTTAAATTTGCAATGTGAATACTGTGCAGTAAATGTGCGTATGTGCAATGGGAACGCGTTTGGTTTTATATGATAGGGCTAAGATGATAATATATTGGTCCTGAGTAATTATCCACCATGTTCAGTCCTGGCCATGATAATGTGGAGCACGTCTCAAAAACTGAAACTTTTGTTGCATGTAACCTTGCGGGTGTTCGAAAGTGCCTTGCATATACTAGCACGTGCCATTGGTGCACTCGCGCATGGACTCAAGTAACCTTAGCTTTTTGTGGAATGCATGAGAAAATTTCAGACACACACATGTTCTGTAATATTCAGAGTGCAACTGTACAGGTTAAAGCTTCATATGCCAGTGACTACTTTGCATAGCTTTGTTTTTGAAAAATGAGTATTTTGGCACTGTATCTGACCATAAAGAGCTGCAAAGAAACTTTTGGATTTGGGCGGCAATCTAGTTCTTTTTGATGTTAGATTGCATCATGCTACTTTGCATGATATGTAACGGCAGTGGTGTGTGGATTTTAACATCTGGAGTAATTTGGGCTATGGGGAATGCCATGTTGGATGACTGCAGATAAACATAGGCCATCTGCGAATCCTTGACGTGCACTATATGTACAACAGGTGGGTGCCGTTCACGTTCACCGAAATGGGGAGTGGTTGTTGATTAGTTTGTTTTTGTTTTTTATGCCTATGTGCAGTTTTTGTATGCTTTTAGTCTGACATTTATTTGACTTTTATTTTTTTTGTATTCCACATAGTATGGTTGGTTGGTTTGTGGGGTTTAACGTCCCAAAGCAACTCAGGCTATGAGAGACGCCATAGTGGAGGACCCCGGGAATTTCGACCACCTGGGGTTCTTTAACATGCACTGACATCGCACAGCACACGGGTGCCTTGCTTTTCGCCTCCATCGAAAAGCTGCCGCCGAGGCCGGGATTCGATCCTGCGTCCTTGGGAACAGTAGTCGAGCGTCGTAACCACTGCGCCACCCTGGCGGGTATTCCACATAGTATGTCACATGAATCTTTGTATTAAATTTTTCATTTTTTGATAAACTTCCTGGACGGTACCTAATAATATATCTTTGTAACCTGATCTAACCTAGCCTAATTTACCTATATACAAGTAATGCACTCTGGAAAAATTCAACTCTGCCTACTAATGAGGTCCTTCTGTTGTAGTAATTTGTTTATGTTCTTTGTTTTGTTTTTTTAATGTGTAGGTTGTGTTGTTTCCTTCTTTAACTTTATTTTTGCTTTAAGAATGGGTACAAAATGAGTTTGTCTTCAAACTTTTCAATGCTTTGGGTTTCTTTGGGTTATTTTTACATTTTGGAGACTCATTAGCTGGGAGCATTTTCTCTTTTGTAGAACAGGAAATTCTTTTATTTAACAGCATTCATCAGAAGGAAGTCTTCTGCAAGAAAGTTTTTACAGACTAACACACAGTTTTTATTATACTGTCATTTTCTGTTAAATTTTTTTCAGTCTGCATTACTGTCTACAGTGGTAGCCTTTCATTGTTTCTTTGAAAACCTTCTGGGCGCCCTAGCTGCACAAACAATTTCTGAGCATCACAGTTGCTGATACACACATGCAGAACAGGGACAAACGTCGTCAACAGATAACACTCTTATACAGTGATGCCAGCCTGCATTCTGCTGTCTAGCTGTTTTTATTTTTGGTTCTGGAAGTGAAACTTTGCCTGTAGTGACAACATGAGTTACATTAACAATTCACAGTCGAGGGCTTTTTGAAATGGCTTTGAAAGTGAATTTGGTTTTGCTGAGCTACTCAATCGTGCTGGGATGTAAAGGGGGAAGGTGGGAGTAAGAAGGAATCGAGGAGGCACTGTAGTATAGGCTCTGGATTAATTTCGATAGCAGCTGAGTTCAACAATTTGCAGTGGCAAGTTTCATTTGGTAAGGTTGTTTTTCTGGTAAAAACCAGTCTTTTTAAATCTCTCTTGGTACTCGGAAATGGGCAAGGATAGGATTTCACCCCAGAACAAAGAGCCCTATCTTTATTTTGCAGTAGTCCATCCCTAATTTATCAGACTTGAAGAGGATTGCAAGATATTTGATGCATTGATAGTCTGATAGCTAAAAAATGGCACTTGATAAGCTTATATTTGTAACTTTGAAGCGAGAATGTTCATGTTAGCTAGGCACTGGTATTTTTAACCTATCTCAGTAGGCCTAGGAAAGCAGGCGCCTGTCACGGTCATGTTTCAGAGGGGACATTCATGCCATTCTTCTATTCTTACAGAACAAAACCTCAGTGGATGATGCATATTTTGGATCTACTGTAGTAACCACTACATGAAGTTGGATATTCATTACGATGCTTGCGAAAAAGGCTTAATGTACCCAGCAGCACTGCCTACTCTCTGTGCTTTACCTTCTTCCTTGTGCAGTGTGCTTTAACTTGAACAGCTCTTTTCGTTGTTGTTGTTGTTGTTGTTGCATTCTTTTTGCAGGACTGAGCTAAGCCTGGCCATGCATCTGCGTACACACACTCAGGAGGTCAATTTCAAGTGCAGCGTTTGCAGCAAGGTCTACCGCAGCCGCTGCAGCCTCAAAAAGCACATTGCCACTATGCACCGCTCAAGCCTGCGGGTGTTCTGTTCTATTTGCAACCGGGGCTTCCTTAACCATGCCTCCATGCTTCTGCATATCAAGTTTGCACACAAGGTTGGTAGTATATGTGCACAGTAAGGAAGAGCTTTGAAAAGAACTTCTTTCAGCTTTTTTTCTCGGCAAAGTTTTCTATTAGAAAAATAAAACTAGGACGGGGCGAATTGCAAGTACTTGCAGATTATGACTACCGGTATCGCTTAAGAGGAAAGTATATAACAGTTGCACCTTTCTTGTACTCACCGATTGGGTTGAAACGTGGAGGTTAACCAAAAAGGGTTCTACTTAAGTTGAGGACAACGCAGAGAGCTGTGGAACGGAAAATGGCCAGTGTAACATTAAGAGGTAGGAAGCAGTCAAGAAGAAATGAGAATGGGCAGTGCATGTAGTATGAAGAGAGGATAACCGATGGTCACTAAGGGTAACAAATTGGATTCCAAGGGAAGGAAAGCATTGCAAGGGGCAGGAGAAAGTTATGTGGGTGGATGAGGTTAAGAAATTGGCAGGGGTCAAGTGGATGCAGCTAGCACAGGACAACAGGACTGGGTTAATGGGAGTAATATGGGAGAGGCCTTCACCCTGCAGTGAGTATAGTCTGGCTGATGATGTTTTCATTTAGTGCTGTGAAAATGGTTAAAAAATTTTCCTGCCACTACATTTAAGTTTATGATGTCTATACGGAAGAGGATATTGTGGTCGTCGTTTTGAAGTTAATGGCAGTGCGGCATAGCTTTTGGGATGATCTGCACCTTGAAAAAAAAAAAATCTGTGCATGCAATTACTTTAATAGCATATTGCAAGTATAACCACTTCAGTAAGGAGCTTGATTTTCAGTTATAGGGGCTGTACTTGAGATCAGTGATAAGCACACATGATCTCCAAGATGAGGATGTGCTCCTGAGCAGTGCGACAGCATGAGCACTTGGAAGATGATTCTGTATGTTGGTTCCGACAAGCACCAGTCTACTTGAAGTTTGGAATAGTTAAGTCTCAGTGTAGCTCATGTTTTTAGCAGAATTTTCTCACATCTTTAAAAGAGCCGTGCTTTGACATATTTTTCAATCATCGACCGGATTGTTCGGTGTCTAAGATATGGTCAGCTCAGTATTTGGACTGCAGCCTAAAACAGTTTGTGACAGTGCTATTATCGATAGGCTCCTTTTTTTTTTTCTTTGAGACTTGAGCCTGCCTGTTTTTTTTTTTTTGTTTTTTTTGTCATTCTCGTCTAGTTAGAAATATTGGTTGGTGACTTTTAACGTGGCATTTTTTGTTACCTGGCTGTCAGTTTTGTTGCAGTGTGTATGACACTTTCTACCAATGTGGGGGATAGTATTGTCGAATGTCTGAGATTAGAACCTGAGTGGAACAATGCAGGAAGAGAAAGCTTTAGCCAACTCTGCATAAAGCAAAGGTACCGACGCAGTAGCTTTGCAGTGCGAGGAAATAAAATATGTGGCATGACATTCAACCTGCTTTATAGAAGACAAGCTGAAACTTGGGAAACAAAGCAAGAAAGTTTGCAGTTTTTGTTTTCTGTTCGGCAGCGAACCAGCATGTGAAATTACCTGAGCTCATGACGTTCTGACTGTTGTTTACCAGCGAACATAACCATATCATTTATTTTGGCTGAAGGTTTCATTTATGGCAGCATCTAATTTTATTGAAAATTTTCTTTTCCAAGGGCGATGCCAAAGCAAGTGCTGCAGCTGAAGCGGCTTCATCTTCACAGCCCTCTCCAGTCACAACCACATCACTCCAAACTGTGGTCTCAACGACAGTCACGGATCTGGGAACGTCTATGGCACCCATTCCAGTTGTGACCTCAGTGTCTGACCTGACTGCCATGTCAACCATGACCTCAATGCAAGACTTAATTACAGTGCCAACTGCGTCCTCAATACAGGATGTGGGTTCCGTTCAAGATGTGATTTCTGTTCAGGATGTGACCTCCATTCAGGACGTAGCATGCGTTCAGGACGTAGCTTCACTTTCAGTGGGAGCTTCAGATACAGTTGATATCACTTCGGCTTCGATTTCTGTTTCACTGCCGATGCCAGCTTCAACTCCAGAAGCTATAGTTGAAATGGAGGAGCCGGCACAGGAGATCACGGAGCTGACTCGTATGGAGCCCGGGAGCCAAGAGCATGCCGCAGTGGAGCAGCTGTTTGCTAGCATTCAGCAGCCCACGGATCCGCTGCCTGTCATCGGCGGGGGGTCACCACTGACTGTTGCTGGATCCACGCAGCACATGCTGCACATGCTTTCAGTATCCCAAGTTGAGGAAGTGGTCAGCGATGCCTGCATGACACAGAATAACTGCCCTGGTGTGTGGTAGAAATAGAGAGGCTGCATGCGTAATGCAGCCATTGGTGACACTTCTACACTGTGCAGTTGTGCAGAGTTTGGCAGTGTCATTCTGTGGAACCCAGTGAAGAGTCGTAGCGGTAATCTCACAAATGAAATCTGGTGTTGCGTTGCAGCTGTGTTGCGTTGCAGAGATTTAAAAGTTATGTTGCATTTTCATTGCTTAGTTTAGTTGCTCAGTTTATTCTTGGTATTACTGTGCAGGATCACTGCTGACAGCACTGTTATATAGTCTTGAAGCCAAAATGGACAAGTAGTGAAAAATATTCTTATTATCAGGTGTTATGTGTTCATGAGCACTTTCATTATATAAAATTGGTTTATCGTCAGCAGTATCTGAAAGAGCCAGAAGCAGGGCTGAAATTAACCAGATTGATTCCATAACGGGGCTTTTAATCAAAGCCCATTGATGTTATTAGTCCGTACTGATTACTTATGTAGTGTGTACAATGTGCTGCTCAGTCATTACAATAAATTAGATTGATCTTTTAATATTTTATTGGTTGGTATTACATCAACACCATAACTGCACTGTGTTATGATATAGAAGTATGTACAGTTCATGCTGAAATAAATGTTTGCATTGCCCTTGACTTGTATTCCAGTCTCCTTGGCCAAAGCGTTTTTGAATCCAGTGTGCATAGAGTTGTCTTCTTTCTTGATATGTCTGGGTGAACGCTGCCCAGTATATGTCCCATGCAAAGCGATGGCCACGCCACTAATGGCGAAGTTGAAAGTAAATCTGGGAGCGGAGCCTGTCACGTCGTCTGCTAACTGTGTGTTTCTATGCAGTCCTCGCGTCATGAATTCATCTTTCAGCGGCTCTTGCATATAGTTGCAGCATCAACTGCATCTGCTGCCAGTCCACTGTGACGCAAACTACGGGGCATCTCCAGCGATAGTTTTTGCTTGGGTAAATGTTCAAAAGCTATAAAAAATGCGCCGGAAATTGTATTTACTCGTCCCATCTCGGCAAGCAATACGACCTAGACCGTAATGTTTCAGTTCACTGCACTTTAACGAGTCGCTCGTCATTCCTGTCTCATATTTCGATATGGAAGCATTTCGGATAATATCGGCGCATTATCCTGAATTTTCTGAACGTCGCTATTATTCGCTTTTCGGTACAGAAAAAATAATATACGTATGTTGGCTACCGAGTAAACTATTAATAGTTGATTTACTTTGTGCAGTGCCGCATATTTTTATAGGGCTTAATTTTTGAAGTCATTAATAGTCATTAATACCGGTAAGGCATTACCAGTATGCTCAATGTATTCCGTACAGCCGGCCTCCAGCTCAGTTCATCGAAATGCCAGTTTGGTCGCAGCCAACTCGCCATTCTTGGACACATGGTTGACGCCTCTGAAGTGCTACCTGATCCGGCTAAAATTCAAGCCGTCAAAGACTTTCCGCGTCCCCAGTCTTCGAAGGATGTGCGCAGCTTTGTCGGCCTCTGCTCTTACTTTCGCCGCTTTATCAAAGATTTTGCCCATATCGCTCGTCCTCTCACCGACCTACTTAAGAAAGACACCGCTTTTACATGGGGCCCTGACTAGCAAGGTGCGTTTTCAACTCTTTTAAGCTTACTGACGTCTCCCCCCGTCTTGGCTGATTTTGATCCCTCAGCTTCCACTGAAGTTCGAACAGACGCCTGCGGATATGGGATCGGCGCAGTGCTGGCTCAACACCAACATGGCAATGACCGCGTCATCGCATATACTAGCTGCCTTCTCTCCAACGCGGAACGCAATTATTAGATTACTGAGCGCGAGTGTCTTGCCCTTGTATGGGCTGTCGCTAAATTCCGACCTTACTTATTCGGCCATTCTTTCTCAGTTGTCACTGACCACCACGCGCTTTGTTGGTTGTCATCTCTGAGAGATCCCTCCGGCCATCGTGGTCGCTGGGCTTTGCGCCTTCAAGAATACTCCTACAACGCCGTTTACAAGTTGGGGCACCTTCTTCAAGATGCCGATTGTTTGTCTCGCTATCCTGTAGAACCCCCTGATCTCGGTGACGCAGAGGCGATTGATTCCCTGTGTATTCGCCCTTTCTAACTTCTCCCAACATAGCAGGCGAGCAGCGCAATGACCCATTTTTAAGAGCCATCATTGAAGACCTGGCATCTGGAAGAACAGACTCTTTTCTGCAGCTTGTTTTTTTCTTTTTTTTTTTTACAGGATGGTATCATCTACCGCCGTAACTTTCATAATGACGGTTCTTCTCTCCTGTTGGTGATTCCCAAAAAGCTCCGCTTATTGAAGAACTCCGCGACCTGCCCACAGCTGGCCATCTCGGTGTGTCTCGCACTTACGACCCAGTACGGCTTCGTTTTTTTTTTTTTTTTTTTGGCCGGGACAGCGTCCGGCACTACATCGCTGCCTGCGACACGTGTCAGCGGAGGAAAGAACCATCTCGGTCACCAGCTGGTCTTCTCCGACCCATTGACGTGCCCTTGGAACCATTTTATCGTGTTGGGCTTGACCTTCTTGGCTCCTTCCCGACGTCACGGTCGGGTCACAAATGGGTCGCAGTGGCAACCGATTATGTAACACGCTATGCCATCACCCGAGCTTTACACACGAGCTGCGCTACGGATGTCGCTGACTTTCTACTACACAGCGTCATTCTCCATCACGACGCTCCTCGCCAATTAATCACCGACCGCGGTCGCTACTTTTTGTCCCGAGTTTCTGAAGACATCCTGCATTCATGTTCTACGAATCATAAGCTCGCGACCCCGTACCATCCCCAAACCAACGGCCTTACCGAGCGCCTCAACCGCACACTTACGGACATGTTATCTATGTGTGTATCACCTGATCACCACGACTGGGACCTCGCGCTGCCATATGTAACCTTTGCTTTAATTATTCCAAGTACGACACGACGGGTTATTCACCCTTCTTCCTGCTCTTTGGCAGGCACCCCGGTTTACCTTTGAATACGCTGTTTCCGATTGCTGGCCGCCCCATAACTACCTACGCACTTGACGCCATTGCGCAAGCCACCGAAGCGCGCCATGTAGCCCGTAGTCGGCTCCTCGCCTCTCAGACCTCTCAGAAGTCTGCCTACGATATAGGCGAGATCGCCACGTATCCTATGACCCTGGGTCTTTAGTTCTTTTATGGTCTCCTGCACGCCGCATTGGTCTCTCGGAGAAACTTTTGTCCCCCTACAGTGGCCCTTATCGGGTGATGCGCCAAGTCGGCGATGTGACGTATGAACTTGTCCCTCTTGTGCCCGCGTCCTCCTCCTCTCGCCCCACTACTGACATTGTCCATGTTTCGCACCTGAATCCATACGAATTCATGCCTTCTTTGCCAGTTTAGCGCCGGGACGACGCTTACACCGCCGGGGGGGTCACGTTATGCGATGACGACGACGAAGTGTGTCCTCTTGCCTCGCGGAAGGGACAAGGTGATGACGGCGAAGTGGGGCTGGTTCCGTGTTGCTGTTTGCTGCTATGCCAGTTCAAGCTGTGCTGTAAATATACTGTAAATACGTCGAGTTTCCACGTAACAATATACTTCACTAATTAGCTAATTAATGAGTGATTAATTAATCGATTAATTACGTACTTAACGATAATTAACTCGTTAATTAAATGCTAATTAGCGTCAGTTGCGTATCATAATGCGGCATTCAGGCTTTCGCCTTTCACTACTTTAGTCGCTAAAGTCTCGTAATTTTTGCCTATACTGATCGGTCGGCTGGATATCGCGTAGGGCGGCCGGGAGCTTGTGGCTCTCGGCGACTCTTCCCAGCCCACCAGCCCCTTTTGCGCAGCCGGGTCCGAGCTGGACACCGCGATCTCAGAGCAAATGTAGAGGATATGGTGAAAGTCTGCTTTGGATGCCCCACAGAGGGTGCATGCGGAGCATTCCATGATGATATCACCTTGACTGCACGCTTTGCTGCAAGCTTCCACGTACGACTGTCACAGAAGGAGGGGCATGGAAATAACGAAAATTTCGATAGGTTGTACATAGAATGCCAGTTTGTTCGTGGAATCTACTTTGTGATCTGTTTTATCGCATGTTTCTTTTCAAAGTAAGGCCGAAGAAATATCCAAAACATTGCAGAGGAAAATTGTGCCCACCTTTCTAAACAGCGCTCACTAGCTTGACATGCACGATCTCGCGCTTATCAATAATCTGAACCTGCGCTTTCCTTGTATGGCTGATGGCCAGCACATGTCGTCAGCGTGATAGGCCGTACATAAAATCTGTTGACGGCCTTTTCGACAGGTGGTGGTGGTGAAAAAGCATTTGTTTGTATATTGACAGACAGGTGTCAGCAGGATTTAAAGACCCCCCTGTCCAGGGGGGGGGGGGGGGGAGTCTGAGACCCCCCACACTTGAACGTGTGAATACAAAGCAGGCTGCCATATAATTATTCTTGTCAATGGTTTTCAGAACATAGCAGTTAATTGTAATAATGAGCAATAATATATTTTTATCTGTCTCTCTGTCTCTCCCTACTTATTCCCCTTTCCACCTGTACTAGAATTAGTAGAGACCATCCTTCAATGGAGCCAGACTTTAAGCACTGAAATCTGATAGAGTGTGATGGGGGGGGGGGGGGGGCTAGTTGGTAATGCATTATTGAAAAACTTAACTGCGTCAAAAGGACGGGACAAAAGAAGAAGAACGCAGGACGAACGCAGACTAACAACTGGTTCATTGCACCGACGCCTCCTTCCTTCAACACCAACGCAAAAATCTTTAGCGTCTAAAGGAGTGAAAGGCGAAAGCCTGAGGAGTCTCATCTTGTCTAGCGCTCCTGCCATCTGCAATCCCACACTTAACGCGCAAGCACGGCCGGTCTCGAGAGAGGGCGCGCGCTCTTTCTTACGGCTAGGGGTGAGGACAGCTGCGTCGTCTGCTACGGCGGCCGCCATTCTCGCGCCCGCGGCATACAGGTTTCGTTCTCGTGGGGGGAGGTCTGCTCGCTTCTGGCTTGCCGCGGGCGCTTAAAGTAAGAAAAATAAGGAATATTCTGGTGCGCTTTTGTTTTACATGAGAATATAATACTTAATTTTGTTGGAGAGCCTGCCTTGTGCTTTTAAAAACAGGACAAGCAGCCAACATCAAGGCGTCGACAGTAACAATGAAAGCGGGTATGCAAGATATGCGCCAAATATGCCAGTGAAGCTCTCCCAGAATCTATCGCTAGAGTTCAAAACCTATCTCTTATGCACTGAACCCTTTGGTGCGTGGAAACAGCAACCCGTCCCAACATAAATTTGCGTCGTCAGGTCGCTTACTCGAGTAAAGCGACCATACTCCTAGAGAAGCAGAAGGAAAAAAAATCCTGAAAACGTTTATTTACCGAGGTTTGCGATAGATTCCGATGAAAGAAACCGTTACTAAGCAGAGGATCATGAAATAAAAAGTTTTGAGTCGCTTTTCAGTTAAATCTCGATGACGGTTATGACAAGGCGTATTCTGCATACCACCACGGGCATTGGCAGCCCTGTTGGTGTTATCATTCCTGCGCATGTTTAATGTCGAGAACAAAACGCTTGAAAAATGCCACAATCCACTGCGTGGAGGAGGGGGGGGGGGGTTGAACATTTATTTTAGATCACATCTCCCTCAATTGAAAGCATTTAATTCTGTTCACTTGTTTTGTAGTTAATTTCAAACTACTAAGTTTATTAGAACTGCTGGAACACATCGGGTGATTTCTGCCCAAGCTTCTTTGGCGTTCTTTATTAAATTTGTAGCTATGAATGTCCCAATACAGGTGACTGCAATGGATGGGTAAGAAAACTGAGCAGACGCGGTCAATGACACAGCGTCTTGGTTTCGCACGTTCTGAAAAAAAAAAAAAACGATTATCAGCAACGGTAATAAAATATAAGCACTCGCCTGTTCGTCTTGGTATACCTGGATGAAAACAAAAACTGTTACCCAAGCAAACATGAAATCGTTTATTCAGTGGTTATGAAAACACACAATAAAGTTACCAATATTTCTGCTTATGGGAACGCGACCATTATTGCACTTTTTCAAAGTAGACATCTATGTTAAATAGATGACTGTAATTGACGAAACAGTTGTGATTGCATATATACATAGATGCAGAATTCAGGTTTCGAAGCAAAACTTTCGCGGAACTTCATATTCCGGCTTGGTTACGCAAGGCTGACTCCAGCACAAGTTTTGCTTCCGTGGCCACTAGAATGAGGGCTCGGAATTTGGCGATGATGAATTCGGAGCCTCACTCTGGCATACGCAGCAGTCAACATTTTTCTTATTCGCTCTTTGTGAGCCATGCAAGTCTTCACAAGGGGCTTGTCTATCTGTTCAAGATATGCGATCAAAGAACGAAGTGGCGACTTCATGGTGAAAAATGTGCCGGTACACCATGAATTGACGGCGGTAAAATGCTCTTCATAGTTTTTCAATGTTTTCATTACATCCCTGCTAGGATATACGAGGTTTTGTCCATCCCTGACGTACTCCTTGAGTGCAGTGAGGGAAGCATACTCATCGTCAGGGTTGCCAAGGAGAGCAGCCTTGCACTGCGCACAAGTTATGCATTTTAGAATTCCTTTCAAAATAAAACCGCCAAGGTAAAACAAGATACGGCACTCGGTTGACGTGAGCTCTTCAATGAACAGGATTTCCGAATCATTGATTTCATCGATTTCGTTTTCTGTACCTTCCTTCTTGGCGTGTGCAAGCAGATCGACAAGGTATTCCCGGTCGTCAAGCTCGTAACTTGTCGACCTAGGAGTGTGAAGAAAGTGGCTGACGCTGATGAGTCGAAGTGCGCACTTCAAGTCGTACGCAGTGGGCACTGGCTTCATGAGCCGCACCACAGAAAAAAGGTTTTCTAGGCAGTCTTGCAACAGCCTGCTCGTGAGAAGGAATTCATACCCTTCACTGCCAAGAAGCACATCTTGAAGGCGAAGGACAGCCGTTGTTGCAATTAGGACCCCTGCTTGCGATGGCTTCCACTGAGATCCAGTGCCCATTTTGAGTTCTCTGATCGTGTCTATTGCCATACGCAGTGTGTCTAAGGCGGCATGATATTTAGTCATGTTTCTGCGGCTTAGCGCCATGGTGGGATGACGCGCTGACATAAGGGCGTACCACCTAGAAACGAGGTCCATAAACCACGCTGTTGTTTCGGCCTCTGGCTCAATCACTCCTTCTTTTATTAGGAACCGAATAGCTGGCGGGGCTTCGCGGAAGAGCTGGACAGCGACTCCAACTTTCATCTTGGTGAAGTGTCCACCACTAATGTGGTTTTCTGATAAATTTGGTGCTACCTTAAGTTCATTGGCAGCATCATAATCCAAGACGGCCTGTACATGCTCTAGTTTCACCTTCGAGGAAGGCAATCCGTTCTCGCTTACTGTATCATCACTCAGTGTGAAAACTTTAGAGCTTAGAAGTTGTCCTTTCAGGTTCTTAAGGACATGTGCTGGGTCAGAGATGAAAAAAAGTTCCTTCCCATCTAGGGTTGGGTGGGGTATTGAGCACGAAGTTGTTGAATGGCGGTGACTCGAAAAGCCAAATTCTCTCCACATAGCGCAGTTTGCTGCACCCATGTCACAGGTGACTACCCGTACTCTTAGAGAAATCTGGCTGCATATCTGAACTATTTCCAGGACATATGTCTTGAGTACAGAGCCGTCCACGTGCCTACCAGTAAATTCATAGGCTATCACTTGCTTCCATCTTTGGTTTACCCCACCTAGCATAAAGACCAAAGCATGGTTGGCTGCCTCTCCAGGCTTCGAGGGCAAGGTCGTTCCTCCCAAAAGCACGTCTTCTCCACGGTCGAGTTCAAATCCGGGTGCTATCTCCATTTCATCTAGAAAGAGAACGCAGTCTTTTTCCACATCCTCCATTCCCTCTGCTTTGGACCTCATTACGTCGATCACTTCATGCAGGATACCTGGCAGAAACTTCAGGATCTCAATTCTTCTTGCTAACGTTCTGCTTGATGGGAGAGGGTAGCCAATCTTTCTGAGCGTTTCATACCCAGTGGTTCCACACGCAAATTTAATTTTTAGGCCTTGCTTTACTGTTTGCGCTGACCATGAATTGCCACGATTGTTGTTCCGAGAAAGGGCACGAATTTGGTCTTCATTTAAAAACTTCGTATTTCGTGAGAAATTAGCTGCCTCTTTCTGCAGCTTACGATTCTGCTTCTGTAGTTTTTTTACAGTGTTCTTAGATTCTCTGTGGTGTTGTTTCAGCTTATTATTGGCTGCTGTGAGATCTGCTATCTTCTTCCAAAGCTCTGCTGCCCCAGAATCAAAGGGTTGGGTCGCACGAGCCACTGCAGTTTCTTGAGGCCGTACATCCGTGGTGGTCGAAGTAAATTGCTCACTAGCATTGCTTTTTTCTGTAGCCACCAATGTCCCATTTATCACTCCGTCTGACGATGAATCTGCTGGAGGATCTTCTTGCGTATTTAAGGGAAGGACGTTTGTCACTTCTGGTGAAGAACCTTGTGCGGCAGCGTCATCACTAAATAATGCAGGCATGTGCACACTTCGGTCCCTCGGTGGTCTTCGCTCTTTAGGAAGTTCTGGAAGCATATAAATAAGGAAAAATAGCACATTACATATTTAAAATAGTGGTCCTTTTGCAAAACTCCGAAGTAAGCTTTTCTGCATTGCAAAGGACTCTTCACCATGGCGGCCCATCCTAAACGTCAGGTGCAGCTGTTTTTCACCCTCCTTCAAAAAAAGGAGTGGCTAGGCAAAACTGGTTCTAATCCCTTTATCCCGACAGCGTATCGTGTGAAGGAAAGGAACGCCGCATTGTTCAGACTATATATGTTTGCAGCATTCTACATTTTTCTGACTCCAAAGCTGGTTTGGCGGCCAAGGTGAAGGAATTTTGCTGTGCCAAGAAGCTGACCTCCAAAGTTTTGAAAAGGGTCCATAGAAGACGCGGCAGAAAATTTAACACGTATGCAAATCAACCACTTCATCACGTAAAATTTTCAAATGTAGACGACGAGGCGATAAGCAACATGGTAGCAAACACCAAGGTTAGGAGGTATCTGACCTTTGAATGGGAACACCGTTGGGACAGCATTGGGCTTGAGTTTTTTCCAACCGTCCGCGCGGTTTTGTTCGAAGCTCTTGTCTTCGAAATGAGCCTGCAGATGAATGTGTTATTGGAATTAGCCCCACATTGCCTGCTCGAGAATGAAAACAACAGCACGCAAGACAACAGCGTAGTCCAAATATATCAGTCGAATCAATCGAATGAGCTCCTTAATCTGCACATAACAACATATACTGTTTATCTCATTCACTGAATTAGTGCGGTGTCGTTGGGCGAAGCATAGGGCTAACAGGCAGCGCAAGCTACCCAACGCAGCATACGTGTCAAAAACTCAAAAAATCGTAAGTAAATGAATTCATGTTGGCTCCTAGACGACCCAGATGCAGAGTAATTGCCACAGCTTATGTGCCCTCGCTTGTGGTCGTGCTCTGTGCCTTGATTCGTGCCGGCCGCGGTTCTCTGACAAGCGCCTCGTAAAGGCAATTATTTTTTAATGAACAGAAGCGGCGAAAGCACGTTTGGTACGCATTCACGAGCTTAAACATTGTGTCATGCAATTTCGGATGCAAACAGGCAAGCAGCAGACAATGACCGGTTCGGCGCGGAAGCGTGCCTTTTTATTTACGCCGAGCAAGACGAATAGTGCGAAAATGACATCTGACCAATACAAATCTTGTACTACACTTAGCTGGCTAAACGCAAAAGCGGTAAATCGCAACAAAAACAGCACTGAACCAACATGCGGCACTTACACTACAGACACATGAGGAGCTCGTCGGTTGCCACTTGTCACGCTTGATCCGGACCAGCCACAGAAGCCTTCTTTTCGGGTCTCTGGGAAAATGAAACATCCTCCAACCATTTCTCGCATGGTTGGAGCATTGAGGAACACAACATCCAGGCATTGCACGGCGATGAAAGCCGCGCGAACGCAGGCACTTAGCAGTGACGCCCGCACGACAGCAGAGCGGCGAGGTCGGCGCGGGCAACACAATGGCGGAGGGAGCGCGCGAAAACAGTTTGAGGCGGCGTCGAGTGGTTCAAAGGGTGACCTCACCCTAAGCGGGGGCGCGCGCATCGAGGCACCCTACTTACGGCCTTTTCAATCGCCGCGGCAGCAATGGGAACTTTTCTCCTTGAGTTACGCTCTCCGCCGCCGCAAGGGGCGCGACCTGCTCACTGTTCGCTCCGCATCTGCTTCAGCGGCGGCGGGTGGCTCCTGCCTGGCTTAATTCGCGCTGTCGCTCGCTTGTTTCGTGGTGAGTGGAGCCCCGAAATGAAAGAACACGGAAGGTAGATACTGCAGCAGCATGTCGTCACCATACTACACACGTGAACCGAGTCTTTATATCAAAACACTTTCGCTCAGCAAACGTTCGACAAGCATTAGGCATGCATGGCGGCATGGTAGTTACTTTTGTCCATTTTAATCCGAATTTTTCCCAAGCCTGCACAAGAATAGCAAAAAAAAAAAAAAAAAAAAAACAATGAGCAGTGATCACATCGAAGCTTCTTCAAGGCTAACATTGCAGCAAATCGTCTGCAACAGCAAAACCGTCTTTCAACGCTAGATGAGAAACCATCCATATATAGGTTGAGTTTTCAATGTTGTTATAATTTATATATTAGCAAATGTGTTGTATTTAAACATTATTTTATTTTACAAATACACGCTGTTTTAATAAAATTTTACATTATATCATGCTTATTATGAAAACAATAAAGAAGTGGTTTGATATCCATGACACTACTTGTACTGGAAGCGGTAAAAAGAGGCTAATAAATGACGCAGCTGGTGATACTCGATTGCAATGGCTGACAAAAGAGTTTACTTGCTATATCGAAAGCATCCAAGAAACTTCTAAAGCGTTAAAGAAGGAAACTTTCACTGAAGAAACATTTCAAGAAATGCTGTTCATCACGAGTTATACTGTACAAGTGGTAGAATACCTCCTGGGGAAAGGTGTTGGCTCCGTCCTCACCAGGAAACTCAATAGTGGCCCCATTGAGGCTCTCTTAGGGAAAGTAAGGCCAATGTGCGGAGAGAACTACATGCTAGATGCGAGGGCCGTAACAGCGGCTCTTGACCACGTTGTCAAGACGGACGTTTCATCTTGGAGCAATAATCAAGGCGGTTTTCGTCGATGCCGAAGAAATCATTTCTGCTCGGCCACAATCAGTAACCGAGGAAATGAAAGAATTATGGTGGCATCTCCTGTCATCCCATTACTGTCACATGTTCCGGTTTAGCTTACGTCGATGGATACATTGATAAGTTAATCAGTGACCTCGGGCGTGACGCTGCGCTATCTTTCTTGAAACTAGCGAAAGAAGCAGCCCCATGTACATTCTTCTACGAGGACAAGAATTCTAGTGGACTGCATTATCCGAAACCAGAGTTTATTGCCCTATTGGATAAGGTTTTCTTTTTTTTTTAAAAAAAAAAAAAAAGAACTCGTGCATCTACCACACACAAATGCTCTCGAAGTACTTCAAATTCGTCATTGCTGAGTTGCCCTGAAGGAATTAACAACAGCTTATAAGGTCCGCTTCTTTATTATCTCAAAAATTTATCAGAATCCTTCTTGTCATTTATGCCAAGAAAGTGACACACAGGAATTACAGGCCAGCTCCCTATATGAACAAACCGGCCAGGAAGATATTGAGACTGAATTTTCTAACCGCAGGTCACATTTGATGAATTGATGAATATGTAGTACAATGTATAATTTTGAAAGACAATTTCTTTATTGTTTGCCGCTCTTTTCAATTGGGCTTAACTGTTCATGCCCATTTTCTTGATTAAAATTTGTTGTTTATCTGTGTATTAAACCGACTACGTCTGTTATACACGTACGTGCGTCAGTCGCGAGACTACATATACACAGTATTCTGTCTTTCAACCGACTGATTTGTTGTGAACGAAGCTAGAACAGCTCACTCCACTAGAAAACTGCAATTTTAACTATATGTATTCATATTTTTTTTCTCTTACTCTGAATCTGAGACGCGCCATGAATTTTCGCCGGTGCCTCTTTTGCTCTAAACGAAAACAGAAGAGGTTGACAGAATCCCCAGCCAGCAGTTTGCCATGCACTCACGTCAGGTCGCGCTGCCCCTGCTTACAGCTTTGGAAGGAACACTGCATAGCCTGATAAATTTATTTCTGTACAAAATTTAGGGGCAAAAAATGATGAAGTGTACCAGCTTCATTCGACCGTGCTCGGCCGCACTGACGAAGGCGCGCGCGCGCGTGAGCGGTGTTTATATTTTATTCCTCGTACACGACAAATCTTAGATGCTGATTACGGCATCTTTGTATAAATCATAAGAGGTGAAATGTCGGGACCTGCCGGTGGCAACTGACGTGGACGGAGCGAAGAGCGAGCGTGCGTTTCCCTTGCGCGTGAACGACGGTAGCAGAGGCGCAGCAGTGGGGCGGTGGCGACCCCACTCAGGCGCGGCGGGCGATGGAAACAGACCCCATCGGTGAGGCCGTAAGAGAAGAGCGCTCTCCCCAGAGACTGGCCTTGGCGCAAGGAGCGCCACGCGACCGGAGCGATTGCGTACTTTCCAAACGCACACTTGTCGGAGAAAGCGTGATAGATACTGCGCCTTTCCCCCAGAAGTCTCATCTTGTCTAGCGTTCCTGCCGTCTGCAGTCCCACACTTGAACGCGCGCCAAGGAATTCCACGCGACAGCAAAAGAGGGGCACACTTTCTCCACCATAGCATGAGCCATTAAAGGGTTTCGCCTTAAAATTAGAGGGTCTCTGAAAGCGTACCCTTCCTATCCTATAATTTGCCTCTCATCGTTAGCCTCTTGCCAGCATTCGTTGCAGTGCTACATATAATTATATTTGGTTTACAGGAAAGGAAAGGCGCAGTACCTATCACAAAGTTCTCCGGCGTGTTTGGACAGCACACCATCGCTCCTGTAGGATGGCGTTCCTTGGCACGTGTTCAAGTGTGGCATTGCAGATTGCAGGAACGCATCCCGCCTCTGCCAATCAGAACGCCGCAAAAGCGGGACACACTTTATCCACGACAGTATGCGCCATTAAAGGCTATCGCCTTAATAAACCAGTTGTTAGTCTGCGTTCGTCCTATGTTCTTCTCTTGTCCCGTCCTTTTGGCGCAGTTAAGTTTTTCACTAATTTAAGTAGTGGTTCGACAAGCGCCAACGCCGCTCGGTGCTTACGGTTCGCAAAATGGCATTACCGGGCCGTGTCCCGCCGCGCGGTGGTACAGTAGTTTAGATGCCCGTCTACTGCGCCGGAGTGCCTGTATTCTATCCCGACCGCCGGCGGCTGCGTTTCGATGGAGACGAAACAGGGAGGCGTACGTGTGATGTGCGATGTCAGTGCACGTTAAAGATCCCCAGGTGGACGAAATTACTCAGCAGCCCTCCACTACGGCTCCATTTTCTACCCCACCTCCCGCCCTTCCCTTACTACTTCCCTTACTTCCCTATAGTTCAGGTGTCCGCAGAAACAAGTGTGACAGATACTTTCCGTTTCCTTTCCTGTAAACCAAAATTATTATTATTATTATTATTATTATTATTATTATTATTATTATTATTATTATTATTATTATTATTATTATTATTATTATCATCATCATTAAACACCGGGCGGTGAGCATTGCATGCGTACGCGCAGCGGCCGCGTTCACTACGCACAATCTTTGTAACGTTTATTCGAATGAACGGTACTTCAGGACATGTTGGATAAAAAAGAAAAGGCGGACGTCTGAAACTGCCTCATTGAAAGACCGCGCTGGTACGTGTATCCAGCACGGCTCACGCATGGGCGCCCGCTCGGCACGACGCATCCCGCGCACTTTGTATCTCATGCGGTAGTTTCGAATTTGCTGCGTCGGTTGTGAACGCTCTCTTCACTGCAGCGAACTGCAGGACCATTATTTTGACTCACACCAGCTACACTATAGCGTAGCATAGCTCCACTGCAGGAATTGCTACACTGGTGTAGCCGGTGTTGGTTAAAGAAATAGCCCTTATTGCATCAGCACGAAAAAAAAAAAAAAATCACGTAGCACGTAAGCATGCCGAGGGGTAACTGAGTAATTTTCTGAGGTTCTTGAAATTGAAGCTATTCTGCTTTATTGTGAAAGCGCACTTCAAACACCTTTGGATATGACTGCCATCCTTGCGGACGAGTTGAACTATCACTTAAATTTCATGCGGAATTTTGACTACCAAATCTAGACGCTCATATCAGTCAAGAGTTGTTGTGCTGAGGAGGTCAATGTCATTACGCTGATTATTATTGAATTGCGGCAACTTATATATGAGGTAGTCAATAATAAAAAATTAAATAGCACTGCAGAGTCTGCATTGGAGCAATGCGAAAGCACGGATGCTGCTGTAGGTTGCTTCTGGTTGCTTAATTCACTTTTTGTTTGCCCATTTTAGTCTTTTGTACTTTCCAATTGGTTGGTTGGTTGGTTCATAGGAAGGGAAAGACGCAGTATCTGTCACACTTGCTCTGTGGACACCTGAACCGCGCCGTAAGGGAAGGGATGAAGGTGGGAGTGAAAGTGGATAGAGAGAAAGGGGGGCCGTAGTGGAGGGCTGCGGAGTAATTTCGACCACCTGGGGATCTTTAACGTGCGCTGACATCGCACAACACACGGACGCCACTTCGTTTCGCCTCCATCGAAACGCAGCCGCCGAGGCCGGGATACTTTCCAGTTGCACATCAATCCCTTTCTGTGCCCTTTTTTTCGGCTTTACTTCCGGTTGCGTGACGTCACATCCTTGACGTCATATCCACTACGGCACCCCTTTCTCTTTCCGCTTTCACTTCCGCCTTCCTCCCTTCCCTTACGTGCGGTTCAGGTGTCCACAAAATAATTGTGGCAGATACTGCGCCTTTCCTTTCCCGTGAACCAGTTATTCTAATTAATTACCTAATTACTTTTTTGGCCTAATTATTTTATCGGCTACAACGTTACGTCACTCTCTATCGATTGACACCACCCATTAACCTCTAACGCTTCTCAATTACTCACAACTGCGGCGGACACGATTTTGCGGACACGTTCTGCGGACACGTTCTGCGGACACGGTCTGTGAACACGGCCTGCGGAAACAATCTGCGGACACGGTCTGCGGATAGAAATCTGTGAACATAGCGAAGTAATGCTTTCGCATTAAAAAGGGCTGAGCACGCGGTGGTACATGCACGCACTAAACACGCTATGTCTTGCCGACTGACTGAAAAACTTTATTATTATTTCGCTATGTTCACAGATTTCTGTCCGCAGACCGTGTCCGCAAAATTGTGTCCGCAGCAGTTGTGAGTAATTGAGAAGGGGTAGAGGTTAATGAGTAGTGTCAATCGATAGAGGGTGACGTAATGTTGTGGCCGAAAAAAATAGGTCAATAAGTTAATTAGGTATTTAATTAGAATAACTGGTTCACAGTATCTGCCACACTTATTCTGTGGACCTAAACCGAGCGTAAGGGAAGGGAGGAAGGTGGGAGTGAAAGCGGAAATAGAGAAAGGGGTGCCGTAGTGAATATGACGTCAAGAACGTGACGTCACGCAACCGGAAGTAGAGCCGAAAAAAGGGCTATGAAAGGGCATAGGAAGGAATTGGCGCGCAATTTGAAAGTATCAAAGACTAAAATGGGTAAACAAGAAGTGAATTAATGTGAGGTAGATAATGTGATGTCACGCAACCGGAAGTAGAGGCGAAAAAGGGCATAAAAAGGGATTGGCGCGTAATTTAAAAGTACCAAAGACTGAAATGGGCAAACAAGATGTGAATCAAGCAACTTGAAGCAACCAACAGCAGTATCCGTGCTTTCGCATTACTCCAATGCAGATTCTGCATTGCTCTTTAATTTTTGAGCAAAGATAAGAGAGGAGGATGTGTAGGTGGGGTTCCTAGTCCGGGACTCCTGCGGCTGCCGCTGCTCTCCGTGCGCGTGTCATGAGGGCTCGCTGGGCTCCTAGTCCAGAGCCGGATAGGGCAGCCTCCCACCCCTCAATTGTTGGCACTGCATTGGGGTCATCAAGTGGATTGTGTGGGCAGGTCCACACCATGTGATGCAGGCCTGCCTTCTCGTCGCAATATTTACATTTGCATTCGCAGAACCCGGGGTGTATTGTGTTTAAATGGGCTGGTGTGTTATATGTACCTGTCTGCAGGCGTCGTCATTTAACTTCCTCAAAACATTTCTGGTAGACGCCCTCTGTCAGTGCTGCTCTCCAGGATTTGCGATGGTATATATTCAAAATAGTGCCGCTCGCATTGTAGCTCTGGGTTGGGTTAATGGTTTCTTGAGCTGTCTTGTTGCGTTTTGCCAGCAATTAACACCACCTTCGCGCTCCTTCAGAATCATTAAAGACAGTACAGAAATGCTAACGTTGAATCAAATCCACATGTGGATTTGATTCAACGATAACATTTTTGCTTTTCTGTAGATTTTCCGTATTTCTTGTTATTTTTCACTGTGTATAAAAATTAGTATTCAGCAATTTTTTGTCCATTTCTTAATTTTTGGTTTCTTTAGGAGTGTTAAAATGAAATTTGGAAGCACAGGATCTACAGCGATCGAAGTAAAAACTAAACGCTGAAATTTTGCCGAAATAAAAAAAGGCGATCGATTTTGCCCAGAGTACCCTTTTGTGCGAGTGTTGCAATAGGCAAACATTTCCGTAAAAATGTAGTTTTGTTTCTGCTACAGAATATAGAATGTTCGCTACAAAATGCCATTTTATTTTTCTGCTACAACACCTGAAAGTGCTCTTACAAGTTGCCTTTTCATCTAGCTGCTAGCTACCACTGGAACCTTAGACGAGCTAAGGCGCCGCAGCGCAGTTCTGGCGCGAACAAATCCAGTCAAGAAGCCAAAAATTGTAGGTGTTGAACTATCGCTGAATAAAAAGGGAAGGACCTTTTCAGTGCAAGAGCCCAGTGTTTCGATCAGTTACCGGAGATAGTCTGTGCAAAATGCTACAGTGACACGCGCGCCGCAAAGCAACGAAAATACAAATCAAAGCTCTCTCCTGCTCTCCTTCGAGAAGCCAGCTTTCCCGTTCCCTGCGCTGGCCCGTCGAACCGCAGCTAGGACGTATTTGCCGAGAACGACGTCCATTGGTCCGTCACGCTGTCTGAGGGTGAAGGATGGGTGTCTACCGCTCGCTGCGCGCTTTTCCCTCGCCACGGCCAGACTGAATCCAGCGGCGCGCGCTCCCTCACCCGTTTTTTCTTTCTTTTCGCTCACGCGCAATGCCACGCCCCACCTCGGCCAAACGCGGAGGAAGAAGGCGAATTTATCTTGCGGAGGCTATGCGATCTCGGGTAGGTGAGTGAAAAACCTTTGCGAGGGAACGGAATGAGAGAAGCACGACAGAATCAGGTGATAGGCCGTCATTGCACACGCCACCGCTGGTGGTGGACGACGGCTGTTGTTGCGGCGCGCGTCTTTCTTTCCCTCTTGCTTTTCTTTCTTCTCTATATTCTCTTCTATCTACACGAGGCAGTGGAGGTGGCTCAGCTACAGAGCCAGTAGCAGGCCCGTGCATTTTCTTTTCCTTCTTCCTACAGCCACAACAACTGCGGTGGCTGTAACTGCATGTTATTAGTTACTATTTTCAAAAACATTTTGCGGCCTTGCGTTCTGGGGGCGAAGTCTCACAGTCACCGGGGAAGGAGATATTTTCGACCGGAAGGTGGACAGTGGGCCTTTAAAGGCCGATTCACGCGACGGACCGGCGATCCGCTGCCCGCGCATCACATGTTCACACGTCACTACTATGCGAAGCGCGCCGTCGGCCTGTGGAATAACCCTGCGGACGCGGCCTGCGGATGCGGTCTGCGGACAGAAATCTGTATATATCCTTGCCACGTGCGTGGCCGCCTCTATTTTCCGGTTGTCGGTCGTTCCTGTTGTAAAATTAGTTCTCTGTTATGTTACATTCCGTGATGCAACGAGACATTTTGCAGAAACTCCAAAAAGTGTAGCAAATTAACGTTGACACAGGATGAAAGCGGAAGTGTGGCTATGTGCTGTGAGGTCCATTTGAACGCTAGACAAGGTGAGACTTCCGGTTGGTCGCTTCGAATTTGGCGTCTGGTGACTTCACTTCTCTGTCGATCAATCTGGGCCCGCATTCCGTGTTTGCGTCGTTATCGAAAGTGTCGCTATCTCTCCGACCTCGAGTAATCTGATTGGTGGAAACCCCGGAATATGATGTGACCACCTCTTCCGGTTCTGCATTGACAACACCTAGTTCCGGCATTTCGACCAATCAGATGACTCGAGGTCACGTGAGATAGCGACACTTCGATAACGACGCAAACTTGGAATACGGGCCCAGTTGTGCCGCGCGCGGACAGCTTTTCTCGACGACAATTTGGTTTGTGGGGTTTAACGTCTCAAAGCATCGCTGCTGCCACTTGGACCTAGTCACGCTTCCGAACTTGGTGAGCTTCTCGGAAACAAGATAGTATATCTACATTGTTCGGGAATGTCAGCAGGCTCTCTGACATGGCTGCGTTCTCTATCCTTAACGAGAGTGCCACACTGCCTGGCAGATTCGCCCGACACCACGGTCGCAGGCCTCGCCCGTTGTTGTTGTTGTGGCTGTAGGAAGAAGGAAAAGAAAATGCACGGGCCTGCTACTGGCTCTGTAGCTGAGGCACCTCCGCTGCCTCGTGCAGACAGAAGAGAAAATAGAGAAGAAAAGAAAGAGGGAAAGAAAGACGCACACCGCAACAACAGCCGTCGTCCACCACCGAAGCTGCGGCGGGTGCAATGATGGCCTACAACAGATAAAAATTCGGTGGCACCGCAAGCGGCGGTGACCTACCTGTCCCAGCCCCATCAGGGAAGATGATAGCCCCAGGTGGATTGATTGATTAAAACTTTAATTTCCACCGATTTAGGAGGCCCCCTACTCCCCGCTCCTGGCACGCAGGCCTGAGGAACGGGGGCTGGAACCTCCATGACTAAGGACTGGCGAATATACATTGGTTATTCGCGGCCTCAGCCGCCAGGCGGACGGCTTTCTGCTGGTCAGCGGGGACGTCGCTTCGCAGCAGGGTTACCCAGGCTTCTCTACTTTTAATGTTGTCCCTAGCGCCCGGAGACTTAAGGCATTCCCAAAGTATATGGTCGAGGGTCCCCCTCGCTTCGCAGGCTTTAAATTTATCGTTTTTTTTTTTCTCATCTATCTGGGTGTGAAACAACCAGACAGGGTTAGGGAAATTTCCGGCTTGTAATCGCCGCCAGGCTATGGCCTCTATTATTTAAGCTAGGATCCCCGGTGGCGGCGTCAGACGTCTTCCTAATCTATAACTTTAGATTATTTCTTTATAGGTTTGCAAACGTTCGTCCATCGCCTGGCAGTCGGGCGGCTCCGCGTTTGCGCGGAAGTAGAGATCTCGGGCTAAATCATGGGCCGCCTCGTTGCTGAGGACAGACGTGTGTGCTGGGACCCAAATTTGGGTGATTTTGCGCTTTTATATGTGACGCATTTACCTAGGTTAAATGAAGGAGCAACGCAGGTGGAACTTCATGAATGCGACAATGTTCTCTGCCAAATTACACAAAGAGAAGTTCATTAATCACAATTCACATAATACATATACATGGTGCAAACTACAACTCTATACCTGCAGCAGGTTCTGCGTGCACATCCTTAATCTTCCCCCACCAAGAGCGCTAAAGACGAAGCCATCTACGCCTGCTGCCGCCTTGATGCTATGAAATAAAACGCGCTGTGATGTGCAATTTTGCCTGAAATTATAATCAGTAGTTTCAAATTTTAATTCTTGGCGGAGAGTGCTATGCGACCAAAACGTTGCGCCTGTGTCAGTACTCTCAGTTGTTATCAGAGGTAGCTTAATTAGTATTGAGAAGTGCTTTACGGACGTTTGAGACATTAAAACAAACAAATTTGGGAGTGGCTTAGCTCTGCTATGCCTGAAATATACATAGCATAAAGCGCCCGCGGCAGTGCGCTCTGGGAATTCAGTCTTCCGGGCCGCGTTTTGGGTTTGCACGGTACGGTGGCTCCGCAAGAGACAAAACGACAGAAGAGACGAAGAAAGCGTGCTGTTCCGATTAGCATCTACCGCCCCCAGGAGCCGAGCGGCCTAGCGATTCGCGGCGCATTGTTTTTAGAGCGCAGCTCTTTGGCGCCCGTTCCTGGGTTTCGCGGCGGCGTCGGCGTTTTCCCTCGTAACCAGCTCCACTTTCACTCCCACCTTCCTTCCTTCCCTTACGGCGCGGTTGCTGTGTCCACAGAAAACGAGTGAGACAGATACTGCGCCTTTCCATTCATGTGAACCAATTATGAAAGGCACGCTTCACAGCTCAAGTGGACTTTCACTCTCACCTTCCTTCCTCCCCTTACGGCGCGATTCAGGTGTCCACAGAAACAAGTGTGACAGATACTGCGTCTTTCCATTCATGTGAACCAACTTTGAAAGGCACGCTTCAGAGCTCAAGTAGACTTTCACTCTCACCTTCCTTCCTCCCCTTCCGGCGCGATTCAGGTGTCCACAGAAACAAGTGACCAACACTTCGCCTTTACATTCGTGTGAAACAATTATGAAGGGCACGCTTCACAGCTCAAGTGGAAGACGCGACCACAAATGGTGCACACTGCAAAGATAATTCATGAATAATGCGAGCGCCCACACCGAACTTCAGGGTAACATGTGCAGTAACCGAGAATTCACACACTCACAGAGAAAAGCATCATATTTTGATGTAGCTTGCTTATATACACCTAGTTCACCACGGTAAAAAAAAAAAAAAAAAAAAACGCTTTTCAAAATATGTCTCGAATGGCATCGTTCCAGCATTAAGCTCTTTGGCGCCTGTTCCTGGGTTTCGCGTCGTCGTCGCCATTGTCCCTCGTAACCAGTTGTCTGTAATTGTACATATATGTCTTGCTCGAATTAGTTGCCTAAATCTATAGAAACGCTGAAACAGCTGACGAGCTGCGCTCAAATTTCGCATTAGAAAGTACCCTAATCGTCGTCATTTTTCAATGGGCGTCGCTTCCGGGCCTCTCTCGCGGCCGCTCTAGGAAAGCGTCTTGTCGGGACGGTACATCGCTGCCCCGCTGGGGTGGTGCAGTGGTAAGACGCCCGACTACTGTGCCGGAGTACCCGGGTTCGAACCCGACCTCGGCGGCTGCGTTTCGATGGAGGCGAAACGAAGTGGCGTCCGTGTGCTGTGCGATGTCAGCGCACGTTAAAGATCCCCAGGTGGTCGAAATTACTCCGTAGCCCTCCACTACGGCTCCTCTTTCTCTCTTTCCACTTTCATTCCCACCTTCCTTTCTTCCCTTACGGCGCGGTTCGGGTGTCCACAGAGCAAGTGTGACAGTTACTGCGCCTTTCCCTTCCTGTGAACCAATTTAACTTTATTTTAACATCGCCCGCGCCTTGTCGAACACAACCAGCATTTCATAGAGAGAGAGAGAGAGAGAGAAAGAAAGAAAGAGAGAAAATAACATTTATTTTCACCCGTCAAAAGGTTGGCGCGGATCCGAGGCGCAGCTCTGTCCCAGTCATGTCCTCCCCTCAGCCGTCGACCTGGATCTCTAGGATCTGAGCAGCTGCCAGGGCGAGGCGGACTTCATGTTGTCCTTATTCGTCCTGTTTGAGAAGTAGTGCCTCCCAGGACTCATCTGTTCTGTCAAGTTCTCCAAATCTAGGACAGTTCCATATCATGTGGGTCATGTCCGCTATACCATCGCAATGTTTGCACCAGGGTCTAAAAATGTCCGGGTGCAACTTGCTGCAAAGCTGGGGGTTAACGGGAATATTCCGGTTTGTAGCTTGCGCCACATAACCTCCTCGCTTTTAGTGAGTTGCTTACATGCTTTTGGAAATACTGATCTGCCTAATTTGTAATGATTTAGGATATCTTGGTAGGTATTAAGGTCATCATCGAACTAGGGGCTCCTCATCGCGCAAGGGGTACGGGGTTGCGTATAAGACCTTACTGGATCCAGGAAGGCAGCTAATCCTCGGGCCAGTGCGTGCCCTTTCTCGTTCCCCCTCAACCCCTGGTGCGCCGTTGTCCACATGAGCGCGGCCAGCTCTGCCAGTGGTGGGCCACTGGCCAACGCTAGCCGTGTTTACATGAATACTACAGCTAGCGCATCGCATCGCACCCGGTTCCTAGCGCATCGCATTCATGCATGTAAACAGGGGTAATGTGCTCGGAGAGCGCATCGCATTAATGCGCCAGGCAGGGCTGGATTGAGAGGGGTAAGTCTACTTTCTTCGTGCATGTAAACCCGGTCGCATTGCATTAAGGAAATGATGGCGGCGTTCGGCGAAGCGGCGGCCGCTCGCCTCACCACCAATTCGTCTTTGCTACTCCACTGTGACTCGCGTTCGCTGCAAACGAGTGGTGATCGAAGCTATTCATTTGTCTGAAGATTCCCGCACCACGCAGTTTTGGCGGCAAAATGCCTCAAATTTTAAGATAGCTTCTGGAAGCGGACAGGTAATATGCTTAGTAAGCGTTGTTGGCTGTCATGGACTGAAAGCGCGGGATATTCAAATACCTTCGGGCTGGATAAACAAAGGAGAAGTATTTAATTTCGCTTCATACGCTGTTTTGGTATTTATTACAGTTTCCATTTTATTCTGGTATGTATAAAATAAATATTAAATGAATTTGAAAAATTTGCAACCTCATGCCACTAATGCTTTCGATATGCGACACTGCGCGCCGCCACCACCCCCCTAGAGATGATGCGTTACATGTAAACGCTGTCGCATCGCATTACCGTGAAGCGCAACGAAATTTCGATTAAGGTTCGATTTTCCGGTGGAAGACAAGGTTTATTATTTATTTTTTAAGTATCGATTCAATGGTGATCGGGCATGAGACTTCTGGTTGGTCGCTTCGAAGCTGGCGGCTCTCGTGCATGCGTATAGCGGGCGGCACAGACTCGCGCGAAACTCGGCTCTGAAAATTACGAGGGACTTAGCTACTAAAGCAGTGAAAGGCGAAAGCCTGAGTGCCGCATTCTGCTACGCAACTAGTACAAATTAGTAATTAATCAATTAATTGGTCGTTAGTTAAAAATTATTTGACATTGAACATGCAAATAATTGATCCCTTACTTAATTAACAAATTAGTCGTTAATTAGTTAATGAATGAATTATTATATTAGTAATTAATTTATTTATCAGTCATTAATACGTAATTGACCATTGATTGGCATATGGCCATATAAGGCACGCATTCGCGCATACTTTGGTGGTGCTCTGTGATTGGTCGAGAACTATGAGGTCATTCCGTCTCGGCCAATCAGAGCCGCCGCAAAAGCGGGACTAATTTTGTCCACGACAGCATGAGCCATTAAAGGCTATCGCCTTAAAATTTGGCTGTGGTTTGACCAATGACCATCCCGAGTAGAATGAGGAAGCAACTGCGGCGAACGCGGCGACAGCGGCCCCTCTGAGTCACCGCGCCGCGGAGGAGTCTGCGGCGGCCCCGGCCAGGCGATGCCCAGCGCGCAAGCGTGCTTGGTTGGTTGGTGTGCACTGTGTGACGTCATTCCCTCCTGGCGCATGCGCAGCTGGCGTAGCGGCGACGGCACCTCTGAGTCACCCACGCAGCGGAGGAGTACCGGAGGCTTCAATGTGACTCTCCAACTGTGCTCCGCGTGACGTCACTCGCTCCTCCCCCATGCGCAGCTTGGCTCGTCGGAGGCTTCGCGGAATGGCTCAGCGACTAACGTAGTGTTGCTTCCGTAACAAAAATTGGCTGTGTTTTAGCTCTGGTTAAAACCGGGGTAGAGTAGCGAGAGCTAGATACACCTGGCTACGCTTAGGTTTCGCTTGAACTTTATTAGTTTATACCAAATGAAGACGCTCCGGCGGTCAGTAAAGTAGTGAGACTTCGTTTACACTTTGTGGATATCATGATTTCAATCGGCAGAGTTTCGCTGAAGCATTAAGTCTAGACTGTTTCCCCATTGCGTGGTGGTAGTCGGTTGTAGTTTGCTCGACTACAGCTGAAATCGTTCTTCGGCGGATTGAAGAAACGTCAGGTCGTCGGTCGGGTCGGGTCGGATCGGGTGCCATAGGGGGCAAGCGCTGCTGCCAGTGCTTGTTGTGGGGTCGAGGAAAACTCAAGCCGTGCTTGAACGGCTTTTCCTTTGGCTTCTTTTTTCGCTGTATAGTGAGAAAACAAAAGAACGAATGAATGATGGTTGGTTGGTTTGTGGGGTTTAACGTCCCAAAGCGACTCAGACTATGAGGGACGCCGTAGTGGAGGACTCCGGAAATTTCGACCACGTGGGGTTTAACGTGCACTGACATCGCACAGCACACGGGCGCCTTGCTTTTCGCCTCCATCGAATGAATGAAATGTGTTGTGGCAAAAGCGTCTGTTGCGCGGTGGTCTTAACACTACAGCACTAGTTTTTCTCTATTTTCACTCCCACCTTCCTCTTGTTGTTGTTGTGGCTGTAGGAAAAAAGAAAAGAAAATGCACGGGCCTGCTACTGGCCCTGTAGTTGAGCCTGATTTCCTGATTTATTTATATAGGAAGGGAAAGGCGCGGTAACTGGCTCACTTGTTTTCTGTGGACACCGCAACCGCGCCGTAAGGGAAGGGAGGAAGGTGGGAGTGAAAGTGGAAAGAGAGAAAGAGGAGCCGTAGTGGAAGGCTTAACGTGTGTGCAGTGCAAAACATTTACTGACACTGAAATGATTTGGGAAAGGGAGGTGCATATGGTTATGGCGCTTGGTGGCAGACCCTATTCCAGGACGCCATTGGCCGCCGCTGCTGCCCGAGCTTTCTGGACCAGGGCACGCTAAACCTGCAGGTTCGAACTGGACAGGGCCGCCTCCCAGCCCTCCCTAGTTGGTTGTCTTATAACTTTTATATTTGTTTTGCTGGCAGGCACACATCATTATAGGTTAGCATACTCCCCGCAGAATTTGCGCCTACCCGTAAATGTTGGGTCCACGTGTTTTAGTGTGGCGGGATTTAGAAGACACCCGGATTGGAGCTGTCTAAGGTGGCACTCCTCAGATCTGTCGAGACCTTTGGCCGGTCCCTGTAGTGCCCTCCTGCAGAGGCGTAAATGATTTGTAATCTCCGTATAGTCATGAGCGGGATTGGTATGGTTGCCGCGGTAGAACCGGAGGATTGAGTGGAACCTCGGGGGAGGAACACTCGGGCAGCCGCATGAGCGGTCTCGTTCCTCTCCATCCCTTGGTGACTGGGCACCTATATAATGTTTTTTATTGGTAGCCGAATCTGAATTGCTCGTATGTGCCAACAATATTCTGCGGGCAAGTGGCGCTATCCTACCCCGCACGTAATTTCGGTAGGCCTGTTGCGAGTCCGACATTACTTACGTTGCGTGAGAGTGGGTGGCGGCCAGTACAATCGCCACTTCCTCCAACATTAGTGCGTCGCTAGTTTTGCTGCGGAAGCAACACGACGATAGTCGCTGAGCCATTTCGCGAGGCCCCCGATAAGCCAAGCTGCGCATGCGCGAGTGACGTCACACAGAGCACAGCTGACGCGCCGGAGCCCCCGCCGACAGCCCTCCTGCCAGCTCCCTCTGCGGAAAGCTGGCACCAACTCCTTACCAAACCCGACAAGAACACACAACTTGCCCTTATTTCGTGGACCCAGGATGTCGCTCCCACCTGGGGGCCACACAGGACCCACCTGCCCTAATTCACGACATCTGGGGCAAATAAAGTTGTTTCTCTCTCTCTCTCTCCTCCGCGGCGCGGTGACTCAGAGGTGCCGCCGCCGTCGCGTTCGCCGCAGATATTGCTTCCGCAATTCGACTCGGGATCCATTGGTCAAACCACAGCCAATTTTTTTTTTTTACCCAGGGCCCGTTCATCTGCCTTCCTTAGTGCACAACAGCAATGGTGCAGAGGCCGTCCTCGACGGGACCCGCTGTATCCGTAATATGTGCCTGCTTACTGCCATAGTTATATTGTATGAATTTTGCCCTGGCTTCCCGCATTCCCCGATTATACTCCCAATTTATGTTTTTGGGGAGCGCCTTAACCGTCGAAGTATTTTTCCACACTTCCGGGATGTCCACTCTGTTTTCGGTGGTAGGGACAAGCCCGGGTGAGGGTCCTTTGTGATGCCCTGAAAGCGACCGGCAAAGGTAGGGATGCTGGAACGGCGTGAAAGCCGACCTCGGAAACGGTTAGTAGCCGGCGAACGATTCGCCAAGTGCTCACGCGGGAAGTATTGGATACAAGGCCCTCCAGCACAGGTAGGTCACCGCCGCTTGCGGCGGGGGCTAGCCTGCCACCGAATTTTTATCTGTTGTAGGCCGTCATTGCACCCGCCACCGCTTCGGTGGTGGACGACGGCTGTTGTTGCGGCACACGTCTTTCTTTCCCTCTTCCTTTTCTTTCTTCTCTATTTTGTCTTCTGTCTGCACGAGGCAGCGGAGGTGGCTCAGCTACAGAGTCAGTAGCAGGCCCGTGCATTTTCTTTTCCTTCGTCCTACAGCCACAACAACAACAACAACGAGGCGGAAATAAGCATGATGCAATGGATGGGATTAAAGCGAACTCAACGCTGATAAATATACCTTCCAACATGCACTGCCGAGCGAAAGCCGGGGAAATGTATCCATCAGGGTGCGCCAGATTAAAGCCATGACCACTTGCTGAGTACCTTGGAGTAGGTATGAACGTTGCGAAATCTACCTCTCAGTACTTGAACTAGAGTCGGGGTGGGGGAATTGGGCTTGGGGGACGGGGAACCTCAAAACCGGCTTCATGTAGGGAACCTGTCTCAGATGCCGAAAGCTTGGCAAACACCTTGTGGTGGTGGAATGATTTATAAGGGGCGAGGGCCGCATATTCGGCTAAAAGCGAGTGCTCGCCCTCTACGGAGGCTCGTATGGGAGCCAGAGGCGTAGCCAGGGGGAGGGCTCATGGGGCTTCAGCCCCCCACGAAATTTTTGTGCACTGTCATACACTGCAGACCAAAACAACCCCCAGAGCCGGAAATCAACCTGCACTTTGTCTCCAGTATGTCCTTTCACGCTCAAAAAGAGATTTCGGCGGGAATAAAAAAGCGAAAGGTGCATTTAGTTTTTTGAAATCGTTCATTGGACTATACAAAGGACAAGAAGCCACACTATCAGACAGGCTGACAAAACACGCAGAGGTGGAATGCTTGGAGAAAAAAAAAATCTAGGAGGGAGCATGACGCCACATGAGCAGCCTCCGCAGGCCAAACTCGATCTTCTCACGCCGCGCTGTCTTTCTCCATCTCGGGCCTCTTCGCACTGAATCTCGGTTATTTTTAGCCGCTATGAATGCTCCGGTGGAAAGTCTGTCGAAGCGGTCTGCTGAGAGTCCTCGTCTGTTCGTAACACTACAGTTTGTTAGAGTGCAGATGCTGCATTATAATCAAAATTATAAGCACACTGGAGAGAGTGCAGGCAACCATTTTACCAGCGGGTCCGTCAGGAAGATTACGTATTCGAACTAATGCTAACTGCAAGGCTGGAAAACTGGCTATGATCAGTTTTCAATTCTGCATTTAAATTAATTTTCATCTGAAACAATACATGCACAGGATACACAATGGAACGAAAGCCCCGGGCGGTACTGTCTTCTGTACAATCTTTGCATCCTGGCATGCAGAATTTATGGCGCAGTTGAGAGGTTACAGGATGGTGATAGGTATCTCGATACGGAGGAGGCTGAGCATCAATGTCAGCCCCCCTCGAAAATAATTTCTGGCTACGCCACTGAGGGAGCTCGTTTCGAATTGTCTGTCAGCCAAAATCTTACGCTCTCCACATTCCCCTCCAACCTCCCATAACCCCATCCTTATACCTACTTCTCCTTTCTCTACAACATATCCCTTCCGCTGCTTCCCAGGGGAGATACGTGGGGCCTCCGGGCGCCCGCTCCCTCGGCTGTGGGTCGCTGAGTAGCACTCACCCCTTTCAATTAATAACTTCCAATCAAAAACTTGTCTGAATGGACCTTTTCATTTATATCGCCAATACCGTAACTTTCTCTACCCGCGATACATTAGTGGTGCGGGAGGAGTCTGTCTTTGGACTCCATCTTACCTTATGTTCATCCTCTCTGGACGTCGGTCGCGATTGCCTTCGTGGAGTTTCGAAATTCGTTCGTGGAGGTGGTCGAAATTACTCCGAAGCCCTCCGCTACGGCTCCTCTTTCTCTATTTCCACTTTCACTCCCACCTTCCTCCTTTCCCTACGGCGCGGTTGAGGTGTCCACAGAAAACACGTGAGACATCTACTGCGCCTTTCCCTTCCTATAAATCAATCAGTTTTTTATGACTCAGTTAAGGTTTCCGCGGTGATTTGTGGAAAAGGAGACGCACTTTCTGGGGGTGGCAGTTCCTGGCCCTAGGGGGCTGGGACGGTAGGTCAACGCCGCTTGCGGCGGGGGCTAGCCAGCCACTGATTTTTATCTTTTGTAGGCCGTCGTTGCACCCGCCACCGCTTCGGTGGTGGCGGACGACGGCTGTTGTTGCGGCGCGCGTCTTTCTCTCCCTCTTCTTTTCTTCTTCTCTATTTTCTCTTCTGTCCGCACAAGGCAGCGGAGGCGGCTCAGCTACAGAGCCAGTAGCAGGCCCGTGCATTTTCTTTTCCTTCTTCCTCTACAGCCACAACAACAACAACAACGCGGTGATTTGTGTGGCAGGGTGGCAGTTACTGGCCCTACGGGGCTGGGACAGTAGGTCAATGCCACCGAATTTTTATCTGTTTTAGGCCGTCATTACACCCGCCACCGCTTAGGTGGTGGATGAAGGTTGTTGTTGCGGCGCGCCTCTTTCTCTCCCTCTTCTTTTTCTTTCTTCTCTTCTCTTCTGTCCGCACGAGGCAGCGGATGTTTCGAACCGCCCCGCCGGGGTGGTGCAGTGGTAAGACGTCCAACTACTGTGCCGGAGTACCCGGGTTCGAACCCGACCTCGGCGGCTGCGTTTCGATGGACTCGAAACGAAGAGGCGTCGTGTGCTGTGCGATGTCAGCGCACGTTAAAGATCCCCAGGTGGTCGAAATTACTCCGTAGCCCTTCACTACGGCTCCTCTTTCTCCCTTTCCACTTTCACTCCCATCTTCCTCCCTTCCCTTACGGCGCGGTTGCGGTGTCCACAGAAATCAAGTGAGACAGTTACCGCGTCTTTCCCTTCCTGAGAAGCAATTAATTTACCAATTAATTAAAAAAAAGGTTTCGAACCTGACCGGCGGCTGCGTTGCGATGGAGGCGAAGCGAATAGGCGTCGTGTGCTGTGCGATGTCAGCCAGCGCACGTTAAAGATCCCCAGGTGGTCGAAATTACTCCGTAGCCCTCCACTACGGCTCCTCTTTCTCTCTTTCCACTTTCACTGCCATCTTCCTCCCTTCCCTTACGGCGCGGTTGCGGTGTCCACAGAACACAAGTGAGACAGTTACCGCGTCTTTCCCTTCCTATAAATAAATCAATAAATCAGGCAGCGGAGGTGCCCCGCCGGGGTGGCGGTTGCGGTGTCCACAGAACACAAGTGAGACAGTTACCGCGCCTTTCCCTTCCTATAAATAAATCAATAAATCAGGCAGCGGAGGTGCCCCGCCGGGGTGGTGCAGTGGTGAGACGCCCGACTACTGTGCCGGAGTACCCGGGTTCGAACCAGACCTCGGCGGCTGCGTTTCAATGGAGGCAAAACGAAGAGGCGTCCGTGTGCTGTGTGATGTCAGCGCACGTTAAAGATCCCCAGGTGGTCGAAATTACTCCGCAGCCTTCCACTACGGCTCCTCTTTCTCTCCACTTTCACTCCCACCTTCCTCCCTTCCCTTACGGCGTGGTTAAGGTGTCCACAGAGAACAAATGAGACAGTTACCGCGCCTTTCCCTTCCTATAAATCAAACAGGTTGCGGAGGTGTCCGTGTGCTGTGCGATGTCAGCGCACGCTAAAGATCCCCAGGTGGTCGAAATTATTCCGTTGCCCTCCACTGCGGCTCCTCTTTCTCTCCTTACACTTTCACTCCCACATTCCTCCTTTCCCTTACGGCGCGGTTGAGGTGTCCACAGAAAACAAGTGAGACAGTTACTGCGCCTTTCCCTTTTTATAAATCAATCAGGTGGCTCAGCCACAGAGCCAGTAGCAGGCCCGTGCATTTTCTTTTCCTTCTTCCTACAGCCACAACAACAACAACAAGGGTGATTTGTGACAGATACAGCGCCTATTCTTTCCTGTAAACCAATTTGACACGTCGCTGATGCCTGCTGCAGTGTATGGTGCGCGTTCGAGGAAGCGCCAAATAAATAGCGTTGCATGGACGTCTGGATCGAACGCCCGGCGGGGTCAACCCCGACCGCGTATTTGGGTTTGCTCGGTACGGCGGCTCCGCAAGGGACAAAGCAACAGAAGACACGAAGAAAACGGGCTGTTCCGACTAGCATCTACCGCCCCCAGGAGCTGAGCAGCCTAGCGATTAGCGGCGCATGCTTTTTCAATGGGCGTCACGTTGGACGCGGCACTAGATTGAGAGAGCCTATAATACTACTACTACTACTACTACTACTACTACTAAATAATAATAATAATACACAGTAATATTTCTCTGCTAATTATTATTATAATATTATTATTATTATCATTAGTAGGAGTAGTAGTATAGAGGAAGACTCGTTTCACGAAGTTGGCACTGAATTGTCTAGGTAACGGCCGAATGAACTGGCTAAATATTATCTTCACAGTTTTAATTAATAATAATAATAATAATAATAATAATAATAATAATAATAATAATAATAATAATAATAATAATAATAATAATAATAATAATAATAATAATAATAATAATAATAATAATAATTGGTTCACAGGAAGGGAAAGGCGCAGTATCTGTCACACTTGTGTCTGTAGACACCTGAACTACTCCGTAGCCCTTCGCTACGGCTCCTCTTTCTCTCTTCCTCCCTTGTGTCTGTGGACACCTTCATCCCTTGGTGTCCACAGACACAAATGTGACAGATACTGCGCCTTTCCCTTCCTGTGAACCAATTAATATTATTATCATTAATAATTAAAACTGTCAAGATAATATTTAGCCAGTTAATTTGGCCGTTACCCACAGACAATTCAGTGCCAATTAGTGAAACGAGTCTTCCTCTGTACTACTACTACTACTACTACTACTACTACTACTACTACTACTACTACTAATAATAATAATAATAATAATAATAATAATAATAATAATAATAATAATAATAATAATAATAGTAGTAGTAGTAGTAGTAGTAGTAGTAGTAGTAGTAGTAGTAGTAATAGTAGTAGTAGTAGTATAGGCTTTCTCAAGCTAGTGCCGCGTCCAACATGACGCCCATTGAAAAAGCATGCGCCGCTAATCGCTAGGCTGCTCGGCTCCTGGGGGCGGTAGATGCTAGTCGGAAGAGCCCGCTTTCTTCATCTCTTCTGTCGTTTTGTCCCTTGCGGAGCCACCGTACCGAGCAAACCCAAATACGCACCCCTACCACCTGGGGGATGCCGTTCGGGCGGAAACAAAGAGCATAAGTGAAATAGGATATAAGTTAAACAGGCGTTTCAGGTGAAACGAAAGAAAGATATGACGAAATTTTACAGCAAAATTAAGAAGGTTTTAGAGTTCCATATGTGGATCATCATGTAGAAGCAGTAGCGAATGTCGACCTAATTGATGGCTTCACTGCCACGCGCAAGTGCCCGACAGGAACGGCTAACTGCGCCAGCGGTTTAATGTTCTCACTGCGTTATTTTTTGTTTTTGTTCCGAAGTCTGGAAGCTGGCGTCATGACCTGTGTAAGGTCCGGGCCTCCGTTCCTCAGGTGTGTACGTCAAGAGCGAAGTGTAGGGGGCCTCCTACATTGGTGAAAAATAAAGCTTTAATCAATGAGCAGCACAACAGCGCAACAGCCTCACCCAGCACGAGAAGCACCAGCCGCGACCGACGACGGCAATGAAGCGCAGCCGGATTTGAACCAAATTGCGCTCAGGCTCACGTGGTTCGATTTTTTTTTCTGGTTCTAGGCATTAGAGCCTTGTTGTCAATAAAAGTATCGATACAGCCACAACCGGTACAAAATGCTGTAAACACCTCCGCATCTCAACCTCAACAGGCGAGTGTACTCCAAACGCAAAGGCAGAAACCGCTTACGCAAACTCTCGGACTTCACACTCAAGAAAACGCACCAAGCATTCTTACTCAAATGCAACAAATGATTAATCAAATGCAGCAGACCATGACACAACTAACCAAACAACTCCAAGACCAACAAATTGCCACGCAAACTCAATTTGCGGCAGTTCAAGAAGAATTCAATTCGAAAATCCAAATAATAACTCAGGGCGTGCGAAAACGCACGAGAATCCCCGATGACCCTCGACTAAAAGCCCACCGAAGGTCCGCTGGCATGACAGATCTCAGCGACTGCGAGTCAGTGGCGAGTAACGCTGATGGCTGCCTCCCCTAACCGGCAACCAAACCACCTAGAGCTCTGGCAGTGGAACTGTCGCTCCTTCAAGAGGAAACGCAGCTCCCTGCAGATGTTTATTCGAAATCAACCGATACCTCCGGACGTCATCTGTCTCCAAGAAACAGGATGCACAACATATCTCAAAGGATACCTCACATACACCCATGACACGGCACCTAAAATAGCTACACTAGTGGCCCCCACACTAACAGTCATACCGCACGACCTTCCCTTCAGTGAAATTAATCAAGTTCTCATCGAGGTCATCTCTCAAAAAAGAGGAAAGCAGAGTGTGTTTGTCCTAAACCTTTACAGTCCTCCAAGCAACACGCAGGAAGATTTCAAGCCACTTTTACTGGAATGCACACGCATAGCGGGAACGAACCCCCTTATTATTATGGGGGACCTAAACGCTGTACATACGGCATGGGGCTACCACAAGGACACCCCGAAAGGAACCAAGTTGTTGGAAGCGGCTGAGCAGCTGGATCTCTGTCTTATGACGGACACCATGTCCCCCACTAGAATAGAAAACAGTGTAAGCAGAGACACCTGCCCAGACCTAGCTTTCACCAAAAACATAAGACATTGCACCTGGACCAATCTAGAAGAAACACTTGGCAGCGATCACAAAATCCTTAGCTTATCCCTAATGACAACCCGTATGAAAAGGAACATTGGCTCTACTAAAATAACAGACTGGGATAAGTTCAGAGAAATTAGACCGCCACACGACGGCATCACAACAATTGAAGATTGGGTTCAAAGCCTGAAGGATGCATGCTCATGCAAAAACGACCAAGACCATCAACACAGCGACAAAAACCCCAGAAGTAGACAGACATCTCCTACATTTATGGGAAGCCCGAAAAAGTCTATTGAAACGGTGGAAAATGCAAAAATTAAATAGAAAACTTAAAATGAAGATAGCACAGGTTACGGCTGAAGCACAAGAGTATGCTATAAAGCTCGCCAAGCAAAACTGGGCAGATTTCTGCAATTCGCTGAAAGGTACCCTAAGCACGGCTAAAGCATGGTCAATATTAAGAAGCATGATAGACACCTCAAAAACCAAAACGGCCACAAGAAGAACCCTCCACACCATAGCCCATAAATACCCGGGCACAGATGCAGAGTTGATCACCGCCATGCACAAGAAATACATAGGAGACCCTACTCCGGCTTGCCAAACTTCATATGCGGGTCAACCAAACCCCTCCCTTGACTCCCCCATAACACTGGCGGAGGTCTACTCAGCCGCCCGTACATTTACAAGAAACACTGCCCCTGGAGGAGACAAAGTCACTTACGCCATGATTAGGAACTTAAGCACCGAACATCTACAAGACCTAACGAAGTACATCAACGAAGAACTGTGGGAGAGGGACAGGTCCCATCAGCTTGGAGACACGCGGATATCATCACCATACCAAAGGCTGGAAAGCCACCGGCTGTGGAGAGTCTCCGTCCTATCTCCCTCACTTCTTGCCTGGGAAAACTCTATGAAAAAGTAGTCCACCTAAGGCTCCAAAATTACATCGACGAAAACAACATCTTTCCTTCCTGCATGCTGGGCTTCCGCAAGGGCACTCTGCTTTCCTCCGGGTTAGGGAAGAAGTCATCAACACCATACCCCGAAAAGGCGAAAATTTCATTCTGGCACTAGATCTCAAAGGAGCATTCGCCAACATTGGCCACCAAACCATATTGCACGAATTAAACAATATCAACTGCGGGGAGAAAATCTTCAAATACGTGAAGGCTTTCCTCTCAGATCGCACAGCCACCATAGGAATTGGAGAGATCAGATCACCAAAAGTACCCATGCCGAACAAAGGTGCACCGCAGGGTTCTATAATCTCTCCAATGCTATTTAACATAGCAATGATAAATTTAGCAAAAAAACTGTTGACCCGCACTGATATTGGCTTCACTTTATACGCGGACGACATCACCATCTGGGCTACCAGGGATCTTTGGCGCAAAAAGAAGAAGCTCTGCAAGCCGCTATAGACCTAGTCGAGGAATTTGCCGGGGAGAGCGGTCTTCAATGCTCCACAGAAAAATCCGAACTTATCAGGCTACACAGAAGAAATTAAAGTCCCCAGGAGAAATTCAGCTCTCTCTAGGAGACCAGATAATTCAAGAGGACAAGATCAGAGTTTTGGGGCTGTGGTTGCAAAGCAATTTGAGAGTGGATTATACAATCAAAACACTCAAAACCACAGTCAACCAAATTTCCAGAATGATTAGAAGGGTGACCTGGCACCGGAAAGGGATGAGGGAGGAGGACACCCTCCGCCTTGAGTCGTTAGCAGGATTACCTACGCGCTCCCATATCACGAAATTAGATTCACTGATAAAAGGGCCATTGATACTATCATAAGAGGAGCCTATAAAACGGCCCTAAACCTCCCACCAACAACATCAACGGAACGTCTTTGGGCACTCGGAGTGCACAACAACTTCGAGGAGCTCAAGGTGGCGGTTCTAGAGAGTCAGAAACAACGCCTAACAACAACGCAGGCGGGTAGGGAAATCCTGTCAAAACTAGGGCTATGGCAGGCACTAAGAACTTCTGAGATCAAATCACAAATTCCGACATCCACAAGAAACAACATCTATGTGAACCCGATACCCAAGAACATGCACCATGAGTTACAGAAGGGTCGAAGGAAAGCCAGAGTCAAATCATTGGAAAAACAATTGTCTAAAGACGCGGAAGTTGTCTACGTGGACATAGGGGCTTACGGCGAACCTGGCAAGTTCACAATAGCTGCAGTTGACCACAAGAAGAGGCCAATTATTCAGGCTTCGATCTATGCCAAGGATCCTGCGGAAGCGGAATCACTGGCAATAGCCGTCACCATAAAAACACAAGACAACCAAAATAAGTCATCACACGTAGTGACGGACTCCCAACCAGCCTGCAGGGACTACCTGGCCGGAAAACCACACAAAAGAGCGTGTGCAATATTACGTTCCATCTCCCAGACGCACACAATTACATGGACACCTGGACACGAAGGCCTAGAAGGAAATGAGGTAGCGAATGATCTAGCCCGAGCTCTCACAAACCGGGCGGATCCCCATCCCTACCTCACCCCTCTCCTAGGACCCTACGGCGACAGGCTGGAACACCTACGGTTAGAAAGAAGTTTCTTTCCACCACACAAACAACTTCCTTCCTCGGACGCTATAGACTGGAGAAAAATACAAACACATTCCCTAATCTTCAAATTTTAAATAAGATAAGCCCAACAAAATACACGAGTTACTGTCCTTGGTGCGGTGCAAGCCCCACACTCTATCACCTCTCTTGGGAATGCCAGGACAAACCTGACCCAACGTTACTAGTGCCATGCCCGACACACGAGCAGTGGGAGGCGGCCCTGACCAGCGACAACCTGGACCAGCAAGCCTGAATTATCCAGCTAGTCCGCAAGTCAGCTGCTGCCAGCGGAGCCCTGAACTAGGGGCACCGACCACCCAGCTCCTGCGAATTCTTACTGATTATTATGCTCATTAAAAATTTTCTCTCTCTCTCTCTCTTTCTCTGCCCTTCAAAAAACTGAATCCGCATGCACTCTTCGGGTGCATGGAGAGTGTAGCACCATTTAGAAATAACCAACAAAAGATACATATCTACTATTGTGGTCCCTGCCTACTGAATAGCACTTCTTATTATTTTTTGCCTTTATCTCTTATTTAAGTTTACGGCTATTGCATGTAAAAATACTGCTATGCCTCTTTTCAACTAATTTCGATGCCGAGTGGTTGCGTGCATTTATCAACAACCTCAAATTTCGCGCCTTATACGCAGTTTGCTTTAAAGACCGTGGGCGCCGCCACTATCCGTGAACTCCCGAATTGCGACCAACGTGGAAATGAGGAGACGTGTTTCAATCAACCATTGCCACCTGTCTAAAAGAGCTATAAATGAATATGCTTATATGTTTCCTCCTTCTTCTCAGTGCAAATGTTAGCGACAAGTAACATTAACAAGCTCTGGTTTGGACCAACAGACAGCATTCAACTACCTACAATACAAGAGCCATTTTCCCGAAGCGAACATTCCTGTGACTGGCGGTGCGTGGACTAGGATATTCTGTCACCGACTGAAGTACTGTACATACCTGCACAGACAGCTCTGCTCCAGCGCGCATTTTGTATACGTACAGCCTCTATAGAAATGCAAACAATACCGACATTGTGGCGCTAGTGTTAACCTGTTGCCACAAATGGCTCCTTACGTTACTTTATTTAAAAGAGGATATTAATATAATTTATCCACGCAGATGAACACAAAAAGCAACAGAGCTCTGAAAGAGCAAGAGGGTAGAACAGACGACGTTCTGTTTTCCTGTCCTAGAGAGGAAAACGTTGTCTTTATGGTTGTTTTAATTGCTGTTTTCGAGAGAGGAGAAAACGTCTGAGCAAATGCACTTATAATGAAAGCGCCCAGTATTTATGATGGTGATGACAGTGATGATGATAGCGAAGAGGTAACTCAATATAGCGTCCTCAGTGGTTAAAAAAAAAAAACAAAAACAAAAACAAAACTTAACTTGACATACGCAGCTCTATAGGGCCTCGCTGTCTGTGCAAGTCTTTAGTTTAGTAGGTCTTGGTTTACGTGACCATACATCTGTTCATATTTGCATGCATTGTTGTTATCAGTAATATATGGTGGGAAGCTAGAAGATAGCGTTGCGTTGAATTTAACCTTATGCTGAAGAAGAAGAAGGAGGAGGAATAAACATACAAACGAAGGATAAAAGCACTGCAGGGGTTACAGTAATCACAGTTGGAATAATGAACTTGTATTTTTAGCAATATTATGTGGCATTTATATCACTAAATGTAAGCTCTAGTTAAAAGTAATCACCGCAAGACTTATTCGAAATTCAACATCTGTCTAAAAACATGGCTGCATCTGCTGAAGCGGCGGTGGCTGCTCCAAACCAAAAGGGCCATTCCACGTCAAGTGATCTAGAGTTTTCCAGACCATTGCGAATTTTACGTAGACGTTTTTACTTATCAATGCTCTTTTTTTGGTTACAGTTAAATATCTGCTGTCACGCAACTTAGTCTATCAGCGTAGGTTGACTTAGTATTCCACTTTAGTGTCCTTTTAAAGAGGAACAGAGGCTCAAAGACGGTCATTGCATACTAGTTATCTAGTGTTTCTATCACCATCATGGATCTCGCTGAAAAAAAAAAAAATCACATATTCCCTCTACTTAAGGGTTACAAATACCACTTTACTCCTTTTCTTCCTCGGGAAAATTCTTGCATCTTTATATTGCTTCTGTTTTTCAATATAGCCGACAGCTTTTGCAAATAAACTTAATTTGCAAAAGTACTTTAATATGGTGAACGTTTTTAAACGGCGCTTATGGAGCGCTGAACGATTGTTTAGAGACCATAGGAAAACATTTTATTTCAAATTCGATCATAGCGCTGAATATATAAAACACAGGAGGACACAAATAGATAAACAATTTGACCGTTTGTTGAATAAGTCCCAACGCAGTGAGGTATATTTTTCATATATACTTATATACTTCATATATCTGGCAGCCAGCTGCAAATCAGTGTCCCGTGCTAAACTTTGCTTAGCATCTGGCAGGTGAGTGGAGCTAAGCCAGGTGCAATTTTAAACTTTTTGACTTTTGCCGCTGACTGCTCCATGGGTTCCTAACTCGCTCAAAACCCTTCCAACAAGATCGAAGATTTGTATTAGCAGCGCACACACAATCAGGAAAAAAGGAGGGAGATAGTGAGATTGTAGTGGGAAGGTAGTTTCCTGATTGCCGGCTGCTGATACAAATAGATCGCAACCAGCTAGCCCGGCAGATCGCGTTATTCAAGATCGAAGATTTGTAATTTGCTCTGCCTTATTGATTGATTGATAAAATTTATTGGGAAAAATTGGGGGTTCTGCCTGTGAGGGCAGCTTTCACATGAGAAAAAACCGCTCGTCATTTACTGAGAGCACCTATATGAAGATGAATACAGTGAAAAGCGAAATGTGGGAGGGTTTTTCATGCTTGATTTAGATAATAAAGCAGATGCAGCTAGCAACTAGCCCACGTGATGGTTCGTTCTCGCAGAAATTGGCTGCTGTGATTGGGAAAGTGGATTCTTTGACGAAAATTGGTGTTGCAACACTGACGATAAAAGTAGAGGAACTGCTGTCTGTTAAAGAACCGAGTGATAAGGGTTGCATATCCCGCCGAGGTGGCGCAGTGGTTACGGCACTCAACTACTGCTCCTAAGGACGCGGGATCGAATCCCGGCCTCGGCGGCCGCTTTTCGGTGGAGGCGAAAAGCAAGGCGCCTTTGTGCTGCGCGATGTCAGTGCACGTTAAAGAACCCCAGGTGGTCGAAATTTCCGGAGTCCTCCCCTACGGCGTCTCTCATAGCCTGAGTCGCTTTGGGACGTTAAACCCTACAAACCAAGCGATAAAGGTTGCATCGGTACTCTGGGATATACAGACATCCACTGATTTGTTTTCATTGCGGTATGATACGGTTATTTAACTAATCATTCTGAACTTGCTGGCATAAGGTCACAGGTTGAATTTCTCTCTTCGGCTGTTGATCTCCAGTCACAGGACATGAACAGGATGTCCGGGGAGATAAATTATCTCGAACAATATTGCAGAAGGTGCAACTTCGAGATTCCCGGTGTTCTGGTCAAACCTAATGAAAACTTGTTTTCTTTCCTATGTGAGCTGACAAGTTGAGCACAGCAAACTTTAATTAAAAGGACAGACATCTCTGCAGTGCATCGACTGCAAGCTAGGGGTGACTATATTTCACCTATTCATGTGCAAACCTAAACATTTGCAGTTAAACAGAAATGACTCGAAGCTCGGAAGGGCCTTCCTTATTTGGAAGAAAACGAATTTCCTTGGCGTTTTCTTTTTTTTTTTTTCCAATAATAACCTTTCCGGGGTTAACCATGAGTTGTTTCGATTGGCAAGTCTCGGGGTAAGAAAAAAGATTCAGACTTGTCTGGACCAAAAACAGGAAGGTCCTCGTTAAAAGTCCGTAGGTCCTCCTCTCATTCGCATCAACATGTTTTCAGACTTTGAAAAACTAACATAACGAAGACTCGGGTTACTTCAGGTGCTGTGATTTTTATGAAGTCCGAAAATTATTTGAGATTAATATATCCACAGCACACGGAAATACTGGGAGCATTTTTCTGCACTAACTCTCCCTCTGCACTCTACGGCTGATGTATTTTTCCTCACGGAAGTGAAAGCTGCGTCGAATTCACTATCACTCTTCTCAATCCCAGGTTAAGAAAGATTTTCTTACACTCATTGACAAGGAAGAGGTAGAGGTATCGCTGTATTTGTTGAAGGCGCTTAGAGCTTTTCTGAACTAACTATTCATTCTAGCTTGGTTGTACTTGGTTCTGATAACAATTTACCACCCTCGGTGTTGTAACGGATGAATAGTTTCAACTGAACTTGACTTCGCTATATAATCGTTGTCCCGCGTAGAACAGGTGTGCATAATAGGCGACATAAATATTGTTACTCTACACCCCACTGTGCCAATAGTTGCAGATTATCTTGACACATTATCAAATTGATATTAGAGTCTAAAATCTACAACTCAATGCGCGAGGAATTGTTATCAGGGCAACTGGCTGCGCCCTTAATGAATCACATAAACTTACGCATTCAAAATATCTCCGCACGGTCCACTGTGTTGAGATTAGGCTGACAGACCCTTATTTCGTTGGCTACTTACTAACAAAAAGGTCCAGTTATTTTCCCGTTGCCTGCTGCCAGCAAGTGATATCAGCAGCTGATTACAAGCGTATCGATGAGTGGATTGCTTGCTTTGCATGATTTGAATTATTTTGCACAAAACGTGTCCCTTGTCGATTTATACGATAGTTTAGTTGACGCTTTTCGATCACACAAAACTGAGTCTTCACTCATGGGGAAACATTAGAAAAGAAAGAAAAATTAAAAATAAGTTGGTGACACCTACACTCTTTGAGGCCATTTATTTCGCCATAAAATTTTCGCTCAAGCCCTTTGGCGCTATGATATTGGGATATTGGGCTGATTATTATTGTGCATAAATTGACATGAATAAAAGTGCTGAAAAAACCGGGTTAGTTGCAGAACTATGGGAGAGGCTTTCGCCCTGCTGTGGGTAGAGTCAGGCTGATGATGATGATTTATATCGCATTAGATAAGAATATGATAAAGATATTTTGTGACGAAAAAAATTCAACATAGCAGCAAGAAAATAAAAATGCCAAACAGCGTAATTACCAAAAACGTCACTTTTGTGCAGCCGAAAAACTGTCGCGGTTTTTCAAGTAAAAACACATAACAAAATCAAATAGCTTTAAAAACCTTGAGTACTGCTAAACAGGTTTACCATTTTGAAAGAAAGTTTCGAAATGATATTATTGTTCAAACGCGCGAAATCGCAACTTCTCAATACCGTTACGCACTGCACGCCGCAAGCAGACGGCACTGTGAACGAGACTGCGGTCTTCACTGTGTTGACGGTGTTGTGCCGTAGTAGTATGGCCCGTAGCTTACGCCACCCGTTTCGTGATCGAGAGCGCAGCTCTTTATGCGTCTTTATAGACTATTTACAGGGCATTGTTTACAGCAAATCGGCACGGGTCCGAGGACTACAGTCTAGACACAACTGTAACCGCACAGACTACGACGGGTATCCTCCTTGCGAGCGGCACAGCACTCGACGAGCGCTCGTGTAGGTCTCGGTCTGTTGTTGTTGTTGTGGCTGTAGGAAGAAGGAAAAGAAAATGCACGGGCCTGCTACTGGCTCTGTAGCTGAGCCACCTCCGCTGCCTCGTGCAGATAGAAGAGAATATAGAGAACAAAGAAAATGAAGAGGGAAAGAAAGACGCGCGTCGCAACAACAGCCGTCGTCCACCACCAGCGGTGGCGTGTGCAATGACGGCCTACAACAGATAAAAATTCGGTGTCAGGCTAGCCCCCGCCGCAAGTGCGGTGATCAACCTGTACCAGAGACAGTGTGCTCGCTTATATAGCCTGGAGTGCCGTTGGCACTCAAATGGTCCAATCCGGAAGCAGCACGTGACGGCTGCCCGAGAGGTCCAATCAGCGAGCGCGCTGTGCGCCCGCTTCAAATCTGCCGCGGCTCGAAAGCAACTCAAACATGTTTCAATGGTCTTTCTCTCCCTCTTTTTTCTTCTTCTTTATTTTGCCTTCTGTCCGCACGAGGCAGTGGAGGTGGCTCAGCTACAGAGCCAGTAGCAGGCCCTTGCATTTTCTTTTCCTTCTTCCTTTAGTCGCAACAATATGTTTGAAAAAGAATCTCGCCGATGCTTTCTGGCAATGCGCCACTGGCTTGCGAAGCAGCACCGAGGCTTGCGAAGGGGGTGTTAGCAGGAAAAGCTTCACGTTCGGTTGGGCGGAATCCGGGTGGCTTGCCCGGACACAACAGCGGCGCGTACTCTGTAGGATCATGGCTGCGACATGATTAAAAAAATAAAAAATGATTTCCCACGTACAGAAAGTACCGTCATAAAACTTCTATTTCTAAACACGTTTTCAAGCTTTGTAAAGACATTTATTGATAATGAGCGCTGTTTCATGCTTGCCGCATGCCGTTGCTAAGTGCAAATGCGACGTAGATCAACTCATTCGCCGGTTTTTGTCTGAGGTATCAACGGTACAGGCATACTTGCGGTGTGCAAAGCGTATGATAGCGTTTGAAAATGTCAAAAGATTATTTGTCTCGTTTAGGAAACGATACCCTTTCGAAACTCTTTCTGCTTGTTGCGCAGGGCCCAAGCTTGTATAGGCGTTTATTATGTCTTTTTCACGGAAACACTAAGAGGATGATACGAGAATGATGGTGGCGAATGCTTTTCTTTTTTTGACACAACGGACATTTGAATACAGAGAGACAAATAAAAGGTTGATATCGCTTTTTAACTGCTCAAAAGCGCCGTTTTTGCTAAAGTTACGGTAGTTTCAGTTTCTTCTTTGCCGCGTTGTTTTTTCTTTTTCTGCCCTTTTTTCAAGAAACTTTTTTGGGGGAACACTGATTCTAGAGTACGGAATTAGAGCTTTCACAGCTCTCATCTGCGGAGTCTTCTTGCGGATCCTAGTTTACGTACTTCGCTACTCGCCTAATTGCTAAGCCCTTAATCATTTCCTATCTTACACATACTTTTTGGCATGCAGTCATATGTGAAAGGCCACCCGACTAGTAACTGAGCTGCACGCGCTTGCCTGCGTGGCTGGCCTGTCTGATTCGGAATGCAAGAGTCCTGAAAGCTCCACCACCACCATCCACCACCATCCATCAACATCATTCACCACCATCGTCCACCACCATCTATCAACATAATCCACCACCATCGTCCACCGTCATCCACCAAGATCTCACCCTCCCATCTGAAAGGAATACCCCGAATTGGCAGCTCCTGCCAAATCGGCTATGTCACGTGGTCGCGTGATGTTAGGCAACCACCGACTCCACCTGCCAAGAATGAAAGCCATTCTGTTCGCTCTTTCAGCGCAGCACTTTGCGCGGACGCATTCTGTCTAGCAACATGGCTGCTTCTGCCGTATATATGTGGTCTCTTAAATCAAAAAAGATACTTCACGACAAAATCAGATTTCCAGTTGTCATGCATTTTATATTTTTGGCATTAATTATACTATAGACATGTTCAGTTAAGGATATTATTTGAGGTGCCATGACCATAAAATATTTATATGTGATGAGTATAAATGCGTCGAAAAGAAATGAAACTCAGTTTTGTAGCATGCGTTTAGTTTTCTAGGGGAAAAAAGTATCGCACAAGAGGTGGAAAGGTCTTTTTTGCCTTTTCCTTAAGTCGGAAGTTTGGAGCCTTGCTATACGTTCACACTAAAATTTTGTTGCACACTTAGAGGCATTAGAATGTTTTACTTTATTATTACTGACGTGCATTTTTTTTTTTTATTGTACAACATATTAGGCACTGTATATGAAAGAATAGATTTGGACAATGTCAGACCTGAACGAAAATTTTCGTGCGTTTATACTTTGGTTTTCTTCCGTTCAATAAACATTCAGTTGCTAGTCCAGCCTTGTCCTGTCCTCTTCTTTCCTGTGTCCGTCCTTGGTTAATTATGAACCCTTACCAACTTGCCCAGTCGTCAACTTTGTTCAGAAACTCACCGGCACATCCATTTTTAGTTATTTCAGCCTGCGGTATAACTTACCAAACCTAAAATAATGAATGAATGAACTAGAAAACAGCGTAAAATAGCGCCTTCTTTTTTAGTCACGTGATTGCAAGTTAAATTTGATCAACTTTAGGTGAAGTATAAACTGAAAATGCGCTGATGCTGATGTTCAGAATGACGCCCTATTCTGTTTTCATACAACATACAGCGGAGACCGGCCTTCCACGCAATGTATAGAAAAAATATCGACTCTCATCTGAGAGTTGCGTATACGATCTGTACTTTTCCGAACCACTTACTTATTGAAGAAAGAGAAAAATGTACCCCAAGCTCAATGATGCACGTATCATGCAAAGCAGGGCAGCTTTTGTCACATGAAAACACGCCATTCCCTTAGTGATCGTCGAAGGCTATTCGCACACACAGTGGTCGACAGAATACGAAAGAATATGCAAAATACTTGCACGCCTGGCCAAACCTTAGGAGCCGCCAATAATAGTTTCAAGCTTCAACCCAGTCGGCCCTTGCTTTCACCTCGGCACAGCAAAGAGGCCTAAGTTTCCGTCGTTCCGTTGGCGCATTTTCAGAAGGCTCTCGCTGGAAACCATGATCCACGCCACTTACGAATACGCACGGAGCCCTTTTCTGTTCAGAAAGGCCAGCACCTTCTCTGAAAACTTCTATCGCCAGGCAGAAAATGTTTATTACACGGGGCTTACGTGTGAAAAATGACACGCAAAAGCGCACTTCCTGCACTGGCGTCGCCGAGGAGTGGTTTGAAATTAAGCTCAAGTTGAAGCCATTTTTCCGACGACCAAAAAATGGTTATCTCGCTTAAATTTGCTCACTTTCTGCTCTTGCAAACAGCGACCTAATTTTATCGGAAAGAATCATTAAGTAAATAGAAGCGTGTTCCACATAACTGTTTTGATTAAAACAGTTGGCAGTTCAAGACTAGCGGTTATCATGTTCTACTTTAGTTTCGCTCAAAGGACGAGAGAGGAGAGAGAGAGAGAGGCTGCAAAAGTGTTTGTTCTGCATAAAAATTGCGATGACCTTCGTCGTTAATATAAGTGGAACAGAAGTTTGCACTGACACTAATTTGGAATCTTAAAAGTCTATGTGGAAGAGATCAAGAGTGCAGCACGGGGCGGTAAAGGTTATGTGAATGGATAAAATTAGGGACTTGAATTTGTGGGGATTAGGTGGCCGCAGCAGAAACAATAACAGTGTCAATTGAATGTCTATGGGAAAAGCCTTTGACGCATATTAGTCGGCGTAGTCAGACTTACGACAACGAAACATAGTTTGTCTCTTTCCCTCCTGATCAGCCATGCCAGGGTAGTAGGCAAAGGCGAAGGGGAGGGGGGAGGGGAAGGGAGGGGGGGGGGGGGTTGCGGTGTCAGAACATCCTCGAAATTTTCTTAGTCCTGATTCTCCTTCCTCTCACCTTTCCCTTACGGCTTTTATTTCGCCCAGCTTTTTTCCTACCGGCGACGTACGTATAACACCTCTCAAAAAATATTTCTGGCTACGCCACTGAACCATGCCATCCGACATCATTGTCTTCACTCCTGCGGGGCAATATTAATTACATCCCGAGCTGCGACTAATTGTGCAAAGAGGGAATAAGACAGAGAGAGGAAACGGCATATATCCCTGCTAGTAACATGCTACTTTCCTGAAGCTTTAAAGGTAATCGCCTGCTGCTGTACGCAGACGAGGTCAAGACCCAGTCAGGAGGTTCAGCACCTCATTTTCCCTTGCCTCGTATGTTGCCCGAAAGAGAAATAAACAAAAAAAAAATTGACCAGAGTTGTTATTAATTGGCGGATTGCCGAGGATCTGAATCGGTTACGGTTAAACTCAGATATCAGAGGGGATTTTCAGTCAAGATAGCTCGAAATATGGGCAGCCGACGTCCTCAACTATCTTGATTTTTTTTTTTATCATTGCTTGCTGACGTAATCGCGATTTACTTCCTGTGGCACCTTTCCCGAAGAGATCACGTCATCTGGTTTTGCGACATGTCTCGCAAGGACACCTGGGATATATATATCGGTCCCCTGTGTATGCCGAACGCTCTGCAATATGGACGCTTGTACTTGTAAAGACTACTGCCTACTCCAAAACTGAAAAAATAAAAAATAAGAAAGTTAGCTCGGCCAGCTTGTACGGCTTTGGAACGATCAGTGGTTGGATAAGTATGTCCTGTGGTCTTATTCGTTAAGTAGTATTTTAGGAATGTGGGCTAATGAATATGTGCGCACTCAGAGCAGACGTCAAACCACTATTGAGTCAAACCCTTAGATAGAGCTTAAGAATCTTCATAATTATAATGTGAGAGAGTTACTACTATCCCAATGCCGAAAAAAAAAATCCAGCACAGACACGGACCGCGTGCATGAAAGCGAAAGCTGGCTTGCACGATGAGCTGCTGCGACGGCCGCTCCCCATGCTTCCTCTTGTGGCGCTCGTCACCACGTGACCGGTAGCGTGATGTCCTCTGTACTCTTTCTGCTTCTCTGGAGGCTCCCTCACTACTTATCCCCCTTCTATGACGACACCCGCTGAGCCAGGTGACGTGGTACGTTGAGGTGATTTAGGCATATAATATAATTTGTACATACGGTGCAGGTTCACATCCTCACCGCAAACCAGCCTCCATCTAGACTGACAGACACTTGTTGAATTCTAAGGGAAATGGTTTACTCGTAAAGCTGCAAGAACATTTGCGTCACAATTCTGATACGAAAGGGGAAATCTGGCGCAACAGAGAGGTTCGTCAGTATAGCTCCGTTAGTGATAACATGCGCCCAAGCCTTCTTTATACGCAGTGACGTTTGTTGACGACGCCAAAAGAAAGAACGTCAATCGGATTTTTGCGCAATAAGGCTAATAAGGCCATCGCTTTAGTAGTTAAGAGTGCATATTTAGAAATATTGGGTCAGCATCGATTATTTTGCAGCCTCGAAAAGTCCTGCGCATGCTTCATGGCAGTCAGCAGGTGGCGTGGCCAGACACTCGTGGAAGAGCACTGGCACGTCGCCTTTCACCCTTTACGAAAACAGGTTTTGACTTTCTGGTTGAATTCTTACGTTCTCCTAATCAGCAACCATATGCCGCGGGACTCATGTGAAATTGAACGCTTTCGCGGTTGAGCATTTGCCCAACAAAAGATTACCGTTGAATTTTCACATCTCATTTTCTTCTTGTGAAAATGTGAAAGAGCTCACATGAGCAATTAATAGGAAAACTAGACATGCGGCATAACAACAGGAATTCCAATGTAATTTCTCAGTCGACTATTGACTACTGAAGCTATAGAATGAAATCCTGTTTCACCCGTGCACTATGGTTGTCCGCGAACTCGACAGCTTAACTGCTGTGACAGAAACAAAGGAGGACGAGGAGGAGGAAGCAACTTTATGAGATATTAATTGCAGTCTATAAGGCATAATCATCTGTATAAAGTAGAAAAGACAGCCTTTTGACTTTATTTCATTAGCTACGAATAATTGGAACTTCTGCCTCTGCTGAAGCTTACAAACTCTTTGTCAAAAGTTACAAGCTTTTAGCGCAGCTGAAACGGTCGTTCTAGAGGACCGCAGCTTGTGGTATGCGCTGACAGTCTATGAAGTTGCGAGGGGCAGTGTAACAATGGTTTCCTTTATTTCCCGCAAAAAGTCTTGGAGCAACAGTATGATTCCCGTTAGCTCTGCGATCTCTGCTTTCAGGGCGCAGTAGGCAGAATTCAGCGCGTAATACAAATAAGATTGCAAACTATACACGAATGCGAGGTATGCAAGCATTGGCACGCGGTGGGAAAGAACTCGGTACAGTTACTTACATCGTTCGAGAATCTTGTTCGCATCCAAAGTCTTCAGTACAAACACTATACTCATGTTTCAAAGCATATCTCAGGTTGTTCTACAAGCACAATGAAATCTCTGGGCTTTACAAAATGATCCACACTTCCGTATAAATAGAGCTGTCTACAGCAACCACGACGCATGTTAAATTCAGCGATGTCGTTTTCTGCACCATACTCAATATGCATATGCACTGAAGAAAAAAAAAAGTATCTGGTGGTCCCGTCAGTAACGCGCCCGCTTCTGAATCTAGAGGAGCAGGAGGAGCAAGATGAGTAGGAGGAAAGGCAGGGAGGATAACCGGTTAACAGATTTGCGACTCTGCACTGGGGGAAGGGCTGAGTTGATATAAAAGTGATGGATAAGAGAGGGATGGGTGAAGTCAGTATAGTCACATCATAGCCACATCACGTCACACTCATATCACGTCACGCTCCTATCACTCACATCACAGCAAAATCACAGCCTATCGATCAGGCCCGCGTGGTTTTCATGAAGTGGATCAGTTCCTGGGAGGCCTTCATCGCCGACTATCGCCACGGCCAGTGACCTAGAATCTAGAACTCATAACTTCAACCTCCAGATGCAGTTGCTAATATTTGTTTCCTTTATTAGCATATTTGGTTGTATTCTCTGTAACTATAGCTAACAAAATTACAAAGAGAAGCAGCTTATTTCTTTCATTTATATTAAATGACTCTTTCTTAAGCCGAAATATCTACATATCCACTACGGCGTCTCTCATAGCCTGAGTTGCTTTGGGACGTTAACCCCCCCCCCCCCCCCCCCCCACACACACACACACGCGCACGCACGCACGCACGCACGCACGCGCACACACACACACACACACACACACACACACACACACACACACACACACACACGCACGCACGCACACACACACACACACACACACACACACACACACACACACACACACACACACACACACACACACACACACACACACACACACACACACACACACACACACACACACACACACACACACACACACACACACACACACACACACACACACACACACACACACACACACACACACACACACACACAATATGTACCAACAAGAAACATGCTGGCCAATTTGTTTGATACGCAGCAAGAGGTCAGATGATACTACGGAGGTTCTATTGCGGAAGAGCAACAGCTACTAATAAGACAAACGGAAAAATTTTAATGAAGGATTTCCCTTTCACTCGTGGAAGCAGCCGTACGTAGGTGTTGTGTGACATCACGAGAACAGATGATATGGTAGAGATGGAAGGAGCCGCCAATTTGGGTCGCTCTTTTCACATGGAAGAGTCATATGAGAACCAAAGACTCTTGCGCCCTCTGTTTGAAGGTTCGCAGGTTTGAGGGTGCCTTTGGCAGGTGCCAGGGGAATGTCCACCCCTCTGGTCGCAAGGTTATGGTGATCCCATTGAGCTCGAAACATTCACCTGGTAGGAAAGCGACAGGTACTGGACATCCCCTCAACTCAACTAAATGAAACTTGCCACACCACTGTAAGTGATTCAGAAACGGCCATTAACGCACCTTTCGGTTATTTGCATAGGAGATAGCGTAATCACGTAGCATGTTGTAGAACAGTAACGCTCATGCGTGTGTGCCGCATGAATGCCATTGATATCTTCTCCATCTTTTATTTATTTATTTTTTGTGAGCCCCTGTCCAAAGCTCGATCCATCTACACCAAGTACCTGTTGAGGTAAAGCAATGATCTACCGCATTTCGTGCCGTGACGAGATCCAGTCGTAGCTCGGATCAGCCTACAAGCTTTCGTTTTGCTTTAATATGTAAGGAAATACTTTCGCGCGCACACCTCGGAAAGAAGCGAGACAAACGCTCCTCTCCGCGGTACGCAACTCGAGCAAAAAGCGGAGAGTCCATTCTCATGCCGTTTCGTTTTCGAGTCGGTCGCAGCCCCTAATGGCCCAACAGGTGCGCAACCCTTGGGACAGGGGGCCCCTTCCCCCTTTTTCGGGCCGTCCGTGGGAAGGGGGTTGCTCCGGTCCGGCGCCGGGGGCCCGAGCATGCCGGGCGGACGGGTTCGGCACAGGTGAGCCGGTTACGGGCGGCGGCAGGGAGGGGGTTCCGGTAAAGGGGCACGCGGCGCCGCAGGCACGCGGCCTTGAAAGGGGCAAGTTGGCCTGCATTTCGTCGTCGCCACCGCCGCCGCTGCCCCAGAAGCGGGCCCCATCCCGACGTAGCATCTCTGCTGTTGCCCGTAGGAGAAGACGGGGTGGCCCGCTCGCAAAAAAATTAGACCCCCCCCCCCCCCTCTTCCCCCTTTCCTGCCCACCGCCGGCCCGCGTCCGCAAAGGAATGTGCCGACAGAGACCGTCACCACAACAGCCTTGAACGAGATGGACGTGTCACACACCGACACGGGATACCTCTGCTGATTACCAGCCATATACATGGTTAGCGAGGAGTGAGGCGCAAAGTCGACGCGTTCGTGACATTGAACAAGTGTCTTGTCAAAAGAGGAATGTCTTTGCGGTGTGGTATTAATTTAGGAGTCCAGCTCGTTATACTCAGCCGCGCATGCTACCGTCTGACTCTTTACTTGCCAAAAAAATGTCCCGCTGATTGGCCGTTCTGATGATTATTTGCCGAAGGCGTCTGGAAAACTAGATTCATATCGGATGTTGACTTGGAAGAGTGCGTGAAGCACTTACTGCGCAAATATAATCAATATAACGTACTATTTTTTTTAATGCTCAAAAAGTACGTGAGCGGATGTGAGAGCCCGAAAGGTTCATCAAATGGTTCGAGAAGGCGTAACAAGTAGCTTAGGTATTTTTAACGACACTCACACTGAAGGTTACAGGTACTGTCTCCGTCGTGCATGAAGTTAATCACGCTTTCTTGTTTCGCTACGTCCGAGTTTGCCAGGCACCTTGTAGAGAAGAGAGAGTTCACTGCGGAATGTTCCCTATATGGAGCACCTAGGTATCTTTATTACAACATGCACGGTCGCGCATGGCTCTTCGAAATGAGCGAAAATTAAAATCACATACATGTAACCCGGTAACTCAGCTAGAGCCTCGTTCTGTCTTTGTGTAACAAAGCCTGAAAAAAATGTTTTTCTTACGTGATGCCGGCACTGGTGTTTTATATTGTCGCCAAATACAGTTTTTCTTACGTGGTGTCGGCACTGGTGTTTTATATTGTCGACAGAGACTTTACTTAGTTCTCCTGAGCCTCTAGTGAGCGTCAAAGAGAATATAATCCACGCTCCAGGTATAAATCATGAGCTCATGTGCGCCATGAGGCATATAGGAATCGGAAAAGAAGTTATGGAAATAAGAGAGAAATTACTAAATGTGAACATGGTTTCCAGACCGCTTCAAACACCGCTATAGACATATTGGCTTCAGAAGTAGCCAAAATGTAGCCAAAAGCAAATACTTTAGGATGCCTTAAAGTACCTGAAACGATTTGTTTTATTGGTGTAAAGTGATTTCTCGGGCATAATAAATCATTTTTTGAAGGTATATCTTCATATATCTACGTATTAGCTATTCCTACGGATGACCTCCGAGATCAAACGGGTGGCATGGGTTCGCACCATCATTACAGGGAACTATATAGTCACTACCAATGCGTTCTAGTCACACAAAGCAGATGTTGCACCAGTTCAAATGGCTTCAACGCAGAAATGCAGTCAAATTCATGATACAAATGCGGACTTCACGACACGCGTAGTGTTCTGTTTTTCACAAAGCATAAACAACAACGCACAAACAGCACTAACTGCATAACAAACCGGCTGTGTAATGCACACACATTCAACCATTAATATAGTTACTGCTAACGACAGTTCCGATGGACACATAAAATAAAACAAAAATACACAGAAGACCAGTGAGATTCAAGCGTCATATACGCGAGAGCGTTGCTCTTCTACAGCGCGCCACGTGAATATGATATCGCCCAGAAATCACAGAGGCGTTACTGGGTCGCCCCTAAGTAATTTATTCAGCAGAGTCAGTTTTCTTCTAGGTGACGTAGGCCTGGACCTCACGGGATGTCTTTTAGCCATCGGCATTTATTCTATTCGAATGTTTCAAGTTCAATGGGATCATCATAGTCTTATAACAAGAGAAGTGTTCTTTCATGCCACCTCCCAGAGGCGTGCTGATGATACTCCGAGCTTTTGGGGCTTTAAACGGAAGCCGCCGACGTCACTGACAGATTTTTTTTTTTTTTTTTTTTTACATGAGAAACTAATACACAGGCGTTGAAAAGTATATCACTGCACCATCTAGATAGCCGACAGAAAAAAAAATTATGAGGGGCACCTAAGCTCCGCCTTAAGGGCATGGCGCGGCTGCGTAAGAGAACCCAACTTCGACCAAGCCGTATGAACGTGGCGTAGAGTATCGAGTGTCTTACTCGCCATACAAGGGCACTAGAAGCTGATTCATATTCCACTTTCCCATTTCAAATGAGAAACACGAGTACACAGTTCCTTCCAACTTTCTGATATCACGTGGTCTCGTTAATTCCGTCAAACCACCGAAGAATCAGTGCTCCATGCCCGTTATTTCTCGCTCACAACGCCTGCGTCGGATTTTCGGAACTATGTAATTTAACACTACCGTGTTGAGATTTAAAGACAAAACCAAGTACAATAGACAGCGGCTGGTACAAAATCCAGTGCAATATAAAGCTTGATAAGGGGTGATAGTCCTAGACATTAAATATAGCTTACTGGGATTAAGTGGAAGCGCGAGGCGCATTCATAAACGTTGAAGCTGCAATTCTTGGCCAGGTTTGAAACACTCATAGCAAAGCTAATTTTTTGGCGTTTCACCTGATATATACCTTTCCCGTCGTTGGTTTTAGTGAGTGAGACCTTGTTCGATGACGGTGGCATTTGAAGCGTGCGTGTGTAAATATAACAAAGACAGTGCCAGCTCGGACATAAGTGGAAATGTCGGCTTTTTGGAAACATTGTTTGCACATTTCAAGCTACAGAGAACTGATATATGGACTGGGTACCCCCTGCCTTATCGTTGACTTTCCTGTCGCTGTGAATCGGGCAGGCTGTAGGACCTCAAAATGAACGAGATTTTACATTCGCTCCAATTTTGCGATGTCTAGGCTGAGAAATTTCACAAGAAGTAGATTAAACACAAGGGAAAGATGTAGCCCGAAAATAGCCTCATAGCTAAATGGAAGATTTTGACTACAACTCGGATAAAATGTCTACATTTAGCTATTAAATGTCTAATCGTGTAACCGTTTCATAGCTTCCACCCAAGCTCATGACATATATGGTTACGAAGAACTTAGTAGTTGAAGAAAAAAAAAACAAAAGCGACAGAAACTTTCGCAAATGCATATCATCGGCGGTCACGAGATTTGCACCATGCACTATCGCTGTCCTTTTCTTGGATGAGTTAACTGATCCGGCAGTAATGAGGCTCGCGTCGTATGACAAAAGCACAGACAGGTTCAAGTGATGGCGGGAAGACAAGACAGCAATGCTCGACCTAGGACAAGTGCGAAACACGTTTCTTACAGATTCTGTATTTAGTGAGAGTTAGTAGTCCTTAATAATGGAGCTGGCAAGAAAGCTCTATATTCAAGGGAGAGTGGTAGTGATTGGGGGTGGAATCAAATAGAAAATGTGATTAGAAAACTTTTCTTGAGGAAAATAGGAGACTCCCCCTCATTTCTTCTATGAGGAAATGCATTTGCCAAAGTACCTCCGCTACCCTGTTCTTCACCACAACGGGGGAAAAAAAAAAATAAAAAAATATCACGGATAGCTCAGCTTGGGGCGAATTTCGAATTACCATGCGCTAGCATGCTTGTAGTTCTGGTCTTTCGAGGCTTATTTTGGCTTTTCATAGCTTTGCTTGATTTGAACTGGCTTACCTCGTATGACATATCATACAATGTGTGCTGCCCAAGTTGACATAATCGAATAAAGACCCGCTTTAAGCAAGCTGTGTGAACTTTCCTGCATGACATAGGAGTGCCTTGTCTGACTCAGGATTCCGGAGTCCCAGGCGGTTCGATTCTGATCTCAGAAGAGCTACCCATATTGACCGCTCCTGCCAATTCGGCAATGGCATATCATATGGCTCCATGACGTCACGCAATCTATCGACCAATCAGTGCCTGGCCATGCCACCTGCCAACTACCACCTGCCGGAGGCATGTTCGTGACGAAGACTGAACAGACCCGACCGGACAGGATGGACGGAAGGAAGGAATTAAGAAAGGACGGGCGTATACTACAAAAAGACTGGTTTCTAGGGAATACTGAGCGTTCGCAAACTTTCTGTCTCTCACTTTCCCCTATGCTTACAAAGCTCAACATAGTGCATAATCATCGGTTGCCCCTCTTTTTCTACTCCGGGACAATTAGGCGACCACTGCGTTAATTTTTCTTAATGCCGAGGCAAGTCAATTATTAGATTTCCAAATCTACGAGTGTATACACAATTTCCTTTAGACGTCATTCGATGCACCGAATTTCTGACCGAATGAACACGAAAAATATAGGACTCCTTCCTTCGCTCGTGCATTCGAAACCTTCGGCTCAGAAAGAGTACAGTGCCGCCATGTTGCGACCCTTCTGCCTCCTCTCGCTTGTTCAAAGGGTCAGGTCACGACTCACGAAAGGCGCTGCGGCCTGACGACCCAGTATACGGTATACCCGTCCAGCTGCTGCGCTGGAAGAAGGGCGCGACGTCAGCCTCGTAAAGGACGCCTTGCCTCCCGAAAATAACGCCGCCCGGGCTATATGCCGCATACAACGACTTCGGAGTTATCCAAACGCCAAGACTAAATAACGGATTAACGTTATACTCTAGGCGACTGACCAAGTCGAAACCGGAGAGACGCCTTTTTTTTTTTTTTTTTTTTTTTTAAACCTGCTCGCGTGCCAATCATATTCACACAGCAGCTCGTCGACAGCGCCCGGCTATCATGCACAAGTGGACGAGTGAGGTTGTTTGATCGTGGCCACGTTTGCTCTGCTGTATACGTTTTTGTTGCACTTTTCCTCCATATGTTTTGCAGGCGCCAGACGAAACACACGCGCCGCTATCAAGACTGCGGCCACGAAGCAGTGGTCAGTTTCCGCCGTCTTTGTTATCGCGAACCTGCCTGTCATTGTTATGGATGAGCCGACATATGCGCGAACTCCGGTGACCACGCGCAAAGCCCAGAGCGGCTGTCTGTCGCGGTTGGCTTCTGTCCAGCCCCGTGCGTCTTCTTTCATCCCTCGTCCCGTCAACACAATCGGGCACGCGTCACCAACCGATGAATATGACGCGGCCAAATTGACACGCGTGTGGCTGTGTGCCGCGCATATCGAAGCGCTTATACGCGCATACGCGCGTGGCCTAACGACAAGAAGCTGGCTGCACAGGTGTCAAACAAGTGTCGAGCCCCGCGCCAATGTCCATCAACCTTGCTCACGCCACATGTGGATGAGTTTCGTGTTGAGGACACGCTTGTGGGCAGGACCCGGAAATAGAATCAGTTATAAGATGCAGGTTGTCACAGGCACTCAGTCGTATAAGCACACCCATTTTCATTGGCATATCCATGTATACCTTGATTTGGTTGTCGGGTTTAACGTCCAAAAGCGACTCAGGTTATGACAGACGTCGTAGTGGAGCGCTCCAAAAATTTCGTAGTTTGTTAACGTGCACTGACGTCGCACAGCATACGGGCGGCTACCTTTTCGCCTCCACCGAAAAGCGGCAGCCGAGGCCGGTATTCGATCCCGCATCCTTGGGCACACTAGTCGAGCGCCCTAACCACTGCGCCACCACGGCGGGGCGACATTCATGCATCGTCGTCCTCTCTCTTCCTGTGTGTCCATGTAGCGTCTTGTTTCCTAATTTAACTTTCATTAGTAAAGGAGAATACACCTGACAACAGCAGGATTCCTAACACCGTGACGTTATGGTGATGTATCTGCCGGTCCAAGCGTTATGATAAGGAACACCAGATTAACACACTGTTAAAGTTCGGACAACGATTATGGGCAATAAACAGGGCTTTGTTTTCGTTCTTCAAATGTTTTTCCTCTAATGCGTGATCCATTTAACGGCTCGACAAGTGTGATGCACGTGAAAGTAAAAACAAATTAGATTCTTGAATGTGAACCAATGTTATTTTAAATATTTTCCACAGTTTTTTTTTAACAGATTGCTTTTTTAGACAGTTTACACAGTAAAAAAAAAAAAAAAAAAAAAAAAAAAAAAAAAAAAAAGACTTTGAAACGTAATCAGTATCTTTGTTTCCCCTGCTTAAGAGTAACGTCTTAGTTTTACATATTTCAGAACAGACTATTTGGACCTGGACACATCGCTGAAACGATGCATTCAAACCAGACCAGCTAGAATATCCGGTCCTCTCTGCTAGCGCACCTTAAGAGAGGACCAAACGGGCACACATGTTCCTCCTACGGCTACATATCGGCCGCCACGGCCTTTCAGGTTAGCCATATGCCATGGTTTAGGCACCTTAGCTACACATGGACTGTTAGAGACGCCACACTGAGGTGCGCCTGATTATTTTCAACCGCTCGGGGTCGCTTAAAAACTTTTACTGGCATTGCACAACACACGGTCATTTTTGAATCCGCCTCGATAGAAATACGGCTGCCGCGGCCGGGATTCGATCCCACAACCTTGACATCCCCAGGCTGAAGTAAAGAGGCATCCACGGTTTTTTTCTACATCCTGCTTTTCGGTTATCCTGTGATGTTATTGAGCTCGAATTCACTGACACTTGCAATGCAATTACCTGCCGCATTTCAAGCGTACTTGATGTCTCCAGAAGAATCAATGTTTCACCCAGTAACCCTACCGCCAGTTCGACCATGTAAAGTGGTACAGATTTCTGCGGATGTAATGAGTGAAATCCGCTCTGTGAAAAGCTGATAATCGACTCATTCATTTTTGGCGTACATGTTGCAATATGTATACTGCAGCTCGCGCATTTAATAGGCCCTGCATATCGGATGTCACTTCATGTCACGTGTATACATTAAAACGAAACTGCGTGAACTTGGCGGGGTAGTAGGTATGCGCAACTGGAGGTTGGTTACAGTGGGAGGAGGAGCGTTTTTTATTTACATATAGAGAGAGCAGCCTCAGTCGAATAATAGGCGACAGGCACATATGTATATATGTGCTTGCGGCTTTCAACTGTAGTACCTCGATATATTGCGAAATGGAAAAAAAAAAAAAAACAGGAAGTTCCACAGTGACCGTTGTGTCTCCACTTACAGCACCTCGATGGTAACCGCCTATGGGATTGTTGACCAAGATTTTGCAGTGTACTTGCATTGGATCCCGCCCCGCAGGTTTGCGACAAACTTAAGAGGAAATTTATACTTACCGTGAATAACCATCCAAGAAAGAAAAAGGAGATATACATCAAGAGCGAAGGAAGAAAATAGAGCGGTAATAAACAAGTTCAGCTGATCAACTAACTGGCAATTCAGCGATCGAACCACACAGCTAGGACTCAGGGTTCTAAGAGTATATCTGTATGAACATTAATCGCGCATATCGACTTCAAGTGGGGCGTGGGACATCCCCTTGACGACGCATATACACTTGAGGGGTGGTGATGGCGCGGCACATCCGCCAAGACGAGTCCCCATACGTCATTTAGAACGAGTTTAGAAGAGCTCATCAATCGAGCGGAGTCGTCCCGGCGCGGCGGCCAATCAAAGTCATTGGCGATGGCCGCGGAAATGTTATCTTGGCTCAGCGCCGGAGATCGATGGCCCGGGTATAAGTTGTCGCGTCGTGAGGCACGCACAACAGAGCATCGCGCGGGGCGTGCGCTGCGGGCAGCCTTGTACCGCATCTTACGGTACAGAGGCAGCGCTTCAATGTAGCTCAAAGTAGAAACTATAGATGTTTCACTGCGAAGCTCAACCAATGAACAACACAACAGAACACGTACGAAAAAAGAAGGAAGCGCACTTCCTATCTTGCGTGTAAATCCCCTATCCTTGTTAACTTGTTATTATTTCTTCTTTCTTGTTTATTTATTTTTTTTTATCCTATTTATCTGCGCAGTCTAAGATCGACGAACTTCCGACAACCTGCTAGTTCTCGAAGCTTCGGGCGGATTGGTAAGCGTTTTAATGTACGTCCCTGGCTTGTTATTTCATTAAGTTATTTCATTAAGTGTTATTTCAATACACGCCGAAGCAGCGTGCATTCCTTTTTCTCTGGTGTGTTTTTCCTTGTGTTTTGGAGCAATGCCTACAAGAATCATTGCCGGGGCATAGGCTGTTGTTAAGAAATCTCTTTGAAGAATCATTCCACTTGTACATGTAGCACGCCTGTTTATGTTTTTTACATAGTTGTTTTCACCGCTCACAATACATACACAAGTGCAAATAATGACTCACTCGTAAGTCATATGATCGGCAGGCTTCTCTCGCATCAGTGCTCGCTTTGGGCAGCCTGGACCTGGTCCGTTGGTTTGCCTTTTCTCAGTTCCTCATTTTATGAGACATGAAAAGTGTATAGTGGTTTGTAGTAAGAATAATATGACAATTTAAAGGTTCAATGTCAAAATTGAATGACACGCTCAATCTATACCTTCAATCAGAAAAGAACCCCGTTAGCAGATGGCGCTGATGTACTACCTCTTGTCTATAAAAACCATTTAAAGAGCCACATTTCTCGAGTAAATAGAGAAGTCTAGCTCACGTTCGCGTTTTGTAAACAATGGCGCATCGTTATTGCGAAGCGGTGGACTACATAACGTGAAATGCGGTACCACGCTTCCGACCGCTCGCAGGCTGCGTACGAACCGCGGCAAGGGTTTCGTAAATCGTGGACACGCGACCACCGCCAGATTGGTGCGCGAATACACGCCGCACGTTCCGAACCCCCATGCGGACCCTGTCTCTGTTGCCAACAGCGACAATGATCAATAGGGAGCAGATACGCACCAACTTATGCGGAAGGGGACACCGATGGTGTCTCTTTGTTTCTTCCTTCCTTCTTTCTTTGGGTCGTATCTGTTTGGGTGCTGCTTTCGTATACGGGCTAAATTAAGACATCCGCCAACCGCGGACGCCAACGGGGTGTTTTGTTTGCGGCCGGAAACTGAACCGTTTGAAGGAGGGAGGAAAGAAAGAGTTGTGCTGAGTAAAAGGCGAACGGCAGCAGCAGCGCTGTTTTTTTTTTTTGTGTGTGTGTGTGTGTGTGCGTGTGCGTGTGCGTGTGTGTGTGTGTGTGTGCGTGTGCGTGTGTGTGTGTGTGTGTGTGTGTGTGTGTGTGTGTGTGTGTGTGTGTGTGTGTGTGTGTGTGTGTGTGTGTGTGTGTGTGTGTGTGTGTGTGTGTGTGTGTGTGTGTGTGTGTGTGTGTGTGTGTGTGTGTGTGTGTGTGTGTGTGTGTGTGTGTGTGTGTGTGTGTGTGTGTGTGTGTGTGTGTGTGTGTGTGTGTGTGTGTGTGTGTGTGTGTCGCGTATAACGTGATACAGAACGATTTAGGCATGCGCTCAGTTTGAAAGCTGTATTTGATTCGGAGACAGCTTGCAATAAACAAGCAACTCGTCACGCGATCTTTTCGGTTTCTTATTTGGCTTGGACTAGAATCGAATTACACTTAATACATATGCGTATGTTTTCTTAGAAGTAATACGCAGTAGTAGGTATGCGTTTTAGCGGAACTTGCGCTATGGAAAATTTCCAAATAAATAAACTTTATGAACCCAGTCCGGTATAATAATTGTGCTTGTTTGCTGTAACAAGTGTACTGTGTTAGGTTCGTTATTTGCCCAGAAAAAAGGCCGCGACCTCCAGCTCTTTTGAAGGTTGCCGCTAAAACAGCGACGTCATAATGTGATAAGTTTGCTGAAAACGTACTGTTATTTTATTTCCTTTTTCAATTTGAAGGTTTACCTTTGTGATATTTGATGCTTTCTTTATCTTGCTTAACAGAGTTTCTCTGTTCTTTTTCTTAGAACCCAGTAGCCATTATGATTCGCACAAATGTATTTCTATGTGGACGAATAGAGTCCGCAGATCCGTGGATACGTTACCTTGCGCACATATTGCAGTAATATCTTTTGTTCTTGTTGCTATTGATGTCAGTGGACGTAAAAGTCCACGTCATCTGTGCAACACTGAGTTCACATGATTTAATATATGAGCTTTTAATGTAGGAATCTATTATATTACAAATTTTAACGCCCACGCTATGGGACCACAGCGTTCATCTAGACAGCAGTCCTTGTCGAGCACCGCCTGAATAATGATAGGAGCCATGTATATATTTTTAACTTTATGCTCTATAGCGAATACACGATATCGTGTATATGGCGACGGCGACTCACGCACGAATAGCCTTGTATAGGCAGGAGGACTGGTCATCCATGTTAATCAAGCAAACTTCAGTGAGTGCGAAGAAGACAAAGAGGAAGAAGCTGTAAGCAAACAAGAAAAAACACAGATGGCTGTGCTTGGTTAATCGTGGAATATCGTACAGTAGAAATACACGTCTGCCCTCAATGTAGGATTTTGCGGGGGTGGCTTTGAAGCTTCGTCCTCCGAGCAACCTCCAGGGGAAAAAAGAAGAAGAAAAAAAAAAGAACCTTCTTGCATGTGGTTTTTGACACAGGCAGAGACAACCAATCAGCGTCGCTTAGCTACAAAAACTTAGCTAAATGAATGCTAAGTTTTGCTTCTGTATGTTGTTAGAGTCGGAGGCTCAGTGCCCTTCCACTCGCTTGGGTGACTCAGTGGAGAGGCGACGATGCGACCATGCGACGGCGCTGCGGCAGCGGCTGCTCCACGGCGAGCTCCTATGTCGACGGAACGCGACGGTGTAAAGCAACACGTACCTCTGTCTGTCGCCGCTCGTCAGCCAAACACATCGACGTGAGCGCCAGTCGGTGCCTTGGTTCTCACGGCTTGGATCGAGGTATGAGGTGAATGAACCCGTCTGGCATGATCGGCACAGCTAGGGTTGCGTGGGCGAGCTGTTATGCTTGTGCGATGAGAAGGGCGGACTGCGGCGTCTGATCGAGAAATTACTCCCGTGCTTTGTCTCAAGCCAAGGTGGTTTTCTGCCGGACTCCCTTTCTAACGGCTGAGGCCCACGACAATGAATCGGCCTCAACATCCACCTTTCGAGGTCAATCACCTGGTCGAACATGTCACTGCTGGAGAAGTCTGCACTCGGCACCGACCGTACACTATAATATGTGTGATGAGTCAAGTGGTAGATGGAGCCTAAAAAGTGGCACGAATCCTATTGGACCATCATAAAGCAGTTGATTCCCCAGCTATTGGGATCTGGGGACGACGGATTGTATTTAAGCAGCAAATGGGCGACTTTCAGTATGCTATCATTTAAGCTGCCATCATACACCTCAGTTGACATTCCTGTACTCTTGAAAACATGTGGATGAACCTCCTGTGATATCCGTAAGTTTCTTCTCATTCTTAAGCTCCTAACCTACGCACTTCTCCGGTATGTGATCTTAGGAGATCGACTAGAGAGAGACGAGCCGAGGGTACCCTCGGCTCGTGGTACAGAAGGGGCACGTGCCCCTTCTATACCATGCTTAATATTTGTTTACATGGTTATGTTTGCTTTGCCTCCGCTACCGCATCGTCTTGTACACGGTCCTTGGTCGTATACACCGTCCTTGATCGTGAGTTGCCTTCCAGGATTGTTAAATGAGAGAGAGAGAGAGAAGGTGGATTTTTTTTTTTTTTTGCTTAAGAAAGTGTTTGCAGGAGATTGGTGGTGGCGGTTCCCGTAGTCCAGTGCCCCATGCACTGGCGCCAGCTGACTTGCGGGCTAGCTAAATAACCCGCAGGCTTGCTGGTCCTGGCTGTCTGCAATCATACAAAAAAAAAAAAAAAACATACTTTGACGCCCCCCCTCAGGAATGTCGGGAGGGAGGTTGTTTTAAGCTAGTACGTTCAGTACAATCCGTAAGTATTCAGCACTGAATTTTTACTGAACCTCCATGCACGGCGCTTGGATAAAGGACTTCCCGTCAAAGTGAGGCGCTAGCGTGCTTATCTATGGGAAGCCGAAAATATGCACACTGCAAACGCTTTCTCGCCTTCCCGTCATGCTGCACGTCACCATTCCGTCAGGAAAAGAGCAGCATTTCAAAACCACACGCCGTTTCTTCTTTGGCTTTGCCGCGGCTTCGTGGCGCACAAGGCATCACCTAACATGCAAAGCAACGCGTTCTCCGCCGGTAATCAGAGAATCTCCTTTATACCTGCCGTGGCGGCGTCGCAGTGGAGTCACAATGCAGAGGCGCCTGTGTACTGCTGCGGCGCCAGTAGTGCACGTGAGAGATCCAGACCTCGCTTACTTTTTTGTTTTTGTTCGGTATCTCGTTCATCCCTTCCCTGACGGCGCGGCTCAGGCTTCCGCCGACAACTGAGAGATACTGCGCTATTTTGTTTTCGTGCGCAAACAAACAAGCAATCAAGTAAACAAACAAAAAACAAACAAACAAACAAACAACAAGCTGTTCAAGACAATCCACAGCAAGCCTAGACGTGCTTCTTTTCCTACCGTTCTGGCTTATTCAGTGCAAGCCGATTTTTTTTTTTCTTTTTTGCATCATCGCGCTCTTGTGTCACATTTCCAGCGGTAAACCACGTTTCTACGCCTTCGCTAGCGCTTGTTCTGCGTCGTCTGCTGCAGAAGAAAGCCGTGCGTGCGCCTGCCGACGCCTGTTTCGTCCACTCACCGCTAGGGCAATGACGCATGCGCCGTGGCAGCCGCGCCACCGCTCACTGCAAGCTCGCGCCTTTTTCAAGCGAGCGCAGGGCGTTGGGCTGGACGGTTGAATCGGCAATGCTGCAACGTTATCTGTCTGGCACCCGAGTCATCCTGCGGGCTTACCACCCAGCGGCGTGCTTCTGACCACATCCGTTTCGTCGACGGGCGACACACACCGTGCTCGCCGAACAGGTGAGAATATTTCTGAAGCGTTATGTCTGACTGCGTGTCGCTGTCAAAGATCAGTGCCGCATATTTCATCGAGACATCATTCAAGTGCCAAAGGATAAAGGACGCCTTCGATTTAAAATTATCCTGTTTATTTGCATTGCTCACTTTTTTTTTTCTGAGCATGGTTTGACCACAGGAACTGGTCGTACCATGTCGAAACTAATTGTAGCACGTGCTCTCCGGTTAAGCGTATATATCGTGTGTCGTGTGGCACTTTGCAAAACACAGTACAGCAACTTAGATCGCATTTTGGTCGGTTGCGCTGATCAAATCTAGCAGGCAATAAACCAATTGTCAATCACGAAACTCACTGCCCGCGTGTATGGTGGATATTTTCAACTCGAGCTGTCGTTAACGCGATAACATCAAATATGCCATTTTGCAAAAAAAAAAAAAAAAAGAAAAAAACAATCACGAGCAAAAAATTGTGGGTACGCCTTTGGCGGATTGTAGGTGACGTCAAGTACGGATTGGCCGGCCGGATGTGTGACGTCACGCGATCACGTGAGATGACAGGAACTGCCAACTCAAGCTTCTCCCTTCAGATGGAGCTGGTATATGGGAATAGAATCTTGAAGTATCATTAGGCAATGAGTAAAATGTGCTACTCCTAAGCCACGCATCCGCGAGCATACAGCTTGGTTAAACCGGGACTCTATAAGTACCTGTATTCGGTAATCTTTGTACGTCGACTTATCTGCAAATTATATGATAAATTTTTATTAAGGCGTTATTAATGGATGGTGCTGAAAGATGAACAGGCGCTTCAAGTGTGGGCTGACGTTTTCTACATGGCTTATTTTTTGTTTACTGTAAGCCTCGGAGAGAGTCATATAGGAGTGGATGAACAAAAAGATACAAAATTGTGCGGTCATATCACGTTAAAACAAAAACAGTACAGTCATATTATTACCCATTTATAAAAATTGGCGCGCACTGAAGAACATTCAATTCGTGCACATCAGAAAGAAAAATACATCGTAAGATACTGAATTACCTATCAGAAAAGATGGGAGTTTCCGAACATTCTGCAAAGGCAGTTACGGAAAGGGCCCACTTTGACCATTTTTGTTTCCATAGTAGTGTGCCTGGTTGGGACTTAGGTCCAATCACTCCGTATGGTACTGTGTCTAAAAAAGGGTATTTTCTAAACATTGTAAATTTGCTGTGTAGAATTGTTTTTTTTTTTTTTTTTCACTTTTAAGGGGAGCCTGAAAACCATGCGATAACCGCATGAAGTAACCACTTTTTGCATGCAATTCCCTACGAATGCGTGCATATTTATTTAGACGATACATGACAAAGCAACTTCATGGGCCTTTAAAGAGTTCCAGTATTTTTTCAACATGCTGTCACTGACGCTACTCCGCAGCTCAACTAGGCGATGAGCAAACACGTACATTCTTCCTAAGAAGAAATAAAAAATCATGTCTCATTGGCATTCATGAACTTTATAATAATGCATCTGTAAAATGACGGCAAAATCAAAGAGGTTTAGTTTCTCTCTTTTTTTTTTTTTTTTACAGTGCATCCGTAACACAAGTAACACTGAGTCCCATAATGGCAGTATAAATGTTCGTATTTAGGTGTCTTGCTATGATTATGAAAACAGAAATTTTGTAATACAAAAATGATCTCGCTACTATTTCAGACAACAAAAATAACGAGCTTGTCAAAACCGGCAGATTCTAGCACTGTAAAAACTCTCAAAATATTTCAGTTTCAAACGGTTACATTAAGGTACTGCTAGAAATGCATATCTGAATTTGTAGCATTCTACATAGCAAATTTATAATGTGTAAAAAATACCCTTTTATAGACACAGCACCACACGGAGTGATTGGACCTAAGACCCAACGAGGCACACTACTATGGAAAGAAAAATGCTCAAAGTGGGCCTTCTCCGTAAGTTCCCGAACCACGACGCTTAGGTTGTAAGCGTGTGTGTGTATATATACCTATATATATATATGTGTGTGTGTGTGTGTGTGTGTGTGTGTGTGTGTGTGTGTGTGTGTGTGTGTGTGTGTGTGTGTGTGTGTGTCCTTCTTACCGACCGTCGTTGCCGAAGTTCTCCACGCATTGTCCACCCTCCATAAGACAACTTCAAGCTACCATCCCCAGACTAACACTCTGACTGAACGATTTCATCGCAGTTTATCGGATATGATCTCCATGTACGTCACACCGGGTCATCGAATTTAGGACGCTGTTTTACTGTTCGTCACATTCGCCTATAATACAGCAGTACAGTGGACTACCGGTTCCTTACCATTTTTCCTCGTTTATAGCCGTCCTCCCACCACAGTTCTCGACAGTTCATTCTTCTGTACGTCCGACTGTTCCTCCACCTCAGTACCTGCCCAGTTCGTATCCCGTGTGGCCAGATGTCGTCACCTTGCTCGCCTTAACACAGAAGCCTGCCAGGAAGATCGCAAGAGTCGCTACGATTCTACTCATCGTCTGGTCTCTTTCCGTCCTAGTGACGAAGTACTAATTTACACACCACTCCGCACCCCTAGCCCTAGCGAGAAATTTCACCACCGTATACCTTAGTCTCTACAAGGTTATCAACCAAACCTCCCCAAGTGAACTACAAAGTTACACATGTTGATCCCCCAGCCGATCTACGTCACCGTGGTACTGAAATTGTTCATGTGTTTTTCTTGCAACCTAAGGGTTGTGGTTCAGGCCCCACCTATAACAACAAGGTTTCTTTAGGCGAAATCAAAAATATTTTGAAGTTAAAGTAGCGTTTTATTAGCTTGCATGTCACGTCTTAATTAATTTTAATCTACGCTTAACATATGTGAGTGTTGTGGGGCGTTTGAAATTTCCGACCGAGAATTCATGCTACTTTAACGTCACCGGATTTTAGAAAAATCTTCTTTCATTTTTTTTTTTTTACAATGCCTGTTTTCGGTGCCTTTGAGCCATAGAATGACATCGGATTAAAAAAACGCATTTGATTGCAGAGAGTCGTGCATACGTGGCGCAAAAAAGTCAAGGGACGCCCATCAGATTGAAAATAGTAGGCCTGGCGAACATGGACTAGTCCTTCTCCTGCAGGGAATAGACACGGCAATTTAGTCTTTCTAAAGCCTCGAATCCTGCAGACATACACAGTCGCGAAATATACGCCATGTATAAATCTCAAAAGCGTGATCACAAAGAGCACGCTCTCTTCGAACACCCGGTTCGCTTTCTAAAACTGACAGCGATGCCATGACGTTAAGGGAGTAGCTTATTTGTTTTGTGTTTTTCACCATTTGCAATGTGGAGCCAACGGGAGCTACAGCCTGTATAGAGCAGAGGAACGAAAGGACTCGGTCTGCGCCAGAACACGAACATATGCGCGTGGACGAAAGCCTTTGCGAAGAAAATGAATGTGAAGGTGCCGAGGTGCCTTCAGCGGTTCCACCCGCATCGCAAAAGGTTTGCGGGCTGGAAATATCTCGCTGCCTTTCTCGGGGTTAGAAGGGCACCCATTTTGCTGTTTCGCACCGTTCGAAAGTCAGCGCGCCCTTTCGTCGACCTTCCTCCGTGGCGTTGCCCCCAATGCGGATACAGCACGTTCTGAAAGACGGTCGTTGCAGGAACCTCGTACAATTTCCAGCACTCCGCTCTTGGTGTGCATTTTATTGGGACTAAATCAGTGGTGTGTTGACAAGTGTGCACGCCTTTATAGTCATTTATTTTATTTTTTTTAAACGTTTAGAGACACTACCTCGTGTGCGAGTAAATATTATAACCTTGCCTTGGTCATACTACGCTGAATTTTGGCACTCGTGTTCGAGGAACTCTTGTTCATTCGCGTTTTCTCTCCCCGAATTCGGCGCTAATTGCAGTTGTTCTTGCGAGCGCTATTTCGAACAAAACACTGAGGTGAAAATTGAGTGTTAATCATTGCCTTATTACGGTGCTTCTGCCAGTTCCTCTAACTAAAACATTTGGCAAGAAGCTAAATTCCAAGGGCTAGCGAAACTTTTATGGGATCAGCGAGAACGAAGTTCGCATTTGATTTTTTGTTTATTTTATTTTATATGTGTGTTAAATTTCATAGTAGTATCGGTGTTTTAAATTCACTTCCTGTGATCATTTGTTATCAGCTAGCTGTATTCTGGTGTTTAAGGCATACCGTATAAACCGGAATATAGGTCAAACGCTTAAAAAAAAAAAAAAATTGGTGAAAAGTTGATCACTGTATTATACTATAGTGGTAATTGAAGAAAATAATAAGGCAGTCTCGTAACTATGGGTGGCTGATGCCAGCAGCCTTCATCACCCCCAACGCGATGAAGCAACATTTCGGCGACATTAAATACGCGGCTGAATAAGAAACTTAAAAGTTGAGTGTGCAAAATTGAAAACGAATGGAGCGACAACCTGCGAAATCGACTGCTCGTTTGTGGCTGGGTGTCAGCAGTAGAGCTGGGCAACCTCGTGAGGTTTCGATCTCACGACGAAGTCAACCTTAGTCTCACAATACGAGTTATAAGCGAAGGTTGGTAGTGCCGTGTGAAAAATTGAGGAGAGTGCGACTCAGGAGACAACCTCCACAGGTGAGGTTAAGGTTGAGTGAAATCATGAAACTTTTTTTTAAGGTTCAGGTAAGGCCGAAATATTTGAGGTCAAATCAATTGTCCAGTTCTTGTCGTAAGGATGAAAGTCTCTCCTCGAAGAGATGGTGCACAAGTATTTTAGGGAATGCAACATCAGCTATGCTGTATATTGGGTATCGAGAAGTACTTGCCAACCGACTCGAGTTCGTGCTACTCCGCGTTGGGCTTGTGCATTTCGAGGCCTTCTCACATACAATGTACATTCAAGAAGCATTTAAATGTAAACGAAAATAAATGCTGTCATTAGTTTGTTCGAGATGCAGTCCTGCCGCATGTGTTTCAAGTTGAAGGATATTTTCAGCACGCTTGCCATGCGCGCGCGTGTGTGTGTGTGTGTGTGTGTGTGTGTGTGTGTGTGTGTGTGTGTGTGTGTGTGTGTGTGTGTGTGTGTGTGTGTGTGTGTGTGTGTGTGTGTGTGTGTGTGTGTGTGTGTGTGTGTGTGTGTGTGTGTGTGTGTTTGTGTTCGCTGTTCATTAATTTTCTCTGCTCGAGGTTTTACAGCAGGATACCAGACGTGGTTACTATGGCAGGTCTGACTTATTTGTATAGTCGTGATGATATATATATATATATATATATATATATATATATATATATATATATATATATATATATATATATATATATATATATATATATATATATATATATATATATATATATATATATATATATATATATATATATATATATATATATATAATTTCAAGTTTTTCGTAGAAATTTTGGATAATCTAAAAATCAACTAATAATGTGCTATTCCTGAATTTGTTTTGGTGCACTAATATATTTTTCTTCTGCCCGAAGTTACTACGGCCTAATTTCTTCGTTCCAATTCGTTTTTTATCTTCGTGCTTCCCTACCACTGCGCTTCCCGTATAGTTTATTTTCCGTCCATTCTAAACTTTAAAAGTAAAAGTTACTATCCCGTGCCTCATTAACAACAAAATCCGGTGGCGGCGTCCAGGAAAAGTGGTCTCGAAAAATCGTCATAGGGACAGTCACGGGCTCGCAATGGTACTATAGACAGCCATTGCAGAATACATATGGTAACTACTAATTCACCTTAGTCCACGTCTTACTCAGACTTAATCGCCTTTTAATCAACTTTTTAATCCATTTCAGCCCTTCGACTCTACAGCGTACAAGGCGTCTAAGTACCCTCCATAAATTTTTTACTGACTTGTAGTCACTTTTGATGGACATGTTCTGCCGATACATTGACCACTTTATTTTAAAAGCAATGGCTTGGGCATATAGTCCCTACTCCTCCGAAAATATCAGTTAACCGCGGCCACAATTCTATAGGATGAAGCGTTATCAGCTTTCAGTGCTTTTTAGACTGACGCAGTCTATAGATTTGCAAGTTAAAGGACTATAGGTTCAGATGAGGTTCGGCGTTTCTATCTTCACATTGAAAGGCCAGAGCGACAAATTAAGCGGTAGAAAACGAGCATTTTTTGTTTTGCGCTAAGAAACTAAAACTATTGATTCTCTGTTATTGACAATTACGAAGATTCCTCTCAGGTATCAAGATCAAACGTGGTCACGTGCAACTTCGTGCACCATGTACTGACCGAAAGAGTTGGAGCGCACCTCGAAAGCTGTGCCCCCGCAAAAAAAATTCGAGGTTCCAGTATGACATAGACAGCGAGAAGAATCGAAATTCCCGTCATGTGAAAGTGATAAAACTCCTTGCATATTTTGTCCCAAACGCACTTTATACATGAACCTTGTTACCCACTTTCCACATTAAACGATAGAACCTGAGATACTGAAAGAACACGATAACAATGTGAAGCAAAATAACCGTCATCTTGGCATTCACTGCTACGACTGCAAAGTTTTGAAATCAGGTTGCTTGCTTGACTTCAAAAGTATCACAGTGATAGGGAAACACGGCAATAAACTGACGACACGTGAGATAAAAGAAGCTGCCGACATATTCAGTTCGAATGATCAGTGTGTCAGCACGCCTTGAATTTCTTTGACGGATAAAGAGTTGGCTTTTGTAATACGAGATTTTAAACTTTAAAGCCTTTTTTAAGCTGCTTGTTGTTTTTCAAGGGAAGGTTCTGAACTTCTTTGCAGTTTTGTTTTATGTTTTGCCTTGTTAATTGTTGGCTTCTCTATTTTTCATCTTGTTTTTATCATGACACCATCATGTCTTTAGCAATTTTAATTTCCCCTCTTTTGCTGTTTATTATTTTTTTGCTTGGCTTTTTTATAGCAATTTTACCTTCTCCTTCCTTGCCTTTCATGTTTTCCATTGTTAGCTGTTGGCTGCTTCATTGTTAATAAGGTTTTTTTCATAATGCATAATCATGTTTTAGCGAACATTGTTCTCCTTCCTGGTCGCTTAGGTTTGTTTTCTTGCTTTGGTTACCTTCTTGCTGTGCAAGTTTAGGTTTTGAAAATTTTACCGGAGTTTGATTCGGGCGTATGAAGATAGCTTTTCGTTTTGCGACTTGTTCTGAATTTGTGTTTACTTTATAACCACGCGTTCTTGCCCTCACTTCACCGTACGCCGCGTTTAATTTGGTTCTTGAAGATTTCCGTTCACGAGTTCCGTGGTCACGTGACCTGATTGATAGGGCATCTCTTAAATACTGGTTCGCCTTGTTTTCGAAATAAAAGTTGTTAGTTAAGGGCTTCGTGCTGTTGTCCATGTTGTTATTGTGCTCCTTGTTTATGCGCTGAGTCCCGAAAAAGTGCAGAGTGATCCGATCACGCGTGGACGAAGCACTATGAACGGGATAAGTTTCTAACCGCGCTTCCACCGATTAGGTTCTAAATGTGAGTGAGAAGTGTATTTTTTTTGCAACGCCTTGTCAATACCAATCAACCCTCAGGTTTGGTGCAAAACGAGAACTCTTGAAATGCGAATGAAGAAACGTTCTCTAAAATTGGGCAAGTAGGCTTTCCCATATATTTAAATTGAATTAAAGAATTAAGTCAGCCGACTACATGCCTCGAGGCTTGGACAATCGCAATACAACAAAATTTTACTTCAATTTTTATCCTTCCAAAGTTGGGTTCCTGCTTTTCGTCCATACTCTTTGTACTGTGGAGTTCTCAGCTCTTCTAAAAATAGTTCCATGCACCATCATAGATCAGCACTATTGTGTGGGAAAACGAAATTGATCAGTACTGAAAAGTGTTTATTGGCCTACTAAGCGTTTACCAATGACATCTCAGTAGAAGCCCATCAGCGCCATCAGCAAGAAATGTAATAATAAAAAAGAAAGAGAAAAGCGGGTAGGTAATTACTTTCTGCAGTGAGAAAGATATAGCAGCAAAAATCCCTTAGGAAAAAACTACAGGATTGCGCTTAAAGGGAAGCTGAAGCACTTTTCGAAAAAATTGAGTTTTCGGCAGCATTTAGTTGTTTTTGGTCCACTGAACAACAATATCGCATGAAAAAAGGGCTTAAATAAACGCAAACCGCTGTTTTTTAGAAGAAAGCGCGCGCCAGCGCCTCAGGGCGCCGAGCGAACGCCACTGTCGCCTGTGAGTGGTCGGGACCGTCGTGACGTCATCTACGGGCGTCCCGCGGGTCTCCGGCCTGCACCGACGGCGTTGCTGCGTAGTGCGTTGCTAGCGCATTGCTTCAGTTGGCTGGAAGGCCCAGTCTTGAAAATTATGGATAATGCGGGCAGTAGTGAACAGTTTGGACTCTCGCCATATATGTTCGAGCCATCAGCGGCTGCAGAAAACGGCGGAACCAACGACGCCGCGGAGTGCGCCGATAGAGAAAGTGACGCCGCGACATTTTCACGGGTTTGAAATCTCCACTGGTACGTGGTACGCATGTTTTGCGTAGGTGCTTGTTTTTACATATCTTTTCGATGTAGATGTGCAAGTGGTAATAAAGTAAATCACGTCGAAACGCTGTTGCTTACTGGCTGCTGCATAACAGCCGAAACACCAGACACCTGTAATATCGAATTCAAAACGCCGGCATGCTTACACAAGTCACGCGAGGTAAAGCATTTGTTTTTCATTTATTTAGAGCACGGTGCCTACTTACAACCGAAGGCCTTTTATTACTACGAAAGAGCGCCAAACCTGTTTAGTGAGTTCACTGCTGGACTGCAGTGTAACGAGATGAGAGAAGAAGCTATTCGTGTGTGCTATTAAGTGCGCCCCTGTATTTTTTTTTTTCTTCTGTCGTCCTACGAGATGTAGTAGAGTGGAGAGCTAGGTGAATTGGCACATTTTAAACAAGTAAAGCCAGCTAGAAAACGAGGCAGATCTTTGCCGCGTCGTCCTGTGCACCTCTTTTTGTCTGCGGCTTTCCGTTGGTCTTGTTTCGGCAGGATGTAGTTGGTGGTGTTGCGCAGCGAGATAGCCAGCAGAATGACTTACAACAGATATATGCATACAGCGGCTTGACGAGTTTGCCATTTTTACTCGAGGAAAAATTTGCACGAACGCTATACTATTGTCGATCATCAGCCTTGTCAAACGTTCACGAATGCAAATTGTTTGCATTGCTCAAATATTTATATGTTCAAATAATCGGATTTTGTTCAATCAGGTGCAGCTGCATGTGCTGCGCGCTGATGAATAATGAAGTGGACTGCTTGTGCTGCCAGGAGGCCGCTCTTGGAGGTGGCGAGGCGTTATTGTTGTGCGGGAACACTGACGGAACGACTCCGGGCTTCAGTTGCACTGATTTAATTGGAATCCGAGTGCCCGCATCGTTCCCAAGCTCCGATAATAGTCACTGTCACGGAAATGGTTCGAGCACAACACAGTTGATTTCGTAGGTACGAAATTTTTCCTCTTCACGGCAGAGACCCAGCGCGCTGAAAGTTTCTTGACCTTTGGAAACGTGTGAAACACCACATCGTCCCGGCCGCCAGTGTTCGCGCAGCCGAATGCTGCGCAGAACGACGGCATGATGGCCACTTGTCGCTACACCCACTCCACACAGAACGCTCGAACTAGAAAAACCAAACGGCACTAGCAAAGGATTACGTTGAATCGTCGTTCGCCACGCCAAAGCGCGAGACGCAGCGGAGCAAGCAATGCGGGACGGGCAGGACGGCTGGCCGGCTCCCCGTGAATGGCGTCACTTCCGCCAGCTCTCCAATTTTACCTCCCCCAACCCGGCGCTTCCGGAGGCGACGGGGGCGTGTCCGCGGCGGGTTTTTAAAAGGCGATTGCGGCTGTTCTAACGGACAGAATCGAGAAAAAATTTACGCATATGATTTTCGAGGTCTTTTCTTCCCAACCACAGCATTTCATGCAATTTGAAAACCGCTTCAGCTTCCCTTTAATACTACTTGAGAGCGGAAATGCGAAAGCAGCCACAACCTTAGAAGACTCCAACCATGACGTTGTGTTCATCTCCGACTATCATCACCATCATCACTATACCAACTGCAGCAATCATAATCATCGCTATCGCCACCACCATTATCCCCAGCAGCTATCACTATCCCAAACTATCGCTATCAATAGCTATCAATAAATATCATCATCATCATCATCATGATCATCATCGTTATCACTATCACAAGCCGTCCTATCAATGTTACTATCAGCAACTATCGGTAACAGTCATTATCACCATTTTACTAACCCTACCACCACTGTCACCAACTATCACTATCATTATCAGTATCTGCCACTATCACTATGTTTTACTGTCACAACATCAACATCTATCCCGAGCATTAACTGTTATTTTAGCTACCAAACGGATTATCGATATTTCGGGCGGACACGCTCTATCCATGTTTTTAGCCAGTATTTCTGTCCTCGCCACACATAAATGAAGGAAAGGTTCTGCCGAAAACGTCTTCTTGTAGTCGTGGTGGAGCCGATTCAAAAGAGAAAAAGCAGACTGAAAAGAAAGGGTTGATATTGGCCTAATGTAAAGGCAACCTTGGATATAAATGAAAGAGACTTCTGTGATTAAGTTAACAATTAACAAAATCATATCTTAATAATTTTCATTTTAGATTCATGCTGAAATAGTTTGCTGAGTCAACACGTTATTATCTCTGTTGTAGAAAAGAAATGATATGAATGCACTGCTAATATGCCGCAGTCAGTGCCAACATAGAGAGTGTTTACATCATTTTCTGGATGCTATACATAACTTAACGAAATCTGAAGATGTCCACTCGTGCCAAATACAGACGTACATCCATTAGGGTGTCTCCATGTATGGTATCAGTGAACTTGCACCAATTATTTTATGGCAATTTCATGCACAGCACAGGCAGGCTCAACGGCCCCGCTGTGGTGGCCCAGTGGTTAGGGAGTTCGACTACAGAAACCAGAACGCGGGATCGAATCCCGGCCGTTGCGGCCGCTTTTCGAGATATAAGCGGAAAGCAAGGCGCGCGTTTACTGTAGTAGTAGTAGTAGTAGTAGTAGTAGTAGTAGTAGTAGTAGTAGTAGTAGTAGTAGTAGTAGTTGGTTGGTTGGTTTGTGGGGTTTAACGTCCCAAAGCAACTCAGGCTATGAGAGACGCCGTAGTGGAGGACTCCGGAAATTTCGACCACCTGGGGTTCTTTAACGTGCACTGACATCGCACAGCACACGGGCGCCTTGCTTTTCGCCTCCACCGAAAAGCGGCCGCCGAGGCCGGGATTCGATCCCGCGTCCTTGGGAACAGTAGTCGAGCGCCGTAACCACTGCGCCACCCCGGCGGGGTTGTTGTTTAGTAGTAGTAGTAGTAGTAGTAGTAGTAGTAGTAGTAGTAGTAGTAGTAGTAGTAGTAGTAGTAGTAGTAGTAGTAGTAGTAGTAGTAGTAGTAGTAGTAGTAGTAGTAGTAGTAGTAGTAGTAGTAACTTTATTAACTGTACGATGTTAGTGGACGTTAAAGAACCCCAGGTGATCGACATTTCCGGAGCCCTCCACTACGGCGTCTCTCATAGCCTGCATGAGTCACTTTGAAACGTTAAACCCTACAAACCAAACCAAAGCCAGTTAGGCTCAACGTTAGGCTCACATGCGACGTTCTGTTAGATCAACACCTGATCATCGCTCAGAAAGGAAAAATAAGCCATAAAATAGCCGTTTTTTGAATCTCATAATAAGCATATCTGCCTTTTTCGCGTAACTTGTGATCTGCGGGGAATTTGTTCCTAGTATATAACTCGAAACATGCAATCTAGTAAGGTGAGCGCGCTTTGAGATACCTCCCAAAATGAGCGCATGTAAACTACAGCACCTATGAGCTTAATTTTACAAATTGAATCTTTATAACCGTTATATTATTACAGTCATTGTATAACGAAAAGTCCCATTCACAGTAAGAATGCGACTGAAAACCACCTCTTATTCTGCTGCTGCAACTATGCTGGGGAATATTGTTGGACCGAAATTTCGCTCATCAGCTGTTGAATGAACTAAACATACATTCAGTTTAGTTTAGCCTCTTGCTGATCTTACACGAGCCCAACAAGGTGTGAAAACCATCTCGAGGGCAATTTTCAAACGGTATATATGTAGCGCTCTGCTCTTGAACGCCACCAAGTTGTTACTGAGTCGTTGAAGTTAAGACACAAGCGTTATTCCGCGGTGCACAAACATTAAGCGAGCAGCAGGACGCAAGCTTACCTGTATCTCAACTTTTGCATGTTTTTCTTCACTACCACAAGCCACTCCGGAAGGAAGCAGATGGCGCTCATGGTCGGCGAGCGTGTATACGTATGCGAGCATGCTGTTCTTGCAGGCAGCAGTGCTAGTGGCATTAACAAGCCTTTCTGGGTTTGGCCGGAAAACAAAAGTTCCAAACACTTTGAGAGAAAGCGTTTTTTTTGAGCGCTTAGTACACATCGATGCATGGACTGTTTACTTATTTATTCGCTTCCGTCCTTTCCAGCGGTCGTCAGCTGCCGAGAAAGCGATGTTCTAGTCCCGTAGGATGTCCGTCACGAGAACACCGAGCCTATAGAGGAAGGGGGGAACCATCGCTCGTCCAAGGGACACGGCGGCAGGGGTTCATGAACACGAAGACGAAGTAAAAAAATTCAGGAGGCCGTACAGAAGGGGATATAAGACAAAACAAAGTAAAACAGAGACTCAGGGCATATGCAGTGCGGGGAGAGGCGACCATCAAGAAGCAAAAGTCGAATGCAGAAAGGGGCGTGAGCCAAAACTGACGGTGTGTTGCGTGACCATCGGCGAGTGTAGAAGAGAGAAGCGGTTGTTTCCCCTCGTGTTTTGAACGTAGGGGCCCCCGCAGAAGTCCTGCAGGAGGCTCGGTTAAAGCAACGGGCAGCCCAACGGGGCCTCGACGGAACGAGAAAGGCTCATTTCCGGGGAAGAAACTTTTGGTCCTGCCTTCACACTTAATACACACACGCAGAGGGGGCAAAGCACATGCCGAGCCAACGCCACAGGTGCGCTGCTGTACTCCGCACAGAAAGCTGCGAGGAGGGAAGAAGACGCCCGTTCCGGGAAAGGCCGGCATTTCGAAGGGCCGCCCATTGAAAGAGCAGGCGAGGAAAAAGAAGTAACCTTGCGCAAGCTTTTCATCTTTCCCTCCACCTGGTGAGGACCCTAATTGCCCGCCGCCACTGCCGCAGTCTTCGGGAGTCAATCGGGGCAGATGGCCTCCTGCCCCGTTCGGTGCGGGCACCTCCGTAAATGCGTGGCGCGCGGGTGTTGCTTTCCGGAGGCTGCCGCATAACCGATTGCACCGAAGCGAAAAGCTTTACGAGGAGTTAACGACGAGTTAGTGACCCAGTCTAACGCAGCTGCGGCCCTTGGCTGGCTGCAAGTCGGCGGGGATTATCAGCTCAGCCTTTCGCTGAGTAACACCGATGCTGCTTTCGTCATTTGCATGATTTTTGTTTCGTTATCACCTCCTTTAGGTGGCAGTGACTACTATAATAATAAGTGATACTCATACGTTTCTTCATGACACGGCACATGACAACATAACTCCCGTTTGTACATGTATATATAATTGATTTTTCTTTTTGTTAATGCTCTTCGGTGCGTTAATATGAGCTGATCAGTGCGATAAAAGTTTCCGCGTCTGACATGTAGTAAGGCACGCCATCCTTAGTTTACCCACCGGGGTGGCGCAGTGGTTACGGCACTCGACTACTGTTCCCAAGGACGCGGGATCTAATCCCGGCCTCGGCGGCTGCTTTTCGATGGAGGCGAAAAGCAAGGCGCCCGTGTGCTGTGTGATGTCAGTGCACGTTAAAGAACCCCAGGTGGTCTAAATTTCCGAAGCCCTCCACTACGGCGTCTCTCATAGCATGAGTCGCTTTAGGACGTCAAACCCCACAAACCAAACCATCCTTGGTGACGTTTACTAGACACATACGGCGGTATTTTCGTTGACAGAAAGTCGCTTGATCCGAAATTCTGATTTATACAAATGGACGTACCTTCCCCTTCTACGGTAAGTCTACTAAAAGGACCCAACCAGGTTATCCTACGTTCGAACTCTGAATAATTCGAACAAAATTTTTAGCTGTCATTTGTTTCTTTATTACTATCGACAGCGTAATCAGCGAAATGACTCACTTCCTTTCATATCTCGGCTACTTGGGGCATGCATTTGAGTTCAAGAGACAAAGGCCTCTAGCGCAAACGAGCACCGGGCGTCCACAGCGATGCCACTCACACCCCAATGCCGCATTGCTTGCCTCTACACATCGTGGCCCCATTCGCGCTTAACGCCTTGGCTCAATGGACTGCTGGCACTAATGTTTAATGCGAGCGCGAAAAATAATGGCTTAGTAAACACATTGACTGGGTTTCGTCGACCTCGAACGACACTATTGACAGACTTTCGCGGGTGCTGAATATAAAGACCATCCGTCGAAGTTGACGGGGGGATGTGAAAATAGACTTCATTGCATTGCCAAAACGCATCGTAGAGACGATAGCCCGTCGGATCTGATATTATAATGAAACATAAAAATATTCCGGGTCGCGCCCTCTTTCAAAGTGACAAAAAGGGGCAAATGTACGTAGAAAAAAACAACGGATTGGAGATTGATCAGGCATATCAGGCAGGCAGGTATACTACTACATGTCACATGATGGCTCGTTCACAATGACCCGCATATTTATTTGTCCTACGTTTTTCACCCTCGCAAAAAATAAAAATATACAAAACGCAAAAAAAAAAAAAATAAAGCGTAGCAGTAAGAAGGATCGATTTTCGCTGTTTTCTTTGCTAATTTTTGCTTTCAGTTCACCTCACTCGGTTTGGGACCTATCTAAAACATCATGTGCTCGTGCGCAGCCCGCACCATTGCTAATGGGAACGTTGGAATATACGGAACCCGTCAAAAGCAAAGCAAAGGCAATATCAAGCAAAAAAAGATAAGAATTTTATCTCCGCACTTAATGCATCCTTGACTAGATGTATGCAGCCTAATTGTCACTCTATAAATATATATATATATATATAACACGATGTATTAATAAACCTCGACCATTACGCTTATTCAATTAATTTTTTTTTTTTACTCAGAATCGCCTTCCATTCTCTCTCGACATATCTGCAGTGTCGGCATACGTGATATACATTTATAGGCATTTTCGCTGGGCGTGCGCTTTAACAACACTAATAAGAAGAAAGATGCTTATAGAAAACAGAAAGTAAAAATAAACACTATTGAAGAGTAGCCAGTCTACAGGGGTCCGCGCGACTAGGCCCAGCAGCAGCAGCAGCAGCAGCAGATATTTACTAGTGCTCTCGCTATGCGGTTTAAATAAAGAACAAAAGGGCTTGCTGCAAACTTCGTCAACAAATTACAGCTGCATATAAACGCCTTTTAAGGACGCCACCAAATTATTGAACAAAATATGGCATCGTATTGCATAATAACAAATAAATGAAAATAAAACCTGTGTTTCTAAAATGCTATCCTTATACTAAGTCACTGCTTTAGTGCCCTCAGCGGAGCAATGGAACGCTTCTTCTGCAAACTGATGAACGTAAGTACAAAGTTTTGCGGGACCAAATCATGGTTTCGGGTTTGGGGGCTGCAAACCTCCGTTGGCTATGCGAAACGCAATAATCGTCAAAGGTCGTATTATAGTGTGAATTTCAAGAAAAAATGTCTTATTTCTGTCGTTCGGGTAGTGAGTCATGACTAAAGGAAATTTAATGAAAAATAGGAAGAACAGGAAAGTTAATGACTGCCGTTTGCGGCTCTGTACTCGCATGTTCGCGCACAAGTATATAGCTTCCGCTCGCTTAATTATCAGTGTCTTTATGTACGCTTGTAATATTTCACACATTATTATTATCATACGGCTCTCAGCCACTCTATTAGCCAGCTACGGAATTCTTAAGAACGTGACTGCGTGTTCTGAGTAGCGTGAATGACTTGGCAACCGAGAGTATAGGATGAACTGAAAGATTTATTATAGCCACGAAACGGGATGACATATTGCCGCAAAGTTGCGAGGAGGAACCAACAACTCGAGTCGCTCATTTCAGGTGGGGAGGGTAGGTAGAGAAAAAATTGTGGGGGTTTAAGCATAGCTTGAACCTAGTGATAGAGCGAAAGCAGTGGGTGTTGCAGCGAATGTTTCTGGGGACACCTGAATTTAATGTGCCGCTGTCATAACGGTTCGAACGAGCCTTCTGTCCTAGCAACTCACTGTTGTGATTCGCCTCTACCAACTACCGATTTATCGGTCTTCTTCTTCTTCTTCTCGCCCAGCTCTCTGTCTATACCACGTGACAGTTGCTAGGCAATGGTGTGATTCGCCGCGGAGCATACGGCACACGGTGCCACACCGACGGCTTGAAAACCTAGCGCAGTGTAGCTTTCGCTACAATAAATCTTCCAGTTCATCCAGTACTCTCGGTTGCCAAGTCATTCACGCTACTCAGGACACGCAGGCACGTTCATAAGGATTCCACTGCTGGCTAATAGGGTGGCTGAGAGCCGTATGATAATAATAATGTGTGAAATATTACAAGCGAAGATAAAGAGACTGGTAATTAAGCGAGCGGAAGCTATATACTTGTGCGCGAACATGCGAGTACAGAGCCGCAAACGGAAGTCCTTAACGTTATCGAGTCATACCTTTAAAGGCGGACCTCAAGAGTCTGCCATACTTATGGTGAACCCTAATGACGGCGCATGAGTAGTTTTTAACCGACTAAATGTTTGAATTTGAAATTTTAATATTCGACCCAGTGCACGTCCCAAATGTCGCGTTAGTTTCTGACTTTCTCTGCTTTGCGTGCTGTAGAACTAATCCTAACGTTGCTGTCGGAATCCCAATCATAGCACTTAGTTCTTTTTTAATCTGGTGCAATTAAAATGAAGCACGAAGCATACATTGTTGCGCGGCGGCAATCCAGTAAGATAGACCATGTTGGATGGTGGTGCGATGATTTTAATGATTGTCGGGGGGGTCCTACAGCACGAGCGCTGTTGTTGTTGTTGCGTGGGTGGCGCAAACGCACACACCCATGGTTTCTGGGACCAGAGGAAGTATCCTGCCCACGCCGCTGCCCGTTCCTTCTTCATCGTCCGTAACACTACCCGGGGCCATCGACAGATCGTCCCGATCGTGGATCAGGAAGAACGACGAAGATGACCAGATGCATGGCGTGACGATGGGCGTAGCTGGATGGATTATAAAAGAAGAGAACGAAGGCTGTCGCCCCGCCGTGGATACATGCCATTATGACTGAGGGCATCATCATTCCGATGATGACCGAATGAAACCTGGCCCAGGAAGCTTTAGGTCAACAGGTCGCGAAGATCTAAAGGCCGAACCCCTTGGACTCGTCGAACATCATGGGCAGGGGCGATGTCGTCACGTGTAGTGGCCTTTCGTGTCGGTGGATCGAGTCCTTCGGTCGGGTGTTTAGTTCGTTGTGCCCTGTGGTAGTGTATTCCGGTGTTGGTGGCGTCTCGGGTCGGTGGGATCCTCTGGCTCAACAGCAATTTCGGGGTTCGGGTCCGGCCTGGGGCAGAGCCGGGCGATGCGTACCAGGAAACTGCTGTCGACGACGAAGGCAGACGCAGTGCGCGAAGCTCTAAGTCCAGGATAAGAAGGATGAACCAGCCCCGTACCGTCACCACAAAATGTTACGAGGTGGCAAGCCAGTGAAGATAGACCATGACGGATGACGATGAGATTACTTTAATGAATGTCGGCAGGCATAGCGTGAGCGCTCCTCCCACGCTACTTCCTGCTTCTTCCTTGTCCGTAGCAATATTGTCACGTGGTCGTGACAATGCCGAAGGCCGCAACAAGTGAAGAGACTGGAGTTGCAATTAAATGAATTCTTTATGAGGCTGGCTTGCGCCTGCAAAAGAACTAAGTGACTTGGCGTCGGCGATAGCAGCCAGCATGCACGGCAGTCGTCAAACTATAGGAATGTCCATTGTACTGTCAACAACGATGAGGCATTAAAGGCTTTCACCTTAAGCGCGTGTCAAGAACAGAGCCATGTAGCACCCTTTCACCTGATGCTTCCAATAAGCATTTCACCTGTTGCCTCCAATGCTAATATAATAGCAAATTTTAGGACAGGCTTGTCGACGTCAGCGGTTAGCAAGAGGGAGATTTCAGGGCGCTAGCGCGCATGCGCAGAATACTACGCTAAAATTGAAAGGGTGAAGAGGGTTTCTAAGGTGTGATTTGTGTTCTCCTATCCGCTCCGACCCTATTATAAACCTTCCTACCGTCTCCGTTCATTGAGGAAGTCCATGAAACTGCGAAGTTATGTCCAGAAATGCGTTTTACCTTAATCACTATTTTTCGTGATTACACATAACATTATTTGCACAGAAATTGACACTTAATTGCAGGCCAATCTTAGTCTTATACAGCCAGTTAAATCAAGTATGCAAAGCTAATTATATCTCACTTTTTATTGCAGTGTTTACATTGGAGATAGAAAAGGCTGTAGTGCGCATAGGGCACTTTAGAATATATATTATTTGTCAACTACGGCTCCCTCAGTGGCCTGATCAAAGCAATGTGTGATGACTGGCCACCCCTGCAAGCAGTGAAGACTGTCTACTCCCCTTTAATTACCCCCCTCTATCGCCATAAGCCTTCCTATTTAATAAATGATTTTCAACTCAACTATTCAGTATTGCGGCTTGATCTAATGCATTTATTTTGGCAGAATTTTGTTTTTGTTTTTCAGGTGCCCAGCGTTTTCAAAGAAAAGCAAAAAAATCACAGTCAAAATTTGCTTGCTGCATACTGCAAGGAAAGCTTCTTGTCAAAAGTCGACCGAAATTCGAGTGCTCCATTAAAAATCAACGATTAATCAAGCTGTTTTACACTCGAAATCAAGGTCATTTTCATACACAGCTCGTATATAGGAACAAAATTGCTTCGACACTGCGAGAGACCTCTACCGCAATAAATACACCTTCACAAGATTAAAAATATTGCTCATTACAACTTTTTCGCACTGCAAGTTTGACAAACACACGCCTGCAAAAAAAAAAAAAAAAAAAAAAAATCTATTATTAGGTGTTGGATTCCAAGAAAGCAAAGACTTGAAAACATAGATGACACATTTTTTCCAGTCGTCGGTTAGCAGCAAACATTCATCAGCAGAAGGCGCTCATTGAAATCTTTATTTTTTTTTTATTCTCAAACGCGCTGAAGCATTTTGATCGAAGTCGGGCCGAGACGAAGCTTTCCTGGTCAGAAGGACGCCTCTAATTTCAGAAACTCTTCAGCACATCTGGTTTCAATTATTTCGATATTTGACACAACCTGACAAACCTTACAAGAGCGAATTAAGGGACTCGAAAAAAGTATAAAACTCAACTTATTCAGAAAGAACTTCCCATGCAAGCGAAAATTGCTCAATGTTCTTCTAAAGGTATGGCTATAACGCCCTCCACTGTTTTCATAATATGGTCTATATTCCGCATCCATCCTAAACATCGATTTGTTGAAGGGAAATATATACCGTATAAGCTCAATTATGCCCATTTCATGCAAACTAGGGAATCTCACGCAACGACGCCCATACACTCCGGTAGTAGGCTCTGAATGCGCAGGACAGGTGGCCGGCAGAACAGGAAAGAATATGCAAAGTACGCGGATGCATACAACTAAATTCCTTCTCTGTGAGAAGTCGCCAACACACCTGTTTCAGTCTAGTCAGCCTTTGCGTTCACTTCGACAGGCAGAAAAGTTTGCCGTTTCTTTAGCGTCAATAAAGTTTCGGTTGAGCCTATGTTGGTTCATGATTTTTTAAGGTAACTGATTTACTAAGCGCTTGTCTGTTTCTCTAGCGCTTTCCAGGGAGTTTGTCTTCGAAAACTAGAACACCATTTGTGAATACGAGCAAAGCACTTTTTCTTTCAGCACCAGCAACCATCGCTTTTTCGAAACACCGCTATAGACAAACAGAAAGCAATAATTGATCAGAACATATCCGTCAAAAACAAGAGCATGCAAACACGCCTCCCTGCACTAGGCTTATTAAGAAGAAGTTTAAGGAATAACAGGAATAACAAGGAGAAGTTTAAAAGCGTCAAGGGTTAAAGGGGAGTCTTAGTCCGTTAGACAACATTTCAAGAACAGGACCCGTCTTCGTCTGGGGAAAGGTTTGAAAAGCCTGGGGAAAGGAAGGGTTTGAAATTCAAACTGGCTTCAAAATATCACGCACATACTGGTCACGTGCCTAACAGCGTTCCCTCGTGGCGCTCGTCTCCTTTTCCTCTCAAGTTAATAGTGACTTGGTTCCATAGATCGGATCATGAAGTAACTGAAACACGTGTTCACATAACCGTTTCGAGAAAAAATGGTGAGCTGGCTGTTCGATTAATAGCAAGGTGTTCCACATAAAGATTATAGACAGCGGCTTCGAAAAGTTGTCATCAACATAAAAGTCTGAAACGAGCTTTTTTTCTGGTAGGCAAGTAGAATTGATTTTAACCGGAACCTATGGGGGGGGGGGGGGGGCACAGAAATTCATGCGGAACATATATTAACAATGCACATAAGCCTAGTTGTGCGTCACCGCCAACATCGTCAGCGGTTGCACAGCCTGCCAGGAACCTTTGAATACCAAGCTGCTGCAACTGAACCCTGACGTATGAACTTTTGCGCCAGAGAAGTATAACATTCGGAATCACAATGGGTCCTAATGAGCTGCACGCGCTGACACAATCGGATCGCAGCTGCCTGCATTTCCTTCCGGGTGCAGAGTCGGCGCAAAGACGATGACGGTGATCCTTTTTTTTTGAAAAGACACGGTTGCTAAAGGACTTCGTAATTATCTAAATGCCTCAGCTCCTCCGTGCTGGGAGTGGCGCTGCTCGCATGGTTTGATCGCTCAACGCCGTACACTTGACGCACGATCGGAGCGAAAAGTGGCAACGAAAAGGTTATGTTTATCCGAAGCGCGTGAATGTATAATGCTTCCTGTGAAAAGGGAAGAGGTGAGATGTGCAAATGCTGGCGCGAAGCTTTCCTTCTCGAGATTGACGCGTGGCAAGTGTGATGTTGTCGAGATATAAGGTCATCAAGTCGATCGTTGTTATATATAACAACGATACCATACACGTTGTCAGGGGCAACCCGCTTTGTAGATTCGATTATTTTTCGATCTTGGATTCCGATGATAACCAGATAACTGCACGCGCCTGATGACTTCACTTACTCCGTATCACATCTTATACGTGTCACATAACAAAGGTAACCTAGTGGCCTCAAAAAAAAAAAAAAAAAAAAAAAAAGCTGATCAAAGAGTCAGGACAAATGTACAGCGCAATTCCATGTGAAAACGTCTGCGCAGTTTAGTGATGTATTTCTGTAATGAGAAGATATAAATGGTGTCTTTCTAAGACCAGTAAGAAAACAAAATGTCTAGTGACCATAGGTTACTAATTAATCACTGACTTATTCCACTTGAGATGGTGAGTCTAAGGATATGTAACGATCTCTTATTACTCTGCAACAAGGGCCATTCTCATACGAGGGCGATTAAAGGCAACCATGAAGTCACCACTTCATAACACGTCCCTTCAGAACTATAGTTGTCCAAATGATTGCATTTTTCCCCACACGTGCTTTGCCGTGTCATAACGTTATCCCCTATCCAGCACCATAGAGTCAGTCTATGGAATATGCTATTTGCAGAGCATTGCGAACGTTACATTTGACATGTCTTGTTCAGCTTAAGAAACAACTTCCGGAATCCGAACACCAATCACTTGACGCCATCTGCAAGAATTTTCTAAGATTTTAAACATGGCGACTTACGTATAGTTAAAATACGAGCATTATCGCTTCACAAAACGTGTATAATTATAGTTGAAAAGAATATCTGTCTGTTCGCTTCATCGGAAAGGACAGCTGTGCATAGCGTCTAGCCATTTCCGGACCTTTCTATGTTAAGATGTTTCTTAAAAAGCGTATATGTATATTACGCATGCATTGAAGAACTCTACATTAAGTAATAATAATTTAAGGTAATCAATTCAAGCTATTTCAGTTATTTGAAGTTATTTTTAATGTCATGTTAGCGTTTCACTTCGTTAACCACGGTGTGTGCTGTATCTCTCAAGCAAATGTATCTTCATAAATCTGTTTTCCATTCTTTCCTTTAAGTATTTGTGTGACCGAATCCAAATTGCATGTTTAGGAACACTCGAAACACGGAACTTCGACTGAAGAGCGGTGCCCATTAGTGGTTGATTCCGGCTGCACAATTATCATTATTAATATTAACAGCATCTCCACTAATAGACCACTAATTTCTAGTGATATTGATAATGTTATTCCCCTATATTCAGCACTTATGCATTTCACTTTAGATATAAGGGCAAAGTCCAACGGGGCCGCATATATACCGGGTGTCCCAGCTAACTTGAACCAAGGGATACAAAATAATATATTTGAGGTAGGTCAGTGAAACCAATTCCATACAACTGTCAGACTCCTTGATCACTACAGGCAATTTTTTGTTTTGCAATTACTTAATTAGCTAATTATGTTAATTTTTCTAATTTATTAAATATCGACTTTAGACCAAAAATGTGAATTGGAAAGTTGTAGAGCACCTTCAGAAACCTCCATTTCATTAATTGCGACAAAGAAAGTCTCACGTGTATCCTTTCTTCAGGGCTCAGAAGAAAGCCCGCGAAATACAAATAATACCACGTGACTAACGCATTTGTGCGCCGCGATTGTGGTGCTCTCAGTCGTGGTTTGAGCGAACGAAATTAGCTGCTGCCATGTCAAAGCGGCAGGCCGATATGCCTGCGATGGCTTCTTCGCCCGCGTCAGACAGCCGGCCCACGTGACGGTGCAGTAGCAGCGAGAGCGGCGAGCCGACACTACCGACATTCTAACAAGGCCTCCTTCTCTCCCATCAGCGAACGTCACGACAAACGGATGAGCGATAAGGTATCAGCCACTAAATCTGGTCATACAGGCTTGGGTAAAGGGGCGAGGTGACATCATGTGACTCGACTAAAATTAGCGCTGCACCTTCATTTGCCGGTTCTTTATCGCCATCCGCCTATTGTGATGTAGGCTGCTGCGGTGCGCAGGCCTGGCCAAAATCGCGGTGGCGACGGGCGAGCTTGAGCTCGCTCGAACCATCGCCAACATTTCTGCCTGCCGCTGCAACGGCACCATCGGGTCACGGCCGCAGCTGATTTCGTTCGCTCAAACCACGACTGAGAGCACCACAATCGCGGCGCACAAATGCGCTAGTCACGTGGTATTATTTGCATTTCGCGGGCTTACTTCTGAGCTCAGAAAAAAAGATACACGTGAGACTTTCTTTATCGCAATTAATGGAATGGGGGTTTCTGAAGGTGCTCTACAACTTTCCAATTCACATTTTTGGTCGAAATTCGATATTTAATAAATTAGAAAGCTTAACCTAATTAGCTAATTAAGTTATTGCAAAACAAAAAATTGCCTGTAGTGCGCAAACAGGCTGGCAGTTGTATGCAATTGGTTTCACTGACCTACCTCAAATATATTATTTTGTAACCCTTGGTTTAAGTTAGCTGGGACACCCGGTATATAGTATGTGTGTGTGTATATATATATATATATATATATATATATATATATATATATATATATATATATATATATATATAATGCCAGGGGGCGCTCGCAGCGAAAGACGTTGAAGTGGCGCTCGGAGAAAGAGGACGAAGTGAATCGGCTCCGGACTAGAAGGACGTACCTAAAGCTTGGACCTTATAATTCCACCTGCACCGGCTCTGATAGCCTAGACCTAGTCGCCAATATCGTGACAAATCTGGTGGAGGTCAGGTCTGATGTCCCGTACCCCTCCGCTAAGCAGGAGTGCTGCGGTCCGTTGAACATTGTACCCTTGTACAAATATTGTGAAATGATTGTATTGTGTCATATTCTTCTTTTCCATTTCTTGCCTTTGCCATCTACAATTGTGTAAACAGTAAATAACTGTGGTTGGTCAATATTCCTGTCATTTTATGTTTCTACTTTATGCCCCAAACATGCAGCAGCCTCTGCAAGGATGCTAGCAGCATGTATCAAATTAAAAAAAAAATAATAATAAAAGTAGATATATGACTGACACCCGTCCAACCAACCACACAATGAGAGATTTACGAAATGCAACACAAATATCGAAACTATCGACAAGAAGTCTAGATTATGACATATAAATTATACAGATCCCACACAGTTCACTGGTTTTAGAACAATATGCCCTTCAAAACTGTTTATAGTTCATGTCACAGTTGATGGTCACTCCTAATTCGTCGCAAGCCAAGCAAGCACAGTGACGCCTTGTATAGCATCCAAAATTACGTTGTACATGTGAATGTGTTTACTGAGCTTATTTTTATGAACCATTTAAAGAAGCAATGTTAGCTTACTTTTATAATACACTGCCAACCCCCAACCCCTCTTTCTTATAAACGAATCCTCGCCTCCGCACGACTTCCTCTTCAATAACCTCACTGTTACAATTGCACAGTTGCTCTACAGCTAATGCGTTGGTGCAGTCATGCGACTGCGCTAGCTGCCTGACTCAGATTTGTCATTTAATATCCACATGTCTGTCGTCATTTGTTTGTGCACAGCTTCACAACCTCGCATTCTCATTATTCTTTCTTGAAACGCTGTGCCTGCTCACAATACAAAAGAAAGTTGTTCAAGCGTCAGTTTATGCGTCGTTGTACGCAATGCCTAGAGGCCGGACTTTTCCGCTCAAACGGAATTTAAAAAAAAAAATAAAAAACAATAAAAATTGCGATGAAATCGATTTTTTTTTAATTTATTCTGTCGTAGGTATTGACCTGTAAAGGCCAGTATGTTTTACAGGCTTGCTGCAGCTGGCTGGGCTATTTGGTTAAAGTATTAAACAATTAAATAGAGTAGTTGTGCACTTGAAGGGGTCGCTGCCCCTTGTCTTATACTCCTTTTCAGGCAGCTCTACGCCCTTCGCAGTATTGTTTTCGCTAGCGCCGTGTTCTTCACAGACATCATCAGTCACTGAGGGCATTTACTTGGTTAAGAAAGTCTCTTCATTGCATGCAGGTCAATCTAAACTACGCATAAGCATCACAAAAAAGTTCCAACTTAATGCGACCAAGGCGGTTAAGCGGTTAACTTGTGGCTAAAAACAGCGCTAACACGAGACGAAGGAGAGAGAGGAGACACGACGCTGAAGAGCGTCGTGTGCCCCTCTTCTTTGTCTCGTGCTAGTGCTATTTTTAGCCACAAGATCATGCACCTACCAGCACCCTGTTAAAGGCTGTTTTATAACTGCCAACCGTACTCTGTCCGCATAATAGCAAACCATCTCGCCCAGTTAAACTATAGTTCAACATCCCCGACAAGATGATAATCAAATTCCACGCGCAAATTTTCGTCGACGTTTTACCAGTAATTAGTGACCGTTTTCGTCTTAACTACATTAAAATCCGATTCTTAAGCTGAGAGAAAAACCAGGATATACTCTAAGTGGCCTTTTTTTTTTTCTTCCTTTTTGCAGCACATCAATACCGCATTTTTTTTTTCCATCGAACTTAAGGCTCCAACTCATCCGTATGAAAATTTTTCATAAAAAAAAGAGAATGAATTATGTGTTTCGAGACAAACATAAAAATGTCGGCCTAACTTTGAAAAAAAAACAAAATGAAAACTAAAACTCCAACTCGTAGCTGCGTTAAAGATTGTTTGTACTTGCCTTCCATATTTTGGCGCTACAGAAATGGTTACCTACGGATGAGTACCTAGACAAAGGAAAAAGCGAAAATATGCATTCGTCCACAGATTTATTAAATAACCCATGAACCAAGTTAGGAAATAGCTATACGACCAGAACAACCACATTTATTCAGAGATACGTGTATTCAAATTGTGAGAAAATTTTCGAAAGTTATTTTTTCGCATATTGTATGATTGCACCATAACAATCAATATACCGGCAGATCATATATACCTCCGCGGGATAGTAGTTTTTTTTTTTTCCTATCATTTAAAAAAAATATAAAAAGGCCCTCGACTGCTTTTCTAAAGCTCTTCTAAGTTCATCGTTGTGAGCGGGAGACAATTCAGAAGCAGTTTGGTTATGCTTTCGGAGCTCGGGTCATATCTATCAATATGATCATAAATTATTTTACAATATTCCACTACGGCCTTAAGTATTTCAACCGTGCAGCTCTTCAGTTTTCTCTTTTCAGGGGTAATATTTTGTTTGCATTGGAAGCTTCGACAAATTAAATCCATAAATTCGTAAAATATCCTACAGTATTCCACAGTTGCTTCAGAGAAAAAAAATAACATTTATCTGCACCCGTCAAAAGGATGGCGAGGATCTGAGGCGCAGCTCTATCCCAGCCTTGTCCTCCCCCTCAGCCGTCGACCTGGTTCTCTTGGATCTGAGCAGCGGCCTGGACAAGACGGATGACTTCACGTTATCCTTTTCGTCCTGTTTGAGAAGTAGTGACTCCCAGGACTCATCTGTTCGGTCAGGTTCTCCAGATAGGACACTTCTATATCATGTGGGTCATGTCCACTATGCCATCGCAACGTTTGCACCTGGGCTGAAAATTTCCGGGTGCCACTTGCTGTAAAGCTGGGGGTTCGGAAATACTCCAATTTGTAGCTTACGCCGCATAACCTCCTCGCTTTTGGTGAGCTGCTTACACGCTTTTGGAAATATTGATATACCTAATTTGTAATAATTTAGGATATCTTGGTGCGTATTAAGGTCATCATCGAACTGTAGGGGCTCTTCATCGCGCATGGGGTACAGGGTTGCGTATAAGACTTCACTGGGATCCCGAAAGGTAGCTAATCCTCGGGCCAGTATATACGTGCGGTTTCTCGTTCCCCCTCAACCCCCGGTGCGCCGGTGTCCAAATGAGCGCGACCTGCGCTGCCGGTGGTGGACCACTGGCCAACACTCCTGCTGCTCTGGCCGAAATGCGGCCCGCGTCAGGTTTCTAATCGCTGATTTTGAGTCAGTAACTATAATTTTGACACGTGTTGCTGAGTTAGAGCCAGCGCAATAGCCACTTACGCCTCCGTTGCGGTCGAGTGTCGGGTACTGCAGCTAACTACAGATCCCCCGTTTTCTCTAATTGCTACTACAACGCGTCCCATACCGTCCGCGCATTGTGCGGCATCTGTGTATAAGACTCTCAAAACGGTGTATAAGACTATCAAGGTGTGCTCTCAAAATGGGCTTGCAGCGCTGCTGCTCTATCACTACTCCGGCTCTCGTGGTCGCAGTGCATGTTTTGGGGGAGCGGAGGTATTTTGAATTTGTCTCTGACCTGTATTGGAAAATTTATTTTCGAAAACGCACCTCATCCGTTGTCTACGGCAGTTAGAACTATCCGCTTTGAGCACAGGAAATATTTTAAAAGCACTTTTTTATTTTTTTTTACGCACTGGATCCGCTTATACCATTCCCATCAACGCGTTCATAAAAGCGCCTTGCAATATCCCAAAATTGCCTCACCATTAACGGACGTCTCAGAAAGTCTGACTTTGTTCTTGTAGCATCGTCATGGTAAGAAAAGGCATGCAGTGGAAGGCACAGATCACGGACGGCTATCGTGTGCAAAACATAGAAATGCTTTGACTGAGTCAGGCCGCAAGCAGGCAAGGATAAGCAAATGTTTACTTTAAAATAACAAGGTCAAAACAAAATTCATGACATCTGCAACTACGCATAAATATTCCGCACACAAAACAGGCGTCTCGGAAATCTGCTTCGGCTTGTGGAGTTAACGTCCTAAAGCGACTCAGGCTGTGAGAGACGCCGTAGTGAAGGGCTCCAGATATTTCTACCACCTAGGGTTCTTTAACGTGCACTGACATCGCATAGCACACAGGAGCCTTGCTTTTCACCTCCATCGAAAAGCGACCCCCGAGGCTCGGGCTATGAGAGACGCCGTAGTGGAGGGCTCCAGAAATTTCGACCACCTGGGGTTCGTTAACGTGCACTGACATCGCACAGCACACGGGCGCCTTGCTTTTCGCCTCCATCGAAAAGCGACCCCCGAGGCTCGGGCTATGAGAGACACCGCAGTGGAGGGCTCCAGAAATTTCGACCACCTGGGGTTCTTTAACGTGCACTGACATCGCACAGCACACGGGCGCCTTGCTTTTCGCCTCCATCGAAAAGCGACCCCCGAGGCTCGGGCTATGAGAGACGCCGTAGTGGAGGGCTCCAGAAATTTCGACCACCTGGGGTTCTTTAACGTGCACTGACATCGCATAGCACACAGGAGCCTTGCTTTTCGCCTCCATCGAAAAGCGACCCCCGAGGCTCGGGCTATGAGAGACGCCGTAGTGGAGGGCTCCAGAAATTTCGACCACCAAGGTTCTTTAACGTGCACTGACATCGCATAGCACACAGGAGCCTTGCTTTTCGCCTCCATCGAAAAGCGACCCCCGAGGCTCGGGCTGTGAGAGACACCGTAGTGGAGGGCTCCAGAAATTTCGACCACCTGAGGTTCTTTAACGTGCACTGACATCGCATAGCACTCAGGAGCCTTGCTTTTCACCTCCATCGAAAAGCGATCCCCGAGGCGGGGATTAGATCCCCCATCCTTGGGCACAGCGGATGCCTCATAAATGTGTACGCTTTAAATACCCATTATTTTAAGCCAGCACTGCACCTTTATGTAAGTGGGAAACAAGAAAGGGAGAAATGTGCGATATGGTGGACGATTTCTTTTTCCTCAGAAAAGTGTAATTTTCGTGTGGGTGGGACACCTTCTCAATCGAGATGTGACCATAATTCACCTTGGTTTTACCAAAAGCTGCACCATGAATGTGAAAAATGAACCAGTGGCGAGAAGTGCAGTTTAATTTCGCGCTGTTGGCGTTTTTGCTCCTGGAATCCTAAATGCATCGTTAAAGACTGTCAGAGTAGCGCGTCCCATTTGAGTGTGCACGGGAACCCCGAACTCTCGTTTCTGGAGGCTAATTGGTGGTACGTATATGAAATTATATTCTGAGTTTGTTTTTGAATTTATTCAGATTAGCGGGTTCATTTCAGAATGGCAAGAGTATGCATAAATACCTATAACAAAATAACATAACAGCAACCTCAACAAGCAGCAATATCCGCCTTTTCCAAACGCTAAAAGTGCATGTAGACATCGCATGGCCTTAATACGCTAAACTAGTTCCGAATCAATCATATATACATCGAGCACTAACTGGGCCTATTTTATTAGACGTCAGCCGTCAGCTATAGCACACCTAACATTTGCAGAAGCAAATACAAATACCTTTATTTCAACATCATTTAGCACGTGAGGTAAAATGCATGTTTTTAGTGTCCATCATATATGTCACTGATCTTATAGTGATACAGGCGAGAAAATGGAGGCTCCTGTTTTTAGTACTTCACGGCCCGATGTGCACATGCAATTTTTATGAGGTCCATGACGAAATTATTGTTTTCGCCTTACTTCTATCGCGGGTAAAAAAAAAAAAAAAAACAGTTCTGACGTCTTTTCTTACCATCATATAGACTTGAAATATTGAATTCTCCTTTTTTTTTTTTTTTTTTTACCGCTGGTCTTTGACGCTAGATAGATTTCATAACACTGCTACGCAAATAGATGTCAATTAGCTGTCGCACTCAAGATTGTTGTACTTGCATGTTTCCGAGAGGTCGGACGCGATATGACCTTGATATGGGGTCGGAAGGGCTTTTCTTTTTCTCCTTTTACGGGCATTATGAAAATTAGAGGGAAAACTTTTTAGCACATACACACGATCGCCTGAAAGTCGTTGAGTGGATTTCCACCATTTTTTTTGTACTTTTTAGAAACTTCATGTGCAAGGAAGCGTCGCTGTAGATCAATTTACTAAGGAGTTTCATATGAACAACGGCTGCTCACATATACCACTGTGCCGGAGTACCCGGGTTCGAACCCGACCTCGGCGGCTGCGTTTCGATGGAGGCGAAACGAAGAGGCGTCCGTGGGCTGTGCGATGTCAGCGCACGTTAAAGATCCCCAGATGGTCGAAATTACTCCGTAGCCCTCCACTACGGCTCCTCTTTCTCTCTTTCCACTTTCACTCCCACCTGCCTCTCTTCCCTTACGGCGCGGTTGAGGTGTCTACAGAAAACGTCAGACAGTTACCGCGCCTTTCCTTTCCTATCAATCAATCAATCAATCAATCAATCAATCAATCAATCAATCAATCAATCACATATACCTGGGCTGTAAACAAATTCGTCAGAATCGCAGCAGATTATGATGGATAATCGACCGTCCAGGCTTAAGTTGCGCCGCCGATACGTGAGCAAGGACCACGCATAAATGCGGACATGACTAGCGCTAAATCATGCTGCCCCTTCTCCGTTTTCTTACCTACATGGTGTTTTACGCAGCGTGCACGGAGCACCACAAACCCGTGTACTGATGACTTCGATGAAGCCTGAAGCGCAAAAAAAAAAAAAATTATAATAATAAACACAGGGACATGAGAGAGACATGTCCTGTCTTTTTTGCGCTTCAGGCTTCGCCAAAGTGAGCAAACTACTCAACAGCCCAAACAACAGCCTTGCTGTACCTCCTTCCCTTCCCGCTGCTTGTTTTGATTACTGCATTCCGAACTAACCACCATAGTTTGCTTGTAATATTAGCTCCTTCTTTTCAAGTTATATTGGCCTCTGAAACGCGGACATATATTATGCGAGCCCTCGGCATAGCTGACCGATAAGTTCCAGCAGGCAAGCATATATTAACAGTTAGACATTTTTGACGCAAACTTTATCTGTATGAACGCATACATGGGGCATATGTAAATTGGTTCACAGGAAGGGAAAGGCGCAGTAACTGTCACACTTGCTCTGTGGACACCCGAACCGCGCCGTAAGGGAAGGGAGGAAGGTGGGAATGAAAGTGGAAAGAGAGAAAGAGGAGCCGTAGTGGAGGGCTACGGAGTAATTTCGACCACCTGGGGATCTTTAACGTGCGCTGACATCGCACAGCACACGACGCCTCTTCGTTTCGCCTCCATCGAAACGCAGCCGCCGTGGTCGGGTTCGAACCCGGGAACTCCGGCACAGTAGTCGGGCGTCTTACCACTGCACCACCCCGGCGGGGCTGGGGCATATTAAAGTGTTTTCAGGGAACCCAGCAGAAGTGAGTTAAGGAGTTCGAATACTAATCCCGAGGGCGCGGGTTTTGTTACCCGGCCGGGGCTGCCGCCTCTCGACGGAGACGAGATGCGAGGCGTCCGTGTGCGCGATGTTAGTACACATTAACGAACTTCAGATGGTCGAATGGTCGGATCCCTCCACTACGGTGTCTCTCATAGCCGGAATCACTTTGTAATACAATCTGAAGGGCTAGTTCGTTCATACTAAGGGAACGAGTAAAACTGCGCGAAAAAGACGGGTCGTAAGAAACACACAGGCACAAACAAGGCCTTGTTTGTGCCTGTGTGTTTCTTACGTGCCGTCTTTTTCGCGCAGTTTTACTCGTTCATTTTGTAAGCCCTCAAAACCATAAACCGTAAACCATTTTCAGTGCACTACATCAATACTTAAAGCCATGTTGTTTGAAATCCTTCTAACAGCGTGGTTAAAGTTCATAGTAAGCTGAGAGCGATGATCATGGCAGTAGCAGTATATTGTTCAGAGCGGCACGTATGACGTCTTATTTATGGGTGCTGTAGCGTTTTCCAGCCCTATCAAAATGCTGCTACAGTGCCTACATTACCTTGTGCAGCCTCAATCAGTGCGAGCTAGTTTAGGAGTAAAAAAAAAAAAAAAAAAAAATACTGTTATTCCTTCGGACAAATATGAAGTTAAATTCAGAAGAACAAATGCGATAAACTGATCGAGTTGCGAGCAATGGTTGATAAACCTGGCCAGAGGGCGGCCAGCCTCCTCGCCAGTCAGCTTCGATTGAATACATTTAAGCAAAAATAACGCAAATGCATGTGCATATCCGAAAACGAAAATTATAGAGCTCGATAAGCAGCACAAGCAGCGCAGTGTACAGTAATCAGCGCCCGTATTACAGTGCAAACCAGCGGGAAAAAGCATAAGGGAAAAAAAAGGGAAAGACCCTCGCGCACTCCCCAAAATGACTCGAAAAAAAAAAAAATAACGAAGAGAGAAAGCGAAAAAAAAAAAAATCAACTCCGTTTTGATCACGTGCCTTCAACCCTTCTAATTTTTTTCTTGCCCCCTCGCTTAATTTTTTTATACAGTCCCGGAGTGCGCGCTCTTACGAGCGCGGTGCTTTGGGACTTCCATTTTTGTTCTCTTCTCTTTCTTTCTTTTTTTTCTTTCTTTCTTTTTTCTATTTCCCCAGGCCGGCGCGCGCGGTCGCCGCTTCGGCCGCGTGCGCCTTGGGGCCAGTCGAAGCGGTCGCCGCAGCGCGAAACAGCGCTCCGCTCGCGTCGCCGACGTTCTAATGCCACGACGACGTCGGCGGCGTAGGTCGCCGACGTCGTTGTCGTGCCGCTCTACTACTTCGACGACGACTGCGTCGGCTCTCCTCCCACGGCGAAGGCAAGCAGCGTCACTAGGAGCCGGCGAGCTGTGCAGCAGCTGCACGCGGCGTGCACGGCGATCGAGGAATCAGCAGCAGCAGGCGGTCGACTGCTCCTCGCTATCGACCTCCCTCCCCTCCGCCTCTCGCCGCCGATGCACAGTGGTCGCAAGCGTCGTCGCCTCCCCATCAAATGGGTTAAAACCGCGGCTCTCCCACCGTCGCGCTTTCTTCGTCACGCGGGCTGTTCGAAGACGCTGGGCTTCATCGCCGCCTCCCCCTTCTGCTCCTCCTCTTTCGACGACTTTGCCGACTCCGCCGAGAAGCGCCGTCTTCTACTTCTTCGGGGGAGAAACGCTCTAGCCCCCACGGTAAGCGAGCTCGCTAGCATGTGCAGCGTTTGTGTACGCTGGTGTGAACGTTGTATGAGTGCTTGGTACATAATGTGAGTATACGTTATGAATGACAGTAGCGCCCGTCAAAGCCGGTGTGCCGTCGCGAGCGAAGGAGAGGTGTAGAAAGTCGCGCATTTATCTCCAACTTTTCTTTTTCGTGCGAGGGGTGCAAATGAAACCTCTTTTTCGTCACCCTCGTGTAGAACACCAGAGGTGAACCGTCTTCAGCCGCTTCCCGAAGTTTTTTAAACGCTGACAATACCGTTATTTAAGCGTATTTTGTCTGCTGCCATTTCCTAATAGGATACGGTCACCACGCGGTGTAGATTAGGCAGAAAGATCTCGTTATATACGTGCGCTGTAAGCATGCCCTTTACTGGCGCCTGTTACTGAGAGCGCATTTGTTTGTCGTTGATTTTCGCTCTGACCGGTTTTCGAGGGAGAAAAATAAATAAAACCTCCATTTGCATTTTTGTCTCACATTTGATCACTCAAAATATGAACTGTTTGTTACTTTCTCTTACGACGATAGCATTTCATTTAGTAAGCAGCACTATGAATATGGTCGTTTGGACGTTAATTAAGAGCAAAAACTGGAGACCAGCTGAGGTAAATTGCTTGACGTTTGGCTGCATAGAGGGAACTAGGCATGCCACGAAACTATAACACTTCATCTATCAAAAATTATATTCACAGAAAGAAACAGTTGAAGATCGGATCCTTAAATAAACTTCGAAAAAAAAAAAGAAAAACTTCGCCAAATTTAAAAATATTTTTAGACCAAAATGTCGAGCCTAAGTGTACATATATGTGAATGTCTCACCTCGAGCGTGCCAGAATCTAGGAAGAGCATTAACATTATTTCAGTCAATAAGAAAAGGAACGTCAAGAACTTCAAGATTACTGAAATAGAAGATTATACGATCCGCTTCTTTCAAGGTATTTTCTAAAAAACTCGCTAATAGAATCAGGGCAATCTTGGAGTCAGTCAACAAAAGGGCGACATTCTACAGTAAACCATATTCACTTCATAAGTTTGTTACTACACCAAGGCGCAGAATATGACCAACCAATACGCTATAGCCTTCATCCCAAGGATAGCCCTGTGGATTTTGCTTTCGCCTAAGTATCCGAATGTCTCGGTTTTGATACTAACCACGGCAGCCGACTTTGTGGGAAAGCAGAATATAAAACCTCTCATGTAGTGCCCGAAATGTCAGGGCAATCAGAGCAAGTTAGGTAACCCCTAAATCTAAATAATTTCGGAGCCCCACTTTATGGCGTCCCTTATAGCCACGTGTCGCGCTGCAATCTTAAAACCCATTTTATTATTATTTTTTTTTTTGCATGACCTTTAGAATTTCAGCCAGTCGAAACACTAGCATCGCGTCAGGAAAAATAACGGAGTTCGAATAAGGAGAGGTGTTAGGCAGACAGACATAATCTCGCCACTTCTATCAATGGCGCATTTACTCGCTGGGGCTATCGGAATTGTACATAGTCTGACTCCAATTCTGGTTAATAGCGAATGCCTCAATAATCTTTTATTTACTGATTACTCTGCCCCAACATTAACTGAAGAGACAAATCATACATGATGCCCCCTCCCCCCTCCTCTCCCCCAATTTGTCTTTTTTCTTTAGTATGGGGAAGGCAAGGAGGTTAGGGGCAAAACTCCGGATCTAAAATTCAATGGGAAGAAAATTAATTTAATTCACAACTGTGTGCGACAGCAGTAAACCGTTTGACAATACATACATAAAGAAATGCATCTATCCGCACCATGAAAAAGAGAAAATTTGGAGCGTAGGAATATGGTAGAATGCATTTAAGAGGCATCCGCAGCTCACGAATAGCAGTTTAGCAGCGTCCCTGGCGAGCAAAATATGTAAAAGTTGCATCCTGAAAGTCGGTATTCCTATATGGTGAATAAACATGGAGGATAACAAATTTTCCCAGGCAACACTAAACATGGCCGAATACTGGTATTGCGCTGGCATGTCCAGTCGTACACAGAAACAGTTCAGTCCAATATTGGGCTGGTGTCTTGTGCTGCTTGGGTAGGTTCGCACTTTAATCGAGGAGAACCCAAGGAGTTATGTGAAATAAAATTACATAGAGCTTAAGTTTACAAAACGGGAAAATATCTAAGTGAGTCAATAGATAAAATAATGATATCCAGGCCCATATTAAGGCAAACTGGTCGTAGGCAGGGTATACAAGTGAATGTATAAAAAGAAAAAGTAGCGGGCTCGGCCCGATGGCCAGAGTCAGGTGGGCCGAAGAGCTAAAGTGACCGGAGCCGGCGCAAGACAGGGCTGATAGGGGTCACTGGTAGGTGACTTCGTCCGTCAGTGCACGTGTCTACGCTATTAAGGTTCAGTTAAAATGTTAAGGATATATTCGCGGCTTATGGGAAGCACCAGGGGCCATAATGAATAGCTAGGCAATACTTGATTGTACTACCGCAGAGCTGAAGCGAATGACAAAGCCTCGATTTTTGTTATTTTAGTACTTTGATTCGGAATGAGGTTATTGTTAATAGTTCATTTCCTCGAAAGAGAATCTTATTTTTAAGAAGCGCGAAAAGCCGTCAATAACCGCAGCAAACTTTGCATTCGTCGTATTTGGAAACGCGTTACGTTGTGCGTGCTTTGTTTACTGGACATATACGGTCCCCTTTTTACTATAAGTTAATAATAACCGCCCAAAGTATATACATGGAATTGAAACAAGGCTCATGCATTCGGTGTTATTCTTTTTATCTTTGCTGCCTATCAACATCATGTACCATATTCAGACTCAAAACGTACCCCACTGTTTTGCGACACCGACAAGTATAGTTAGTGAACATCGGCAAGTGCAGCACCTCCCCCCCATTCCCCTCCCACCTTCAACGTTACTAGATTACCTGGACCGCCTTTTTCTCGCGCCTCGATAAAAACATCGCTTCTTTCTTCAGCTGTATCCAAATGTTTCCAACACATCGTGGAGCAGACTTTCACTAAATTCTGCTATAATTATATATATAGCGATTCAATAAGGATCAGCGTACAACAGAATTGTTGCCCTGGCAGACTATCAAGCTTCAATCAGTTTCAGGCATTTCAGCTGGTGACACAGCCACATGTCATTAAGGACTATATTGTGTTTCTCAATGCTGGAAGAATAAAAGACCAGATTTAACCGTATTTTTGTAAGGCCAGACACTCTGAATGAACCTCTTCGCGTAATATCGCGCATTCCAGCTTTGGGAAAACAACGTCGCGGCTTCATTACAGTGAAGCACGTTGCCCACTTCGCACCTTCAGCTTGGGCTCATTTGCACAGTGAAGCTATTTCGACGTAACTATATAAAGGAGCGTATGCACGAAAGGCATTGAAATTTTTTTCAGATCTGCCTAGCTGCTCGTATTTTTTGCGCAAAGCATTCTTTAGAATGGTTCACACATGCAAGTGATTCAGCGAGCTCTTCGACAAGTGGCAGCGACGCAACGCGACTAAAATTTTTCAGCATGTAAGAATTGCGTCGCTCTCGCCGCTCGAGCCACCACGGCCGATTGAATTAGTTTTACTGCGGAAGTACTTCTTGTCTCATAAGTCGCGTGGACAAGAATTGTGTACAGAGGGTGTCCGCGCACGTACTGTCAATGGAGAAAAATACATTGCTCCGACTGTGTTTCAAGCCCGTGCCAGAAAAAACGGGTCAGCTTCTTTGGAACAGGCACGAGAACACTATACTATCGCCGAGGACGAACACGCCTCGTATAAAACTGCAACACCCTCTCGCGCTGTACAGTAAACATCGTCGTCTCCATGAAGTTCCCTCTGATTCAGCAACCTTGATAAATACGCCATAGAAATACGCCATCCGGCGGATCGGATGTGACCGAGATCGAGTGTTAACCGAGGTCCGCTATAGCGTCTGTCAGGCGAATTAAACGAGCAACGTGAAAGAACTCCCAGTTCTTTCGTGTCACTGAACCTTTTTTTCTTTTTTTTTTTTTTTTTTTTTTTTTTAAGTAGCGGGGTCTCCCTCTTTGCTTGCGGGAATTTTTCTACTACGGAAGAGCTTAGCAGACATGTGATGTTGTCCTGGCCCCATTTAGACCGGAGCTGTCGAGAGATGTTTGGCATGCATCCTAGCGCACCTGCCAATGGGCATCAATGCCGCCATCACCCTCAACCATGTCACATGACTAATGCACCTTTCAAAAACGTTGCTTGCCAACTCGGTTGTATCGCGTGGTTGCATGACGTCTCACACACCGTCGCCCATCAGCGAATTTTATGACAGATGGTGCCGGACACTGCTAAGTTTTTCCTTTGACGAGGTACAGGCGCATACATCGTTATTAATGCTGTCTCACTGTGAAAGGACTACAGACACCTAACTCGTGTTTTATTCTTTGTAAAGATGCATATGGTCACTAAATTGTACATGGATCACCGCGTGATGTTTGCCTACGATCACTAAATTTGTCTATATACGACCGCTGAATAAACTAATGACGAAGATAAGTTGGGTAGTCAGAGATCGCCTAAGTCAGGTTGCGGCATTTATTGTTGTTGTCATTTTATATTCTTTGCTGGACATATCAAGAGAGCTTAGTGCCAACCGACTACTCTCCGCATTGTTGAGGAACTAACAGCATGTGCATATGCACAGCGCAATGCCGCTACAACGCATGATTCGATTCATTACGCCATTGCATGCCAGTATATACGAAAAAGGGCAATGCCAGACGAGGAACCGTATGACATCATAGTAGAAGTGAGCAGGCTGCCAAAAAGCAGCTCCAAAAACAGAAAGAAACTAGAAGGATCATATTCTACTCAGTAGGAGGAGGAGAAAGAAGAGGAGGAGGAAATGCAGGGAGGTTAACCGGTCAATCGCAATAAGATAGTGGGCAGAAAAAAGAACCGCAACAAGACATTAAATTGGAAGCATTCTTGATTTGGTAATCGTAGCAGTGTGGCAAGGCAATATTAAAGACCGAAACGTGCGTTTTCTGAGTCGTATATGACATCCTGAATGGTGCAAAAAGCTTGATGCTGCTCACTTAGCTGGACAAAGAAAAAAAAAAAACTTAATTCCGGTCAGAGAAAGCGGTTTCGTTCCCGCTAAGTATCGTGCAACACAATGGGGTGTTTCAGAACTTCGCAAACATGTACGCCTTTATCGCTTGGAAGGAATCAATCACCAACAGCTAACACTGAGTTCAAATTTTATGATAAATAAATGAATATCCAGCCCGTGCGTGCGTTTTTAACAGCAACAAGCCCAGCTCAACGGTACGCACGTACACCGCCGAGCAGTGTGTTGCTGCTAAATTATCCCAATTCAGAAAACAAATATTCACTATCAAGTTAACAGCACTAGCAAGCGCTTCTCTGCATTTGGCAGCGCACCTAGGCAAGGACCTCTAGAACTACATGACAGTGTATTTCTGTTGTCTCCTCCAGTTGCCAGTGCTAAAAGAAATCAAGCACAACCACAAATAAACATTCAGTCTTGAGAAAGACAGGGCTGTCGAAGCGTCAACTAAAAAATAAAACTAAAACAAGAAGCGGCATGAAGCATACATACATACATACATACATACATACATACATACATACATACATACATACATACATACATACATACATACATACATACATACATACATACATACATACATACATACATACATACATACATACATACATACATACATACATACATACATACATACATACATACATACATACATACATACATACATACATACATACACAGACCATCACGCAACCATGCACCATACATATCGCATCGCACCCGCCTTTTGCCTGGCGTGTCCATTGTCAGAATGAGGCGTCTATCGTTTCCTCTGGACCTCTGCCATTTCCAGCTGACGACGACCGCGAACCCTTTCAGAGACGCCCTGTCCACTCCGCGCAGCTGTTTCTTTACCCCGGCATAAGGTCACTCACTCGCCGGTCATGCAAGAACGCGCTCTCGCATGGGGCTCGCTATGCGAGAAGGTGTATATTGCAACTAAGCTTGCATTATCGCATGATTCTGAAAACCGCGTTAATGGAACCCATTTAACTACAACTGTCAGAGAAGCAACTACCCCAAGGGAATTTGGAGCAGATTGTACAGCTATATATCGAGCATCAAAGGGTCAATGCACTGCACTCGAATCTTTGGAGTGTGGTTCGTTTTCAATGATCATTTTCTTCTACGTGTAGAGTCTGCGGTGCATATATATCTGGTCTCTGCTTAGGTTAATTCTATTCTTTTTCTCAGCATGGAGTCAGCTGACCGTCTTTTGTATTTCGTGAAGCTGAGGCGTTCTTCATAAGGTGCTGCGGATGAAATGGAGTCAGTTCAGAAAGAAGGCGGAAAGACGCTAATCGGACGTTTCATGTTAGTCCTTGACGCTGGGAAGGGCATTATGGCATGCCGAAGAAAACGTACGTTGTTTCGCGTATACCTTGAGAGTTCCTTGGACTGCCAGAAGATCAAATCAGTCGATATTGTTGACCATAAACCCTGACTGCTCATTGGAGGGTCAAATTTTAAAGTTAAAGCTCAGCTATTTTGGTCATCTGATGAGAAGAGAGGAGCCGCTGGAGAAAGATTTGATGTTGGGAAAGGTTGAGGGTCGCCGGAGGAGGGGTAGGCAGCGAACGCGATGGTTAGATGGCATTCTCGAGGCACTGCAGATGAAGTTATGTGATGTTAGGAAGATAGTGAGAGACCGGAAAGCGTGGCGTGACATGGTCCTTAGGGTCAAGAAGAGTCGGACACGACTGAACGACTGAACTTAACTTCGCGTATACCTGCAAAACCACATTTATGTTGTTATCTGGTACGGTGCTAAGAGGTGTTGCGGGATCCAATTTAAGTATTGGCGTCGTGTTTTGTAGAGATTCGTGTAGTTATAATTCATTTACCCATTTTTTAGGCGATGTAGTCATCAGTGCTGCCCGTTGTAGCCTACGTCGTCAGGAAACCGACACTAATGGCAGAAAACTAAGAGAAATGAAATTCAATGAAAGGTTACAAAATATGATCCCTGAATAGATTTATGACTACAGTAGACTGGGGTTTGGTTTTAGCTAAACATATGTTGAACACATTTGAAATTTCAAGAGATATTGCAATTCAGGGTATTAATTCGCTTCTGTTCGCGCCTTTTTTTTTTTTTTTTTTTTTTTTGTTGAAGTACGTTTTTCCCCTTGCTAAAAATTTCTGATATTTTCTAAAAATGCGAACACAAGCTATGCGAAGCCTATAAGAAGCAGAAAGGTTTCAACCGCACTAAATCAGACACAAGGAAGAATGCTACGGAGACAATGAGGACGACTTATTGTGGCCGCCTCAAGCATTTCACCGAAGACATCGTGACCTCTCTAGAGGTCGCGGAACATTTCCTTCGAAGATCACCTTTTGCCTGATAGCGAAAAACGCGAAGAGTCATTCTCCCATAGCAGCCAGCTGCATTATTGTCAGGTGTAAGCCTATTCTGGCCCGGCGCAAGTTGTTAGGTTGATGCATTCTCCAAACGTAAGCTTGAGAGGCATTTATTTAGTATATATGTATTGTCGGAAACTTATAGCTGGGAAAAGGGAAACTGCCTGTTTAGGCATGCGCATGTCATTTGGTTATAGTTAGGAATTAATTAATTAATTAATGATAATAATTAATTAAATATTAATAATTATTTTATTTTATACATACTTCTAGCCTCCTTGCGGAGGCTTTTGAAGGTTTGGGACATAGAACAGAAACAGAAAGTGACAGGAATGTTCACAATCCGCATGTATCGAATTTTTTATATATAATTCTGGATGGCAGAGTGGAACAAGGAAGGAAAAAGAAGAGAAGGATATGGCACTATACAATTTACCCTGGAGACACATATTTTACAATATTCGACAATATTTGAACAGGGATAAGGCTATACACTTCTCAGATATTCAAGGAACAGTTGTTAACTGTGAACTGAAGCCATCTAGTAATGAGCAACTAGCCACTTCATCAGCTATATCATTCCATGTCACGTACCACTACAGAGAAGAAAAAAAAAAGGGAACTGAACGTATTGCTGTGAGCTCGATATTCAACTAGATGCTTTAAATGTTGCATTCTGTACGAGTTGCCAGTGAAATTCAAATTGTCGCGTTCAATTTTATGGGCTCCAGCACGAAGAAGATAAATAAACATTCAATCGTGTTTTCTTTGCTCTGGTACTAAATAGGGCTAAGAGCAGCCAGTGTAAGAAGTTCAGAGGGAGAGTCAAGCCCGCGATACCTGTTGTAGACAAGCCATGGCCTTGTGTTGGATGATTTCAAGTTTGGTAATTAATTTCTTGTGGACAGGAATATTATGTTGTACTCTATGATTGATCGCGCTAAAATTAAGGCACCTTGCTATAGACTAAATGAGAGCCCATCAGGAAAAATAACTTGCTTACCTAAACAGTAATCTGATATTAAATTATTTTTTTAACAGTATGCCTCCGCTTTGTTGTGTGCCGCAGAGGACACCAAACGTCTTTTCTACTTTTTATACTTAGTTCCCTCCAATTTTTATCTCATTTATACTCATTTCCTCCACACAGTGCCTTTTCGCACTCTTTATTATTCGTTCTGCGTTTAATATGACTTCTCCATCTTTCTCCATCTTTATCTCAAGCATTTACGCAGTATTATTATAACACCACGTGCTTCAGTCACAAGCGGCGGTGTGGCGTTCATGCATGGGACTTTTGCACCACCCACGCAGCCACACCCAGAGGTGCGTCTGATGGGTGTACTGGGACTGTGCAAAGGAGCTAAGCCAGATTCGCGCCTGATTCTTCGTTTTTTGGTGTGCATATCCTCCTTTCCGGGCTAGTAGACAGCACATCTACATTCCGATCATACCCAAATTCCGCGCGGTACTGTGACAATAAATGTGTGGTGTCGGAGACTTCCTCGAAAGTAAAAATGTGAGTTTGCGTGTGTGCAAACTGGTTCTTTGATCCGGACAACGCCCAGAGAGTGGACACTGAACTCATGACTCATCCCGCGGAGGACGAACCCTTGTGTATTTTTCTTTCACTTCATGTGCTGCTGTTTTTCTTTTTTCTTTTTTATCTCTTTTTCGTATTTTTTTCTTAATTCACTGTGTGTGCTCGCCTTATAAAAAGGTCACTCATACTTTCCTTAACCCTGTAAATACATGCTTGAAAATGTCTTGTAACGTTCTGATGGAGACTGGTCCGCAGTCGAAACGTTAGTAAACCTCGTTAGTTTTGAAGCGTGCGTCAACGTACTTTAGTGCATATATATATATATATATATATATATATATATATATCATTCCAGTGGTTAATCATCTCTGTTACCATCCCGGCTGGCAGCTTAACATCTTGACTGTTGCACCCGCAGGAGACAAGCCTTCTGACGGAGCTCCAGAGGACGTGCCATGCTGCTGGTAAGCTAGCCCTCCTTTTTTCTTTTATCCCTTAAGTGCGTGATATTATATCAGAAAAAAAAAAAAAAAAAAACTTCACCGTGATACTACATTACTAGGTAATCCCAGTTAAGCTATTACGAAATACAGTCAAGCGAATTATAGCGAAGCTATCACAGACAATGGGCTTTTTGTGGAAGTGGCTCATAGATACTGAAATATTGAAGCGCCTTTAACAGCTGCATCTTGGCATCGCTAGCAGTGCACTCCAGTGTAAGCGGAGCGTTTATAGTTACATTTACCGAGTATCGCAGTCACCCTGTGAGAGGAAAGCGGTCACTTAATTATATTACCACAGTGTAAATTATCGTACTCGATCGTTTCCACTGCAGCCGTCTACGGTACTGCCCAGCTGTCCACTCGATATTTAATAACTGCCTCTTCTAACTCCTTAACAGTGATGCGTAAAGCGTTTGATGGCATCTTTGCACAATGTGGGCCACACCCAATGACAACGAAGAGTTTTCAAGGTGGTGGTGACAAACTTTATTGCAGAAAGTGAGTCTTAGATGTGACATTCTATTGATGAGATTGCTCTTGGATGCGTGTCATGGCTGGAAGGTGATGCTTCTCGGCGACTTCCAAAGCCAGTCCATCAGCTGCCGTTGGGCAGCAGAGGTAAGAACTGGACACCGCAGCCTCCCATCACTCGAGGTCTATGAGTTTCCATTCTGCTGGTGGAAGGACCTTGGAGTTAGAATAAAGAATGTGCGCAAAATCCGCTTTTGGAGCTCCACAGAGGGTGCATTCCGGCGTGCACAGTCCCGGGTGAGCAAGGGCAAGGTAGGCAAGGGAGAGGAAGGTACGAGATTGTAGCTGGCGCCACGTAACCTGCTGCAATTTAGTGAGAGATTTGTGAGGAGGAGGATAGGCAAGACATTGTTCACGGTAGTGTATATTGATCTCGTGGTAAGCGACGATACGATCTCGAGCGTCTCCCCAGGGGTCGGCTGCTCCTGCTCGGCTGACGAAACGTCGAGCTAAAGAATGAGCCGCCTCGTTATCTAAGTGGCCGGCGCGGGCCGGGACACAGAGAAGCTGGATATAGGCCGGATAGGGACGGGAGACCGGCTTAGAAGCCGGAACGCGGATTCGGAGATACGGCCTTTCGCAAAGTTTCGGACCGCTGTCTTCGAGTCAGTGAAAATGAGGGTCGAAAATGTAGTAGCGATTGCTAGGGCTGCTGCCGCCTCCTCCGCTTCCGCGGAAAAGGAAGCGATGACAGTGCCTGCCTTAAGAGAGGTGGAGGAGTTATACGCTATTTCCAGGGCAAATGCGGAAGAAAGGGGTGTAAGAGGCAGAGTCGACGTAGACGGTCTCCGGCTGTGTGCCATATAGTGTTTGTGTAGGGTTGCAGCCCTAGCAGCACGACGAGCCACGTATTGTTTGGCTGGCATGTTCCTGGAGAGGGGGTGAATGGCGAGATCTCGTGTGCGAGGTGGGTTGGATAAGGTATGGGGGTAATATCTGGGGAGATGCAGGCCAATAGCGTCCAGAATGGGACGGCCGGCTAGGGTGGAGGAGAGCCGATCAATTTGGGTAGATCGGTGAGTTCGGCGAGGGTATTGTGTACACCCATCTTAAGAAGGCGCTCATTCAACGTGTGGCAGGGAAGGCTGAAGGCCGTCTTGTATACGCCTGAAAGATAAGGCAGTTAGCCTTCTTGTCCTCTACTCGGGAGATGATGAGATAGGGTAAGAAATAGATTATTTGACTAAGAACGAAAGCCTGGATCAGGCAATGGGGGTCGTGTTACCGCCTTCCGCGGTGTTTATTAGCGATTCATCTAATTAGGCGCACTGATTGCTGAACGGTAATAGTGAGTCTGATGATCGTGGCAGTGTTCTTGTCATTGTTCTGGAGAATCATCCCCAGTATTCGAACTCCCTCCACCTCCGGGATGCGGGCGGCACCAATGGTGACCTCGACCTCGATACAGGGGGCTTTGTCTATTCTTGCGCGAGGCGGGTGGAGGATCAAAAGTTCAGATTTGTGGGTGAACATGCAAGACCGACCCTATGAACATGAGAGGTCACCACGTCTGCACCACCTTGCAGTGTCTCTTCAATGGTTCCCACATTACCTGTGGAGGTCTACATGGTGATGTCTTCAGTACATAAAGAGTGCGAGAGGGCGGGAATGGCTGACAGTGACTTTGTCATGGGGATGAGAGTAATATTAAACAGAAGCGGAGAGAGTACAGGTCTCTGAGGGGTACCTCGGTATCCTTCCTTACCAAGGATGAAGACAGGGGAGGAGAGGAAGCCAAAGGTGATTTTAGCTGTGCGTTGGCGAAGAAAGGTTGAGACGTATACTGATGGATACGATAGCCGACGTGCAGGGAATACAGCGCGTCCAAAATGGCTGAACGGTGAACTTGTCGAATGCCTTTTCAAGGTCGAGGGCGAACACCGCGCGCGTGCGCTGCGTGTTCCGGAGGTGGAGGAGGATTGCGGAGCGTCTTGTTAGTGACTCTGTCAGCACCGGAGGCTGAGGTGGTCCGGAGTTTGTGCATGGCCACGTGAGCCTCTAATGGAGAGATATCCGCGTCGAGGTCGTTGGGGTTCCCCGTATACGGGGGAAGAGGTATGGTTGGGGTTGTGGTAAGATATTGATCTTTAAGGGCTTCGAGAAATGCGTCGTCTGAGTGGGGGAGTTGGTACAAGATGCGTGTGACATTCTTGCGTTGGGTAGCCTTGGTGTGATTAGGATCCAGGAGATGCCTCAGGGGGGACCAAGTGTTTTGAGGTCTAAATTGCCACGCATGTGGACGCAAAGTTGTCCCCATTGTTGATAGGTCAGGTTGCATGCATACGCTTCAATCTCGCGTACGAGGTAAGCGATACGTCGTTTTAGGGGTCTATTGTGCTTTTGACATAGCTAGCGCCGTTGCAGGCTGGCATGTGCTTCCCACATATGGGGAAGGCGGCTACCAGCTCTCGAAGTGTCCTCAAATTCGGGAATAATGGAAGTAGCGCGGGCGACATCGCGGCTGAGAATGTCGGTTCATTCAGAGAGGTCTGTGATGGTGTCTGGAGCTAGGCTCCGAATCTGGCGGAACTTGTCCCAGTTCACCCACTGAGCTCTTCGTCGTTTCAGCGGGGTAATGGAGGAGATATTGAGCACTGTCGAAATTATGTATTAGTGACAACAAAGTGAGTGGTTTGTGTTGATCCATCAACCCTTGTGGATGTGTTGGCTAAGTGTAAGGTCTGGGTTGGTGTTGTGTTGAACACTGGATCCGATCCGGGTGGGGAACGTGGTGTCATTGAAGAGAGAGAGAGAGACCTTCGTCCTGAATGAATGATCACATGGAGATGGCTTTACGACAGTTCTTGCGGTACCCCCAGCTGATGTTAATGGAATTAAAGTCACCCATTATCAGCAGTGAGTTGTTCGAACTTGTAGGCAGCGTCTTGCAGAGAGCAGCAAGAAGGGGGCAGGAGAACTTTTTGGAGGGCTATAGAGATTTAGGATGAAAAGTCTATATGATTTGCGTGTGTGGAAGGAAAGCTTCAACAAGAGACCGTCCACGTCGTCTACCTCTAACGGATGCTCTATCGCAGTGGGATTGCGACGGAGAGTGCGGAAGATCTAGCCGGTGGTGCATGACCTCCACAGTGAGGCTCGAAAAATTGCGTTTGGATTTTCACGACAGAGGCCTCTTGATTGCTCTGCCGAGTTTCGAGCGTCGCCATGGGGTCGGAAATGTTCTTCATCCACGTTTGAGTTTCACAGCGGAACGTGTTAAGCGTCGCCATCATGCGTTTCTCAAAATATTGCATGAATGACGTGACCTGGGGTACAAGGTTGTCCGCGACTGGTTGGGAGAGAAATTGGCGTCATCAGCGGACTTCCGCTTAGCGGGGAGCCCACGTGCCGGTGACGTGGCGCATGAGGAGGAGACGGAGGGGATAGAGACAGAGGAGTAACGGGGCATGTTTGAATTTGCCTGGGGTTGCACCACTGGGGGCCATGGCACTGGTGAGCGTTCACGCCTTAAAATGATTTGGAGTGGTTCTTTAAGAGCGGCAATTTCTCAACCCTGGGAGCATAACTGTGTTCTGAGCTCCGTGTTTTCCTTCTCAGACGAGGAAGGTTTCAGCCGCCAGCTCACCTAGTTTTTTTTATATCCTGGACATGTCGGCCTGGAAGTGGCGGAAAGGACACGGAATGGCTGCGACCAGTTCTTGAACGGGAGGAAGAGCGTTGACAGCTTCGCGACTCCCTGGGACTTTTGTGTGGCGAAGATGGTGGTAGACCTGCCGGAGGTGTTGTCCCACCGGAGCGTTTGAAACGCATTTTGCACTTGCGCGTCCCTGTGAAGTGTGCTCCGCTGCAGAGGGTACACTTAGGAGTGCAATCCGGCGTTTCTTTGATGGGATGAGACGCACCGCAGCGCGGACAAAGGCCTGTGTGTTCTCTGGGACACACGGTGGCCAGGTTGCGGCAGTTGGTGTATGCTTCAACTTTAACCTTGAAAGGGTAACACGTGTAGAGGGTGCCGTAGATGACGAGCTATTTCGGAACATCCATGGTGCCGATGAATGTAAACAATATGGACTTGGTGCGCCCTAGTTAGCGGGCGTCGGGGATCGTGAAGTGCTGGCTAAGGTTCAGCGCCACGAGATCGGAGAAAATTTCTTCTTGGTTCTGGTTATAAACCGCTTTGTAGAAAAGCCCTCTGATGGCGTTGCCAGAGGGAGCGACATATGTTTAAACCGGGTACTGTTGGTCGTGAAGTTGAAGTTCTTGAATCTGGACATAACGCTTCATTCGGGCTTCTGAAGGCTTACTTACGGTGAATGAGTTGTAAAAGTTTAGTCCCGAGATTCTGCAGAGTCAATCTCTGTGCCAATGCAGAAAAGGAGGAGAAGAGAGCCATTCACAAAACGCAGGTCGAGACAACCACTCGGGCACAACACGATCCTGAAATTTGAAGTTGGTAGACGAGGAAGTGGAGCGTGTTTCTTGGGGTGGAGTATACATATACCTTGCAGCGTTTGGGCTGTCTTGTCTTGATCTGTCTGGGAGCTGAGCTTTGCTGATGCGTCACTTGACAAGTGCTTCATTGTGGGGTAGAGTTTTTTGCGGGCCCGGACGTACGTGAGGCACGGCCCGGGTGTGCGCAATGGATCAACGCCTGATCGCGAACTACAAACTATCCCGGTAGTTATTTGCAGCACTACCAAAACTGCAATGAGTGCAGAGGCGACATCCTGACGATGTGGAACTCAGTGCAGGTGTGAAATGGTCATAGGAGTATATATGAGACGACATGTTTTAAGTACGCTTTCCTGAAACGGTATGTCAAGTTGAACCTCAACGTACACTTAACGTACAACGAAATAGCGTTACGTAAGCTATTTCTCGAGTTTAGCGTTCGCGACTCTTGCGCACGATAAATTCACGTTTCCACCATAGCGACGCGCTTCAAAGGAGGATGTCTCACTTCGCTTCAGCGTGAACTCCTCGTTGCTTTGGATTTTTCAGTTAATTCATTAGTCGCAGACGGAGGATCGCACTCTTGTATGCCTCATCTCGAATATATATAGCAACATCAAAGAAAGTTAAATACCTTTTTTTTTTCTGGGGGAGGAGGGGGGGGGGGGATGATTCTGCCCCTCATATAAGCCTAAACGGTAAAGCCGATTTTCTGACAAATACAGTTTCACACAGAAAACGCAGATGTCGCCACTAAGCTATAAAGTTGCTGCCGCGGCCTCTGTGTGTGCTGAATTAAAGGTGTGGTTGCGACAAAAACGTCACGCAATATACTATTCTGAAAATTTTGAATGTACTTTCAAGGTTTGGTACGTAGACAACGTCTGCTTATAATCTTTTGCAACCATATCAACATACACCGCGCATGACTCGGCGGGGAGGGGGTCACGTGATCTGCTGCGCTACCAACGCTGACGACCCTCAACCGGCAATCTAGCCATGAACAGCTAGCTACCCGATCATATTTGAAAGCACTTGGAAAAAAAACCTTGACTATGTGAGTGAATCTTCGCGCCTTCCGCAAGTTTTTTCGCCCCTTTGCATTTTTTAAACGCCCAATAATATAGCGTCAACTGCTACGCGCACTGCTTTCGTAGCGGCCCAAGACGGTAAACTTTTTGCTTTGATGTTCTTCCTTCGGTCAGCGTTTTCCTCGGTGCGTTCGTCATATTATCCTTTGGAAGGGCCATTTTCATGGGAAGAAGTACACGTTAAATATCCGCTGTTTTAAACCAAACGAAACGGGAGACATTACTCTTCAAGACAATCGCTTTATTTCAAGCACGCATGGTCGCGCGGCATATAGCCGAGTACATCCATAGTGGCGCTCTGCAACACTCGATTTGTCGGTGGCCGCTAACGACTTAGTTATATGCATGCACGACTTATGCAAAGCACGACGCTCCCAATCTTGCTATTATGATGTATATTTTGGCATAAACACCCAGTGTGTGTTTTTTTTTTTTTTTATTTTATCGCTGGCCGGAATTAGTACATGCCCTTCGATACGCACATGCGCAGTACATTTCTTCCACGGTGGTTTTACATAAAGCACAATGCGGCAGAACAGCTGCCAACCCATGACGCAGTGCCCAGACAGTGCTCGCTAGGAGCTACTACACATCTTGTAGAGCTAGCCGATTTCCAGTAGTCGCAACGAGGGCGCTGAGTATGTTTCTTATAAGTATCATTTTCACGGCACGACCTGTAACGATAGCCGACTGTCTCTTTGGGTTCAGTGTATGTACAGCTCTTTGATGTGTTTCCACGTATATATATAGAAGCACGAGGCCTGAAGCAGCGTGTATTTAATGAGCAAAAAAGAAACAGAAACATGGGTTACGTAAGTATACAGACAAAATACAACAAGCTTAGCCGCGATGAGCAACGCGGTGGGGAGCCTTATGCTTGTTCAACAAATTGCGTTCCAACTTTTTTGTTCATTTATCTTCTCCCTCTCGCTCTGTGCATGCTTTCCTTCTTTTTTTCTTTTTTCTTTTCTAATGGCGGCAACCCTTTAGTTCTTCTGCGTTCTGGCGGTGAGGCTTCAAAAAAAAAAAAAAAAAGTTAGAGAGAGGGAGAAAGAAAGAACACGGGACATAAATCTGCCCGCCTTTCAGTGGTGAGGGCCACATGGTGCCTGAATTCACGCTGGGTTGTCTCCCTCGGCGTGTTTCTTGCGTGTAATTTAATTGACTACGGCGTTCAAAGCAAGTCCTTTTGTGCCGACCTTCTTTAAAATTAACTTACCCAGTGTTTAAAAATGAGCGCGCTGCAGCCAGTCGAACGCTTCGTATACACACCCCTCATTGTGCCGAGGGCGCCCTTCAAAGAACCCAGCATACAGCAAAACAAAAAATAACGGGACAGCAACCAACAGAGGATCTCTCCTCAGCCGGCGCCATGATGTCAGGAGGAAAACAAAGAAATTTAAGAGCTGTCTTGTTGCCCCTGCTCTGATGAAAGACTAAAAAAAAAAAAATCACTAGCACAAGTCCAGTCCGTGTTCATCCGTAAACTTCCGCGGTGATACCCGCGTGACTCAATAATTCTAGGTGCCCGAAGGTAACATCAGTACAGATAGGAACGCGGAGATTGCAGCTGACGACGACTCAATTAATATGTGGCTGAAAGAAACTTTGTACTAACCGCGCGGTGTGCTTAAAAAAAGAAAAAAAAAAAACGCGCTGGGTTCTGCGAGCCTGAAAACCGCTTCTACAGGCTGTGGAGCTCTGAACTGTATATATGGAACTGCAAGGAGCAGACATACGCAGGCTCTGGTACGCCCTGGACAGTGGTGCAGTAAGGTTGGGTAAGGAATCAGTTAGCTTGCGTAACCTATGGCAAAATAATTTCAAATGCCTGCACATAATTTTTTCTCAGCTGTTCACTTTCAACTATTAATAATTCAAAAATAATAAAATAGGAGCCCTTTGATTCTCTCTATTCATCTACTGACTTACTGTTGAACTGGTCTTGATATGTGGTCATACGTACATTGATCTTGCCCCCGTCTTGTGTAATACCTTTGGGCCTTTAAGTCTTCAGTCAATGAAATGAAATGAAATAAAACCAATTGCACTTACTCAGCTAATTCAGCTGTCTATTTTACATGCAATTTTACTGATTTTAGGCAATGAATGAAATGGTTACATTAAGAGACTCACAAGATGGTTACCACTCTGAAGCATTGGAATCAGACAGCTTTTTGTGGTGCAGATTATAATATTATTTATTTGCTATTTGCCTTCTTCTCTGGCCCAGCGTGCGTGAAGCCACTATGCTGTCACTTGTGACATTGTGGCTTTGTGCATTGCAAGCTGCACATTGTGACGTCTCGTGTGACGTAACTGCATTCTGACAAGTCGGCGTGGAGAGTATGCAGGCCAAACAGTGTAGTTTGTTGCTATGCTGATGTCATCATCCCAGAACTGGAAAACGTGCCATAAACAACTATCGCCTCTAAATGAAACCTAATTTGGTAGACTATGTATAGGATGCGCGTAAAAGGCGTTCGTGCTCTTTGATACATTGTCCATGAAGTATGAAAAGGGATCAAGCTATGTTACAAAAAGTAGAACTTCGTTTTCTTTCCTGGCCCCGCCACGGTGGTGCAGTGGTAAGACGCCCGACTACTGTGCCGGAGTACCCGGGCTGTGCGATGTCAGCGCACGTTAAAGATCCCCAGGTGGTCGAAATTACTCCGCAGCCCTCCACTACCGGCTCCCGCTACTTTCACTTCCACCTTCCTCCCTTCCCTTACAGCGCGGTTCAGGCGTCCACAGCGCAAGTGTGACAGGACGAGGGTGGTGAAGGGTGTCTGTTCCTGACCCTACGGGGCTGGGACGGTAGGTCAACGCCGCTTGCGGGGGGGGCTAGCCTGCGACCGAATTTTTATCTGTTGTAGGTCGTCATTGCACCCGCCACCGCTTAGGTGGTGGACGACGGCTGTTGCGGCGCGCGTCTTTCTCTCCCTCTTCTTGTTCTTTCTTCTCTACTTTCTCTCTTCAGTCCGCACGATGGAGGCGAAACGAAGAGGCAGGCGAAACGAAGAGGCGTCCGTGTGCTGTGCGATGTCAGCGCACGTTAAAGATCCCCAGGTGGTCGAAATTACTCCGTAGCCCTCCACTACGGCTCCTCTTTCTCTCTTTCCACTTTCACTCCCACCTTCCTTCCTTCCCTTACGGCGTGGTTGCGGTATCCACAGAAAACAAGTGAGACAGTTACCGCGCCTTTCCCTTCCTATAAATAATAAAAAAAAAGAAGAGGCGTCCGTGTGCTGTGCGATGTCAGTGCACGTTAAAGATCCCCAGGTGGTCGAAATTACTCCGTAGCCCTCCACTACGGCTCCTCTTTCTCTCTTTCCACTTTCACTCCCACCTTCCTCCTTCCATTACGGCGCCGCGCCTTTCCCTTCCTATAAATAAAAATAAAATCAGGCAGCGGAGGTGGCTCAGCTACAAAGCCAGTAGCTGGCCCGTTCAATTTCTTTTCCTTCTTCCTACAGCCACAAGTGTGACAGATACTGCGCTTTTCCCTTCCTGTGAACCAATTATTATTATTATTCTTTTGTGTGTGATAATATATTTTCTCCATGATGCTAATTTTTGTTATCGCGGGTTGTTATTGCTAACTTGACCTCATTAAACGCGGAGTATATATTCTTTTCATTCGCGCCGTTTTAAAAATAAAGCTATGGCATTTCCCCGTATTTATTTTTGTTTTTGAAAATGAAAACGCCTGTTTCTTATGTATGAAGCCCTCCTGCTTTCTACAGTAATGATAACCGTCATATGTTTAAAATGTGCTACTGAAGCAAACAATCATTAGAACGCACTGCAATAGCGATCGAGATGCTTTTTGTTTTGCTCCGTCGAATAGTGTGCCATGATACACTATACGGTTATTAAAACTTAATCGGAAATGTCCAAAATGATTGTCCTTCTGCTGGTTTACAAGGCTGAGCTATGCATCTTTTAGGCAGCCTTTCCGTATACGACCTTCTCCCCTTCTGTCTGAAATAACACGCGGAGAAAGGAACAGAAGGGCAAAAGGCACTGGAGGCCAAAAGCTTGAGCTTCGAGCGAACAAAACACCGGATGCTCTCATTTGGGCACCGTGGCTCAGCATAGTTAGCGTGCTCCACTATACTGAGCCAGGCGTTCAACCTCGTTCGCGATGGCTGCATTTATTGCGAAAGTATCGATACGATCGGCAGAGCTGAGTAAAAAATTACGGAGGACTTTAGCGACTAAAGTAGTGAAAGGCGAAAGTCTGAGTGCCGCATTCTGCTACGCAACTGGCACTAAGTATTAATTGGTTATTCAACTAATTAGTAATTAGGTAGGTAATCAATCACTTAAGCAATGTCTTAATCATTAATAAGTTAATTACTAAATTACTTGGCCATCAATTGGTAATTAATTAATTAGTAGTTGATAATTGATTGATATATGGCCATATAAGGCACGCATTCGCGCATACTGTGGTGGTGCTCTGTGATTGGTCGAGACCTTTATGACGTCATCTCGCCTCGGCCAATCAGAACGCTGCAAAAGCGGGACACAAAATTGTCCACGGTAGTAGAACACTATAACGACAGCATGAGCCATTAAAGACTTTCGCCTTAAAATTTTGTTGTGCTTCGCTGGTTGCCAGACGCCAGCCGCTGAGCCATCGAAACGGCGATGGGGGACGATGGCGTGCGCAAAATATATCCCGTTCTGACAGGCCCCCTCTAGCTGTGTTGTATGAAAACTGTGACGCAACTTTTCTTCTGCAGCGTTCAGGTTGATGTCATTCTAATTCGCTTCCCGTTTAGTATCCATTTACTGGTTAAGTCGGGTGCTAGTTTGCGACTGGGGCCCCGAACCGAAGGTATAGGTGCCTCCAATGGTATGTCGTGTAATAAAGACGCTTAAGTGCCAAACTAGTTGCTAGTCTCTAAATTCTAAATCGTCAAGTAAACCATGCAAGCCATGCGAAATAGTTCTTAAGCACGTCCTAATTGATTTAAACGGAGCTAAAACCCGGCATATGTTTTATGGGGGCTCAACGCAAGACGCTCCAGTATGCTGTTTGACGGATGGGCAATACCGCACCGCGGGAGGCTTGTCCTCCGTGCACCTTCCCGAGAGACGTGGGAGGGTGTCCTCCTCAACTTCTCTTCGCTGAAGTCTTAGCGAGCGAGCTCGTTATGCGGTGTTCCGAACCAGGGACTCCATCCATGTAGCGGGCCCAATATGTGACTCCCGTACTATTATTGCACCAGGTTTTCACCACCTCCACCTGAGTTTGTGTGATGTCAGTGCACGTTAAAGAACTCCGGATGAGGCTAAGGCGTCCCTCGTCGCCTTAGTTGCGTTGGGACGCTAAAATATATGTGAACCAAACCAACCCAATCATATAGCGTGGGAATCCTCCATTGGGAGAACACGGGCAACCAATTTGAAGAACATTTGTGAGTTTAGATGTATACCGCTAAACTTGCCGCTTACACAATATGTGTATAATATGTGCATATGAACACAATATGTGCATTAGCGCGTCATCGCGGATGATACGTGAGCAATGACTGATTTATTTTTTCCCCTTTTCTGCGGCGTGACCTTTGTAAACAAGGTAATGCGTTGCACGATAAGAATACACTGCATGATTTTCGTCACTTATATTCGCGGATGACGCACAAGATAAATTATTATTTCGTCTTACGTTGATCGGGCTCAAGAAATTGTTCAGAGACATGTTTACATGCGCATATACGCATTTAATACTTCTTTTTCGCATGACCAGCACTCGATAATTACCACAGCTGTTACGTTCAAGTGCAGGCTGCAGCGGCTTTACCACGACGCAAAAGCTAAAGTCGAAAAATAGAAAGAAGCCCAGTCTGATATCTCTCCGAGGGTACTTCCAGAAATGTGAAGCATATGCGTTTAGCCAGTCTAGAAACTTTATTTCCTGTTAGCAACCGTCCTGGTGAAGCTCACTCATGTGTTTTAACATACCAAGTTTATTGGAGCTCCAAAGTTGATTTGCATGCTTTCTATGCTTGCTTCAACAATCCGCATGGCGAGATTGCAGTACTAGACAAGTTCCGATTCAACCTAGGCGGGGGCATTTAATGCAGGACACGACTTTAATTCAGCTCTGACGTACCAGGTTCAGCTTATTGCGCGACGGGTTCAAAGTGAACAGAGGCGCACGGCCGCTCCGTTCGCACTAATATGTAAACACGGGCTAACTTGCGGGTCGCGCATTTGTTCTTGTATTCGGGCCGAGCTTGATGTCGTCGGTGTCCCCTGAAGCGCCATTTCGCTCACAAGCAAACGCGACAGGGTGTATAAGCAGAGCCGCGGCTGAACGCGAAACGCATTGCTCACCCGCACTAATAAGTGGCACAAAAAATGGACCCCGGGCTGAGCGCGCGCGTAACTGGATTAAAGCGAGCATCGTTGCTCTTGCGCGCATGCCTGTCCACTCGCGCATAGGGGCGAATTGGGTGCGTCTTTGGGCTTTTTTTTTTTTCCGTGCGGCAAGACTTCTTGTCATTCTTGCTTCTTGTTTCTTCTTTCTCTTCTTCTTTAGTTTTATTTTATTTTTTGTCGTGTGCATTAATCCTGCTCGATTTGTACTTAGCAATGCAAACAAGCCCTCATCGACTGTGGGTGTAAGTAACTCGACTGCATTTCTTGAGACAGCTGCTGAGGAACAATACGGCATGGACTGGGTGCAAGAGAAAACAAGCGCAGAGCAGTACACACAACTGTAAAACGCGCGTGAGAGGAAAACACCCAAGGCAGTTAAACACCGTATGGAGCCGGTGTTATCCTGATGTTATTCGTCGTTCAGAGGCCCACTGTGAAAACAGTATGCGTGGACCCGTTTGTGTAGAGGGAGCGTGCGATTGCGAACTTTGAGACGTGGCGAAGCGAGGTTGGGCACGCCGGTATTCTTGAAAATCGTGAGCAGCAGTCACTTTTGTTAACCTCTATCTGGGTTTGTTAAGCTAAGCCTGAGGTAACGCAATTAGGTTAATATAGGTTGCAAAAATGTAAGAAATTAAAAAAATAATATTTTTTGGCAGCTCTCTGGCCAAAAATTTTCCGATGCGTTTTTGTTTTTTAGTTGTTGAGTGATTCCAAGAGCCTTCGTCGGTGCCGCTCGTACTGCCGGTATAGGTCACTAAAGTCGCCTTGTCCCTCCAGGCAGAGCTCTCCCCGGTGTCCGCCCGAAGGGTCGAAAACGCAATTCTCCACATCAAGGGCAAAGCGTAAGTAAACAGGTGGCGCGCCCCTCGTACGTCTCACTTGTAATTTAACCATAACATGACAAGGTATTGTTTGAAACAGAACGTACGAGCCCTTTTATGTAAGCAATGTGAATGACAACATCATGCTATTTCCTCGCGACACTATAAGTTGCCATAAGACTCTATAAACGGATTCGGCATGAACGTCATTGGACGTGTTGAGCTTATCGCATAGTCTCGGGCACTTGTTGCCACTTCTCGTTTATCTCTTCTCTCCTTCCCAGAAAACCCGAATAGGCGCTTTTTATTCACGCGGCTCTCACCGCGCGTTGTATGGCTCTGAGAATCAAAAATAACCGCGAGAAATTTGAATGCACCCGTCACTGATTTCTTCAATGGCCTTCGAGACTCTTCGGTGCGACCCCAGGAAGCATCTTTATAATAGATTCTGCGGTAATTAGCAAGAGTAAGCCATCAGTATCTTCGCGCTCCATTAAAGTTTCCAAAACGTAGGTCATTAGTTTTCTACGGCAATTTTATTCACTCGTTCAAAGCAGCGCAAAATCTAGCTTTCTTTCGTAGTTTTTTCCTCGCTCGCGGGCGCAGAAAAAGCGTCAATACTGTAGAAAGATATTGGTGCGCACCCGTCCCATCAATATGTGCGTAGCAGTATTTTACAATATTCTACAATTGCCTCAAGACTGAAAGATGTCCCAAAAAGCTTGATATAGACAGATGAAATTACTAACGGAATTAAATTCATGACATTTTGTATCCACACTTTTCATCTACATACGAGTCAGTCTTCGATGCTGTGAAATGATTTAAAGATATGTAGACTGTTGCACTGAGCTTAATGTCAGTTTTGCGACATCAGAAACATTATATGTTGGTTCCGCTGCAATCAAGGCATTTCTTTTTCGGCGTAGTTGAGTGGGTGGTTGACTTAGTGAATGGTGGGTGGGTGCCGATTGAGTGAGTGTGCAAGTATATAATAGATAGGTGGTTGTTGAGTAGTTGAATCAGTGGTTGGGCGGTCGAGTGAATGAGGCTGCTTGAATGAGTGAGTTGTGGGCGGCTGGGTGAACAAGTGAGGTGATGGCTTGATGAGTGATTGAGCCACTGAGTTATGTGCTGTTGAGTGAAGGAGAAAGGTAGGTGTTGGGTTGATGAGTGACTAAGCCACTGAGTTGTGTGCGGTTGTGTAAAGGAGTGAGGTGGTACTTGGATGAGTTAGTAGGCCATTGGTTGAGGGAGTGAGTGCGTGAGTCACTGAGTTGTGTACGATCGACTGAGTGAGTGAGTGAGTGAGTGAGTGAGTGAGTGAGTGAGTGAGTGAGTGAGTGAGTGAGTGAGTGAGTGAGTGAGTGAGTGAGTGAGTGAGTGAGTGAGTGAGTGAGTGAGTGAGTGAGTGAGTGAGTGAGTGAGTGAGTGAGTGAGTGAGTGAGTGAGTGAGTGAGTGAGTGAGTGAGTGAGTGAGTGAGTGAGTGAGTGAGTGAGTGAGTGAGTGAGTGAGCGAGCGAGCGAGCGAGCGAGCATATAGGTGGCTGAATGGGTGTGCAAGCAGAATAGATACGTTGGTATACATTGTTGTTGAGTAGTTGAATGAGTGGTTAGGTGGTTGAGTGAATGTAGGTGTGTGGTTAAATGAGCAAGTGAGTTATGGGTGGCTGAAGGAGTGGGGTGTTGTGTGGTTGAGTGAGTGAGCCAGTGAGTTGTGTGCTATTGAGGGAATGGGGGCGGGGGTCAGTGGTTAAGTTAGTGGGCGAGTGGTTGAGTGCGTGTGTCAGTGAGTTGTGTTCTGTTAAGTGATTGAGTGTGCATGCAGTAGATAGGTTGCATGTAGTAGGTAGGTTAAGTGAGAGATCGAGTGAGGGGTTGAATGAGTGTGCAAGATAGTAGATAAGTGGCTGTGACGCGGCGACACAGTACACCGCAGGTCTGCGGTCTCAGACACATAGTTCTACTCAATTCTTTCTCTTGCCAAGCCGTTGCACTGGTATGAGCTCTCCACGCGTCGTTATTGCTTTCGTTGCCCTTATCGGGAGTAGCTATAATATTGTCTATACATGGGAAGAGCAGTGATTCACTTTACTGATCGTAACTTCAAAAGGAATGAATTACTTTTGCTGCGAAATTACTGCCCTCATATAATCCAAAACTTTCGTAAATTACCGGAATAGAAAAGTGATTCATTAGATTACAAAGTACCGGGATAAGTAATTACATTATAATTAATTCCATCACAATAATTCTCTAATACCTATGGTCACGTTAGTGGGCGAGAGGTGCATTAGTCTGAATTGTGTGCCGTTGAGTAAATAATTGGCTAAGTGTGCAAGTGGTAAATAGATGGCTGGGTGGTTGAGTGAGCGTGAAAAAAGTATACTGGTGGTTGTTGAATAGTTGAGTGAGTTGTGGACGGTTGAGTGAAGGAGTGAATATATGGCTGGGTGGGGGATGGCTGAGTGAGTGAGTCAGTGAGTTGTGTGCGGTTATGTGAAAGGGCGTGGTGGTTAGTGGGCGAGGTTTTTAATGAATGAGTCCGTGTGTCTTTGAATGAGCGAATGAATGAGTGAGTGCACAAGCAGTATATAGATTATTGTTGATTAATTGAATGAGTGGGTGGGTGCTGATCCAGTCAGAGGGCGTGTAAGTGGTAGACTGATGGTTGCTGAGGGATTGAAAGCGAAGGAGTAAGTGGGGTGGTGGCCTGGTGGGTGGTTGAAACTTGAGTCAGTCAATAAGTTGTGTGTGGTTGGGTGAAGGAGTGGGATGTTCTGTGGTTGAGGGAGTGGGCTAACCGTTGAGTGGTTGTGTGGGTGAGTGAGTGAGTGAGTGAGTGAGTGAGTGAGTGAGTGAGTGAGTGAGTGAGTGAGTGAGTGAGTGAGTGAGTGAGTGAGTGAGTGAGTGTGTGAGTGTGTGAGTGAGTGAGTGAGTGAGTGAGTGAGTGAGTGAGTGAGTGAGTGAGTGAGTGAGTGAGTGAGTGAGAGGGTTATTAAGGGAATGAGTATGTGATAGAGTGGGCAGGTGAGTGATATGGTGAGCGGATGGATATTAGTTAGGTGAGTGAATGAAGAAATTTTCCTGAACGCTCTCACCCTCACTGAAACAATGTAATTTAATCATATAGTCAAGGAAACGTTATTTATTGCTCCCGGGTTGATCGTGGACAGAGTCTTTACTGCACCCTCTTGTCTAGACTGCGGAACCACGTAGAGTTTGTGGAGATCACCAACTGCATTTTTCAACTTGACGGCCATATTCCATAAGCCGATATTAAAATCTGGCTGCTAGTGGGGACAAACGGTGAAGCTTTGACAGTGCCAATTAACAGGACAGTGCGAGACGAATTGGCGGATGCTTTTATGCAACAAGCCTTAATTTCACAGCATGTCGCTCAAATAGTGCGTGTAATGACAGGCTCATGAACCTCTTACGACAATGATGACAGCGCTATACGAAAAGATTCAGGTCAGATTTTCTCCTTTCTTAAGCATGTTATTTTAGCCCTTAAAATTCAGCAGAGAAAGTAAATTTTACTTCAACATTCAAAACGTTTGTCTTCGCTTAGCTATTGCCCCGATAAAAAAACAACAGATAAAAGTTTGTACGGTTTAACGTCCTAAAGCGACTAAGGCTATGAGAGACGCCGTAGTGGAGGACTCCGGAAATTTCGACCACCTGGGGTTGTTTAACGTGCACTGACATCGCGCAGCGCACGGCCACCACTCCGTTGCGCCACCATCGAAACGCAGGTGCCGGTGGTCGGGTCGGAACCTGGGTACTCCGTACATACAGTAGTCGGCCGTCGTGCACCGCGGCGGTGCCATAGATAAAAGGGCAGCCTGAGTGGTAACCACTTTGATTAATATTTTTTTTCTATCAATTGTGCTTGCACTTTCCTGTCATCCTCTATTCTGCCACTTGTCGCTGACTCGCATTTACTCTGCCGTGGGTGATAAGGTATATTTCACTGTCCGTCTCGTAAGCCCCCCACCTCACTCCTCCGTGTCAGGCGCACCATCTGTATTGAGCATCCGCCATCCGGAACGTCACGTCGCAGACCGTTGCTAGGCAAGCACCTGTAAGTAGCACTGCGGCTGCTGGAGACGGAGAGTGGATTAAAATTTATACCTTATCATTCACAGCAAAGTAAAAGCGAGTCAGAGACATGGTGTATGATAGAAAATGCAGTGAACTGCAAGCGGAATTGATAGAATAAATCATATGGCAAAGGGATTAGCACTGCCTGCGACTGCGCTCAAGATATAGAGAATGTTGCAGCAAGCAATTCTTGCTTTCGACCAAATGTCGAGATTTAGATACAGTCCGTTAGTTAACCTTCTTTTAGTTTTCGTTAGTTTAACTTTTTTTATTCGTAATCTCTTTAAATACTTTTATTTAATAAGACAAACTGACAAGTCAGTTTAACTAGAATGCTAAACAGCTCCGCACACGAAAAATGTTTACATAAAATAAGGGGCAACGTATAGCATCTTTCTTGCTCGCAAAATCCTATTTGAAGTTCAAAATGACTGTCAGTTTTACCCTCAGAGAAAGGTTTCAATTATTCCTTCTCTCTAAGTACAGCCTGCGTGTGTGTAGGATTGGAAGAGATAATAAGGAACGATTATTAGCTCCGTCGCAAAGAAGCAAGGATGTACCTCATATATATTGAAACTAAAAGTGTTTAATTAGGCTACTGTTGGTATTGGCTTTCGAAATTCCTTACCATGCACCTGCGAAATGACAGAAGATGGACTTAAAACGGCAGTACTAACTGTTGTCCAGTCGTTTATGTTCTGTATGCGACTAAAAATTTGCTACTATAGTCAAGAATTCAGAGCGCTGCAATGGAGTAGGGTGAATTTTAGATCTCATACATTCCAGCTAGCAATATTTTCTTCTGTAGAAATAAGAACAAAAGAAAAGAAAGCTGTCATGTCAGCGCTGACAGAAACACGCTATTCGCATTTACTTGTTTATGTATGCGAAGCTCCGCAGCGCCCCTGAATTCACACAATGAATATTTCTCCTAAATTCTGCATAATATTTTTGAAGCACCATTTTCATAACCAGAGCTTCAATTGTGCATTAAAAACACAGTTTTGAGTGCAAAACTGTTAGATTTAGTTTTAAATAGTCAAATCTAAGGTTTGTTTGCTGACATTGACACAATTATTTCGTAACTCTTTTTACATAACGTACTACTTCCTTTTATTTTATTTATTTATTTATCTATCTATTTATTTATTTATTTATTTGTACATACTGCAGCTCCATCTGGAGCTATAGCAGGAGTGGGGTGGGGGAGTGCATATTTTAAGAACAAAAGGAAAAGAAAAAAATGTAAAAGAATATCGTATCGCAGCTTGGACGGTTTACGCGAATAAATGTTTTGCGCTTTGATGAATTCTTCTTTAACATTGATTTGGCAAATAAGCAAGGTAAGGGACGCTCAAGTTTTTAAAAGTAGGCGCGAAGAACCTTTAACAACGCCTTTTAATACCGACAATGCTCTTATACATTTTTGTTGGTTTTGGGGAAAACGAAGGTGCAATATCTTCTCAGTGGAGACACTCGTCAGAAGTGTGTATGCTCTCGGTTAGAATCCCGATTGTAAACTGGTCACCAACTTGTCTATACTTGCGGATAGCTTCTCGCGATAGCGTATAAGCTATTGGAAAAGGGAAGGAGACACGCTTTTGTCACCGTGTCGTGGTTTGTATCGCTCGGAGCGGTGCGATGGAAAGTAAGTACGGTTGTGTCTCAGTTGTGATAGGTAATAAGGTGCGTATTTTCTGCGACACCATTTTTCTCTACTTTGGTTAAAGTGACGGCTGCATTGAAGGCGATGGCTTTTGAGCCGAACGAGCAGTATATGCTTCGCGTAATATATATATATATATATATATATATATATATATATATATATATATATATATATATATATATATATATATATATATATATATGAAGAGAGTAGACACTTCTTAGAGACACATTTATTTGTTGTCGATGTTTCGGTCGGAGTCCGACCTTTATCAAGACTATATATGATATATATAGAGCTCCGACCGAAACGTCGACAATACATAAATGTGTCTCTAAGAAGTGTTGTTACGACCAAGCATCCGCATTTGCGCGCTCTATTGTTCGCCTGTGGGCATGGATAAGTTTTGTGAATATGTGGTGATGGTCCAATGGCTCTAAGTGAGCCTGTTTCCAGGAATCCTGTTTTGTAAGCATGTTTTGCTTTGTGGACAACCTGCAAATGCCAAATTGACCCTGTCAAGAGAACGTCTGGAAAAACACAAAGAAACGTCCCCCTGCGGGAAATAGCAGGAAGTGCTTTCTTTTGTTCACCCTTCCAGTCGAGAAGTGCTATCCTCCAGTGATGAATGCCTCCTATCCAAAGGAGACGACAGAGTGACATGTCCGCTGACGTGCAGGACAAGAAAGGAGCATGACTCATACGGCCATTAAGTGATTTCCCGGGAATGCAGGAAAGATTTGCAATTGTCGAAAAGGGACCATGTTGGGAGCCCTATGCGGCGCCACGTGCACTCGGGTTTCTGAGAAGTAAAACCCCTTGTCAGAACCAGCCTGTGGTTTCTTTGATGAAGAATAGAAATGTACCTCCTCTCCTCGCCGTTCCCAAGCTTTTCCCGCCAACAAGTGATCACGCCCAACGAATGAATGCCGGACCAGTCAGTGCTTCAGACCATCAGTGCAGTGATGTGTTCGATTGGATGCCGATACCTGAGGGGCGTGCCCTGGATTTGGTTGGTCAGCATCTTCAGAGAGGGGCTGGACATAGGGGGTTTTAAGGACGCTGCAGAGCACGAAATGGCGCTCTGAGCCCTGGGTAAACGGCTCATCCAGTCGCTTCTCGCTATGAACCCTTAACGCTTGCCATTTTGCTGATGTACCCTTCTTTTTCGTGTAAATATTGTAAATACGTTTTCTCAAAGTGCCAGTAAACCTGCTTGTACATATTTTACCAACTTCGAAGATTCAGTCCTTCTTCAACCCGGAGTCTCTGCACGCTACCAAGTGAAAGCCGGGTCGCCATAGCCCCAGCGTCACGACAACTGGTGGCAGCGGTGGGATCTGAATCTACAAGCCCCAACACTGGTGACCAGCGTTGGGATCTGCATCTACAAGCTACAACATCTGGTGATTCGAGGTGGATCAGAATCTACAAGCCACAACATCTGGTGATCGGAGGTGGCATCTCAAGCAACAAGCAGGAGCAACAATCGGCCAACAAGAGAGCAGCTCGGAACATCGATCGCATGTGTGGGTGAGTGCTTGGCTTTTCTTCTGATGTGGACCAGGTTCTAGAACAGGGTTAGATTTTAGAACTGGTAAAAAGTGTTGAAACGCCTTTAGGTTTGGTAGTTTGCACTGTTGTTTTGGAAGTAGCCGACACTCGGAGCGATCATGGACCTACAAAAGCTGCAGAAACCGGAACTGTTGCAATTGTGTGAGGAACTGGGAATTGATACAAGTGGTTTGGCACGAAAACCTTTGATTATAAAGGCAATCACAGATTTGGGAGCCGATGATGAGGAGCTCAGTGAAGCATGGAACCTCATCGCCCAAAAAAAAGAGGAAAGGGAGCGCGAACGTCAGAGGGAAAAAGAGGAAAGGGAGCGCGAACGTCAGAGGGAAAAAGAGGAAAGGGAGCGCGAACGTCAGAGGGAAAAAGAGGAAAGGGAGCGCGAACGTCAGAGGGAAAAAGAGGAAAGGGAGCGTGAACTTGAGAGGGAAAAAGAGGAAAGGGAGCACGAACGTGAGAAGCTTGAGAGAGAAGCAAAAAAGCGGGAGCTAGAAATTGAGCTCCGGAAATTAGAAGTAGAGTTGAGCAAGAGGTCGGGCAATTGTCCCCAGCTAGCGGTACCTCTTCTCAACAAGGAGGCAGATTTCAAGATGTCAAAGTACATGCAGCCATATGTGATATCAGGGGATATCGGTCTGTATCTGGGTAACTTTGAGCGAACTTGCGAAGAACTGTCCTTCCAGCGAGACACGTGGTCTCAGAGATTATTGACGGTTCTGCCCTGCGAGGCAGCGGAGGTTGTCGCGCGGCTAAACAAGGAGGACGCGGACAACTACGAGAAGGTCAAAGCTTGCCTTCTGATTTTCGGAGACAGAGATGTGCAGGCCTTAACACGTTCAAAGGCGCGAGAACTAGCTACACTGCTCATTTCAGAAAAATCAACAGCGGAGGAAACGGCAGTTAAAACAGTGGTCTATGTGGAAAATAGCGGGTCAGAAAAGTTTGAGAGCGAGGCATCTCAGATAAGTCAACTTGAAAGTGAGCTTGATGAGACGCGGAATGAGGACGTTCTTGAGAGTAACATCTTGCCGCCAGTGTCTAGTAATCTCACGAGACTTTTAAGTGGAACCCGAGAGGACTTAGCTATGGAGCAAGCCGTGGTAAATCTAACGTTAAACCCCGAGGAGATGGGGGACAACTTGATTTGCCTCAGCGAAAAAGGAAGCAACGCTCAGGAGCTTCTCAAAAAGACGGAGCAGAGAGGAGAACTAAAGAAATCCCAGCTGTCCGATCTGGGCGAGATAATAACTGAGTTTGAGGCCTGCTTCGTGGACAGGCCAGGCAGGACTGATTTGACTGAGCACGATATTGAGCGGACTTCAGACGTGCCAGTGCGATCAAGGTGCTACCGATTTTCTCCAAGGCAAAGAGAAATTCTGGATAGGGAAGTAACTCGCATGCTGGAATTAGGAGTAATAAAACCCTCGGAAAGCGATTATGCTTCGCCTATGATCTTAGTAGAAGCTCCAGGTAAAGACCCTAGGCCTGTGGTAGACTACCGAAAGCTAAATTCTCTCACCAGGGATCAAGTGTATCCTATTCCGAATATTGAGGAGAGAGTAGAACAGGTCAGTAGAGCGGCATATGCGACTACGCTGGACCTTACTCGAGGATACTGGCAAGTACCGCTCACTGAACGCGCCAGCAGGTACGCGGCTTTCGTCACTCCGACGGGCAGCTACCAGCCAAAAATGATGAGTTTCGGGCTCAAAAATGCTCCATTTTGTTTTTCCCGACTCATGGACAGGGTTTTAAAGGGGTGTGAAACATTCGCGGTGCCTTATTTAGATGACATTGCGGTTTTTTCCGACTCATGGGCGGACCATATGGTACATCTAAGAGCTGTACTGAGCCTTTTGCGTCAAGCTGGACTAACCGTAAAGGCCGAGAAATGTTGCCTGGCAAGGGCGACCGTGGACTACTTGGGTCACAATGTAGGTCAAGGTTTCAGGAAACCCAGCGAGATTAAGATTTCTGCGGTAGCAGACTACCCGCGGCCGAGCACGAAGACGGAAATTCGAGCATTCCTGGGTCTGACTGGATACTACAATCACTACATCCCTAACTATTCAGCTTTGGCTAGCCCTCTGACCGACGCTCTCCGCAAGACAGAACCGACAAATGTAGTCTGGGACGAACAAAAGGAAGCCTCCTTCGTAAACCTGAAGGCTGTGCTGATTAGCCGTCCGGTATTGCGAGCTCCAGACTATGGCCGAGAATTCACGGTCCAGTGTGATGCCAGTGATCGAGGGTTAGGTGCTGTTCTCTGCCAGAGAGATGACGACGGTAATGAGCACCCCGTGCTCTACTTGAGCAGAAAACTGAGTTCTAGAGAGAGGGCTTATTGCGCGTCAGAGAAAGAATGCGCTTGCATTGTATGGGCCATTCAAAAATTGCAGTGCTATCTTGGAGGGGCCAAATTCACCGTAGAGACGGACCATTGTCCCCTGGCTTGGCTGCAAACTGCGACATCGAAGAATAGTCGCCTTCTTAGGTGGAGCTTGATTTTACAGCAGTACAATTTTGAAATAAGATACAAAAAGGGGAAGTTAAATGGGAATGCGGACGCGCTTAGCCGCTGTTTCTAAGCGGTCCGAGATGTTCCTCACCATGTATCCAAATTGATAATCAGTTTTTTTTTTTTTCGTGCGCTTGTATATGTGTGGCTATGTAAAGCAGCACGTTTGGTTTTCTAGGAATACGTGGGTCCTGAACGTCTTGAGAGTGGGCTTTTCTCGAACAACAATGGCAGTTTTCTTTTAACCTGGTCTCTTCAGACGGGAGCCGAGTGCTTGCTTCGACATGTGGTTGAGTTTCAGACAGCTCGAGCAATTTGGCCTACAACAATCAAGACAACGCGACAAGCAACAGCGAGCTTCAAGCGTTCACGTGCAGGCCATTAAGTCGTCTCTTCATGCAGCAGCTGGGACTGCTGCCCTCCGAGTCTCTTCTGGCGGGGGAGGAGGCTGTTACGACCAAGCATCCGCATTTGCGCGCTCTATTGTTCGCCTGTGGGCATGGATAAGTTTTGTGAATATGTGGTGATGGTCCAATGGCTCTAAGTGAGCCTGTTTCCAGGAATCCTGTTTTGTAAGCATGTTTTGCTTTGTGGACAACCTGCAAATGCCAAATTGACCCTGTCAAGAGAACGTCTGGAAAAACACAAAGAAACGTCCCCCTGCGGGAAATAGCAGGAAGTGCTTTCTTTTGTTCACCCTTCCAGTCGAGAAGTGCTATCCTCCAGTGATGAATGCCTCCTATCCAAAGGAGACGACAGAGTGACATGTCCGCTGACGTGCAGGACAAGAAAGGAGCATGACTCATACGGCCATTAAGTGATTTCCCGGGAATGCAGGAAAGATTTGCAATTGTCGAAAAGGGACCATGTTGGGAGCCCTATGCGGCGCCACGTGCACTCGGGTTTCTGAGAAGTAAAACCCCTTGTCAGAACCAGCCTGTGGTTTCTTTGATGAAGAATAGAAATGTACCTCCTCTCCTCGCCGTTCCCAAGCTTTTCCCGCCAACAAGTGATCACGCCCAACGAATGAATGCCGGACCAGTCAGTGCTTCAGACCATCAGTGCAGTGATGTGTTCGATTGGATGCCGATACCTGAGGGGCGTGCCCTGGATTTGGTTGGTCAGCATCTTCAGAGAGGGGCTGGACATAGGGGGTTTTAAGGACGCTGCAGAGCACGAAATGGCGCTCTGAGCCCTGGGTAAACGGCTCATCCAGTCGCTTCTCGCTATGAACCCTTAACGCTTGCCATTTTGCTGATGTACCCTTCTTTTTCGTGTAAATATTGTAAATACGTTTTCTCAAAGTGCCAGTAAACCTGCTTGTACATATTTTACCAACTTCGAAGATTCAGTCCTTCTTCAACCCGGAGTCTCTGCACGCTACCAAGTGAAAGCCGGGTCGCCATAGCCCCAGCGTCACGACAGTGTCTACTCTATTCGACTTTCAATTACGGAAGCCAACAGAAACTACTTCGTAATATATATATATATATATATATATATATATATATATATCCGCCTCTAGGGATGATGGTGGCGCTGGTGAACGCTCACAGGTTTCGGTTGCAGTGAACATAAAAAGCCCCCCCCAAAAAAAGCGGGAGGTTGGACAGCCGTTGATGTAGCTCAGTTGGAAGTGCACTGGACGCGACATTCGGAGGTCGTGGGTTCGACTCCCACCATCGGCTCTTTGTTTTTCCTTTCGCTTTGCATTTATTATTATTTGTCCCGATAATCACCATAAGACTAATTCTTACCAAATGCCAAGAGCCAAATATAAAAAAAATAATCCCCAACGTTTGCATTAGACTCGTAGACTGCCAGCTCCTTCCTTTAAAACTCTGTAATAACGAGCCCCTCATTTCCCTTTCAATTATCTGCATGTATATATATATATATATATATATATATATATATATATATATATATATATATATATATATATATATATATATATATATATATATATATATATATATATATATATATATATACATACCTTCGCACTTTGTTATGTCTAGTCTTTAACTCTCGTTACGACATAGTACACCCTCATCCACTTTATACCTAATTGCCACTAATAATTTGTCTAATCATATCACGCCATGAGATTTTTGGTAGCACCATTTCATGTGCCACGGTCTGCATTGCATGGTACAATAGGGTTTTCGACTTAACAATGCGAAGCTTATATATGCCTGCGAGTTAAAGGCGCTCAGCAGCATGTTGACATGATTGATCCCTATTTTTCAAATTTCCATTTTTTGATTATTATAATTAATTAATTACTTTAACTTCTCTCAGATAGCATCATCAAACATTGGCTTCTCATTCTGAACAGGTTGACACCACTGAACCTCATTTTTCCCATTTTTAATTTTTTAAGATATCTTAATTACTTAATAATTCAGTTACCATTCTATATCTTTTATTCAGCATCATCAAGCATTTACTTTTCATTCTGAGCATTTTACACATTTGAACTCCCTTTATCTAATTCTTCATTTTTACAAATATTTCAATTAATTAATTTATCATATACGCACTCTAAATCTTCTTAAATAGCCTCATCAAGCATTGGCTTTTTGTGCTCAAGATTTTGCAACCTTTTAACCCCTTTTTCTTACTTTATTTTGAATTATCAATTGACCAGTTATACCCTCTAAATGTTCTTAATTAGTATCATCAAGCACAGGCTTTTCGTTCTGAACATTTTGACACTGTTCAGCCCTCTAATTTTGCATTCTTCGAATTTAATTATTGAATTGATCAATTACACTCTTAATTCTCTTAATTAGCGCAATCAAACTTTTTCTTGATAACTTCTTTAATTCATCAATCAATTAATTACATTGATTCTATGAACTCGTCATCGCCTATCACACATCAATCAATCATCAGTCATAGAACCATTAATTGCCATGATACGATTTTAAGGCGAGAGCCTTTATAGCCTCACACTGTAGTTAGCAGCCGTGTCGCAAATGTGTCCGTGTTTCGGGTGCATTGGGCATATGCCAATCATTACTTAATCGATGGCATTCGAATGATATCCGAGCACAATTTAAGGCAATTCTATGATTATAGTTAAGGAGTTGCCCATAGCAACACATATATGGAATGGCACTTCTAACTAGCCTTAGTTGCTTATGCGCCATTAAACCTAACACAACTAGTTAAGACGACCTTAGCTAACACTAAGCATTAAAAAGTACTCACCAAACAATAATCACATTAATTAATTAATGAACAATAAATAGTTCAACAGTTGCCCATAGCAACATATGTGTATGGAATGGCACTTCTAATTAGCACTAAATGTGCACTCACTACTTCATTAATTATTATAATAGTTAATAATTAATCAACTAGCAGAATGTGAAACAGTAGTCACTCTCTTTATTCGAAGCATCATTCATCGCCACGTTCGCAACAAACGCGTAGCAGAATGCGGCACTCAGGCTTTCGCCTTTCACCACTTTAGTCTCAAAAGTTTCTCGTACTTTTTTTTTTTTTTTTGACGCAGCCCCTGACCATTTTTAACACGCGGGGCCAAGAAATATTTCTACGATCACTGCTACTATACCGACGGCTTTTCTACCGAACGAGCTGCATTGAAACTATAGTGTGTGTCGATGCGAAATCAGCTGTAAATCGTGGTTTACTTGCGAAATCGACTGGTGATGAGAACCACCTGCACTTCGTTTGTTTTCTCTCTAGCCTGTAAATAGTTGTTTGCAGTGGGAGGGGTCTCATCGCAATAACGCAGTAACCTCTCCACATAATGTCGGCTTCTGTTTATCCTCAATGTCTGTTTAGCCCAGTTAGAGAGCAAGATGGTTAAACAGATATGTGGGCCGCATTGCAAAGGCAACTTTTGATATACGGCCGAGCTCCGTGCCTACTTGCCCGTGGCAGCTATACGTGTCCTATAGCTACGTCTGGGCTTCTCGTGACCTTTACTGCCCTTCTGAAAGCTGCTTGTGAGGGCGCTGAACTCGTCAAAGGGTATTTCTGCCGCCTGCGATGAGCCCGAACTCTTCAGATTCTATAATGTGCACTGCCGAATTGTCGAGTATATAGTTTCTAAGTTTCACTTTTCCCTACAATAGGCAGTCAAGTAACCTTTGTAGAAACATTTGAACTAAAATGTGCAAAACTGTTTTTTTTTTTTTCGCAGCAACGATGAGAAAGAATTTTTTTTTTTAGTTTTAATTCTGGCTTGTGCCTAGCGCTAAGCCAAACTCCCGCTCTCGGCGACTTACCTTGTACTAGGTGCAGCAGCAAAGCTCGGCTTACCTTGCGGCAGCGTCCACCGCGCAGGCTGAGAGTTAAGTTCTATGTCGGGCAATGAAACAACATTTAAGTGCAAATTAACTGGTTTATTAGTGCTACTTCCGAAACAAGCACATCCAACCTTGCTAGATGAAGTGATTTTTTTGCAGTGTTTTCGTCATTTCTTTATCAGCTCATACAGAATTTTTCGTATTGAGTGAGCATATGAGAACCCATGAGAACCGTGCGATTTCAGTTCTAGTCTTAGACTTGAAACAGTGAGTCAAATTAGCCCCTTCAATACGCTTAATTCACATTAGTCACTTTCTATATTTCGTTTGGCGTTAAACATTGCGTTTTAAACAGCAGCTTTGGGCTTGAAGATCTGGAAAAAGAAAAGAGGGATGTCATGCTATGTCGAAAAGAGAGAGAAGTTAGGCTGACCTGCAGTGAAACTGTTCGAAAGGGTACTCGAGTGCGGAAATTCGTAAATAGTCGTTAAAAACTATTGAGGACCAGGGCTCCAGTGCGGGGCAATGCATAACGCGTATTACAGCAACCAGTCAGTTTTCTTGTGGGTCGACAGTGACATCTCCTGTTAAGCATGAAATAATTTTAGCTCCTCTCGTCGGCAACCTTGAGGTGCCACCTAGCCAACACCAAAAGCGAACATCTGGGCACCGGTTCTCATTCATCTGGGCACCGAAGCTTGAACATTTGGATACCGAGCGAGACTTAACGATATGAGTTCTCCTGTCTCTGAGGACTCCCGAAGAAAAATGCGTCACGGTTCCGCATACATGGAGCATAACAACACCGTCCAACGCCGTCAGTTCGAGGCGCTTTCTGGGATTTGTAATCAAGTCTTTCACTGCGTTTCACTTTTTAGCAGACAGTTTTTACACGCTCAGGGAAGAGCCGAACGCGCTGTTTCTACTACACGTTCTATCAGATCAGCATGGCCACTTAGTGTATTGCATCGTTCTGATGGTTCTGCATTTCAATGACGTCAACTTAACAGTTGCTTAAGACGAGGAAAGTAGTCTGATGAGAGGAAAGGTAGGAAGCTTGTTGCGGAGGTGATATCATTGGAAAAGAGGTAGTCAGACACATAGCTTCAAGAGGAAAGAAAAGAGTTGCAGAGTCACTTCAAGTTATGCTATCTTTAGCGCCGAAGAACAAAACTTTTCAATGAAACCCGCAATACCCTCAGTATTTTTTCTCGAATGAGGAATGCTTGTCATAGTCCTCAGCGGTGACTCCTTTGGGTCATTTCTTCCTGTTCGCGGAGTACACCAAGGATCGGTACTGCCACTCGCGTTATATAATATTGTACTCGTTCACCTTGCATGGCACTTACATGGCATCTCTGACGTGAAGTTTTTACTCTATGTCGATGACATCACAATGCCATGACCCGCGTACTCTCGCCATGACCCGCGTACTCAAGTGGCGGCCTTGCAGTCAGCCTTAGATGTTACGGTCAATTATGTTACATCCATCGGCCTATACAGCTTTCCGTGAGCAGAATACGTTTATGCCAGTCACCAACCGCTGGGAACGCCGTAAACTCGCTGCGACGTGATGCAGTCCGTCTCCTCAGCACACCACTTCGAGAACTTTCGGCAATGGAAATTGAAAATTTACTCTCCTTTGTTTTTCTTTGACAACGCCTTTTATGCCCTGGGGCGATTGAAGATTGAAAATTTACTACCCTCTCCATTGTTCTTCCTTAACAACTTCCTTTATTCCCTGGGGCAATTAACAACGTTTAAAAAAATTCCTTTTTCATCAATGGTCAAATCAGGGGGGAAAAAAGGCGAACAATAACTATTGGCAAGGTGCCATACATGTTTAAGTCAACCGTGCAGTATTTCCAAGCAATATCTGCCACAAGGCAGGGCGGCATATCGTATACTGACCCCGTGTTCAACATATAAGCGTCCTATAGTAGAACCCTGCGCGCCTCAAGCCAAGGGAATGGTACTAAGTATAGCGCTGTAGATTTAGGCGTCATCGAAAATCTGGGGTCTATCAAGTAACATTTCAAGCAGATCTGATGTTTTCTAGGTGATTTCGTCTGAAAAAAAAAAAAAAAAAGAGATAGGTAAGCCTATGTTGACGAAAGATGAGGATTTTAAAAGTAATGTGCCTGAAAAATTAAAACCTATAGGCTCTTCAAATTATTGTTGGGCCATTTTTATTTGTCATATACCGTGACTCGTTTGAACTGAGAATACAGCTTATCAGAGTAGGTCAAGGAAAAAAATCTGGACAAATTGATGTTGATCAAATCATGTGTCCATCGAATTGAGCAAAAGCCTTATATCATGGACCTCGCTTCACTGTATCTCACCGGCGACATTGGTTGATATTTTTTTCTCCTAATCAATCATCTCCAGCCAGTTGAAAGAGCTACAGAAGTTTTTTTCTGTTGTCACAACAAACTTGTGCGGTTTTTCACAGCGAACCTGTTGTCACAACAGAAATTTCTTTACTAACATGAATAATTTCTGTAATTATGACAAAAAGTGTACAGAACTAGACTGCAGTACTACAAAACTAAATAAATTTTTACGTTTACGACAGAACTACAGAATATTTTGTCGTATTTTTGTCACAGTTCTGTTCTTTTCTACTGGACACAATTACATTATTATTCACTTTAATCACTAGCACAAAAAAGCCCTCATATTTATCTTAGTGCTAGTTGCATTCACTTGACATCCTTTCCATATTTCTAATAGCTAGCCTCTCATTTCCGTCTACACTTTTTGGCCCATTATCTTGATGGATGATGTCATCGATTCTGGCAGCCTTGATAACATTGGAAGCTTAAGGGACTTCTCTCTCTCGTCGGCAACCTTGAGGTGACGCCGAGCCAACACCAAAAGCGAACATCCGGGCGCCGATTCTCCTTCATCTGGGCACCGAAGCTTGAACATCTGGACACCGAAGGTGATTTAAGGAGATGGGTTCTCCTGTCTCCGAGGCTTACGGACCGTCCCCAAGAATGGCTTAACGGTGCCGCATAGTCGAGCATAGAACACCAACGTCGTTAGTTCGAAGTGCGTTCGGGGATTTGGAATCAAGTCTGTCGCTTCGTTGCGGCACCAGATCATGGCGTTTCTCTTTTTGCACGCTCAGGGAAGAACCGAACTCGCTGTTTCTCCTACACGTTCTGTCAGGTCAGCGTCTCTTCATGGCCGCGTACTTTCTTTTTGCATTTTTGCAAAAATCTTTTTGCATTTCAAAGATGTCAACTTCACAGTTGCTTAAGCCGAGCAACAGGGCCTGGTGAGAGGAGAGGTAGAAAGCGTTTTGCGGAAGGCGATAGCATTGGAAAAAGGGGAGCTAGACACCTAGCTTCAAGAGGGAAAAAATAGTTGCAGAGTCAGTTCAGGTAATGCTTCTTTTAGCGCCGAAGAACAAAACTGTTCGGTGAAACCCGCAGTACCCGCAGCACCTTTTCTCGAAGGAGGATGTTTGTCATAGTCCTCAGCGGTGACTCCTTTAGGTCATTTCTCCCTGTTCGCGGAGTACCCCAAGGTTCGGTAGTGCTGTCACTAGCGTCCTTTATTATTGCACTCACCCACCTTGCATGACATTTACATGACATCCCTGATATCAAGTTTTTACTCTATGTCAATGACATTACAATGCGCAGCGCTCACCATGACATGCTTACTCAATTAGCGATGGCCTTGCAACCAGCCTTAGATATTACAGGCAGTTAAAACTGACTATATAGTAACATATATGCTACTACTATATCGGCCTACAGCTTTTCGAGAGCAGAACAACGTTCATGCCAGTCATCGACCACTGGGAACGCCGCAAACGCGCTTCAATATGATGCAGTCCATCTTCCCCTACCTGCAACACCCCTTCGAGAACTTCCGAAAACGGAAATTGGAAATTTACTCTCCCTTGTTTTTCTTTAACAACTCCCTTTATGCCCTGTGGCAACTGAAAACTGAAAATTTACTACCGTCTCCCTCGTTTTTCCTTAACAACTCCATTTATTTTCTGGGGCAATAAACAACGGTATAAAAAAATCATTTTCATCACTAGCTGGTCAAATCAGAAAAAAAAAAATGTGAAATTAACTCTTGTCAAGGTGCCATGCTTTTCACAGTCACCCGTACAGTATTTCCAGGCAATCTCTACCACAAGGCAAGGCGGCATATCCTGCTAGTTCTGTGTTCAACAGATAATTAAGCGTCCTAGTATAAAATCCTGCACGTCTCAAGCCAACGGGATGGTTATACTACGTATAGCACTGCAGGGCAAAGGCCTCTACCTTATTTTTCCAGTTAATCCTATCCTGTGCCAACTGCATCCGTATACAATTCTCTGCAAACTTCTTAATCTAATCCGCCCACCTATTTTACCTATTCGCCCACCTATTCCTAATCTAATCCGCCCCCTTCTGCACTTGACTTCCCTTGCAGTGCAATCTGTCACTCTAGAGGACGGTCGGTTATCTTGACTTTGCATTACGTGACCTGCCCACTCCCATTTCTTTTTCATTTCCATCAGAATGTCATTTGCTGCCGTTCATTCTCTGACTCATTCAGCACCCATCGATCCTGTCCCCTAACGTTTCAGTTACCATTTTTCGTTCCATGCACAGTTGCGTGGTCTTCAGTTTAAGCTGAACTCTTTTCGTTATTCTCCACGTTCTGCCTCATAGTGACCGGCAAAGTACAGCTGTTATATGCTTTCCCCTTGAGTAACACTGTAATTTATCATTTATGATCTGATAGTATACTTGCCGAATGCACTCCATCCCAATCTTATGCTTCTAGTTACTTCCCTTTCGTCATCCAGATCTGCGGTCTCAGCCTATCCTAAAACGACGTCGTCGTCATCATCATCATCATCATCATCAGCCTGACTATACCCACTGCAGGGCGAAGGCCTCTCTCATATTTCTCCACTTAACCCGGTTCTGTGCTAGCTGCATCCACTTGACCCCTGCGAACTTCTTAATCTCATCCGCCCACCTAACTTTCTGCCGCCCCCTGCTACGCTTTCCTTCCCTTGGAATCCAGTTTGTTACCCTAAGCGACCATCGGTTATCCTCTCTTCGCACTACATGTCCTGCCCATGTCCATTTCTTCTTAATTTCCACTGGAATGTCGGTAACTTGAGTTATTTCTCTGACCCACTCTGCACGCTTCCTATCTCTTAATGTTACCCCTACCATTTTTCGTTCCATAGCCCTCTGGGTTGTCCTCAACTTAAGTAGAACTCTCTTGGTTAGCCTCCACGTTTCAGCCCCATAGGTGAGTACAGGCAGGATGCAACTGTTGTATACTTTCCTGTTGAGCGATACCGGTAAGCTGCTAGTCATAATCTGCGAGTGCTTGCCAAATGCGCTCCACCCCAATCTTATTCTTCTTGTTATTTCCTTTTGAGGGTCCGGATCAGCGGTTACTACCTGTCCTAAGTAGACATATTCGCCTACTACTTGCAGTACTTCGTTACCTAATGTAAACTGCTGTTCCTTCCCGAGACTGTTGAACGTTACCTTAGTCTTCTGCTTATTGATTTTCAAGCGTACCTTTCTACTTTTCCTGTCTAGGTCATCAATCATTATTTGTAGTTCATCTCCCGAGTTGCTTAACAAGGCAATGTCATAAGCAAATCGCAGATTACTGAGGTATTCTCCATCTACCCTTATTCCTAACTGCTCCCATTCCAAGTCTCTGAATACTTCCTCTAAGCAAGCTGTGAATAGTACTGGGGAGATTGTGTCTCCTTGCCTAACACCTTTCTTTAAGGGAATTTCGTTACTTTCTTTATGCAGAACTATGGTTGCTGTGCAGCCACTGTATATATCTTCCAGCACTTTCACGTACGGCTCGTCTACCCCCTTATTTCGCAATGCCTGCATCACCGCCGAGGTTTCAACTGAGTCAAATGCTTTTTCGTAATCAATGAATGCTATGTATAAGGGCTGGTTATATTCCGAGCATTGTTCTATCACCTGATTGATGGTATGGATATGATCGACAGTAGAGTACCGTTTCCGAAACCTTGCTTGATCCTTTGCTTGATTGAAGTCTAAGGTTGTCCTGATTCTATTAGCGATTACCTTAGTAAATACCTTATACGTAACAGACAGTAAGCTGATTGGTCTGTAATTTTTAAGGTCCTTAGAGTCCCCTTTCTTATGAATGAGGATAATGTTTGCATTCTTCCATGGTTGCGGTACCGTCGATGACACTAGGCACTGCGTATACAAGGTGGCCAGTTTTTCTAACACGATATCCCCCCCGTCCTTCAGCAAATCCGTAGTTATCTGATCCTCTCCAGCTGATTTACCCCTTTTCATAGTTTCTAATGCTTTCTTGACCTCGTCCTTCGTCACTGGTGGAACGTCTGAATGTTTGTCCCTACCGCCAATCTCATTACGGTCCTGACTACTTTGGCTATCTGTAGAGATTTGTATAGAACTCCTCGGCTACTTTGACTATCTTATCCATATTCGTGATGACGTTGCCCGCCTTGTCCCTTATCGCATACATCTGGTTTTTGCCTATACCCAATTTCTTCTTTACCGCTTTAAGGCTTCCCCCGTTCTTTACAGCATGCTCAATTTTCTCCATGTTATACTTCCTTATATCGGCCACCTTACGCTTATTGATTAGCTTTGATATCTCGGCCAATTCGATCCGGTCTGTTGGATTGGAAGCTTTCATTCTCTGGCGTTTCTTAATGAAATCTTTCGTCTCCTTAGACAGCTTACCGGTATCCTCTCTAACTGTCCTACCGCCTACTTCTACCGCGCACTCAGTAACGATATCTCTGAAATTATTGTTTCTTGCTTCTAGGGTAATGTCGCCATCCTCGGTTAGAGCTGAATACCTATCCTGTAGCGAGATCCTGAACTCTTCTGCCCTCCCCCTCACCGCTAATTTGTTGATGGGTTTCTTTCTTACTAATCTGTTGCGTTCCTTCTTCAGATTTAGGCTAATTCGGGACCTCACCATCCTGTGGTCACTGCATCGCACTTTCCCGATTACCTCTACATCTTGCATAATGGCGGGGGTTGAACACGTTATGAAGTCGATTTCATTTTTAGTCTCCCCGTTCGGACTTTTCCATGTCCATTTCCGGTTCTTCCGTTTGCTGAAGAAGGTATTCATGATTCGTAAGTTATTGCGCTCTGCAAACTCAACTAGTAACTCCCCCCTGCTATTCCTAGAACCAATGCCATAGTCACCTACTGCCTTCTCCTGCCTGCTTTTTCCCTACCTTGGCATTGAAGTCGCCCATTAGTACAGTATACTGCGTCTTTACTTTTCGCATTGCCGATTCTACATCTTCGTAGAAGCTTTCAACTGTCTGGTCGTCATAACTACATGTAGGTGCATAGGCCTGTACAACCTTCAGTTTATACCGTTTATTAGGCCTAATTACGATGCCTGCCACCCTCTCATTAATACTATAGAATTCATCGATATTACCCGCTATATACTTATTGACAAGGAAACCTATAGTTCTCGCCTCTCCGGTAAACCTCGATAACACAGTACACTCCCATCCTTCAGTACAGCATATGCCTCATTCGGCCTCCTAACCTCACTAAGCCCTATGACATCCCATTTCATACATTCTAGTTCCTAAAGGAGCACTGCTAAACTAGCTTCACTTGCTAAGGTTCTGGCGTTAAACGTTGCCAGGGTCAGTTTCAAATGGCGGCCTGTCCAGCGGAGCCAGACTTTCTTAGCACCCCCTGCTGCGTCACAGGTCTGACCGCCGCCGTGGTCAGTTGTTCCGTAGCCGCTGGTGACTGAGGGCCGGGGTTTTGTGGAGCTTATCATGAGAGGGTGCGGCCAATTACTGCACCAGGGTGGCCAACTCCTGTTCTGGTGAGGGAGTGCGTTGCCGGAGGTGTTCACCGGCATCAGGTCGCAACCCAAACCTGTTTATGCAATTCCATCGACACGCAGATATTTTTTTTAATCCGGTGGAGAATTGCGCGGCACCGGGATTTGAACCCCAGTCCTCTTGCATGCGAGGCGGATGTTCTACCGCTACGCCACCGCTGCAGCCCTAAAACGACGTATTCCATTTTTATCTCCAGTGTCTCGCTACCTATTGCAAAATGCAGTTCCTTTCCGAGGCTGTCGAATATAAATTAGTCTTCTGCGTAATAATTGTTAAGCATACCGTTCTGCTTCTCTTGTCTATGTCATTAATCATCCTTTGCAATTTGTCTCTCGAGCTACTTAGCAAGACAACCTCATCAACGAATCGCAGATTACAGAGGTACTCTTCATCCACCCTTATCCTTAACCATTCCATATCCAGCTCTCTGAATACTTTCCCTAAACAAGCGGTGAATAGTACTGCATGGAGAGGTCGTGCCTTCTTACCTAAATGGGAATTTTATTACTTTTTTTTTTTTTTGGTGGAGGACTATGATGGCTGACCAGCCGCTGCACATATCTCCCAGTACTTAAAAATATGTCTCTTTTATATGCACCCTGATTTTGCAATGCTCCGTACAGAAGTTTCAATTCAGTCAAATGGTTTCTCGTAATCAATGAATGCTATTTACACAGGGGGCGGTTATATTTCGAGCATTTCTTTTTATCACCTGGGCAATAGTATGGCTATGATCAATTTCACAGTATAGTGTAACCTTTACGAAAGTCTGCCTGATCTTTTGATTGGTTGAAGTCTATATAGGGTTACCATAACTCTATTATGGCGAATACTTCAGCAGTGGTTACGGCGCTCGACTACTGTTCCCAAGGACGCGGGATCGAATCCCGGCCTCGGCGGCCGCTTTTCGATGGAGGCGAAAAGCAAGGCTCCCGTGTGCTGTGCGATGTCAGTGCACGTTAAAGAACCCCAGGTGGTCGAAATTTCCGGAGTCCTCCACTACGGCTTCTCTCATAGCCTGAGTTGCTTTGGGACGTTAAACCCCAGAAACCAAACCAAACCAAACTTCAGTAAGTAGTATACCTTGTATCTAACGGAATAGTATGCATTAATGCATTCCTAGAAATCAAAGACTGTATAATACACTTACTGTCCGAACGTCAAGATCTTCTGGAGTCTTTTCACGCCTCTCAGCAATGAAGGCGCAAACCTGGAATCAAGCTCGACATAGTATCGTTTATGGCGAGGAAAATGGAGGGTCCGGTATATCAATGGCCAACATTATCTTGTCAAATATCCGATTGTTTGCGCCGCTCTAGCACTCCGCGAATCTGTTACCAGTTGATATCAACCGGACTTTTATTTTTCCTTTTCCTTCTCTCCCCTACTTTGCTGACCAGGCCGTTGTCACATGTAGACTTCTAAAGCCGCTCTGTAAAACTATTGAGGCTTTGAAAATCTGTTCCTTTAACTTAGGAAAATGAATTGCACAAAATAAAAGCAATTAATTCTTTTTTGATAGACTTGAATCTTCGAATGAGCCGGGAAAAAAAAACTAAATTTATAGCTCACGCTCCCTTACAAAGAAATATGCTTTGTCCTCTTTCGGTGCATAGCAAACAGCGGCGCCGCCTTACTGTTATCGTCATCCCAGCCTGATTTGCATCGCTGTTTCAACGGCTGTGTGGTTTTGTTGCTTGGACAGACCATTGCATTAATTACAAGTGGGAACAGCAACTCCTCACAAATGTCTGCCCCACCTTCACATAATATCGTCTACACGGGCCTTGTAGAAAACCAATGGGGGAACTAAAACTCGTCCTTCAAGGACTGCATTTGATGACTTCCATCTGCGACTCCTCGTTCACATAAACGTGCCTATAATGGCTTTTAGGTAATGTGTGCCTCTAACTACTTCATATATACATACACATTAGCATACAGTCATAAGCTACACAATTAGGAACAAGACCACCCCGCATAAATAAGTAAAAATACTCGCGTTAGGAACGCCTCTGCGTGGGATAGCGTTTGTGCGACTATAAATGGATCCAAGGGTTCAACAATGAAGTTTAACTGTCATCTCGACCTCCCGTCTGGAAAAAGAAGTTATAGTTTGCAGCTCCTACCATATCATGGGCTCTTGTGACGTCACTCAGCCCGACGAATAATCAATTCTCGGCCATCACATGCCAAGTACCGCCTGTCATATTGGCATGCTCCTGATTTTTCACCTACAATGCCGACGTCGGATTTTACGGAGTGTACGGAATTTACCTCTGTCGCGCTGAACAGCAGCCGAATACCAACGCTACGTGAGTCCTAGTAAGTGATAAGTATAAGCGAGAGCCGAGAGGCACTGATCCCTTTTGACTCTCCAGACGCTACCACGAGATGGCGACGCACTCGGCTTCCATGACAGCCAGTGCGCCGCTCGAACGACACTAACGCCACCTCTTCAACGGCGTTCTCAACAGGATCACCGTGACACGGCCGGTCTCGAGGAAAGCGCGCTCGAGACCAGCCGTGACCGTGCTCGCAGACGCCCTGAACACACTCCAGATTTTCGCAATCTCCTCCCTGCCGTTCCCGCCACGCTGCCTAAAGTTGAAAAGGGGCAGGACACGGAGGAAATAACCAACGTTTATAAAAGTAACTACAGGAGGAGATGAAACTAGTCGGCTTCGAGGAGAAGGAGAAGGAAAGAAATGAGAGAACCAAACTCCTGGAGAAATCGGAAGCAAAGAAACGGGAACATAGGCACGAAGTGCGACGGGAAGGGTGTTCGGGCAGTCTGGAAAGGGTGTTCGTGGCGGGGGTTGAACGCTCGAGGAGGAGAGGGGTGTCAGGAAGCGAAAACCAGTTTCCTCTTGGGGAATAAGCGAGACAGTTTCGTCGGCGAGAGAAAAGAGACAGGAGAAAAGAAAAAAAGAGTATCCTGCTTAGAGGAAAAGAAGCAGAGCAGAGCGATGAGAAGGTCACTTGCTGGCGGGTTCGACGAACCCTGCTTGCAGAATGCAGAATCCGCGGCGGCGTCTGGAGAAGACGCAAGCCTCCCCCGAACAAGTGGGAAAGGGAGTTGAGACCGCAAGTGCAACGAGTCGGCAGGAAGGAAGTACAGAAAAGCTTACAGAAAAAAAAAAGTACCTTAAAGCTGCGGTAAGCCAGTGCGAACCTGACTGAACGCGCCGATGGTGACCATGATGGCGGGAAGAAAGGGAAACCCATTTCCAACCAGCGCCCGGCGTGAAGCCGTGACCTGACGAATGCACTTGTCTCGGCTTGGAACGCAGACCCTGGCAGTCGTTGGTATGTTGGCGGCCACTCTACTCTGCACCCTCCCTCCTCCCTCGACCTTCTTGTGGTTGCAGCAAGCCGCGCTGTGCACCTGAATAGCGGTCTTAGCGGACGAGCTCAGGTCCGACGCTCCCCGCCGAACCAGAGATAATAAAGTGTCTGCTTCATGGCGGGAACCTTCTTTGCCGGCAGGAATGGTTTTCAAATTCCCAAACGCCCGGTTATGTACAAGAAATCTAGCGCTGGAAGTCGAAGACTTCAGTCTCGATCTGTGCCGGCACGCACTCGGTCGGATTTGTATATGCAAACACAAGAGTGGAAATAATTTTGTGCCTCTGAGACTCTTTAACTACTATAGTCATTAGTTTGACAGCGCATACAAGTTGTGGTCTTACTTGTGGTCAAGCGACGACCTCAACATTACTCTGGATCCCGTTTGAACACGTTTACAAAAAAGCCCTTTGGAGCCTCACAGCCTTGAAAACTCATGAGCATTTCTTTGTTGGCAACGACATGGCCGGACACTAATTGGCCTACGAGTTGTGTGACGTCACTAGACTACGTGACGTGGACGAGTTGGCAGGAGCTATCAATGCGGGTAGCTCCTTTGAGACGGGAATCGAACATTGCGGTATACCCTTGGACTGAACTGGTCCAGAAACGAGCGTTAATGTATCTGTCATTTCTTTGCATATAGCGATAACATAATCACGTTGCATCCTGCCGAAAAGTAACGCTCTTGCATAAGCGCCACGTGAATTTGGTTGACAATCTGCAGCCCGGTTTTCCGTTCGTTAAACAAAACGCTGTCTCGAATTCGGTAAGGCCTTCCCTAGCAGGCTGTTCAAGCTCTCTCCGAGAATTTCACGGCAGCGGTCGGGAAAACATGGACATGCGTTTTCCGGCCGTTATGCTGATTTGGGGGACAAACGTCAGAGCGCGGGTCGAACAATGTCACTGTTTCTACGCGTCCCGGCGCGGTGTTCGAATTCGCTGACCTTTGACCCCGTGTAGCGAGATTTTTGAGTGGGGCGACAAAAGTTCAGTGCCCTCTCACTCTGCGTGGCTCTGACGCGCGTGAACAAGCCAGCCCTTGCCGGGCCCGTTAGGCTCCCAGCTCACACAAGCAGATGAGCGACCGGACGACAACGCCTTACGCGTGCGCGCCGAAACCGCATCATTGTGCGCTTCCCGCGTGATTTCTCGGAACGCACGAATTGACATCCTCCACCGCCTAAAGCTTAGAGCGTTAGCCCGAATTTATCAAGGAGCAGGTAAGCGTACAAGCGAACATGGGGGTGTTTCCTTTTTATATCTCCCCCCCCCCCCCTCTCATATATATGCAGCAGTGGAGTCTACATACTCCAGTACTGGTGACCCACAGGGTTCACTCACTTTTCGAGGAAAAATGCCTCTCTCGCCGCTACTGGCAATTTTTATTCAACGACTCTTTGTGTCAACTCCGAAAAAAAATGAGGGGGAGGGGAAAGGGGGGGGGGGCAAATTTTTTACTCTAAAAAAAAGCGAGAGCGCATTTGTTTCTCCACGATTTTTTTTTTTCTATTCCTTTAGCGAGAGCGGGTAGACCATGAGAATGGAGAGTGGTGCTTCTTTCAGACAACCTCCCTCCACCTTCCTCCCCTCTCCCCATCATCCCGCCCATCCTAACCATTCGGGTTAGACATACAAACAAAGAAAAGGCGGACGCGCGAGGCAAAAGAAATATTAGATGGATGAAAAAAATGCCCAAACAAGAGTGGCGTGTCTGCTCTCTAGGAGAGCTTGCTCGGCTGCGGGCCGCCGCCCTGAGGAGCCATGTACTGCGGGTATGCAGAGAGAAAGAGGGAATCTAACAGGCTTCTGAGCCGTTCGCGACCTCCTCTCTCGTTCTTTGCGAGCCCTCTTCTGCCCTCCCCTATCTGACAACAACACAGGACGGCAAGGAGAGAAGGAAGGGGGTCTCGAAAAGCTTGTCTAGCCCCCCTCGTCCCCTTCCAGACGGCCCCTTCTGGAGGGGCTCCGTGCAGTTCGTCGACCTTTCCTTTCCGCGCCGATTCAAGGTCGTCCTCCCGCGGACCTCCTCAACGGGGTCGTCCACTCTTGCGTCACGGGAAGCCGCCGCCGTTCGCGCCAGCATCAGAAGCACCGGCGGCACAAAAAGGAAACGGGGTTGAAAAAAACAGACGCGAAAGAAATCGCGAGGTACCGCAGTCCCCAGTAGGGAGGGGGGGATATGGCGTCCTCCCATGGCGAAAGAAAAAGTGGCTGCCGGCGCAAAACAAGACCGAGAGTTGAGCCGCCAGACAGCGGGTAGACGCCCAGCGACCATGGAGCGTTGTGTGAGGTCACAAAGGCGTCCTTGCCAAGGTCAATGTAGTACAACTGGTCGCGCAACTTGGAAGAAAACGCGTGCAGCTGCCTACTGCCAGCGGCATCAACTCGATGATGAGGGCTCCTGCGAACTGTGAGGCAAATTACTAGCGCACAGAAAATAAGATCTGCCAGAACTCCAAAGAACTAGAAAGTAAACATAATATTCGCGCTCAGGAATGAATGCAGTTTTTGTTTCTTGCGTAGGAAAAAACGTGTCACATTTTTAATAATATTTTAACTTGTTTCTAACGGCCTCTCTCGGCCACTTATTATCCGCTGCGTAGTTGCCCGAAGCTCAGATATGGCTCAGGCCGAAGCGTTTTTCATCCGCGGAATGGGTGCGTCGTCGGCCCCGGTTCAACGTTCATCGTTGCGTGCTGCGTACAGAGTGGGTTATCTGTAACAAACAGTCAGTATTTCATTCTGCTGGTTGTGGTAGAGCTTTACAGCAAGGCGAAGACTGTCTGTGCTCGATGAGAAACTGATTGCCGCTGCATGTGCGCATTTCCGGACGATGGGACAATGCTGCGTCACAGCTCGGCGGCTCGGCTCGGCCTCCCAGGCACGTCGCAAAAGTGGTGGCTTGTTTTACGGATACACGTCTGCATGAGCGGCGTATCGCTGCATGTTTTAATTTAACGGTGAAGGTGAGATTTTATTGCCCCCAAGACGCGTGCCGCATTGATCTAAGCCTTCCGTTCCGCTCCGTTTGCTGCGTGTTTTGCTCACTGCGTCGTATTACCGCACCAACGTTCGCTGAACGTGCTTTAGCTGTTATTACAGTGATGTTCCTATTGTCAATGGGATGCTTAGCATGTTAAATGCTTAAGTTGTAAATTTGTAACCTCACATTGACTCCTTTTAGTGGCAAATGAAGCGCGAGTAAAATATGGGAGTCATGATCCAGGGCGAGATTTATTGGAGCGAAGCTATATCTAGATATTTTCACTTCTCAAACGCATTAACTTCTAAATACTAGCAATCCCAATTCGAATTGCTTACCTAAGCTCTTACAGGTTGGCGTTCTAGCGCTAGCGTTAGTTATTCCGTTCGTTTGTTTTTGACGCTAATATGTACTTTGTTAGCAAGATCTTTCACCCTTTTATAATCTCACCGCGTCTCGTTTGGAGACCTACGCTCAGGAAATGTTGTTATCACGAGGATTTCATGAAGACCGTGACGAATGAGCGGTGGTCGCTCTCCTACACTTAAAGATTTCATTGTCGTGAAGCGTCTATGTAAGTAATCGTGAATTAATAAAGCCTGGCTTTCTATGCAGCACAGCTTCACTCGTTTATGCCCTTCGTGAAATGCCTCAAGCCATGTGGTTCTATCCATGTGCTTGCCGAATTCACTTGAAGGCCCTTGTTCACAAACGTGCCCGAAGAAATAAGCCCCAGAATGTGTTTACATGACGCGCGACGAAAGACTAGGCTAACGACGACGGAGGCAGAACGATGCTATGATAAGGTGGTTAAAGATGCCGTAACATTTCAGTTAACGTAAAACTTGACAGTAGAAATCCATGTCAAGTAAAGTTGACTGAACAGTTACGGTGTCCATTTTTCTGCCTTATCCGAGCATCGTTCTGCCTCCGTCGTTGTTGGCCTTGTTTTTCGTTCATAAGTAAAAAGACAAATTCCCCGCCAAAAGTACGTCCCTGTGACGTCACAAGCAACGTCACGTGTTTGTTGTGCCTCACAGTTCGCAGGGGGCGCTGGGAAACTAAAGCCTCGCTCAGAGTCGACACGCAGGCTTCTATGGGAGTTACGCTACCATTTGTTCTTCTACCATGTCCTTGCTTCGTGGCCGCCGGGGTAGAGCGCGTGCACGCGGCTGCCGCCAGCACAACACATCTGCCGCTGATTGGCCAGTCAGCCGCGGAGCGCGCGCTTCGCAAGCCACCGGCGTTCTTGACCGATATGATTAATAGTGGATGGATGCGGCCCAAGAGTGTGCTGCCCCGCGCGAGCAATATGTATACGCCGGCACGGACACAATTCCGCCGATCCGGGTGGCATGCGCCTTATAATGGCCAACGCGAAGTGAATGGCGCGGGCACGGCGCATGGTGCCGAGATCGACGCGACACAGACCTCGTCCCCTTATTACTTTCTACCCTCGAGCTTTGCTACGAAACTTTTTTTCTTTTTCTGTTGTCCTTTGCTTCGATCGTCCTCTCGGTCGCTTTCACTGCGATTCGATCAGTCACTGTCAAGGCGCAGAACGGCCCAGTTGCGCAACACGAGTGACCCGGGTGATATGGTTAGGGAAACGGTTAAGAGAATTCGTTGCTTTTGCGGTGGTGTTTCAGGGCAGGGCATTGGCCTTCGATGCGGGAGCCCAGTGGCAATGCGTTCGTGAAGATAGATGTACTGCGCTGGTTTAGGGTCGGCGGTGGATGAGAGATGGGGGAGGGAGGGATGCCAACCCACAATCTGGGTCCTTCCATCGGACCCACTGACTCTAAATTTTAATACGTTGGTTTAGCTGTCGGAATCGGCAACGTTGCCCCTCCCTTACAAAGTCCAGCTGGTCCTGATTGCTTCCATGGTCAGCCCTGTCTATTTCTGGCCATTTGTCACTATACTGGCAGAGAAAAAGAGATGTGTTCGATCCGAGGCATATTCCTTTGCTTGGTAGGGGTGGTGTGGTTGCGTCATAAACAGCCGCAACGGTACAATCTCCTCGGCGCAGATTGCAAATGCGCAAACGACGAAATCACCGAGCAAACTCTCCAAACTGAGCGACGGAGCTTAGGCTTGTTACAGCGAGGGCTTTCGCGTTATCAGCTGGTGCGTGCCACACAGATAACCCCTTGGCCCGGTGGAAAACTGAAGGGGTCAAAAGTTACCAGAAAGGACGTAACTTTTTCCGTTCCGCTTTATCTCGCTGATCTTTTTATCTTGGGTCAAAAGTGTCTGCTCCGCAAGACAAGCTTTCAGCGCGCCCAAAACGGCTCTGCTGCTCGAGACGCCCAACTTCGGTCCCTGCTTTCTTTGCGGAAAATGGCTTCAGAGTGGCAAGACAACGTGCTTCTCTCAAAAACTGGCCTCGATGTTATCCCAATGCTTGACGTCACGTGAGTCGTTCAATAGTCTTTTCAGATGTTGTGCGAGATAAACGCTTTATTCGTTTTTATTTCGATTTCTATGGGGCCTTCACTGCATCCTCCTATGGAACCTCGGGAGAAGAAGCAGCCTTCAAAAAAGGCAAGTGCACTCATGCGATGATCGTTCTACATTATATAGAAGTAATCCTGTGGCTATTCGCAAATACTGCCTGGGTCTGTTGAATTTGTGAGTGAGACGCAAATAGCGTAACAGTGTGAGGCACATCTACTCATTAAACAAGAGTCAAATGCATAGACAAATTCAAGCAACCATCTTGTTTGATTTTCCTGATGTGAACTCCTTACGCATTGATTTTTCAAACGTTGCACTTCTAACGTGCGGCCAAACAACAGGTGCAGCGCATGACAACTCGTTAGGCCTCATCTCCAAGAGAAAGTTGGTGAGACAGCCACCAGGCAGCGCCAGCATAGCAACCGTCCTGCCAAGCATGGAACAGCGCAGAACTGGAGCATGAAGAACCGAGCACCCCATTTGGCGCCCCGCGGTGCCGCAAGCCCCCGAGCGCGCATCTCAAAGTCACCCGTGGCTTTCGCTGAGGCAAACTCGCCCCTTTGAAAACCTGTTCCACATCGGAGCCGCGCACGAAAAACAAGTGGCAAAAGACAGAAAATTCAGCCGACATGGAAGGCGAGAGCGAAGCCCTGTCATCGCGTTCCGGGTCACCACTGACCGCGACCAGGAGGGTGCTCCGCTGAGGAGTCTGGCGTTAGCTGGGAACTGAAGGGCGCAGGACCGAGGGGGTGCAGTGGGGGTGGAAGAAGATGGAGGGGGGGTGTTCGGCTCGGGTTAAGGAAGCTCGCAACAGCCTGGGCGAGTGTAGTGGAGGGGAGCGCGGGCTGCAGGAAGGAATGGTTTCCCAGCCAACTCTTTGAGAAGACATTCCCAGACGGGGAGAGGGGGCGAGGTTTCTTGTGTCTGGATAGAAAGGAGAGAGAGAGACACTGAAAGGGTGACCTAGTTCCGGGACTCCCCATGGCTTCCCCATTGTCGGACCTCTCCCCCCGTCTGGCGTTGAATCCTTTCTTTTCTTCGAAGGCGACGGCTCCCCTTTCCTCCGGACAGAGGGCGCTTGTCTGGCCGCCCGGCGCGACCCTGTTTACGGAAGTCTGGCCTCCAGGTGTCTGCTCTGGGGTTGCGGCTACGGCCAGAATTGGAAAAGCAGAAACAGAAAACACGACGAAACGCCTTCTAGGTCACGGGGCTGGTGGTATGGCTCGCCGCCCCGGGAATCAGACGCGGAGTCCGAGACTGCCCTCCGCGTGCTTGGCAGGAAAGGGGGGCTTTCTTTTCTTCTTTTTCTTTTCACAGCACAAAATCGTTTTGCCGCAGACGATCGGGCTTCACTGGCGGCTCTTTGTTAGGAGGACGAAAATGTCGCCATCAGTGAACTCCGTGCCTGAGCATCCCACGCAGTAGCACACACTGAAAGTTTCGATCCGCAAGTTGAAACAAATTACATTCAGCACAGCCATTTGGCGAGCGCCAGTCTGTTACTTCTCGCTGAAAATATTTATTGAATGCCTTTTAATGTTGGTTCGGAAAGCATGCTGCGAAAGTGATTGCCAGAGTAAGATATGGCCATCGTATATATGGCAGGAATCGTATACAGAAGCCACGGTGCTGTGAGACGATTTTTGTTTTCGCAACACTCTGCAGCGTCAAGTTTCGTGAGTTTTCATTGCTAATGAGGAAACCTCTATGTTGGGATTCTCCTAAAAAAAAGAACTTACCGGCTTTGAAAGTGAAAGCACTGGCTACTTTTTAATTATCTGCAATTTAATCGTAATTCGCCTTAATCCAACTTACTCCACCTTAATCCAACCCTATCCATCGTCATCCAAATTATACCCCCTCGATTTAGCTTAATCTAACATAATTAACCCCTCATTCATCCCAATCCACATTTTATCTACCGCAATGTCCCATGATCCAGATTAAAAGAATATGTAGACATCAAAATTTGGTGGCATTTTTCTTGTCATTGATCGTAAGACATTACTGTACATGAATCGCCTCGTGGTATTCGCCTACCACCTCTAAATAATTAATAACTGGATTCTTTTTTTTTTTTTTCATCTGTTTTGGTTCCACCGGCAGAGTGATGGCATGAGTCTATGTCGCGTGCGGGGCAACAAATTTTGATGAAATTACTCCGCTATTTTTATTCACTCTACGATGCTACAGGCAGCCTGCCTCAAGAACAAAGCAGCAACTGTGCAGTTTTCTAACCCTGATGTGACAAGGACTTAACTTTGACGTCACTGCCATGGTTCGACACCGTTTCGCTTCATCTATCTTTTTCCAGGGCCACTTTTTCCTATTCTTCGCTAAAATGGCCATGAGACCAACACCACCCTCACTTCGAGTTGCTGATCGATTTACTCATGCATAGGCTCAGTTAGTAGAGGGGACTTCACTGGACCGGTGGCGGTCCCGGGTTCGAGTTTCACACCAGGACGAACTTTTGTTTTAAACTATACGATACGTCTGAGAAACCAGCCTAGATTTATTGTGCAGCCGTGCACATGCATGGGTGCTCTTAGGTGGGTGCTGATGAGTAAATTCTCCATTACCATTATACGTTAACCTCTAATCATTGGACCAAAACATTGGTATAACGTCATGTATACATAAATAGCTGGTCGGGTCATTTAGTGGTGTCGCCATCTCGTGTCACGTGCACACTGAGGAAGAAATGAGTAAAAAAACTTACCAGTCGGGAATGCGATTCGAACTGTCTCGGGCACGTGAACAGGTTCGTTGCGCTATCCGATGCTTCAAACTCCATTGCTGCACCAAACGTTTGCTTGTTAAACAGCAATTCTGTAGCGCTGATCTGGATTTACTCATTTTTATTAACTTTCCGCGTTATCCCGTGTTTAAAACTGGCAGTCTCTTCCACTTCGCCTTACGTGTGGTCATCATATCAATTTCCAATCATTAATAGACTGTGATATGTAAAAAAGCCATGGTGTCATGTACAGCTGTGATTTTGTATGCGTAGGGGGCGGGGGTATAATACGTATATATACGCTATATTGCAAAGCACTGCAGGCTGCACATCGTCTAGACATCTGCGAAGTTTTGTATGTGTATGTGCGAACACCTCACGTGAACACTCAACAACAGCAATGACAGTTCACGTTCATGCCTTAATGACATTTGGTATAGTTATGTGGAAACCGCCCCAATAATACTTGTTCTAATCAATAAAGGTCGGCTCGTATGTACTGCATGCAGTCAACACTAATCCGAGCTGTAAATGTCCGCGGCCGTGGTCATATATGCGTTTGATCTATAATTCATAACATTACAAATATAGGCTTCCACTGTATATAGATACAGCTAGGAAATCTAACCCGCGGATGTGTTAGATGACGCCGGAAGCGTTTCCATGTATTTTTCGCTCTACGTGAAAACTGACGCGTTTCATCGGTACCATCGGAAATCCCGTAGCTTCAGACAAGCGATGCGTAGGTTGTGCACGCGGTGAAACTCACACTCACGCAGTCTTTGCACACTGTGTGTCCATCCATATGTTTTTGAAAAGCCCCCCCCCCCCCCCCCTTTCCTGAAAGGGGTGGGAAATGAACTCTGGGTTTGCTTCGTGCACTCGGCCGGGTTTCCCCTCCGGTCAAAGGTTGTTCCCCACCTGCAGCAGCTCATCAACCGGCACGAGACTAAGGCGAAAATTGCGTGACAGCGAACGACGGCGCCACTTCAACCCTTGGTCCACGCAGGGCCAAAAAAGCACCAAGCGTGCACGCTTACGATGCCCGCATGGTCGAAGACCATGCTGCAGGGGCAGCCGATGCCAGCTGGTGTCAGCCACGGAGAGGGTGCAAGCGCGCGGTGGTCTCGTTCCGGGTGCAACAGGCTCCGCAATGGGGCAGCGCTGCCACATGCACTCCCGCGGGGGCACGATGCCCGAAGAAGAGGGACCCCGTGGGCCGCCCCCGAAATAGCCGCCTGGGGCCCCGCGTTGGGGACGCGGCCTCAACTCTTGCCGGCCCGGAAATAGCCCTCCCTGAGAGCCTCGCGCGCGTCCCCGAACGCCGACGGCACCGCCACTTCCGTCTCCCCTGCATGGCCGCTAGACCGCTTTCGCGCACAGTGGCTGCTGCGCCTTGTGTTGTCTGTGGTCGGCTGTCACAACGTTCCTTTCTTCCACCCTTCGCTATTGCATCACCAAACCGCGCCTGAAACAACGGCCTTCAAATTCTGTGGCAGACACATCGCGCAATTTGCATATTGGTATTAGCTGCACGGAGCAAAGAAGGGTTGGTAAGTATCGAGTGGAGCGCTGTTTGCCTTATATACGTGACGTCCTTCGACGAGTGACTAGGCGTCGATGAAAGTTTGCATATTTTGGAAGATTAAGCGGGCTCATAACACGTCTTTCTTGTACCACAGTTGAGCGGACATGCCTGCACTGCGCGCAGTGTGCGCGCACCTGACAACCTTTACGAAGAATGCAGAGCTTGCATACAGTTCCTTGACAGAAATAAACTGTGTAATTGGGTATATATATATCTCGAACTGTAGTATCTTGAGCGACGTCAAGGTGAAATACGAAGACATTGTATAATGGAACGCCGTTAAATATTGCACCATTCTCACGCAAGGCAACTGGACGGTCACCAGAAGTGCAGGAGAGAAAAGCCGGCATAGTTTGCCTCGTCCGTAAACTTGCAACAGGAAAGGGCGAGAGACTGTTTGAGCTGAAAGTGCTTATCGCTGCGCAGAAAACGACTGCCGCCGAACAGACGTGCCTCCTCGGAGTATGGCAGGCACCCGTTGTATAGGCATCTTGCCGTCACACGAGCCGCAGTGCGTTGGCCTTTCGCACTCGCAGGGGGTTATCGCTCCTGAGCCCTTCCTGCCCCGATGACCGAAAGAAAGGAGAAGACAAAATGCCTCCACTCAAGGCCGGAAGCTCTTGCACCCGCATTCTGGCGCAACTGACAGTGCGCAGCCGCCACGAACGACCGTTGCCTTGTGGTTGAGGCTCGCCGAATAGGTGCCTGCAAACATGGCTGCGTGTAGCGGGCCGCACATTTTCGGGGAAAAACACAGCGCGCCGAGGGCGAGTATATACCCGGTATGAACGCGTGCACGGTGGTTGTGGGAGCCGAGACAGGCTGCGGTAATTGGCCCGTGGCGGCCCACGGCCCGTCAAGGGGTTTCTGCCAGATTGCCTTCGGTCGGAGGAGGTGCCACGTCTTCTGCAGCATGCGGCCGAGCCCGGCGGAACTTCTTCAGGTAGTTGACCCAAATTTGGCGTCGTGACCCCCCTCCTTACCCCCTCGCTCCCGCCGCAGCCTCCTCCTGTGTATGAACTCTTTTCGGCGCAGCGACGCGGGCCACGGAAAGGCGGGCGGCGCGCAGCGGAAAGGGTTGCTCCCCCGAAAATACCCGTCGTCCTCGGGGGTGATGTGGGGCCCCCGGAAAGGGTTGTGCGGGAGCGCGGCGCGTCAGTCTCTTGCCGGCATGCCTGGCCGCCGGGCCCGGCTGCTGCCGCTGGTTCGGCGTAGCAGCCGCTACCGCCGCCGCCGCTGTTATCCCCACCGCCGTGGTTGCGACCACCGTCGCGTCGGGGAAAGGAGTTCCGTCATCGGCCCAGGTGAGGATGCGCGGTCTTCGCGTTTTTTGGAGGACGCTGCGGTGACTTTGCTCCGTGTGACCCGGGAGCGCGGAAACCGTGTTCGCGAGTTTTTGCATCAGATCGCCGTTTTTGAGACCTGTCGTCGCTGCTCATGGTAGTAGGATGGCACGGCCGTTCTTGGCCATGTATTTATTTCGTGCGAGACGCTCTCATGCGTGACTCTTTTTTTCTTCTTTTTTTTTTTTTTTTTTTTTTTTTTTTTTTTTTTACGTAGCAGTGGCGATGCTATATGTGTTTCCTTGTGCGCTTTGCTGCTATAGCTGGATAGAATCCAACGTTTGTCGGTCGCATGTAAGTGGCTCCAGAAATTGTGAGGACAGTTTAATTGTTGTATAGCTGGACCCATATGACTAAAAGGGTTCTTCTGGATTCAAGCTGAAAATTTGCAGTATACGGAAGAAAAAATCGGACACAGTGAAGAAATCGTTTCACCTTAACTACCGACGTTCTGCGTGTTGATACGAGACGGTTCGCGGTGGACACGGGATTTTATTTTCAACAATCCTGATCATCAGTTGCGCTCGCATGCACAGAGCGACTCACGTTCCTTACCACGGCGATAATATACGAGCCCGTTTGTTGACCCTATTTTTTTCTTCCTTTTTTTTTTTTTTTTTTTTTACCACGATCAGTGCGTTCACTTGGCTTTAAAACCATTGGCCGTTGGCATATTGCTTTCTAGTGTTCCAAACACATATTCAACGCACTTCACTGACTTGCATATACTGCAGCCGCGAAAGGCAACGTGCACGCGCGATAGTTACAATTCGTAGTCTACAAAAAAAAAAAGACATAACAAAGATGGAAAGCTTTCTCATGTACACTTACTTCAACGCGTGCACACTGAACAAGGTCTCCATTTCTACTAGTTTCTTTAGCATAATTTTTTGTGGACACTTTGTTTTTCTTCTCTCATATGCATTGAAAGGAACAGCTTATGTTGAATGCAAACCAAGTCATGGATGCTTGCGTAGGATTTTTAGCCACTCTAATAACTTGTCACCCGGTATGTGCATCTCAATTGCGCATTACAAAAAGAAACACGGTTCGCCTGCTTCGTGCTCCGCAGCATTTTGAACACCGAAGTTATACTCGGCAGTATATATGCTTAATGTCGCCTCGCTGCCTTTCCCTATGCATTCTTCGACGCGCATGCCTTGAGCAAGCCTCGTATGCGCATTTTGTATTGCCTTCTATTTTCCGTTATGCGTTTTAACCTTCTCGCGTCTGCTGAATTCTGAAAAAAAAAAAAAAAAGTTAACTGACTAACGATGAATGCATAGAGTCTGTTTGACACTTGCGCAGGCGTGTCCCACGGGTCCCAAGGCTTGAGAGTGATTTCCTGTGCATTTTTTTTCTTTCTTTAGCACAGGTTAAAGAGATTGATGCTATAGACCTCGGGCTAAATTTATAGCCAAATCGTGCTACTGTACACAAAAATCGAAAGCATGTACCATACATAAGCACAACGTAAAAAAGGTGCACTCTTATGAAAGGGCTACTCGCCCTATAAAACAGTAAATTATCTTTGGGTATACATGGGTCCATGTGTGAATATATTTTTTTCGTGTTCTACAGGGAAGGTGTGTTGTCGACTCGCACAAATTTCCGCTCATGTCACTGCGTATGATATAGCTAATGTTTTATGGAAGAAGAGAAGAAACTTCCGCTGATGGAAGTCACTCATCGCCGGCAAAGTTCCCAATCAAGAAAGAACACAGAAAAGCGCGAAGCTTACGGACGATATATAAGAATGAAGGTGCCTATATTTATATTTAAACAACATCGACCACATTTTCTTAAGATAGGCACCTTCACGAGCGAGACCTTTGCAGGACCGACTGACGTACAATTTAACTGCTCCTATTATAGGATATATACAAGAACGAAGAAAACGCATGGAGGGAAACTACAAACATCCGCGCATGCATTCGTAACGTATATTTACTTTGTTCGCTCTCGTTTCTTCCGCATGCGTTTCATTGCCGAGACGGTGTATGCTCCAGTTAAGTAGTGAACAGGGTGATGTACGGCTGTCCCACTTGCGATGCTTACGAGGGCTTTGTGGGACAAACGTGTTCGTTCAGACGAACAGGCAGGGCGTTAGCGCATCTCCAGCTGGAAGCCGAATGGAGCAACAGAGTCTTCTTAGTCTTTTACCTGAGGCCCTGTTTGCCGTATGGAAACGTGATCGGTGTTTCGCAGCATTGCGCGATCTTAATCAATCGAAAGTTTGTTGCTAGTCGAAAGAACTATACCATATCAAAAAAGCGGCGTGCTATATATATATATACCGGAATAAATGGGTGTCTAAAAGATTCTAAGCAGGCCCGTCTTCATATAGATCACAAACGCTTCGAGCGACAAAGGCAGACTCTCCGGCGATGCTTCCGGTCGCGCTTCCGGTCAATTCACGCGTGCCCTTGAGGCGGATCCCCTCCGCCGCTGCCTCGAGGTGCCACTGTGGTCGCTTCGGTGGCGAACCGCGGCGCGTCTTGCTCGACGGTGCGAACCACTGATCGCTGTAACGTAGCTATTGGTGCATGGTTTTTCCGACCATTTAAGAGGTTAATTGAGCAAAGAAGCAAACTTTCTTTTTTCAAATATGCAACTATAGTGACGGTGACTTTTACGCCCCGCAATTTGTTTTTGTCTATATGATATACAATTCCATAAAATAACATCCGCAATGTTCTCAGGCCTCTGCATAACTGAGTAGATTATTTGCGCCCTATAGAAAATACTAATGCAAGTGAAAGGTTTATGTTTCGTAATTGCCAACTTCCCAGCCGACATCAAAAACTGTAGAATGTTAAAGGTATACCGGCCTGATTTAAAGCAAACAAACAAAGGAAGGCGTCCGTGGCAAGCATTGCAGAATATACATACATATTTGCAAGCAGCTCTGTTACTGTTCATTTAGTTCATTTACTGTTCATGAAAAGGATCACTCTTCAGAATCGACAGAATGTTTTCCCCGTGGGAAGATATACTCGATTAATATAAACAGTTTGTTTTTTAACCATTTATGTGAAGTAAAAAAGAAAACAACGAAAGATATGTGGTCAGTGTGGTCTACGTGCAGGTTGGTATTACAGCAAGGCGGACATTATATTATGATTAGTCGACTAATTAACGGAAATAATATAATCAACTTTTTTATTCTTCACCTTAAGTGACAAAAATAAAGTGCGCGTTAAGTGATCGGCAAAATTAAAAAGTGAGCCTCGTTCTTAAGTTTTAATAACGGCCAATGTGGTTCGAAACAGTGAATCGTCTAAAATCCCAAGCTCCTTTAGTTGGCTTTTCGGCATTGCACGTTCAGAACATTTTTACCGCATTTCTTATGCATGCAGCCGTGTTTCTGCAATTAATGACGTAGAAGAAGTTGGCATGGTTTTGACGTCATTACCGTGGGTGACGACGTCATTATATAAATACGCAATGCGGAAAAGCTAACTCAGCGAGCTGTCACATTCCTGACATTCTATATATATTCCGCAATGCACTGCTGACCTATAGAAATAATTAAAAACATGTGTCACCTTCCATGTTGAAGACATTTAATTTCACAACATAGTATTAGAAAGCGATTGATAAACTACTTTTAGTTATTTGTTTGATCATTAATTTATATATCGGATATGTCATGTCCGCCTTGCTGTAAAACCCACCTTGCGCAGACCGCTCATATGTACCTATACCTCGCGCAGTTTCTGAAATAAATGTTTATAAACGGCACAGTAGCTTGCCTTGCGTGTCCTACATGTGTCCTCCTCCTGCCCTAATTTCCATTTTCAATCGCGTCACAATTCGGCACATGTGGAAAATGCCGGGTCACCGTTAGGCACTATCGACTCTAGCTGAAGAACGGCGACACCTGCATGTGCCTATATATAGGCATACTCCGATTTCTGGCTGAGCGCCAAAAGCTTGCATGCATGACCAATCCACAAGAAGCACAGCTTGGAAGGGCAGCTAGTGTTCTGAACTGAAAACAAAGAAAACGCAGTCTAAAATCCGCTGGCTAAAACACACATATACTTGTGTGGCGTCACTTTAAGGCGAAGCTATATACACACCGACCACACGCATACACGCACACACAGTGTGTAGTCGGCGTGTATGGCTTCGCCTTAAAGTGACGCCGCACAAGTATATGTGTGTTTTTAGCCGCGGATATTAGACTCCGTTCCATCTTTTTGTTTTTCGGTTCAGAACGCTTCAGATACGGTACAGTGTGTGTGTGTGTGTGTGTGCGTGTGTGCGTGTGTGCGTGTGTGCGTGTGCGTGTGCGTGTGTGTGTGTGTGTGTGTGTGTGTGTGTGTGTGTGTGTGTGTGTGTGTGTGTGTGTGTGTGTGTGTGTGTGTGTGTGTGTGTGTGTGTGTGTGTGTGTGGGGCTCGCGAGTCGCAACCAGAGTGACGGGGGTTCGAATCGCGCCTAAAAGTTGAAATTGTTTAATAATAGGAATTAAGCGAAATGTATTATTTTACAAAACTGAATCATTTGCGGCATGCGACCACGTGTCATGTCCGCTTTCGCTCCATGCGTGGCGTCACGTTTAAAGTGAGTTTTGGGGTGTTTGAAGTTCCCGCGCTAAAGCACAGGGTTGTGACGTTATGAGCTTATCGACCAATCAGGATCTTTCGCTCAAGGCCAAGGAGACCGGCTTGTCTGTGACAGGGGACCTGTAATGCTTTTTTTTTTTCTCAACATCTCATCACGCCCGCCGTATTACATGCCTTGTTAGGCTGCCCTGCATGACACCTTCAGCGTGAAAACCCAGACCATGCCGTGATTTCGGGACCGGGCGGATTTCTGAAGGTTCTCTACGCTAGCGGCAAGTTCCCATGCTGCTTCATGTTTTAGTTACCTAGTGAATATATAATATACACAATAAATTAAGCGATAACAAGGAAAAGACAGAAGTTTGTGATTTGCCGACCTAGTGAAGGGCGCGCCACAATTCGCCCACCTTAGGAGTGTGATGTAGAGTCATAGCACGGCTGTCTAAAGCGTTGGAAATGAGTTTCTTTGACTTCTTTATATACGCATACGCCGCAACGTTAATGAAACATCCTTCGGTTTTGTGACTGGTAAACGAAGCCGCCATGACCGGCCGCGTACAAGTGTCGATAGCACGCCTCGGCGCTCCGCCACAGAATTTTTCCACGAGGAAGTTCGATGCGTCACAGATGTTTTTCTATAGCTCCATCAATATGCAAGCTTATCTCTATTGTCCTTCGTACCCAGCGCGTTCACACAGACGCTAGGAATTCGCCACCATTGATGCATTACAGCTGGATATTAGGCATGTTGTAGTGGAACATCATAATTTAAAGAGCCGACCAGATAAAGGAATGAAATTAGTGTGATCACTCGAACTTCGCGTTTAGAGAACTTCGCGACGCCTTCGCAGGTTGGCAATAGCGGTTGTAAACCGGCGCGTCAACAAAAGTTAAGACAGTGACATATCAGGGTGTCGGCGCATGCTAATCAGGTGTCGTCGCAGACTAATTACTAAACCAGGCGTTATCGCTAAATACATAACCATTCCGAGCGTTCTGTTTTCAGCCATGCTGTGGACCGTACACGTGGAAATTTAGCCCGTATGATACATTTTTGCATGTATACATACGCATGCTTAATCTGTGTTGCCACCAGAAGTGTTTCGTCAGATGGTCCCTATGCCTACAATTTCAGCACAGTTCCAAAGCGCGCTGGCAGGGTGTCTCTTCGCTTTCAAGTTGTCTGCAGATATAGAATTTTTATTTTTTGTCACGAAAAACGAAATAAAAAAAAAATGTTTCTTGGGTTCCAACGAAGGTTTTCTCTCTTTACACGCTCCTGTACTGAGCACCCTTTCAGAGGCGCAACCAGGGAGCATTTAACCCCCCCCCCCCCCCCCCTTCCCAGTATATTTTTGTACTTTTTCTGGCTACGCCACTGCCCTACATCGTGCTTTGGACTACAGTTAGTGTAGTCTCGACGTCCGCATCATGTATGAGGCACTACCGGCTCTACCGCCTTGCCGGAGTTGTCGGCGAGCCGCTCGTGTGACCCCGTAGGACCAGGAGTCGCAACCTGCAGGAGTCGCAACGTTGTGAAAACTGCAGAGACGCCGGCGTTCAGCGCGAGCCGCTGCTGCTTGGGAGGAGCCGGCGTGTCGCCGCGCCCCCAACGCGGGGCCTCCGATCGACGCGGCGGCGCTCCGTTAGAAAACAGAAGGGGTGAGAGCGCGCAGGAATGGGGGAAGCAGTCTCCGGCGTCATCAGCCGCTAGCCAAAGGGTTGCGTAGTGCGCGCGCCAAAACAAGGCGGCGTCAACAAGATGCGGCGTTCCAATGCGGGGAAGGCGCGCTCCGCGTGACGCCGTCGAGCGCCGGCGCTGATTCGGCAGCGCCACGTCCAGCGCGCAGGCGCCTGGCGACGTTCCAGGGTCAGCCCCCGTTTCTAGAGTCGCTGCTTGCCTCGCAGCGACCGCGACGGCGTTGTCCGACGCCACGACAACAGGTCAGGTTGTCAGGCGAGAAGAAGCTGCTGCGCGTCAATCATCGGGCGCTGGAGGGCGCTGGCGTACAAGAGCAAAATCTAGCGGCCTCCGCCGAGCAGCGAAGAAGACGGGAGAGGAAGAATACATGGGAAAGATGATCGCATTCTTCGTTCGCCGTTTTGCACTTTTTGTCTCCCTCTTTCCACCAATGCCCTAGAGGCTGACAGGTGACACGGCAAAGACGATGCAAATGTCGGCCGCTGCTAAATGCGACGTAAAGCTGCGCACGGGAAATGTCAGGAGGAACCTGTTGATGCCGCTCGCAACAACCTTCACTGACACGTGCGCTCGTTTTGCACCGGTAGAGGAGGGGGGGGGGGGGGGGGGGGGGGAGTTCGCTTGACGGCCTTTACCAAACACTGAATTCCTGTCTCTAAGATTTCGTTAATTTCTACAGAGTTCCAGGATATGTAACTGATATTCAGACTCTGGGTCTTGGAACTTCCAGCCAACTCTCTCAGGTGCTTTGTCTTCACCTTGTATATAAATCAGCACAGTCTCGTAGTGTTGTCGGTCACAATTTGATCTGTAGATGTGATTTCAGGCCGGGAGGCAGCGAGTGGAAACGCGCTAGCTTGGGCTATTCCTTGATGTTCTTTCCCTAAGAAAAAACCCATACATTAAATAAATCCCTCAATTCCTCAAGATTCGTGAACACAGATGAATGATTACGAACCAAAGCAAGAAAGACGTTTTGCAAGTGTGATTTAAAAGGTATTTCACTTGAGATGTATATAGTTACAGGTCTGGTCAAGTTCTAGGTGGCCGTCATTGCAGGAAAATATGAAAAAAAAAAGATATTACATAATATATCCATTTTACCCATGTGCAACAAAAGCAGACGTCTGTACGAGATTCCAGGTGCTCTAATACGCAACTGTGATGGGAGGAAAAAGGCGGTCATAAATGTGCACTATAATGACGCTTCACTTTTGCACCTCCACAAAGGGCTACAGCCAGTCGCTATGCAGTGTCTTTCAGAGCGCTAGCCTCAAGTGAACACAGAGAAATTCAAATGAAGGCTTACTCGAAGTAACGAAAGGGTTGTAATACGAATCTGACGACGTAGTGCAGCGCGGAAGCTTATTGATAAAGCCTGATCAATCTTTATACGCACACATACACAAGCAGGCAGGCACAAATAGGAAGTAATACAGAATATATTGCAATTGAGGGGTGGATTGGGAGAGAGTTGATGCTGCTAGGGGTCACCCAGGAAGATGGTTCGGACAACCCTTTCATCTCGATACACGACTGCCGGTGTGTGAGCATGCTGTTGACAAAAGCACTCAACAGTGACCGTTCTAAGCCTGTACACCACGCGCACTCACAAACGAACGTGGCCGTTTGGCGCGTGCTGCCGTTCATCGCCAGCCACGTTTAATCCGCACCGCGCGTGGGTGGGTGCGGCGTGAATGGCGCCTGTTTGCGGCCATGTTTCGGGTCGAGGCCTCACAATAGCGCTGACTTTGGCTGGAAACCCTTCATTGCCGCCGTACCGCAGCTGGCGAGCGCGAGCCGATAGAGACGGTCGCCACCGCCGCGGGGCTTCCCCGTGCGGCGGTGAAACCCTTCCGGCACGCCGCCCCCCTCACCACCGGCGCACCCCCGCCACGCGCTATTTCGGGGCTCGGAACGCGTGCTCACACGGACCGGTGGAGGCGCACACACTGTTCGATCGATTGAAGATGAGCCTTGTGCCTCCCCTTCCTCTCCACCCCTGCTGGCCACGGTATAACTATACCCCTTCCTGCATGCATGGTGAGTCCGAGCTGTCCGGATGTACACGGGGCGAATAAATGGCTGCTTTCTAGTGCTGTTCTCTGTTATTTGGTTTTCAGTTTTCAGTTTGCTGCAGGAGTGAGACGCAGAATTTCCGGCTAGAACAGGTGGTGGCAAAGGACGCGGCTTCTTTGGCCTGCTGCGGTGTCGATTATACCACTTCCTTTGTCGGGGTGGTTGCTAAGAAGGCTGTAGAGGAAATTTACTCGAGACAGACCAGCAGGGTATCTGCGTCGTGCTTTGCTGCACTCCTCCTCCTCCTCCTCCACATATTAAACTCTGGATCCGGAGAGTTGTTTTATTCAAAAATATCCCGGCCGGTCGAGCGCTAATGAAGGTTACGTATACTAAATAGTAAAAACTCAGTTTGTTTCTTTAAAGGTGCTTCTGTAAAAGCCAGTTCCCTCCCTCCTCCCCCCCCCCCCGTCTCTCTCTCTCTCTCTCTCTCTCTCTCTCTATATATATATATATATATATATATATATATATATATATACTGGTCGAGCGCTAATGAAGGAAGGTTACGTATACACTAAAAGCTGAGTTTGTTTCTTTATGGTGTTTATATATATATATATATATATATATATATATATATATATATATATATATATATATATATATATATATATATATAGAGAGAGAGAGAGAGAGAGAGAGAGAGAGAAAGAGAGAGATCAGTCCCCGATCGACACGTAAAAACATTAGAGAGGCAAATCAGGTAATTTATAAATTTTCTTTGCATGTGCAATAAAATGGCGCCAAATTGCTGTGCGCATTTTAATTGTGCAAGTTTCTCTCTTCAGCGTTCTATGTACATGATTATTTCCCGTTTTTCTGTTGCAGGAACACCGGACTCGTCTCGGCGAACAGCGCCGGGCGTCCTCGCCAACATGTGAGTGGGCATGCAGAACGCCACACGGTATACATGGGCGGTTGCGTTGCGCGTATAATAGCGGCTCAGTCTGCTTGTAAACGAGACAGCGCTCCGTCACACGCGTTTTGGTGTGATTTCGTGAAGGGACTACCGTCTTGCTTTGTGGTGAAAACATTTATATTGCCGCACTGCTTGACAAGATTCAAATTGCGGAAGCAGCTAAGCTGTGGTGGAAGAAGCCGAAATGACACGATACTGCTGTAAGCGTGTTATTAATCGAATTTAGGGTATAAGCCAAATGTAGTTACAAATAACTCGGATTGAGCCCCAGGGCATAAAAGATGTGGGTTCAGTTTGAGAAACAGGGAGATTGTTATTCAACGCGACAGTTATTTATTAAGTTAAAACGCCCCAAGGATAATTTTATTTGACCGCTCTTTTTATACCTTTATCACTCAAGTGGTTGACCATTAATTTATGGCCGCGTAGAATGTTTAGTAGGAGAGTGTCAAAAATGTATTAAAATCCTAAATGAACGTATAGGTTCGCGTAATTTGCGGGGCGACTCTGCAGTCTAACAATGATTTTTTTTTTTTTTTTACGTTAAGCTGCTAAGAAGCAAAACTCAGAGAGAGATGAAGTACAGCAGTTATTCATAAAGCTGCTAAAGCTACGTATGATGCATTATGCCAGGAAAAGGAGCAAACAGGTATAGCAGTATAAGAGTTCACATGCGTATTCGTGCATATTAAGTCTGACGCCGGATGCTCGTGTTCGATATAATCTCGTTGACTACACACATCGTGGGGCCACCAAAAGAGCTATATTCCCTTTGTCACCATGACAGGTGTTACCTGAGCTCCAGTGCACAAGCAGTGGGTTTCAATACTCTGTTTATTCGTCTTTCTGTATTGAACCGGTCTGCTTGAAGAAGATTCATTCGTTGCAAGCGTACAAGCGAGACCAGATTATAACCATATAAAGCCTACATCCAGGATAACTGATCGTGGGGATAGCTGTTGTACCTGCTGTTCCTGTGTATCTGCGACCAGCTAGCATTGTGGAGAAAGCTTCACTTGCGATCCATATACACACATTTATCTTGTAGCGAGGATGGTTTCTCCACATTGCAGCATCATTGACCCGAAGTGAGGCAACTTGGGCTCAAAATCACGCGCGAGATAGCGATTTATAGATGCGGTGTGCTATATTGGAAGCACGTCAACAGATGTCTGTCCCGTCTCCAAATGCATTAACTGTCTTCATTCATATATTTTGCTTGGAAAACTGGACCGTTCCGCATTAATTGGCCCCAGTGCATTGCAGAGAAACTAACTTTTAAGTTTGAAAATGTGTCATAACTTTATAACTTTTTTCTTATTTATGGAGCAGCTATTGTTTTTGCTAAATAATTTTCGAATACTCTCCTGCGCTGAGGATATCAGAGAGGCAGGCCGATACAACGAAAGAAAACTGTACTGAAGATATGCGAAAATCTTTTTATTCGAAGGGTTGGATAGTATATTTGAAAAAAATGCCGCTTGATTTCACCCCAATGCCATCGAAGAATGAGCATATGCGTATGCTTAGGACAGAAATTGTGGTCTGCAGCATGCAAAAAATAAATAAGCCTCAATGACATTGCTGTTGTCGTCATTACCTTCACTAGGACCATAGCAAGAAGGATAACTGCCATATATTTTAGATTAACCCGATTCTGCGCCATCATGTTTCCTCACACTTTCTCTCATCTCACCCGTAACATTCCGTAATCCCTAGATTTGTGCCTTTTCTTGTAATCCAGCCCGTTTCCTTTAGCAACATTACCTATGGGTATACCTCTCAGGGAGACTGTAGTTATAGGTTACCCGGCGGTACAGATTTAACTGGAGGTAACTAATAAGGGTCCTTATAGTGGAGGTAGTAATTTTTATGAAAATTACTTCATAACGTTTACCAACGAGTTAGAACGAGAAGGTGTTCTAAACATGCACTCGTCAGCTCACACCTTCACCACATTGTGAGGAAACGGTTCCATGGCGGTCACGACGGGGTGAATGACGATGGCTCCACCGGTCTATAGAGGGCGCTGCCAGCGGGTTGGGAGAGAGGTTTGGGTCTCCGATGACGAACTCGAGGCGAAGCCAGGGGCGGGCACCCCGGTGACCCCTTGCACGGCTGCTGCTACCGTGCATAGGGGAGGAAAAGGGGAAAGGGTCTAGCTGACCGGGGAAGGAAAGGAAGGGCTGCTGATGCTGCCGCTGTGTCAGCGTGTGGAGGGGGAGGGTTGGCCGGGGCCGATCACGTGCGGGCGCGCTCTCCACCCGTTCTTCCTGAGGCTCATTACCGAAAAACAAATCTTAATTAAGAGCGAGTCGGACAGCGCTAATGAATGGCTAATGAAAGCCGAGCGACATTTGCAATTCGGGCGCACTAACGAAGCCTCGCGCGCGCGCTCTCTTGGCGTGGGCGGCCGCGGGGGGAGGAAGAAGAAGAAGGAGCATTTCAAAGAGCCTTAATTACACGCCTCCGCTTCATCTGAATACGACAAAGGGACGGCACGGGCCCGGGGCCCAAAGGAGCCGACATTTGCATGGCAAAGTGTCCGGCAGTCCGCGAAGGACGCTGATAATGATGGCCAACTTTAAGATATTAAAGCCCGATTACTGCTTTCCCGGAGAGCGCGCGCCCCTTTGATCGGCCAGCCTTGCCGCCGCCTGAGCGGAGGGCTTCTCCGCACTGAAGCGCGCCTCAGCCGCCGGCTAGAACCACCGGCGCCTACAGTCTCCTCGGCGGAAGGGCGCCCGGAGGCAGCGAGGTGCCCTCCCCCGCTCACACCCTCACTTTTCTGACGTCCTCCTCCTCTCCACTGCTTGGCACAGCCCGCGCGCCTGTCAATTCGAGCTCCCCAACTAGTTAGGCGGCTTTTATATCGAATCTTAATGTACTGATGCCACACTCTCGGATCTCTTTCCCAGTAAGAACGCGGCTACACGTGCTCTATATTCACCACTTCATGAGAATGTAGTAAGAACGCGTTCATGCGGGCGCCGTCCCGAATGGCCTGGGCAACCCTTACCCGGCGCTTGTGAAGCGAAGCTTCTGAAGCAGAGTATATAGAGCAAAGGGTTGTCCTATCATATTAAACAATATGGTACTGAGAACGACTTAATTTCAGCTCGCACAGGCAAAAGAGCCAAGTATTGCTTATAAAGCTGCCCCGCCTTCCTTAATTGTTATTGTACATTGTCTATATCCCACTGTTTTCAGCAAAGGAGGAGGCGGCTTAGTATAGTGTAGTGTCTCTTTAGAATAAATGAGGATGCGAGCAAGAATTTTTGCATGTGAGTCGGAATCTGATTAGTTAATTACTACTCTTTGGTTCTGGTTTGCCAGTTAATCTTCGATCCATTGAAGAACACATTGTGGTAATCCTATGTAGGAGAGCTGACCCATCCATAGGTGATTTCACACATATATGCAGCACTCTGAAACCTGATTGGATGAAGATACTCTGGTTTTTGTTTTTATGTGTACAGATTTTAATTCGGGCAAGTTTGGTTTGGGACGTTGGTTTCGTTTGGGGATAAAGTCCCAATGCAACTTAGGCTATGAGAGACGCCGTAGTGGAGGGCTCCAAAAATTTCGACGCCTTGGAGTTCTTTTACTTGTAATGACATTGAACAGCACGCGGACTCTTTGCTTTTCGCCTCCATCGAAAAGCGACCGCCGCGGCAGGAATTCGATCCCACATCCTTGAGCACAGTATAGATGAGCGCCCTAACCACTGCGCCATCACGGCGGGGCAGTTCGGGTAAGTGGTGGCCTATATAGCAGTTCACGTGCTGTATGTCAGGTGCACGTTTATAGTTCGGTTTTTTGCTCAGAACAGCGTCGCATTACACACGCGGCCTCAGTTAATTGAAACCCTAATTCATATTTTTACGAGAGCACCAGAGATAATGCGTAAAATGGTTAATTAATGTCCTCCAATTCATTAGGCGAGCACTACGTTGGAAATTGTGTAGTCACTCTTTGCTGACACAAGGACCAGCACCATTAAGTTCCATTTCTCCAGAATGCCTCGGTTTTATTAAGGGTTCGGCGCATATTAGATACATGATACCGTGGATATGCATGCGCTCTGTGTGTACAAAATGTGCTGCCTTCTAATCCCCAAATGTCAGTAAACCGACATCATCGATACTCAGCTCCTTTGCAATACAGCGTTCAAATTTCTTTCTGCAATTGTGTGTTATTCCAATCGGAGTAGTGCATCCGACAACGTGCCGGAAAGAAAAAAAGAACAACGTCCGCCGAGAAAACGGCCCCTGAAGAAGTTGCATCAAGTCGAAGCAAGTGAAAAATGACCAAAGAAGTCCAATTTTCTAAGCATCTGTTGAGGACTACGTTGTTTCGGAGGGATTTATTTGCAGTTCTGTGGTGAAGGGCTCGCTTGTATTTACAGCAAAAGCTTAAGTCTATAGAACTGTACACTATTGTAGTTCTCGCGCGATAAAATGGCCAAATTATATATAGTAATCGCGAGTCAGCCATAACGGCTGAATATTCCATATTTACACCTTCCTAAACATGCGCCTCGCCTCGTCTCTCGTTTAGGGAATATTTATTTTTATTATTACTATACTTTTTCCTTTTTCTCTTTTTTTTTTTTTTTCTGCTTTGGGTAGAGGTGCAGGAAGGGATGAAGGACAAATGCTCTATCAGCAAAGTTTAAGTTGGGGTCCGAGCTGAGATGGGAAGCCGAGTAAAGCAGCTCGTTTCAGCCTTCCTATCAAATAACACGTACGTCCTTTTCTCTACATTATTAGACAATCCCGAAGGACTAAAGAAACGGCAAGATACACAGCTATACATGGAATCCCAGCAGCTCAATTTCCTCTCCTGTGACATCTCTAACGCGTTCGAAACTTCGCTCGATAATATCGCGAAGTTCCCACGGGCCACCTGGCTGCGTTTACTCCGCCGTCTCCGAAAGGAAGCCTCAGAAACGCCCCTGTTATATCACCCTATGCCAACAAAGGCAGCACGCAGGCACTCTCTTTTAGTGTGGCGAGGCGAGCCAAGAAAGGACACCGCGACGAAATATCGAAAGGCGGCGATATTCTTTCAGCCTTTGGCACTTTTCTTCCTGCGCCTTTGTGTCTGCCTGCTTGCCATGCCTCTCTGCTTGCTCGCGCTTTTTGCCCTGGCCGCGGTTGACTTTCGACTCCAATTAAGCCGTCCAGGCGTCGGACAGAGGGCGCTGCTCAGCGTACGGAAGCTACCAGCAGCGAAGCTCCGAGCTCCTGCCGCCTCTGCTTTGCGGTTGACGCGATGTCCAATATTTGCCCGGCCGAAATACGGCCAGCACGCACGCACGCCTCCTTTCCTTCGGCCGGAGGCGGCGCGGTCACGCACTCAGCTAACCTCCTTTCCAACCCTGATCCCCCCATCATTCTCCTCTCCCTCTCAATTCCGCATTTTCTGTGCCGGTTCTGTAGGCAGCCCTTGCGTGTGTGTGAGACAATGGCACTTTGGCTGTAATCAAGTTGGAGTGCGCTGCGACGGGTTCTGCTCGTCTCTTTCTCCTCGCCAAGCAGCAGCTTCTCTTCATCAGCAGTCTGCGTGTGCCAAGACAAAGACGAGAAAGTTGGATCAAAGTCCGACGGCTCGAGTTTTTGCCCTGCGGTGCGCAAGGGATATCAAACTGCCCTGACGGCCAGTCATTTAAGGGATACGGTCAAGTGATTTATTGCGGTCTGATGAAGTCGAACAGTCCCAGCTAAATACGCCATAAGAATGGAGCGTTCTTTCGGACAGGCACTCTATACCTGTGTAATGCCTTTAGTGCAAAAGCCCTGATACGATCATGAGAGCCGAGCAAAAACTCTTGCTTGTTCCTCACTGGTTGCCATACCAACCCCGACGAAAGAAGTGAAGCCACCGAAGCAGCAGTGGAACAGCGGCATGCACAACAGATTGTGGCAAAGCCCTTTCCCCGTTTTCTCCTGTTTGGCGCACCATTTACTCCTGCGGCATCACTAACGAACCTCCACGTAGCACCAGATTTCATGTCATTTATATGAAAAGTGCACCGCAACCCCTCTTACGAGCAGCACGGTGTCGCACCATTTCGCATTCCATTTAGTACCAGGTGGTCGAAATTTCCGGAGTCCTCCATTACGGCGTTTCTCATAGCCTGAGTCGCTTTGGGACGTTAAACCCCACAAACCAAACCAAACCATGGAGGCCAGTTTGTGACAAGAGTTCAAACCGGTGAAATATGTATACTTCAATTTGTACGCAGTGCAATAAAGACGTTTAACATTTTGCCAATCTCATGTCCCAGTCTCTCAATACTAATAAATCACCAAGAAAAACTTCGCAAAACAGTGCTTTCGCATGTCTTAATCGGCTTAAGCGGCGTTAAACCCCACGGCAAATCTTCGGTCCTAAAATAAAACGAAGTTTTCAGACGTTTTCGTCCTTGGATCGCTTTCCTGCATGATGTATGCATGTCTTATAAATGTGTCCTATATATAGAAGTGTGGTGTCAGTGAACGAGACTGCTGTAGTCCAAGTGGATCTAGGTCCTAAAAATGCGAGGCTGTGTGATTTTTCGGGCTTTTTAGGGAAAGATATTTCGTAAACGTGCAGATGTGCATTTATGTTGCTCGTACGAACCCTGATATCTCCCGAAAGGCTGTCTGTCCCAAAATGGCTATCGAGTTGCAGTGAGTGAAGAAAAGCGAACAATCTATACCAGCGAAAAATATTTCGCAGAGCTCCCTTGCAGAAGAAACAAGGAACCTATATACGTATATGTAACCGCTATTGTAAGAATATATACGACGTATTCCGGAGTATATAGGGTAATTAAACAAAAAGGGAAACATATATGTTGTAAGCGCTCTTATCGCCTCCCCTCGGCCCACATACACACATGTTGTTATTATTATTATTATTATTATTATTATTATTATTATTATTATTATTATTATTATTATTATTATTATTATTATTATTATTATTATTATTATTATTATTATTATTATTATTATTATTATTATTATTATTATTATTAATAATTTTTTTTGAGCGCTTGGATGCATTCGTTGTCAATTTATGCACTCAGTGTGCGCTCTTGAAAAATATCCAGGCAAAGCCGTGGCAAACGCCCCGCAGGTTCAAGCTGTCATTCCCAGGTGTCTCTCTTGGATCAGTTCGCGTCTTGCGCTCAGCTTAACTTCGCTTCTTTTCAGGTCGCATCTTCCTGCCGAGTGTTTCGTTATTTTAAGATTCCTTCTTTTTTTCTTCAAGTCATGAAATATGTCAGCAAGTGCGACTTCATTAAGAACGTTCTCGCTCTGACGCCCTGCATATATCCCCTCCCTCGGGAGGCGCCGGACCGCGCGAGGTGCCTGTGAGGAGTCGTGGTTGTTTTGTTGTTTGACAAGACCTCTCCCCTCAGCCGTTCACTCTTCCCCTTTTTCACTTTGATACCGTGCCGCTACGTCTGACGCGTTTTGTTCTTCCGTCCGAGATTACATCGTGACAATGGATCCTAATTACTTTTTTACACACTCCCAGGGCCCAGTTCGTAAAACAATGCTTTGAGGAGTTCTTTTTGTTTTGAAGTCGTGAAGCGCGTATTGCACCTGTTTGGAGGCGGTCCCCTGCTGGTTCTCCACTGCGTTCGCTCGCGTTGCTTGCGTTGCCGCCGGGGCCAGTGGGCTTGGTGTCATGCTTGTTCTGCCCCGGGGCCATTTATTCTGCGAGGCACACGAGGCAGCAGCTGTAGCGGTATACTGATGTTGTCGGTGGCAGATAATTAGCCGAGTCGGCAAACTTCGCCCTCTTCGCCTCAAGGGAGGATATGTGAAGCCTAAGAATTCTTTTTATATTTTGCAAACTCCATTCTATATAAACAAGGGTGATGTTGACGTGCGCGTGTTTCTTGCTTTAGTCATGCGACTAACTTAAAATATAAACCTATAGTGGTGATTACTGAAATTCGTGATTACTGAGATCCCTGAAATCCGTTACGCTGTGAAATTGCGCAACTTGAAAGATGAAATAAACTGAAGGGGTCATTCTTGAAAGAAAGCCGCCAACAATTTTGTCTGGTCCATAATTTGGCGAAGTCAAGGAATTGTTAGAAAATAAGTGCCTTTACGTGCGATCTACGTTGTCCTCACAACTTTTGCTGTTACATAAGGAGTTTGGTACAAAGCCTGCCGAGACCTCTGTTCTCTATTTATGTACTATATTTTTGAACAGCCTACGTCACAGCTACCAGTAGTGACACATTTTCAGAGGGTGTTATACGCGGCTGGTGGAAAACATGACCGAACGGAGGCTCTGGAGGAGGAGGGAGTGAGTTTGCAGCACTCAGAAAATTTCGGGGATGTCATAAGAAACACCCCTCTGGCTGCACAGTGAATCAAATTTCACGCTCAAGGAGGGACAATTAATACATCAATGGCCCACTCAGAAGTGGAAGACTCGTAATGACATGCATGCATGCTTCCAGCGGTAACAATGTACTAAAGGTCACCTCCATTTCCATTCTCACAGCTGTACTGGCTGTACACTATACCATGTATGCGCACTGAAGGTTATGTTCTCTGCGAGAGACATGCATCACGCGATGTTTCTGTGCAGGATCAAGACCGTGCTCACCAATCGTTTCTTTCTTTCTAAATACGAGTATGAGAACCCCGTTCGGATATAGAATTCCAGAGGAGGATGTCGGGGCATAAAGGAAAGTTAGCTGACACGCCTGGCCAGTGTCCACGGCCGCTGGTGCAGAACTGAGTACACAATATCTCGCCTCCCCTTATGCGCCCCCAAGTAAAACAAGCGCCCGCAGCTCCACGGTCAAGAGGCCACGGAACCATGGTCACCCATGGGCCACAGCTCCGTCTCCGTTTGACTTGGTCCGGTTGTGTAGGTGAAAGGGAAGCGGGGGATGGCCCTGCGGTGGCCATACAGTTTGCCTGCTGTGTATGATCCGTCGCGCAAGGGCGGATCACGTTACCCGTCCCGCGTGCAGTCAGCTGCCCATCCGGCGGCGGTTGATTCTGGGTCAGCATGTCCAGCGGCTGGCGCAATGATTGGGTCACAACGGGGAAGGAACGGAGAAAGGGGACTCTGCACGGAGGGGGCGCGGGGAGTGTTTGGCAGCGTGGTGAGGGTCCTTTGCGGCCGGCGTTGATAGGAACTGCGCCCACGGGCCGCTATGGGAAGAAGGGAAAGGGGGGGGGGGGGGGTGCGAAGGGGCCGGTGAGGGTCGTGGTGCATCCGTTCCTTTAGTCACGCTGCTGGGATGGGGGTCTCAAGCGCACGTATCCTCATGCCTTCAGAAAGCTCCGATCATTTCACCTGGAGCTCTTCTCTTTCCTTGTTGTTAAATTTTACCTCGTTTCTTTCTTCTCTTTGTATATACATTTTTTTTTTTTCTGAGCGGGGGTGGCATGTAACCCTGCGCCACGCAGCTGAGATGCTCGCGGCAATCAGCGCGCGTGCTAGCGTGGCCGTCACATCCGGTGACCCCATATTTGCGGACATTTGTACAAGAATCGGCCATGCTCTGGATAAGTTCGGCCCAATTTTGCGTATTCCTATACGTGCCAGTCCTCTGTAAGCTCGCTCAAGGTTTCTTTTTTACTACATACGTAAGCTGCCGTGTCACGTATGCACCACTGGTCACGTGAGCGAAATCTTTTGACCGATTTCAGATGGTGTGGCAAAGTATACGATTGAGAGCGAGCTCTCTTCCTTAAAAAGGGGAAAATGCGGCCCTACTCTAGGGAATGTTTCCGAACATTTCATTTCATGGTTTTTGACTGTCTTATATGTAGACAGTGTGTGAACTGTGAAATAAAATTTTTGCCACTGATCTTTGCTCACATGATCAAGGAAGTCTCTGGAGGGGGCGCTTTTTGCGGAGTAGGGAAAAGGTGGCCGGCGACTGCCGATAATTTGGTCACCGCGCTTGCAAACGTTTGAAGGGACAGCTATTCCGGACAGTTTGCAGGCCGAGGTTGATAATTTATTCAGATTTTTGTTTTTTTTTAATCGTGTGTCATGCATGAAGCCTCAACAGCCTTAGGGATAAGCTAAGAGGACAGGGTGGCGGGTGCAGTTATCGCTGTTTCTTCTTCATTGAGCGAGAGATAAATACACCGAGAGCAGTTGCGGCGCACATACACTGGTGGCGCGTGTGACCACTGCGCCTCTATCTGGCTCTTAATTCGAAGATTTCATCCAGGATGGCCTCTCGAATAGTTTTTTTTTCGCCCGCAGCCGAGCGAGCGCGTGTGCGGCTCTTTGGCGCGGTTCCACGGTCTCTGCTGTATGGCTCTTCGTTTCGCCCACTTCCCATTTTCCGTTCACTTCTTTCTTTTGTGGAGAAAAACGTGAGGCTATCTATTTGTTCCACGTTTTTAGCGAGCAAAGCGAATCAGCCCCGTTCATTAGCTTTTCATACGAACGGTTCGCGAAGTGAACGGGAGTTAAAAAATTAAAAAGAGTAAATCGACAAAATGTACTGAGTGAACGCGCGTATATATATATAAAAAAAAAAAAACATTGAATGCAGTTTATGTGCGCGGGAAAAAAGAGGAAAAGGATTGATGAACAAAATTAAGAGAAACCTGGACACGGCGTATCTAGAGGATTTTCTCTCTTTCGTTTTTTTTTTTTTTCCTTCGGTGAAACACACAAGCATACGCGCGCGTACGCGTTTTGCTTTTTTTTTTTTTTTTTACTTCGGCGAAAAAGGATGGTGTTCCTAAAGGGTGTGCTGGCCAAAAAGAACAGAGAGGGGTACACGGAAGCCCGGTCGCTAATGAAAATGAGGGGTAGAAAAAAAAAAAAACATCGAATGCAGCAGGAAAATGAAAACACAGTGAAAATAAATACGAAGAAGCAACAACAGCGGTAATAATGACTAGCCGGAATTAAAGGGTAAAAAGAAGGCACTCAGGGAGCAGGCAGGCCAAGTAAAAAAGAAAGGAGCACCCATAACTTTGCATAAAAAAAAAGAGGGGGGAGAGGGGCACAAGCGGTCGCTTTTCTTACTTGCTTTCGACGCATACTTTATTCCTTTATTTTTATTTTTTTTTTGTCTGTGTGTGTGCCCCCGTTCTTCCTTCTTCCTGCCGCATCCCACCACCCCTTTTTTTGCAGCCCTCTGTCTTCACGTTTATTTTTTGCTAATTCCCCCGGCCCGTTGCACTCAGGGCGAGCGCTGAGCGCGGTCCGACGAAGGAGAAGACGGGGTGGTTCTTCTTGTGTAGTTCTTTGCTGTGCCCGCGCTGCTCTTAGCGCCGGCCCAAAATAAAAGAAAGTTAATGAGAAAGTCGGCTTTCAAAGACAATATCAGCGCTGCGAGCGCGCCAACGCTAGCCTGTTCTCTCTCCCGCTTGGCCGCCGCTCCGGGGGAGAAAGGGGAGAGAGGGGCGAGGAGCTCTTTGCCGAGAAAGGACTTGATTTTTCATTCGGCCGAGTATACGCGGAGGCACAGTGGCAGCAGCGCTGCGCAAGCAGCAAGGGCCGAACGGAAAGCGAGAGAAGATCCGTAATTATTCGAGATCTTCTAATGGGCACCGTCGAAAGCGCCGCTCGCGCGCGCGCGCCAGCGTCTTCGCAATTTGAATAAAAAGCGCTCCTAGACAAGAAGGAAGAGCGCGCTCTGCAGCAACACTCCCCCCCCCCCCCTCTTTACTCCCTCTTTACTCCCCTCCCTCCCCTTCCGAGCCTTAGCGCGCACGAGCGTTACGCAAATAACTTGAACCTTCTTTCCCTTAACCCTCGACTCTTCCGCTTATTATTCCTTTATGTTTTGTTCTAGCACGCGAGAATTGAGAGCAAAAAGAAGAAAACGGTAGTTAAGAAGGTCTGACGAGAAAGGAAAGAAAGGAAGTTGGGAATGGCGTGGAAGAAAAAAAGGGTAACCCGCTCCATGGGCTAACCAGAGAAACGGGAGCGACGTAAAAGAAGCGCTATGCGAAGCAAAATTGTGAGCGAGGGCCACAGGAACGTATATATACGAAGGTGAACTGGAACGGGAACAAAACAAAGAAGAGGTAATAAGAAAGAGAAACCCCGGACGACACGAATGAAGGCGGGAAAACTACCTGAGACAGAAAAGAGTAAGCGAGAGCCGTTGTAAAAGTCAGGAACGCTTTTTGATGGGAAAGAACTAGAGAGCAAAAGCGCGCGCGCTTAGGGAAGATTAAAGAAAAATGTAATATTAATAATTACGACAGGAAGTTTTGCGTACGAACAAGAAGCGCTCCGGAAGAAATGGGGAGCCTTGGGAGGAAAGGCGAGCGACGGACCCTCGGAGGAATAACGGGAGCAGAAGGACGAAGATAAAAAAAAATGAAAGAAAAATCCGGGATGGAAAGGCGCGTAAAAAATTTCTCGCGTCGGCGAAAGGGTAGCGAAAATAATTAGGGAGAAAGATTAAAAGCAAGGAGCCCTGAGCTGAGCGGCGCGGGCCTGGGGAATTGAAGACGTGGAATTTTCATCGAAGCGAAAGACCGGTGCAATGGGGATAAAAAGCACGATCGGGTGAAACAGGAAGGTTGATGGGGAACAGGGAATGAGGGAGACGGCCGGGGCAACGTGGAACGAAGACGAAGTGTGCTTTGAGAAGAACGCGTTTCTTATGGGCACGGCTCTATATGTACATTGATGGAAAACATACCACCGTTTGCACATGCAGTTGCTTTGCGTCGGCACCATTCATGCACGATTCGTGAAGGCTGCATGTATACAGGTAGTGCAGCGACTCTTCCCTAAAACTGATTAATTTTCTTGGACTTTGGGGAAACAATAGCTATTTCGTTCAACGAGACGAAGCATTCTCACAGAAAGGGCTCATTCCAATTTTTCTAATTGATATATGTAAACATGTGTTTTTGACCGTGATTGTGGTATGTGAGTTTTTTGTTGGTTTGTTTTTTGCACGCATATGCAATTTTCGTATGGTTTGTATGATGGGACGTTGTCTGGAGAAGGTTGCCAAAAAAGCTATTTGGTGTTATTAAGTCTGTACAAAAGCGAGCATGCGCGTATGAAACTCGCCCCCCCCCCCCCCCCCCCCGACCTGCGATTACGCCAGCCATGATAAATGCATGCATTTGTTGTTGATCGTTGCACATGCAGACATTCCGCACGAATATTGCCTAAGGAGAAATTGATCCTTCTGAACATCCTTCCTGACCAATGAGGTCGTTCACTTAAGCATGTGGTGCGTGGCGGGTTCATGGTCAATTTTTGCGCAGCTTTAGCGTTTCGTTTCGTTTGCTTCGGTCGCCCAGTGAGCGATATTTCAGAAGGGCGCTTCAGTAGATTATGACCGGTTGCTGAAAAGGGGAAAGCATAAACTCTTACTTTGTTTTATTTCACCTCTTTTTAACAGTATATTCCTATTCGAAGTAAATGGTTAGCTGTATGACGTCACTTTTTGTTCGTCGGGTGGCTATTAGTCAGCAAATTATGTATACGTTGCCCGGTGATTTTATGGGCCTCTGGGTTATTATACGAACGCAAAGCAAAGCTTGGCGATCAGCTATATAAGTGTAAATACGGACTACATCTTTGGCTCTGATATATGAGCCGCGGGGCCCGTGACAGCGGATACTTTGTAGTTTGGAAATTGGTGAACAATTTCTTTGATTATTTTGTACCTGTATACGTATAAAATATAGGTGCGAAGCGGTGCTGCGGGTCTAAGTGACGTCACCAAATATTTCCAGACTTAGCTCATTTTGAGCCCTTTTATTTTCGACGTTGCCTGTTACAGCTGATCGAAGCAGCGCGTGCCTAATTTGCAGTATGTGTAATTGCACCGTCCATTCAAATGTTTTATCCTTGAGTTAATGCGCAGCCAGTTCACCCAGAGCTCCGCTTCACGCGTATACACGAATAAACACGCATTCACGGGCTTACACAAGTGTCTTATCCTATGTGCAACCAACTGAAAGCTGTTGAGAGGCACGTGTCCGGCTTTGGAAGAAATGCTGTCCGTAATTTTTCCACACAGCACTACTATTTATCTATTTATCTACTATTATCTATTTATTCCGATACTATTTATGACAAATAGCCTTTTTTTTAACCGGCCTAGAAATATAACAGGCACAGGAAAGAAAAAAAATCTACGTGGTAGTTGTGCAGAGACAAAAAAAAAAAAAAAAAAAAACACACGCACTTAGGAGCACCTACGTGTATGAATATGTGAAGGCAAAAGGCCGCTTGCGCAATGCACTGCCGCGAAGCCTGATTCCCACACTTCCTCTTGCTGCGAGTGCCAGAACAGGACCTGAGTAGATGCCCTCTTATACAAGCTTTTACTCTTTATGCTTCCCTTACGGCTCCTGCTCCACTGTTCCTCCTCCTCTAGCTACGCCCGCTGCGATATGTAATGTGTTGTAGTTGGAGACACATACGTCAGTTTGAAACCCTGCCACTAACTATAGGCATCGCAGGTTGATTCAGCGAAACGGTTTGACATCAAAGCTTGAGTCCAACGTGACGAGCGGTTGCGTCACGATTTTGATACGAAAAGGGGGAAATCTGGTGTCACGTGGAAGTCCGTTAGTGATGTCCTATACGAGCCAATTGAGGACGCGCCGGAGGGGACAAGTGGGGAGGAAGGGGCAGCGCCACAGTGGTATGCCGTCGTCCCACTTGCACTCATGTAGGGTGTAAGGTTGCTTGAAAGCTTGCGTGCCAACTCTGATGTTTCTCAGAATTTTCAAGTCGTTCCATCAAACGTGCCTGTTAATATGATGTAAGACATTTGAATTCACAAATTAAAGTCTATGGCACATTTCAGTACTTGCTGCTATGCGCGATTTTCAACGCGATATTTGAGCTATTTCTTCTTAACTGCTATATAAGATCCAATGGCTCCGTACATACATGGGCTCAACTATAAACGGCCCATAAAGAAGCGGGGAAAGCATGCTTAATTGCTTTAGACAAGTGTAGGCTGTGTGTCCTTGATGTCTTTAGTGCTTTAACCTTGTAGCCAACGCGAAGGGTAACTGCACTTAAGAAATACTAAAAATATTATACAGTTATTGTTAACGACCGGTCACAAATTGATTTCTATATATATGCGCATATCTGTAACCGGTAAAAATTCAATTACAAAATTAATACCGGCTGCCTAGCCAGCATTATTTACTCATTATTTAATGTTCACCAACACCGGTGTTACTATACGTCCCCAAAGTCATCTTATTGAATAACAAAAAAAAAAAAACAATTTATTTTCAAACATGCATGGCGGGCTTCCCTGAAACACCTGCTACACTGTCACGTGTGGGCGCCGGATGTTTACACTTTGCCTCACTCGGACGTATACGCTCTAACCTCGTTTTCTTTTCCCCTCTCTCTCTCTCTCTTTATTAAAGGGGAGGACATGCTGTCGTTATCAAACCATTTTCATTTTCCTGGGTCACAGCGTTTATAGTGCAGAGTGCAGGAAATGCGAACAAGTGTAAAAGTCACTTGCCAATTAAAACACATGAGAAGTGACGTCCGAATGCGCTGCACAATTAACTGCAACGACATCAGATTGGAGAGACTGCGAATGAAGCATGCGGCAAGACGGTGTGCAGAGAAGCGAACAGTATGCAAAATTATAAGAGAACAATTGCTGTATATTTCACGCCTTGTATATAAGCAAATTACTGCGAGCCTCGAGGTATATTGCTTGTCAGATATCAACAAAAATACATATAGTATCTCAAAACAATATCTTGTTTCACCGATTTCATCGCGGTAGCGTTAAAGGTCCGTGTCATTGTCGGCATTGGGCACAACGCCGACAATGACGCATGGCGCTGCCAATGGGGTACACTATGCACATGCGCCGCGGCAGCTGACAGGGCCGCGCTCCGATTGGACATAGTTAGTTGTCTGGCGTTATACGTTTGGCAGGAGATGCAAACTGGGGCTTCTCCTTTCGCTTGGGAGGGTGGTATATTCAGCCTTCCTTATGGACCCTTGCATTCATGAGAGAGACACGTTATCATCCAGAAGCCAAAGCGGAGTTTAATTGTCCCCTACAATCTTGGTCGTCACTTGTCTTACGTGGCTGCTACTTGAGAGACGGCCTTTAATATATATATATATATATATATATATATATATATATATATATATATATATATATATATATATATATATATATATATATATATATATATATATATATATATATTTGCCACAGTGCGTTGTTCATCAGTTACGTACCCCCGTGGACAAAAGTGGTATACTCCACGCGCTGCGAGAAAACTGCCCGCCGGATTTTTCCGACAGAGAAGAAGGTAATTCTGAGATATGCATAACGTACCCTCCTTGATATACTTGCCATCTTGTCCAAGCAATTTAATGAGGCACATTTTTTTACACTGAAAAAATGCAATCGTTGAGGTTCGCAGAGTATACCACTTTTGTTCACGACTGTACGTCGCTCGGGAACAGCGATTAAGAATTGTGCACGACAGAGCGCTTGGTTGAGATGTTTTTATCTAGCACGGGTTCCTCCCCCTTTCATTGCCAGTTAATCTAGGAGTTTGCTGTCTGTTTTTCACTTGTGTCCTCGTCCTGCCCTAATTTCCCTTTGCAACTGTGTCGCAGGTGGCATATGGGAAAATACCGGGTCACCGTTAGATACTGCCGACTCAAGAAGGGTGACACCTGCATGTGCCTATATGTGACATATTCCGATTTTTGGCTGAGCGCCAAAAGCTCGCATGGACTACTGTAGGGGTAAGAATCAACAAGAAGCGCGGCTTGGAAAGGGCAGTGTTCTGAACCGAAATTCAAACAAAAATAAAGAAAGGCCTCTAAAATCCGCGGGGTAATAACACACATACTCGTGTGGCGCCACTTTTAAGGCGAAAACTGAATTATATATCTGTGCGTGCTTGTGTGTGTGTGTGTGTGTGTGTGTGTGTGTGTGTGTGTGTGTGTGTGTGTGTGTGTGTGTGTGTGTGTGTGTGTGTGTGTGTGTGTGTGTGTGTGTGTGTGTGTGTGTGTGTGTGTGTGTGTGTGTGTGTGTGTGTGTGTGTGTGTGTGTGTGTGTGTGTGTGTGTGTGTGTGTGTGTGTGTGTGTGTGTGTGTGTGTGTGTGTGTGTGTGTGTGTGTGTGTGTGTGTGTGTGTGTGTGTGTGTGTGTGTGTGTGTGTGTGTGTGTGTGTGTGTGTGTGTGTGTGTGTGTGTGTGTGTGTGTGTGTGTGTGTGTGTGTGTGTGTGTGTGTGTGTGTGTGTGTGTGTGTGTGTGTGTGTGTGTGTGTGTGTGTGTGTGTGTGTGTGTGTGTGTGTGTGTGTGTGTGTGTGTGTGTGTGTGTGTGTGTGTGTGTGTGTGTGTGTGTGTGTGTGTGTGTGTGTGTGTGTGTGTGTGTGTGTGTGTGTGTGTGTGTGTGTGTGTGTGTGTGTGTGTGTGTGTGTGTGTGTGTGTGTGTGTGTGTGTGTGTGTGTGTGTGTGTGTGTGTGTGTGTGTGTGTGTGTGTGTGTGTGTGTGTGTGTGTGTGTGTGTGTGTGTGTGTGTGTGTGTGTGTGTGTGTGTGTGTGTGTGTGTGTGTGTGTGTGTGTGTGTGTGTGTGTGTGTGTGTGTGTGTGTGTGTGTGTGTGTGTGTGTGTGTGTGTGTGTGTGTGTGTGTGTGTGTGTGTGTGTGTGTGTGTGTGTGTGTGTGTGTGTGTGTGTGTGTGTGTGTGTGTGTGTGTGTGTGTGTGTGTGTGTGTGTGTGTGTGTGTGTGTGTGTGTGTGTGTGTGTGTGTGTGTGTGTGTGTGTGTGTGTGTGTGTGTTTGAAAGCACTATACAACAGCGCGCGGTCTGTCGTGGGTGAATCAGGCTCCATGCATTCTCTCTGCTTGGCTGGCTGGCGAACTTGAAGACTCGCACGTTGGAGCCGCTATGCCGCACTTACGATCTATCTGAGTGAGGCAACATGCATGTTGTGCCCTCACGAAACAGCTTATCCATTCAGAGCGACGGCACAAACAAGATTAAACAATCTTCTTGGTCGGGGTTGGTGAGGGTGCTTTCCCACTAAATGACTGCTTGGCTTCCGCAGCTATATAGTCGATTTGTGGCACAAGTCCAATATGCTGTCGCGTAATATGCAAACACATACGCCTATACAATTACCTGTGAGTCGACCTATGCGGCATCAGTAGCCATATACAAGATCACTATATATACGCAGCCGCTTTCAGCTAGTAACTCTCTCCTGCACCTTTTCTATGCCGAGAAATAGTAAAAACGCGCAGCTCCATTGCGCCTCACTGCATTTAGCTATTCACTAAATCATCTGGTAGCTATAGCCCAACCCGAATTGCAAACCCTTCTTCCCCAATTTTCGACCTTGTGATTAGTATAGGTCTACACTGAGTGTTCAGTTAGTGTCGAAAATGGAATATTGGATCACAAGCTATTGTCTTTGCTATGCCCTTTTACCAACACCCAAGAAAGCATGAAACCAACATATATTTTTATCGGTGATTGTATCATATATGCATGCTGACAACAATGCGATTCTTGAGTATACTTCGCGTTTTCCGATTTCGACTTGATGGCTGATGTAAATAAAGAAATTGTTAATGCCTGCGAAATTTAATTGCCTTGGAAAAAAAAAAAAGCATCAACAGAGAGCACCCATGGGTGACACACTGACACGTGATATCATAAAACTGAGAAGAAAAATCAAACGACGTGCAAACATCCCGGCAGAAATGCATGTATAGTTCAAAGCTTAATCGCTTCGCTCAACAACAGAAATTCGGGCAGCAAAAGCTCGTTTCTTTTCTGTCACATTGCCTTCTTTCATGAACGGAGGTTCTCAAAAATTTTGGAAGTATATACTTATCCAGAGAGCAACCAAATGTCTAGCAAAACAATAAGATGTCCAAGAAACTCAGTTGATCCACATGATATAAAGTAAAAAAAAAAAAATCAATGTCTTTTTTCAGTCAGTATTTCAAACTGCATCCAAAGCTTCACTCCGAGCTTACCATCTTGATTACCCTATTCCAGAAATATGTGTTGAGGAAGAGGGCATTATCGCAGTCTAGAACAAACTTTACTTAATGAGATCATGCGGACCGGACATAATATAATAATAGTAATAATAGTAATAATTGGTTCACGTGATTTCTGTAATTTGGTTTGTATGGGCATAATGTCGCAAAGCGACTCATGGGATGAAGAAAGTCTTAGTGGAAGGCTGCGAAAATTTCCACCACCTGGGGTTCTTTAACTTGCACTGGCATCGCAAAGCACACGGGCACCTTGTTTTTCACTTCCGTCGAAAAGCGGCCGGGATTCCATCCTGCATCCTTGCGACCAGCAGTCGAGCGCCTTAACAACTGAGCCATCGCAGCGGAGCTGACATGATTTCTAATACTTTCCCTAAACGATATAATTAATGGTTGGGTCGCGAAGTATACACTTAAGAAAAAATATCATGTGTCCATAGATGCCGGTATAATAGCAAACGATTAGCGATGTGCAAGAATTGTTTCTACTTATAAATCCGGGTCTAAATTGCAGGTCAATAACTATATAGGCCAGTATCTCTAATAAGCAAATGCTGCAAAATTCTGGAGCACATTATACACAAAGGCATCATTACCGTCCTTAGCAATAGTCAGCATGTGTTTCGTTCAGGTATACATCCACATACACGACTTGCAGAAACAATTCTCACAACTTGAATAACGCACTAAACTAAAGAGGCCAAATAGATGCAATCCTTTTAGAATTCTCCAAAACATTGGACATCTTCTACATTAAGACTTAATCACAAAATACATTGTTGCAGGGATTGAATGCTCATTCATGAAACTCATTTATGGATTAATTTTTTTTGCTTCTTATCTAACTATAAACAAGAAGCATTGCGTTGTCATGAACGGCTGCGTATCGACCGATCTCAATTTTCTCCCAGGAGTGCCAGCGGGTTCAGTGCTTGCACCTTTACTGCCCCTAATTTACATCGACGATTTATCTTTCTCTGTCGATCCACCAGTTTGCACCAGACTCTTCGCAGATGATGGCGCAATATGTCTGTAAGCAAGAAGTGAACAAAATTAAGCTTCATTATTCGTTAAAATCAACTTCATTATGAGGTTTCAAGAGGTACATAAAGCTTGTACATGCAACCCAAACCGAGTTCCACGTTTACTAATAAGAAAGACCTGCTAAAATTTTCCATGCTCTTTAGGCGGAACTGAGTTAGAAGAGTGCAGTCACGTCAAATGTTTATTTATTTATTTATTTATTTATTTATTTATTTATTTATTTATTTATTTATTTATTTATTTATTTATTTATTTATTTATTTATTTATTTATTTATTTATTTATTTATTTATTTATTTATTTATTTATTTATTTATTTATTTTCAATACCTCAAATGTCCCTTGAAGAGTTTTTACTTGTAGTGCGGGCTTTAAGAATACAGATGAGTTCTTCGATGAAGTGCTTGAAGTATAGGCATGATTGGAATGGCTAACGACTACAGCAGGAAGGTCATTCCAGTCATCGGGGCTTCCGTACAAAAAACGAGAAAAGATGGGCTGATGATCGGGCTGAAGGCGGGCATACCGTCTTGTCATAGCTGCGGCGAGAGGAGTGGCGGTGTGCTGCAGAATGGCAGAGTTACGAGGGGATTCATTATAGAATTTATGGAAGAGGGAGAGGCGGGAGATTTGCGACGATGCATAAGGTTGGGGAGGTTAGCTTTTCCTTTGAGTTGAGTAGCACTAGACATGTAATAGTAGCCAGGAAAAATAAAACGCGCCGCATGGTTCTGAACAGATTCCAGCAAGTTAATGTGGTTATCTTGGTAGGGGCCCTATAGATACCACATGCGCATTCGAGCTTAGGTCGAACGAAGGTTCAGTATGTTAATAATTTTACAGACGGAGGGTCTAATCGAAGGTTGCGGCGTAACATTAGCCGAGGATACGGGAAGCTTCATTTGTTAGTGCGGTTATATGATCGGTCCATGAAAGGTTGGGGGATATAAGTTAATTCCTAAGTATCTGCAGGCGGTTACGGAGCTGAAGTCGGAACCAAGAAGAGTGTATTTCCATCTTCGATGGAAGGGAACAAGAGATAATTTGTTAATGTTTAAGGACATGAGCCATTTATCACACCAGGTTTGGATGTTATCAGAATCAGACTGAAGAGCATTAACATCGGTTATGTTGTTAATAGGACGACAGATCATGCAGTCATCTGCGAATAAACGGATATATGAGGAAATATTATAAGGAAAGGCATTTATATAGATTAAAAATATAAGATAGCTATAGAACAGTGTCTTGCGGTACTCCGGAAGGAACGGGGAACAGAGGTTGGGGAGCCATTATTAATGAACAAGAATTGATGATGGTTGGTTAAAAAGTCTTGTGCAGAATTAAAAACTTGATCATTGAGGGACAGAGATGAAAGCTTTAGAAATAGACGTTTGTGTGGTACACTTTATCGAGCTTTTCGAAATCCACAAACAAGGCCTCGATCGGGGTATTAGTGTCAAGGTTCGAGCTTATGTCGTCGTAAGTCAAAACAAGAGAGCCCTGTGGAAACGGTGCTGGTTAGGATGAAAAATGTTAGCATCTATAAGAAATTTTTCGATGTGACAGTAAATTGTATTCCATTAATTTCTAATAGACACATGTGACTGATAGGGTGGTGGTTATTGGGGTAAAATGGATTACCTTTCTTTGGAACTGGAATGAACTTCCCCACTTTCCAGTCTTGTGGATCTACATGCACTAGATGAAAGCGACTGCTGAAAAATGCGCGATAAGATGACACTACTTGCATAATATTTTGGAATTAATGCCATAGATGCCGGCTGATGACGTTATCTTAAGGGAATCAATTAGCGCTGAAATTCCGCTATCGTTGAAAGTTTTCAGGCATGGGTGAATGATGGTAGGAGGGAAAAAAGGGTAGTTCAGCTGTGGGTTTTGATGTAAATACTGATCAGAAAGCAGCGTTATGGACATCCAGAATTTCTTTTTCAGGGATGGGAAAGGTCTTGGTCGCCACGCAATGATAAGTTTCTGGAGGGTTGCGGTCTAATAGTCATCCAGAACTGCCTGGGGTTAGTGCGCAATATATCAGGTGAAGTTGATGTGAAAAATGAGCGTTCAGTTTTCTTGGCAAGGGATTCAAATTTCTTTTCGGTGCAGTGATATTTTTCCCATGCGCTCGGTGTATTTGCACGCTTAGCAGACCGGCACTGTCGCTTTTTCTTGTTTTTAAGCCGCTTCAGTGCTACGTTGAACCATGTTGATTGGGATCGCTCAGTAAGGTGATGATTGGAATCTAAGTTTGAATTAGAATATGCATCTTGTTTTTAAACAGAAGCATGAAGTTAGATTCAATATCGCGATGGGAAAATCCAGGTAAGAACGAGTCACGAAAATTAGCTATAGTTCTTCGTTAATAACTTTGTATAGTTTCCTGTCATAGAAAGTTAGCTTCTTCTTTATCTTACTCGATGCAATTGGGTGAAAATCGAATGAAGCTTGGATAACGGTGTGGTGATCTATCTCTGGCAGATGGGTTATCGATGTAAGCCGCTGAGGATGTGACGTAAGTAGCAAATCAAAGGATGTTGAACGAATGAGTATAGTCTGTCTGGTTGGTTCATATATGAGTTGCGATAGCCTTAGAGTTGGAAATGAATTTACGAATTCACTTTTGGTGTTGCGTTTAGACACTGTGACAAATCAGACCATACTATATTCCAGGAAGGTTAAAATCACCCGGTAGCACAATCGGAACGTGAGGATGGGAGGCAGTAATTAAGAGCCCTGTGAAAGTGCATGACGAAAGAAGCTTCAGCGTGGTGGGCGATAGCAAACTCCGACAATAATTAGAGGGTAAGATGCGTTGCATGATATACGAACATAATACAACATTTTGGGCGAGTTGGTTACATGCATTAATTATTACAGCGCAAAGAGCTGTTGTGTCCTCCTCTTGTTCCGTGCCACAGCGCTGTTGTGTCCTCTTGTTCCGTGCCCAGCGCTGTTGTGTCCTCCTCTTGTTCCGTGCCGTCTTCAGCGCTGTTGTGTCCTCCTCTTGTTCCGTGCCAGCGCTGTTGTGTCCTCCTCTTGTTCCGTGCCGTCTCCAGCGCTGTAATAATGAATATACGAGCAAGATTTCTAATGATGATCGGGTATGAAGGCAGAGCACTGCAGCTGCTGACGCGCAGTTATCCCATCACCGCGCTTATCAATACGGCCGCGATGAAAAATGTCGAAGTTAGGGAGGCAGCATGCCAACTCGCTATCAGCATTTCCTTCCCATGAAATCGAGCGGCGTCGATCCGAAGACCACTTTTTTCACTTTCGACGGGTGCGCCGCAAATTATGCAACAGAGTTGTCCGAGCTCCCTTGCATCTTGCTGTCGAGCTGACAGGAAAGCACGACAAAGGCACAATCGTCTTCCCTACAGTCCTCTGCAGAAACGCGACGAACAGCCGACGAACACATCCCACGCCGAGAGCGTGCACAATGCATGGCAGGGAATACTCGTGACCGTATATATATAAAAAACACACCCAGCCAACGTCTTTGGTCAGGCCCTCCTGCTTCCATCGGTCGTGCCTGCGCAACGTAAAAGCCGTCTGATCACACGGAATCCGTCGGATGATAAAGAAATATACGTAAGAGAACCGGGAGGAGATGCAAAAGAAAAAAAAGGCCCGCATACAGAAGCGCATGCGTGTATGTATATATGCGGGAGTAGAGGTCATAACACGGCTCTTCCGGCTCCTTGCCGGGAGGGGCGAACCCTGTGGGTCATCGAAATCGGATCGCCTTTGCTTCCGACGTCCGCAGATCGGGGTTGGGTCGCGCTCTCTCACGTAAGTCTTCGCAACCCCTCACAACCGACGATTTTTTTTTTCGCCCACTTCGACCTGAGGAAAAAAATATATGTGGAGGCCGGTCGCACTTGAGAAGAAGGAACACCGACGGAGGCCAGAAGAGAAAGGAAAAAAAAAAGCAGGGGAGTTTATTTTTTTTCCCGCCCTTTCTCTCTCTAGAAAGAGTCTGGAGCGACGGCAGAGGCCGAAAAGTGTCTGGCCAGGAAGGCCGCTCAAACATCCCCTTTTGTACCGGCGGCCAGTGGGTCCGCCGACGTCTCAAGGTCGCGAAGGGGTGGGTCTGGCCGGCGGTCCATTGTCGCGGCTCTGCAGATGCCCGAAGGGGAGGCAGGAAAAGTTGCGCTGCTTCTGCCGGACACCGTAGGGGTGGCGGGGTCAGGGGGTGTAAGAAAGAGTGATTCCCCCCCCCCCCCCCCCCCTTCTTCTCATCATAGCTTCGTCGGGGCCCGCGCTGCCTTTGTTGCCGCTCCCACCGCCCTCCGTCCACACCGGCGGGGGAGCGGCGCTTGGAGGTCACAGGGTCCGGCAGCGGGGACGTGCTGACCATCGCTGCCACCGCTGCCGCCTGCAGGACAAAGGGGGAACTGGGTCAGACGCAACCTGTTCGCGGGAGCGCACTTTTTAGGACCCCGCAGCGCTTCCCGCTCGCAAAACAGCAGTCTTATTCGCCCACGATGACGACCTGGACCCCACGGGAAAAAGCAAGCTCCACGCGGCCTTGGGCAGCTGCCGTGGGCTCAGGCGCTGTGTGCTTTCCGCCTGCCCCCTTTTCCGTGCTTCCTTTCTCGATCACTTTCGCCTCGCATCGATGAGCAGGTCAGCGTATAGATTAGGTTTCGAGCACGGGATGGACGTTGGTAGCCCACTTGGAAGGTCTAATGCTGGCGTTCGTCAACCATCGCCTCATTTCGGATACGTCGAGATGCGAAATTCATCGATACAATCGGAAGTGAAGGATATTTCAGAAGCGCACTATATTTATAGTATTGAAACGCTGAAATTTCAAAAAAATGCGAATATCATCGATACAATTGGAAGCGCAACATGTTTTCGAAACGCATTTTTTTATATAATTGAAATGTTGAAATAAAAATATATTGAAATTAAATAACGATATCTTGGGATTTGGACTATTTTGATTGCCTTTCGCAGCAAACAACCATTCCGGTACATATCTTGCAAGCTTATGCGAATGTTTCATTACGAAAAGATGAAGTGACTAAACAGAAATTGCGCACTGCATATAACGCGCCGAAACTTAAAGAGAGACGTGTGAATTCATTTCCAACTCTCATCGACTGATGTCAGGCTTTTCAGCACGCCTTTTCTTCACCACATGCTGCTTGTTCATAATTAACTAATATGGGCATTCCTTGTCACAAAAACAGTGCTGCGTTGAAGCTGCCAAACCTGACATAGAAGACAAAGTTTTGTGCCGCCACATCAGCATTTAGGGGAGTGTTTGCCCTCACATTCATAGCAAGACGCATACGTATATGTGTCCCAGCTAAGTGTCCATTGCCTAGTCTGCAGCAAATATAGCTAATTTTCAATTATTGGCTTCACAAACTAAGTTTCAATTGTATGTTGTTAGAACGGCTTGAAAATATGCCAGACACAATATATGCACTCAAGTACTGCTCACACAGCTTTAGTTACAGGCCTTCGAAGAAGCTATCACGTGATTATATGCGCTAACTCATATTGCTCGCCAAGCGCGCATGGTCCTCTCCGTCGGGGACGGAGCATGCTCCAGAGAAACGCGCATTTCGTTCTCTGAGATGCTTTTGCGACGCTGAAATGGTCCCTGCTATCACGTGGAAGTTTTTCTTATTTGGCAAGTTATCTTTTAAGACCAATACAAAAATTATGTCAGCGGTAGCTTGACGCAAGATTTCAGTCAGCGGCTTTTGAAGACGATCTACAACTTTTGTATGAACACTTTCTTCTTACTGCCAGTAATTAAGACAATTATTCGTTCTTTACTAATTAGTAGTTTGGAGTACTAAAGCTGCAGGCTATTAAATTCTACACAGCCCGAAGCCTAGTTTCATTCCATTAGCTATATAGTACCGTCATACATGAAACCTTAGTTAGATTTAGGTATGTGCATATGGCTACAGAGAGCTCTATAGTATAAAGCTTCGATATATGCAGATATTTCTTCAGGCTTCTCAGTTCAGCAGTCATTACAAAGAATTCATGCCACTTTCTTATATATGCCCTTCTGGAGACGATGTCATAGTAATATTACTGAGCTTCACAAATTTTTATGACGGACGGGCTGTCACGGATAATTGGGAAAACGTTGGCAAGATGCAGGAGCACTTAGTCTCGTTATATACGTGGAAAGGGTTCGAGAAGAGGAACAAGACAAGCCTACGTAAAGGCAAAGGGCTGGGAATAAAGTGCCCGAAGATAGAGAGCGCTGAAGAAATACAGCCGAAAGAATTGCTGTGATATGGTGTCTCAGCACGCTTTGCACGAAATTATTAGGGATTTGTGGGCTATTTCAAGAGAGGCCAATGGGCAGAAATGCGAGCAAGTGAACTGTAGAGAGATTTCGCGGAGAACGTCCATAACTTTCATAAATAATAATATGTATACATGCCCGCGAGTCTGCAACATAAATTTATTTATTTTTATTGTCATATTTTACGGGGAAGATCCACCCTCAGCGTCGTCGTCTTTTGGCAGCCTGTCGCACTTCATCGTGCTCCTGAGCAAGACCAAGTAACACTACCCGCCCTCCCTCGGGAAAAGCACAGTCCCAGTGCTTTCTGCGTTAGTGAAACAGAACGTGAATTATAGGGCTTGATATAGGACACATGCACAATTTCGGTGGATGAAACTGCGGACGAGGACTTCGGATGCACAGATTCAACTTCGTATGTGACGTCGTTCACGGGGCGCAAAGCACTGTAAGGGCCTGTGTAACGGGGAAAAATTTTTTCGCATAACCCCACTCGACGGGACGGGAGCCACAGCAAGACGAGAGATCAAGGAATGTACTGCACATCACGGTAGCGACTGTTGTACCGACATTTTTGAGAGTCTTGGGATGCAGAGAGCCTGGTACGAGCGCATGGATATTCCCCATAACAATATATTGAGATAAAACTTCTGACATGTTGGCTGCACTTAAAGAGACTTTTCTTTTTTTTTTTTTACTTTTACAGTCATTAAAAAATAAGTGGTCATTTCTTTAGAGTTCCTCTTTACTGATTACAGGAGCACAAACTGTCATGTCACAATTAAAAAAAAAAATGTTGAATGCCAGAATGATTTCAATGCCATGTCGTGCAGTTGTAAATTGCTTGGCTGTTGGACAGGAATTTGTAATTATTTCCACGCAAGAAGCTGTTTTGTCACGTAAAGTTATCCTTACCTTATAAAGATCTGTATTTTAGGCAGAAGCGCTTCACATAAAGGTATACACAATGATAGTCGTGGACTAAAGTCAACTGTAGTGAAAATTGTTTCACGGAAATGTCAGTATATGATTACTGGACTATATATACAGTTCGGGAAAACCTTTCACAAAAACAATTCTTTAGGGACACAAATGTGCTCCTTGTAGTCGAAGAACAATGTAAATAAATAGCGCTGAATCGCACCTGAACTATAGTCATGAGCTTAACATGAAAAGAACATTCTTTTCTGAACTAGCAATTATGGCATTGAAAATCTTAATAGCGTATACATAATAGCTGTAAGTGGATGTGTATCCAGAGTTGCGTTTGTGCTATTACAGGAACAAAACAAAAAATACAAGTAAATTGGCAAAGTTATATAGATTATTGAGGTCAGGCGTTCCGATCATCGAATGCCATGCATTTGAATTTTTAATGAAGTCTGTCATAAATGTGATTTCTTTTATCTCAAATATTTATACACACCAAGTGAAACCTGTTTTTGATACTGAGTGTGTAGCTAAGCAATTAAGTCTCATGAGTATTCTTTCGGGGTATATAGCGCAAACATGAAGACATATTTAATTAGGCCCACTGACTTCTATCTAAGGCATGAAACGCAACAACTGAAAATTACTTTTTCTTCCGTGGAGACCACGCATTATAGGCGAAGAATTGGTGCGTGTGGAATCAAAAGCAGTGCTCTCCATAGCTGTACGTTTATGCACGCCACGCTCAAATTATTTGGCTATAAACGCAGGGGGATTTCTTTAGTCGTTTCCCAGCTTTTATTTTGTAAACTATACGAAGTATGCGTCTCTGCTGTATGTGTAGGGGAGTTATACAGGAAAGCGGACTACATTACAGAGCTTGATGATTACATCATAAATCAACAAATAATAAGTAATCGCTTTTTATTTTTTATTTTAAGGGACAATATTATAATGCGAAATTTATGGCCGACGAGTTCAACGGTGAGCTGCGGTTTCAAATTTCTTAATCGACTCTGTGATTAGAAATATTGAATGTCAAAAACGCGCATTTTAAAGCTCTTCGAGTTGGCTTACCCGCATAGCAGAATTATGTAATGATGGCCTAGCTGACGCGTGGCAGTGTCGCCAAAACCATGTAAAGTTTGTAAATAATCAAATACACAAACTTCGCCTATATTTTGATGCATAAGAAACGCGAAAGCGCCGTTTCTGAATTTGCATTGCCGGAAAGTCAACTCAACGAACTTTTAATGAGAATTTTTGACTTCTGATATTCCGAACCACCTTGCCCATAAAAAAAAAATAGAAATCTGGATCACCTTTGATGACGACGGCCGTCAGTATCGCAATGTAATATTTCTACTTAAAATAAAATTAAAATATTGATTAGTTAAGTTTCGTTCATCAAGGGCTAGCTAATCATCAAGCTCTGTCTGCTTTTCTGCAAAACTCACTCGCACGAACCTAAAAGACGTATCCGTTATAGTTTTCTAAATACAAGCTCCTAATGATAACAGAAAATATAAACGTATTACTTTGAAGTGAAATTTTAATGCCGTCGCAATCCCTGTCGTCGAATGCAGCATGAAACATAGGTTACAGTCCTGTGAGTTTTTGTTGTTTTTTTTCTTTCGGCTGTCACTTGCACGTCGCTGTATACGGCTGTATACAGCTGTATCCTTCTCATGTGCAGCGTAATGACTGAATTGCATTCATCAATGCCGTATGATGACGTGGTAATTAAACTTTTGATTAGTCTCGAACCAATTTTCTTCACATAATTAAGACTAAAAAGAAAAAAAAAACGAGCGTGTTAGTGGGGAACCACATGATATTAAGGGCATATTATTTGTAGTCTATACTGACTTCGTATTGTTTACACCATAGCGGAAATCACTGTTGTGCCTTTCGAGCCTCTCTACATCAACGAATACGTTATAACCCTGCATATACCGCAATTCCGATTCGCGGTTTCGGCCAATTGTTCTTCTTTATCGAATATTCGCGCAAGTAGCGAATATTCACAAAAAAAAATTCAATTCGTTTTCGATTCGGCTGGGTTACGTCGCGATTCGCATTCTATTTGGTTTTGGCAAAGCACTGGTCGAGCACGCTTAAATATACGGTGTGTTCCGAGCTATTCAATACAGATCAAAGCCGTGAAAGATACGGCGGTGTGGTCTGTACGGATGTATTTTACTGAATACAGACATCAGTAGAATGATATGTAAAGGCTTTAAAATTCAGTAGAATGATTTGTAAAGGCTTCTGTTAAGTAAAATTCAGTAAATAACTCGTTATTTCTTGATTTCAGGACACAACGTTATATATATATATATATATATATATATATATATATATATATATATATATATATATATATATATATATATATATATATATATATAGCGATATTGAAAGCTTCCAAAATTAAAGGCGACTGCAGTTTATAAATCACCTGAATCGGAACCATGGTTAGAAATATAGGAGGCTTAAAACATACTATTTAATGTCACGCAAGTTGGCTTTGCCACAAGGAAAATTACTAAATTGGCATCCATTCATCTGTTATCATCGCGAAAATCACCTGGACGCGCCTTCCACGTAATAAAGAAGCAGTTTGGTTCTGTATGTCACTTAAATGGCGTATAGTTTCATCAACGTGCAGCGTGGGAAAGCCAACTTAATTGAGCTTTCAAAACGTTCTTTTGGCATTTGGCGAACCACGATGCCTATATACAATAAAAATTTTATGAACCTCGGCTCACCATATATATTTACAGCCTTCAACTTTGAAGTTTAATTATATGGCTATTCCGCCAGATATAAGGAAATTGGTTAGATAATTTTCGACATTCAGTCGTCTTTTTTGCGTGCGCTGTCACGTAAATAATGCCCACCCTGTACTGTACAATCTACCTGCAGAGAGTGCACTGAAATATCTTGCCTGATATTTAAAAGGCAAATCTGCATTGAACAATATCAAGCACCTGGAATTTTCCTTCTCTATACTGCATGGCACTTTGAGCAGAGCATTTGACCACGTAAACCATTATTTGTCATCGACATGTACCACTTCCGAATAAAGTGAGCGCAAAGGGTGAGTGACAGTTTGTCCGTGGTCAGTGCACGCAGTTCCTGCAGGTACATCTGTAGTTTTATAATGCAAAGACACATGATCGCGATCAGACGATCGAGTTCAAAGCGTGATCAGCACATCTGAGGTTGTATGTGTTTCGAGACCGTACGCAGTATAGAGCACTTATTGTTGAAGGTTAGTTGATTGAACACGCGAAGGGAGAGGAGCTGCCGTTGACTTACAATGTATAGCTTGACAATCCATTTTAGGGGACATGCTTATGCGCGCACTGCGGGCAACGCTTGTCTCGCGTTTTTCGACGCACGTTGATCACACGGCATACACAATGCAGTGACCTTTTTGCTTGTGTGGAGACACTTTTCTGCCAAGCTTTCCAGTATTTCTTCTTTTCATAATTTTTTTTTTTCACCAGCAGTGTAAAAAATTGGAACGGAACGTCTCCTGCGCGACTGCCTGCTTTGAGCATCAATCACTTTCTTGGATCTCGATACTCGGTGGACAAACTCTTTGTTCGGACAGCGCTTGACCTGCGATCATCAGCTCAGAGAGATGGACTTCGTTTGTCTCTTAGCGTGAACAAGAAGCATATGCCAGAAGGATATAGCGAGTGCATGTTCGCGCGCTGCCATCCCTTATCTACGTGTATCCGAATTCGGTTGTGCCGAAATGTCGAAGTTCTTAGAAAAACCTGCCTCTGAAACACATGCGCGACAAGCTTCGACGTCGTCCGCCGTTTAAAGGTCGTCCACTACATGGTCACCATGTATGCTGCTCCACGTCCCATGCACACGTGTGCGTTCTTCGCGTCTCAGTGCTATAAGGAGGAGGAAGAGAAGGAAGAGGAAAGGCAGTAGGTTTTTAGGAAAGCTATAAGGAGTTTCGAGAAATACAGTTAAGGTATATTTTTCGTCCATCAGATAGCTTGTACTGAAATGATTAATAATTAGCTGTGTAAGTCCTTAATTATCCACGTATTAAATACGGCTTCTTAGTGATTTGATGACGTAACGTACGGCAGCAAACTGGACCATGCAGGGCACAGATAGCCAACAAATTTCGAGGCACTTAGGACCGCATGGTATGGAGGCTCGCGCTGTGACGACCGATTCGAAACCGCGCACTGCGCAGGTCAGGGGGTGTAGTGAGGTAACAGGCGCATAAGCCGGCTCGAATCCTTGTCATTTAACTCTTGTGGACTAGCAGATGCATGCCAATTAGGCAGCGGATCGTATGAGACCACCCGTAACGCTGCATGAAGATAGGTTCTGTCACACTTTTGATAGTCAAGATGACAAATCTGGCGCCGCATGCAGGCCCGTTAGTGATACAGCTTAAGAGCAAATGGCACACCATTCGACATTCTAGCGGAAATTAAGGAGAAATGGGCATGGGCAGGACATGTAGTGCGAAGAGAACCGATGGTCGCTTGGGGTAACAAACTGGATTCCAAGGAAAGTAATGCGTAGCAGGAGGCGGCAGAAAGTTAGGTGGGCGGATGAGGTTAAGAAGTTTGCATGGGATCAAGTGGATTCAGCTAGCACAGAACCGGGTCAACTAGAGAAATATGGGAGAGGCCTTCGCCCTGCAGTGGGTACAGTAAGGCTGATGGTGATGATGATGATGATGGCACACCAGAGGCGACAAGAAAAGTTATCCAGTCGTCACAGTAATGCCAGCGAGGGACTTGAACCCACAACCTTCTCTTGGACTCGAACCCTCGACGTCACGCGACGTCACAGAGACGTGACCGAGGGACTCAAACCCTCAACCTCATGCACACTCACACATTGTTATTCTTTGGGGTGTGTGCTTGACTTCACCTTGGTCGAACTTGAAGCTGAAGCGCGAAAAGTTGGCAAAACTGTGTTGTACCTGAGGGTGGTAGAGATTTCGCTCTAAAAGTCTGTTTCTGCGAAATGACAATTAATATTCTTGCTTTGAATCGGTCTCTCGGCAACAACAATGTTAACAAACAGAATATGGCGACATTAATTCTGCAGTCGTTTGTTTTTTTAATCAGACACTAACACTACTGAACGTTTATGTGTATATACTATACCGGGTGTCCCAGCTAACTTGAACCAAGGGTTACAAAATAATATATTTGAGGTAGGTCAGTGAAACCAATTGCATACAACTGCCAGCCTGTTTGAGCACTACAGGCAATTTTTTTTTTTTTTTGCAATTACTTAATTAGCTAATTATGTTAATTGCTCTAATTTATTAAATATCGATGTTAGACCAAAAATGTCAATTGGAAAGTTGTAGAGCACCTTCAGAAACCCCCATTCCATTAATTGCGATAAAGAAAGTCTCACGTGTATCTTTTTTTGGGGGCTCAGAAGAAAGCCCGCGTAATACAAATAATACCACGTGACTAGTGCATTTGTGCGCCGCGATTGTGGTGCTCTCAGTCGTGGTTTGAGCGAACGAAATTAGCTGCGGCCGTGTCTTCTTGGCCCCGTTAAAGCGGCAGGCCGATATGCCTGCGATGGCTTCTTCGCCCGCGTCAGACAGCCGGCCCACGTGACGGTGCAAGTAGCGGCGAGAGCGGCGAGCCGACACCACGGAGGTTCTAACAAGGCCTACTTCTATCCCATCAGCGAACGTCATGACAAACGGATGAACGATAAGGTATCAGCCACTGAATCTGCGCATACAGGCTTGGGTAAAGGGGCGAGATGACATCATATATGACTCGACTAAAATTAGCGCTGCACCTTCATTTGCCGGTTTTTTATCGCCATCCGCCTGTCGCGATGTAGGCTGCTGCGTTGCGCAGGCCTGGCCAAACTCGCGGTGGCGACGGGCGAGCTCGAGTTCGCTCGAACCATCGCCAACATTTCTGCCTGCCGCTGCAACGGGACCATCGGGTCATGGACGCAGCTGATTTCGTTCGCTCAAACCCCGACTGAGTGCACCACAATCGCGGCCAGCCGGACGCCAAACTTCTTCGGCGAACGCCTCCTTCACAAACTTTGGATACTTCTCTGCAAAGCACCAATGCACTGGAGGCGAGCCGTTCCAAAGGGACAGAAGCGACGTGTTTTAACATGCGCTGAACGTCCAGACAGCACGGCGCGCCGTGGCCCTGACGGTGAACCCCTTCTCGCCCCGCGGCATATTTGAAGCGAGAGCGCAGCAAGCTCTCCCATTGGCCCTGCGAAAGTGCTGCCGTCGGATTGGACCATTTTGAGCGTCAGCGGTTCTCGGCAACGGAGTCTCAAGTGCTTCCGTTCGAGACTCCGAGTGTGAGTTCGTCACGAGCGTCCATCGGGAGCAGTTCGCCCCCTGACAGTGCGGACGCGGCGGAATCTCCCCGGCCGTCGCTGCGCGAGAACAGTCGCGTATGGCTATGTTAGCTTTCGGCCCCAGAGCCGATCTTGTTGTGTAAATACATGTAAATAGTGTATAAAGCCTTTTCTTCATCTCACCAACGCCGACTCGGATTCATCGCTACCGCCCAGGGAGCTGACAGCCCTCGTTCACGAAACGGGTGACGAGCGCTGCGTTACCAGCTCCTTGGCACAACCCTGTTGACGGTGGGCTACTGTGTGATAACCCCACCGGCACAATATTGGTGGCAGTTGCAGGATCCACTGGCACAACCCTGTTGACGGTGGGCTACTGTGTGATAACCCCACCGGCACAACATTGGTGGCAGTTGCAGGATCCACTGGCACAACCCTGTTGACGGTGGGCTACTGTGTGATAACCCCACCGGCACAACACCCTACTTAAGGCGCAACCCCAGAGGTTCTTTCTGTAACATTTTCAAGGGATAGATAGCATCGCATTTTTTTTAGTTCTCTCTCATAGCGACGATGAACCGTTCTCAATCCATCGCCTGGAATGATTTCGAAAAGTGCCAACAGCAAAACGAGACCGAAACTCAGTCCGTGGCCAATTGAGGACAATGAATGCTTTGGTGACAAAGAGATGACATCACAAGCGTTGCTAGAAAAACACTCCTGCGCTCATTAAGGGACGGATCGTGTTGACTGAAGACGAAGGGTCCTCCGCACACGACATATTACTTCTGAAAAGTAAGTAATTTTATTTCACGAGGATTGCCGGAATATATAGTTAATAGACATTACCAACTTGTAAAATGTAATAGAATTAAATTATAATTCCTTTGAAGCAGGAAATGTAATTGCTCTAGCTATACATATTTGCTTTTAATTTTAGTACATAGAACAATGGTAGCTTCTGCAATCATCCATTTTAGATATCTCAATTTACTGCATCGCACGAATGCCGAGTTGCGAAGTGAGCATCGAAATATTGGTCCTGCTTTAAAGGCATGGGTGCATGCATGCATGCTAAATGTTCTATATACCGATTCTCTTTGGTGTAATTCTGTCTTGTGCATGACGCGAACCAATTTCATCCTTAGGCACGATTTAAAAGTCGTAAAATTGTGCGTCTGTGAGTGTGTGTCCGCATAAAGCGCTGTGTTCCGAGGTGGCTGCTAAGGCCGCGCGCAAATCTCAACTCGCCCGCGTGTCCAACCTCGCTGGCTTGCTGTGCGCTTGTCGCGTGTTGCCCACATATTTGTCCGCACATAAAGCAGTGTTGCATTCCTGTAATTTCGACAGCAGTATAGAATTTTGCTTAGGGTCATAAAATAATTGCATTACAAAATTACTATAGATTGGAAAAGTAATATATTGAATATTAAAACTTATCAAGAAAAGTCGCTAACTTGCCGGAATCGCTTTACAGTCATTTAATTACTGCCACGTATAGGTAGTCCGTCCATAAAAATGTCTGGTTCGACGTATACTACACACCCCTCCAAATTCTGTTACTCGGGGAGCTGTTATACATAGGGCGAAAACCTTGCATCGCTCATAAGTGGCGTGTAGTGTCCGCGCTTGATTCACAGCTGCCCACCGAAGCGGCGAGTGAGATGACGGCATGCACAATACATGCTCCTGCGGCCATTCCCTTCCCACATGACGCCAGATTATCCCTCTTTCGTGTCGGAGTTGTGACGTCACCTTTCTTTGTGCAGCTTTCCATGGAGACGTCATAACATTTCGCTGCCTATTGGCACACATCTGTTAGTCTATAGTTCTGCAATAAGAATTCGAGCCGACATATGCCCAACTCTATATATTCCCCATACACCTCACTGCACCACGTGACCTAGTGCAGTGGCCGTTATCAGAGGAGATAAAGTGGAGCGAACTCCATCATAGACGCCGGAAGACTCGGGCATCGCAACGTCGTGCAGTGTCGCGCGCTACATAATTTACCCGAATCTGGAGCCCCTGCATGAGCGAGCTTTATTTAGCCTTTCCAAACGTATACAGGAAGTTCTATAAGCGTGTCTGCTGAAGCTTTAACATGCAGAGAATATGTTAAGGCCGAAGATCCGGTCTTGCGCGTTTGAAATTAAACGAAATGAGGCCACGGAAACGGCGAAATTTAAAATCGATTTAAGGTGGGTTGAAACTTTGAACGACTGTCATAAGACATGGTGCAGGTAATCACAGGACCAACTTTCTAGGAAAACACTTGTTAATTGTTAGGCAGCTGTGGGCTATTGTAAGACACTGTCATGTTTATGATGAGGAATGTCGAAACTTGAAAGGTGTAGAAAAATTTTCATTTGAATGTGTTTATTCCGTCGCTTGCATCGTGCAGAGCCACTCTAAATAAATGAGCTTCGCTTATGAAAATGATTGCGAGATGCTGCAGTGGAATATTCTCTAAGGTATCTCTTTCATGCGTAGCGAAATTTAGTTTCTGAAGTTTGTCTTAAGCTCACAACTAGTAATTATATGACTGACACAGAAAAATGCATTTCTGACTACAGCAAAAAACTCCAAGCCTGAGTGGGGAGAACCCTGTGTAAATATTGACCGTCTATTGGCACTGCTGTACACAGCTGTGATATTACACTGCCATGGCATCCAATGAAAAAATCCTATCGCTGTTAAATTCCTATTGTAATCATGAACTCTATACGGTCTGAACTGAAGCCGGTAATGTGCGGTGTCCGCCAAAGCAGTTAGCTAGAGCCTTGCTGTTTAATACTTAACTTAACGATATTGTTAACATCAGCCAAAGTGCGAGGCTTGTCATTTATACCAATGTTACGAGTCTATTCACGAATTATCACGAATTATTATTTCACAAATTTATCAAACAGCTATAATGACACAGTGAAAGTTCTTGAGGTCTCCACAGTTAACCTGATAAGAATAAACGATATTATTACCAATGCTGTCATATTTAGACCAAAAAGACAGTTATCCCACAGCACGATGATTATATTAAACTCGTTATCTGTAGAAATATAGTGCACCAGTATAAATGCCTCGGGGTTATATATATTTTCGGCCAGTATGTCAGGAGGCAATCATGTCAAATATGTATTAAAAAAAAAGAAGAAAAAAAAAACCACTGGTGTTAATCGGCCGTCTGAAATACATCCTTCCTGCAACACCAAAGATGCTCGTATACAATTTGAACGTATTTATCCAAGTGCAGATTTCTTTAGTTGTTCCAAAGTGATTTAAGCACATAAGTTTTATGCATATCGCCTTAGTGTAACATTGAAATCATAAATCAGGAATAATGTAGCAAATATTAGGCGTTTTGCCGAACTAAGGAAGAAAGATTCAAACTATCTAACAAGACATGGCGAAGAATGGTCACTGCAGACGCCTCGAGTAAATCTTGGTAGAGACTAAAGAACTCTCCCAATACACTCTTCCATCTCTTCTGAATAGGTATCTCCACAGAAATTTCGTTTTGTTTTCCTGTTCGTATACATTGGAAATGAACATTAATTTGATTTCATTTCATTTGATTATTGAGTACCGTTTTAAACTATGTGAAGAAATAAGTTCAGAAACCCTTTCCCAGAATTTATGTCTTCGTATCCAAGAGAAAAAAAAAAAACAGTTTTGTTCGATTATTCATGATGATAAATGTTCGATTTCTGAAATGCGATCGCCATTCGTGTACTGAGGTTTCGATATGCGGTAAATAACTGCTCGTAAAAGTGGTCGAATTTAGTGTGGAAACCTGTATTTTTCATTTAGTCGCTTAGTCGCTTAGTCGCCTGGGGCACGCGACATCCTCTCAATTGGCAGATCAATCAGGTCAGTGCTGTAATTATTCACATTGGGTGAGTTTTCCTAGTCCCTCTCTCGAGTAGTACAGCTTACAGACCTTACACCCTCACCCGGGGCAGACATCTACGACTGTTCCGCGGCACCCTGCTCGCCCGCCAGGAGCATGAGTGCAAACGGATACAAATCCAAGCTCGACCACGTGGCAATAGATTGTGCCTCTTGAGCGCTAATACCAAGCTTGTGTGTCCCAGCTCTCTTGGAGATCGTTCTCTTTCCCAGGATATAAACATGGGGATTTTTTGTTACAACATCCTACGACGCTGAAACTGTTTACCACAAAGACAGTTCCTTATATATAGTAGTACATCTATATCTCTGCAATAGAGATATTCCCGGAGTAAAGCAAACCTCTTTTTTTTTTTTTTGCTCTTTAATTGAGCGGCGTTCACTTTCCTTAGCTCGTGCTCCGGTCGGCCAACAGGGACCGGAAGTGAAAGTGCGCGAGGAGCACGCAAGGACGACGTGCGTGCGATGGCCTCAATGGTAGGTCGGCCGCGAAGAAAAGAGAGAATCGCCGCCTCGGCAGCCGCGGCGGCGGCCTAGACCGTGACCCTGAGAAGCGCGCGGTAGTCGGGGGGGAGGCCATCCTCCCTTTTGAGGAACCTTGCATGGCGGCCGAGGAACATCAATAAACGTCACGATCGAAAAAGGGAGGGCGATGGCACACGCGGCGGCGAGGTGTGGCGAGGCCCGGGCTATTCAAACGATGCTGTCGAGCTTTATTCGTTTCGCCCTGCACAAACGCGTCGTATATACCGTGGCGTCATTTATGACGATTATGCTAATACGTGTCGCACTATAATGCAGAGAGGCATTTTTAGAGTTGAAAATGCCTTCGTACAACGCACGGATGCAGGACGCTTGTTGAGAGCCAACAGTTGCATTCGTTGCCTACAGTTTTGTTTATCACCCAAGAGTGACTTTCACTTTACGAAGGATCCGGCACCGCCGGGGTGGTGCAGTGGTAAGACGCCCGACTACTGTGCCGGAGCACTCGGGTTCGAACCCGACCTCGGCGGCTGCGTTTCGATGGAGGCGAAACGAAGAGACGTACGTGTGCTGTGCGATGTCAGCGCACGTTCAAGATCCCCAGGTGGTCGAAATTACTCCGTAGTCCTCTACTACGGCTCCTCTTTCTCTCTTTCCACTTTAACTCCCACCTTCATCCCTTCCCTTACGGCGCGGTTGAGGTGTCCACAGAAAACAAGTGAGACAGCTACCGCGCCTTTCCCTTCCTATAAATCAATCAATCAATCAGTTTTACGAAGGATCCGTGCTCGCTCCTTTCTACCTGCTTGGCTTTTTGAATTTGGCAAGACGCTTCTTCTCGAATGAACTATTAACAGCAATAACATGCGAAAATTGGAATAGCTTTCATTGATAAAGATCCCCAGGTGGTCGAAATCACTGCGTAGCCCTCCCACTACGGCTCCACTTTCTCTCTTTCCGCTTTCACTCTCACCTTCCTCCCTCCCTCTACGGCGCGGTTCAGGTGTCCACGGAACAAGTGTGACACATACTAGCTGCATCTTTCCTTACCCGTGAATCAATTATTATTATTATTATTATTATTATTATTATTATTATTATTATTATTATTATTATTATTATTATTATTATTATTATTATTATTATTATTATTATTATTATTATTAGCTTTCACTGATAAGAGAAATTCCAATGAAGCGCTGCATTCAGGTGGACGACGCTCATTGATGTTTGGTTTGTAGGGTTTAACGACCCAAAGCGACTCGGGCTATGAAAGGGGTTGCATGATAATCTATACTTGACGTAAAGTTAAGGAAAGTTGGTTTGTGGGGTTTAACGTCGCAAAGCGACTCAGGCTATGATCGAGAGACGCCGTAGTGGGGGACTCCGGAAATTTCGACCACCTGGGGTTCTTTAACGTGCACTGACATCGCACAACACAAGGACGCCACTCTGTTTCGCCTCCATCGAAACGAAGCCGCCGAGGCCGGGATTCGATCCCGCATCCTTGGGCACAGTAGTCGAGCACCGTAACCGCTGCGCCACCCAGGCCATGTCCACGACGTTTACCTGAGAAGACAGTGCATCTTGGGCATGCGGAGTACAATAGTAACGAGTTGCGCTGAATTTGAAATAAAGTATGTCAATTTCGAGTCCATTCTTTTATACCGTCATAAGGGTGGTGTTCGTTTATCCGAAGTTCGTAGTAAATGGACTTCCCATATTAAAGACAAAAAATACCAAGTTCAATAAAATTGGACCCCGCCGCGGTGGTGCAGTGGTTAAGATGCCCGGCTATACTGTGCCGGAGTACCCGGGTTCAATTCCTACCGCCGGCGGCTGCGTGTCCATCGAGGCTAAACGGAAAGGTGTCCGTGGGCTATGCGATGTCAGTGCACGTAAAAGATCTTCAGGTAGTCACAATTTACCCCTATAGCCCGCCACTACGGCACCTCTTTCTCTCTTTTCGTTTTCACGCCCACCTTGCCTCATTCCTTACGGCGCGGTTCAGGTGTCCACAGAAAAAGTGTGACAATTTCCGCGCCTTTCCCTTCCTTAAAGAAATAATTTTGTATGTTTTGGTGTCTCCTACAGTACATCCGACTGAGGGCGCTTAAGGGTGTATTGAATAAATAAAAATAATATGTCCTTGTAGTTATCATTTTCGCCCTATTAACATATCTATGTACCAAACACACAGAAATTACTCCTGCATCCTCAAGGGCGTCATATACACATCAACGTTCAACAAAGTGGATGATTTATGGTGCCCTGATAAGTCATTTAGTTGGTCATTAAAGGATCGCCGAGGAAGACCGGTAATGACATTGAAGGGCGAGTGAGAGAAGCGCCGCACTGCGGCCGGCAGATCTTTCTCCGCTTGAAGGAAAAAAATAACAACGGTTCACGCAATCTCCCCTGACTTCGTTCGTGTATACTTTTATAATCTCTAACGGTGTGGATGAGGATTCGTGGATTAATTTCTTGCGGCCACACGGATGTATATTGTGAAGTCATTTCTGTTATGTGCAGTAAATCATGTCTTCAAGTCTTACACGCACGAAGAAGGATTGTTCGTTTCTTCGCAGTATAAGTATAGCAATTGTTTACAGCAAACAGTCGCGGCGCAAACATAACAAAACTAAATGCACTGCGTAAACTTTCCGTCAAACACATGTGCGAGCATGTGGGGAAAAAAATGAAGGGGGGGGGGGGGGGGATAGCGTGGGATGAACAAGCAATTTATCGCAAACTATGTTTTGTATGGCCTCCCAGTATTGTTTACATGAGTAATCATCACTTTGTGGTATAGATCATCAAGGCACCTCTGTCGAATGTAAGATATAACGAGGTGGAACGCTTCATGGGTGTACGGACATTAATTTGACCAAGGTATTACCAACCATCGGACATAACGTTTCATGGACGGTGTTCTTACTATAGTATACCGAAGGGTTGTGAAGTGAGTCCGGAAATGGTCGAGACAACCTATCGGGCTGAAAAATGGCTAGCGGGCTCAAGTATCGTGTGGGGTTGCTGGTTTTCAGTCTCTATACATAATTTCTTTTTAATTTGTCTGGTAGAAATTTGGCGCTATTTCCCAACTTAATAGGGCAGGAATCGGGATTTTTATGGAAACATTCCAACATTCACTTTTTAAAGGGGTCAGGGATGGGGAGGGGGTTAAATTTTCAAGCTGTAATAATTTATTCGTCGTATTTCTTAATTATTTTTTTAATCAAGGGGGAATGATATGTCTATGTATTAAGCTATAAAAACGGGCAGCATCGGAGCTCGATCTCAAGAAAATTTTTTTCAGAATTCAGCATTTCTTTGGTAATAATTACTGGCAGTCAAGAGTCTGGACAAAATTGGGGACATGAAACATTTTAGGATTCACACAAGCTGGTACGACATTTTGCACGTCCCTGTTAACATACATAATCATCTGCATATGCACCATTTCGGTTTTCATATGCACGACACATTTCGGTTTTTGAAGGTATCTCAGCTTAGAGAACATTCTCTCACCGTCCCATCTACCATCAACACAGGCACAACAATGCCAATTCGGCATTTTCAGGTGGTCGAAATTACTCCGTAGCCCTCCACTACGGCTCCTCTTTCTCTCTTTCCACTTTAATTCCCACCCTCCTCCCTTCCCCTACGGCGCGGTTCGGGTGTCCACAGAGCAAGTGTGACAGTTACTGCGCCTTTCCCTTCCTGTGAACCAATTTAACTTAACTTAACTGATCAGGGGCACTGTTTCTTCGTGCCACGATTTCAATGCCGGTATTAATTAATGAGGATAGCTTCCAGCTAACTAGTACCGGTTAAACTTCTCGCGGTGCACAGCGTCAGTCGCGGAAATCAAGACAGGTCGGTAGTCATCAAGAGGATGAGTCGACTCCCAATTTAGAGCGGTTCTATACGGGCAGAGATTTTCCTGAAATCAAAGAAAAAATAAGTTTTTGCTCGATTTAGCAGGAACACGGTCAGGGTCCATAAACCGGGTAAAATCGGGTTTTACCTGAAAACGTACAATCCTGTATGTATACGTGGATCGAGGTAAACAACCGTCGCGTCGGGGATGACTCAGGCCAACTCACTGGGAAAGGAGCATTTATACGCTGACTTGTCGGGCCATGCAGCGCCTTCTCGCTTGGCTCTTCGCTGGTCGGGCAGCAGCAGGAAACAGGAGCTCTGAGCCGCTTGTCCGCGGGTGGTTGCCTTGCTCGATGCTTGGTGTAGCGGCGATCCCGGCCCGAAAGAAACGAGTTTGTGCAAACCCGGACGGGTTACTGGGCTGACTCAGCCCGACATCCGGCTCGTCCCGACTCGACCGGGTAGCGTCGGGTTCATGTATACAACGCACACTTATTACGTACCTCCCAGAAGGTCGCGAGCACGATGCGCATGAACTCAGTGACTCAGTGGCTCAGTGACTCAGTGGCTCAGTGCACTCAGTGATTCAGTGATCTGAACAGTCGCCTCACATGCAGGAGGTGCGGGGTTCGATCCCCCAGTGCTGTCGGGTAAACTGAAAAGCTTTCTGCTGCGCGATAAAGGGCTCGGCATATGTGGATGAAAAGCTTGGAAATTAGAACGTTCACCCCCAGCATGAGAGAAACGCCTTGTGTCATGACGTTCCAAAGCTGCCCTCGTACCTTACAGAAGCGTAATCAATATTATCGCGATGCGAAGCGTGATCTGAAAGAAAGTTTAGGCGTGCTGGAAGAGCATCAGTATAAGATTTTTTTCGTACTGCCTGCACGCATGCTGATGCCATGTAAATGCCCGAACTGCAACGCTGTTCCGCATAATAATCTTCAAAATACAACCAGAATGATGTTTGAAATACGCGTATATGAAATACAGCTGCACACAAAACTGATTGCCTTGAGTGGAACGCTGTTCCATACATTTTACTGCGTTCTGCTTCCGAAACGTGGATAAGTTTATGTAAATGAAATATTTTAATAAGTTTTCATTATAGTTTCAGTTACTAACTGAAACTTGTGTGAAGAGATGGAGAGGTACACTTCATCTACGCGCACCACGAGGGACTTCGACGTTATTTTAGCTTTCACAATGGCCGCAAAAGTTCACTCATAGCAAATCATATATACTTAGAAAAAAAAAAAAAACCTCTTATATAAAGATTGCGGAGGACATGTCTATAGATGTCTATAATATTACGTATAAAATGTAAACTGCAAGACACGTATATATTTAAGCATTTATATTCATACAACGCGTTATTTCACCCGGGATGGAGGGTATACTATACTCCTACTAGGCCTTGACTCTATCCTTTCTCACGTTTAAAAATAGTGACATTATAACGGACGCATCTTATTAGATATCTTCATTTGAATTTGCAAAGGGCGCCTTCCAGCCCCTCTCTATGTGTCAGCATTATAAAAAGTTTATATATATCGACACACGAGTATATTCTAGATTACTTGATGCATGTATGAATTTTAATTCAGCAATGCATTGCTTTATCAACGGTCATAAATTTCTTGCCCAAAAGTTTCCAAGTTCATTTCAGTCACGCTTACGATTGTTTTCAAAAGTAGACAACGAGGTAAAATCGACGATTACGTCTTCCTGATCCTTATCGTGCTTTCCTGCAGACTTAGAAATATATTCATTCCAAATGCTTACATATAACAGTGATATTTGCTTGGTAATGAGATAACTCACTATATAGTTCTCACTCATAGTTTTCTTTCAGAATTAACGCTCACATACTGAATGCATTAATTGATCATTCACATTGTCACAAACGATTGGAATGGGTTCACTTATTTATACTGTCGTGGCTGTGAAAAAGGCTGACCGCCGAAGAATTGACGCGTTTGAATTGTGGTGCTGGCGAAGACTCTTGAGAGTTCCTTGGACTGCCAGAAGATCAAATCAGTCAATATTGTCGACCATAAACCCTGACTGCTCATTGGAGGGTCAAATTCTAAAGTTAAAGCTCAGTTACTTTGGTCATCTGATGAGAAGAGAGGAGTCGCTGGAGAAAGATTTGATGTTGGGAAAGACTGAGGGTCGCGGAGAAGGGGTAGGCAGCGAACGCGATGGTTAGATGGCATCCTCGAGGCACTGCAGATGAAGTTATGTGATGTTAGGAAGATAGTGAGAGACCGGAAAGCGTGGCGTGACATGGTCCATAGGGTCACGAAGAGTCGGACACGACTGAACTGAACGCAAAAATAACAAGCAAAATGTTTCGCGGTCTGTACTATGCATGTTGACTATAAGAAGGACTTCAAGATTAGACAAATTATTTATAATTATTGTAATATAGAAAAAGATGACTTGTTTTACACACACACACACACACACACACACACACACACACACACACACACACACACACACACACACACACACACACACACACACACACACACACACACACACACACACACACACACACACACACACACACACACACACACACACACACACACACACACACACACACACACACACACACACACACACACACACACACACACACACACACACACACACACACACACACACACACACACACACACACACACACACACACACACACACACACACACACACACACACACACACACACACACACACACACACATATATATATATATATATATATATATATATATGCACATATATTGAAAACATATTGAAATCTCCCTGGCTAATATGCCGCCAAATTGAAAATTTTAAAGTTAATTTCGCTGGCTCTAACCGTCGCCTGGCTGTGAAATTTTCTACAAAGCCTCAGAGAGCCGTTCGGCGATCCTATTGTGAAAGTTTCAGTAAAATGAAATGCGATAGAAAATAAATAATGGGGGTCACGTAAGCTCCGCCTTGAAGGGCATGACGCGATAGTGTATACGATACCACCCGATATATAAAGCCCTGCTTTAAGCTATCTGCATGATAACTGCGTAGCCTATCGTGCTTGGCTCGGCATTCAAGAGCACTAGCAGGCAGATTCTTTCGCTCATAACGCCGACTCTGAATTTTCCGAGTAACAGGTCATTTAAACTATTGCGTTAAAAAACTGGAGTTGCTATTTAAAGGGCAACTTAAAGAGCAACTCCCGTGGCTTTTTTAACATTTTGAGTTTTTGATTGCATTAAATTCCTCAGCGTGTCCTGACTCGAACACAAAAACCGCTCTTCGAAATTCCAAGTAAAACTATTAAAAAAAAAATCAGCAAACCGAAACCGAAACCGCTTTCATGGCAAGTAATGACGTTCCATTTGACGAAACGGTGACGTCACATACATCATTAGAAAAATACTCTCGCGCGCATTGGATGATGGAAATAGAGTATGGAAATCATCACGCAGTATTTAATATGCCTTAGATAACCTAATACAGGCCTCACAATTTCATGATCACACGGGTGTTGGGCAATAACGAAATCTGCACATTTTAAAATCGGGTTGTGCGCGAATGAATTATCGCATGACTCCCAAATTCGGCATAATGCGTCAGAGCGAAGACGAAAACCTAGAGTAAAATTTTTACCGGAACTTTTCGAATGTCGAAAAGCCTCCCGAGTTGCCCTTTAACGGAATGTACCGAGTGTAGAGCAAATTTGTTAAAGATTCCAAATATTAAGGAGTTAGCTGCTGAAAACATTTATTTTAATCATTCGGCCTCAGGGGATGTAAATTACCGTAAACACTCTTCTAATTACCGCTAGTTAAATAAGACTATAATTAGTTGCATAATTAATTCAGCAGGGTGACCAGTCTCAGTAGGGATTTCGAAACTTTGGACGAAGCTATGCATATAATACGATTACTCATTTTGTAAACGTCGGCGACGGAGGAAGTTCGCTGCATTTTCCTTCACAAAAACGAAACTGAGCCCGGCGAGACGGGCCGTATATATCATGCCTCTGTTGACGTGATGCAGTGGCTGCGGTACCAAAATCAAGCTGGCCGCGGTAATGCGCCATGTTGTGGAACTTCACTCTTAATCAGGTTCCTCGTGCTTGTTATAAAGTTCCAGTTATAAATGGGATGTACTTATATAAGTGAGAATTCAACTTATAATTTCGAACCTTTTAACACGCACTGTGTTCTTTCGCTCCATATATCTCTCAAAAGAAGCAGCAACGCAGAATGCCGTTTTCCTTGCGCCGAGAGGCGCAACAAAGCAGTGCTTATGACGTATACAAGGCGCCATAACAGGTTCAAAGTGATTTCTAAGAAATTTATTACGCATGTATCAATGAGGTTCGATCTTTTTTTTTCTCTCCCCCCCCCCCCTTTTTTTTTTTTTAGATTGAACACTTGTCCATGATACGCGTGTGCCAGCGCTCCGATAATTTCGCATCTCATATTTTATTTCGCATAAGAAAACATTTATCCACAGCTTGTTCCTGTGCCAAGCTGCGATTGCAGCAGCTTGTGTTTTCGTTTTGCACAGAATTAATGTATCTGCCTAAAACGATAATATAATAGAGATCTTTTTAATCATAGCAGTAGGTCAATCGTATTATGTTTTCATGGCAGTTACTGCGTATCCGTTACTAAGTTCGCGAAGGTGACAGCAAGATAACGAAGAATCATCAGTTGAATTGGCTTTTTCGATCTACAACATATTTCATATCAGGCACTCCGCCGACGAATTCCTTTTTAAGGTTTTGTCATGAGACCACGCAAGAAATACAGAGTGTTGAGTGACTGCGAGGATTTTCGGGTAGACAGGAAACGTCGCAGATGTCCCCGTTACCATAGGAATTTGCCTAAAACCTCACACATAAGAGCCTCAATTTCTTTTTTTCTTCTTGTCGGCAGAGGATATATATATCGTTAACCCAACTGAACTAACGCGTATGCAAAAACTAGGCTGCTATTTGAATGAAGGTGAACAGGACAGAAATAGTTCATATTGTTCTCGGCAAATTAACGTGAGGAACAGTGAAGGCTTAGCCACGAAAATATGTACAAGTGTTTATGTAATGTTAATACAATTTATTTAAGGCAGTTAATGGCTCTAATAATGTTGCAGCAAGATGTGGTTGTACCCCCCTCATGGTGAATCCTTCCTAATTGATGAGCAGGAAACAAAAGTAGGAATAATTATGTTCACGAGCATATAATTGTGATGTCAGCTTCAAAAATACTCATAATTTTGGTTCATTTCGCTGGTTTTGATAGCCTTGTTTTCACTGCTTTAACTTTCACTGTTTGGAGAATTGCTTCCCCCCGAACCTCCCAGAAACGTAGACTAAAAAGGCTAGAGCACTGTTGTGCAAGCTGTGACACTTTTTTTTTTCTTATTAAAGACATGGACAAGAACTGAAACTTGCAAGGAGGCGATCACATATCTGATTAAATGTCTCCAGAAAAATGTGAGCACAAGAAAACACTATTTCGTTTTCATAACATTTAGGCAGACGGTACTCATCATGTTCTTGTTTGTTTGTTTGTGTGCGTGCTTGTGAAACTGCTGAAGCTAATAAAACGACCCATAATTTAAATCTTGTTAACTAAACTCTCATAAATAAACCACCAGTTGTTTTTGGAACGAAGTGGCGTGTTTATTCGAGCACCCCCCACGTCTGGACCACAGGGTTGGACTCCGCAATGGGAGTGTGCGCGCATTTTCTCACTGAGAGATAGCAAAATTACAAGGCGTGCCAAGGGTCAGGAAGGCCGCACTCCAAATATTGAAATAAAGCTCCTCACACCCTCTGGCACGCGCGTCTTGGCAGGGAGAGGGAGTGCATCACGAGAGAATTCGGCGTTGTCTCGACGTTTGACCGCTCGGCCTCGGTGCTGTACTCCCTGGCGCCCAACGTGGGACCCAATGTTTGCTCTCTCTTTTGACGTAGGAAGAGAAACGACAAGAGGCAAAGATGGAGGTGAACGAGAGGAAATGGAGGGGGGGGGGGGGGCAGACCCCCACGTGGTCGGCACGAAAAGCAGCTCAGCGCGCTCCTCCGGTTTTCCTCGCAAAACAAGCCGCGGTGCTAATTGACGCCCCATCAGTATGCAAACGACGACGTGCCGGTTCTCAACGGTCGGTCGCCGGTCGCGATCAGCGGGTCGCGGCCTCCCATTGGCGGAAGCGCCCGGCGGCGGCCTCCGATTGGTCGTAGGGGCGCGGGCTGCGCGCACTGATTGGCCGGAGCCAGTGGCGGTGCGCGGCCGCCTCTGTGGTGGTCCGCGGGAGGACCGGCGGCCTTGGCAGCACTCGCTGCTAGGTTGCGGGGCTGTGCGTCACGCTGGCCGCGCGTTCTGTTCCTCTATGCGGGCGCGGCCCAAGCGGCGGATACCGCCGCGACGCGCCACCGGGCCACCGTGAGGAAGCGCCCGCTCGGATCGGATCGTCATCACGCTGGGATCGGCCGTCATGCGAGCTGCGGTGCTGCTGTTCCAGGTGAGGGACACACGCTGCTGCCAGCTTCGTTCGTCGTCTTCGTCGTGGTGCTTGATGTGTGCTGCCGCTTGCGTGTCGTACCGCGGACCCCGCTCGCTGTCGCGGCGAGGACGGCCGACGACCCTCGGAGATTTCGTCGTGCTTATCACTTCCTGAAGCTATATGTGTAGCCGCGTCCACTTCACCAGGCAAGTCTTATGACTCTCCTCCCCCTCGCCACGTGTCGCGCGCTCCGCGCGCGTAGACTTGATTTCTTCGGATTGCGGTTTCATCCTTCCGGACTCCATTCGTTCTACTCGGTCTTCCTCTCAGTTTACTTTGGTGCTCGATATTTCGAAGAGCCTTGTTGACGGTACGCCGCTTTTGATGTTGTTGGTTACCATGTGGTTGGATGCATCACACTTTACGTTACAGACCTTGCTGGACTAGCCAATGAAATCAGTCGCAACTTCTCTGACAGCTTATCTTGAATGCAACGCTGACCATCCTTTTTCACCTCCACTTTCGAGTGACGAAGGAGGCGAGTTACTCCATATAATATACACAATATACCCATGGCTCACTATATACACCGTTCTTTGGCCCTCCGCATATAGCGCATCCCATACTTTGAGGCGGAGTTTCTCCCTCTTCTAACGACTCGGCAAATACGCACGAATGCATGCTCGCCCGGCGTCATTGTCGCCGCAGATGACGATGCCACGTTACTGCCTGTCAACGGCTCCACCGTCGCCAGCACCACAGAGCGCGCGGATGCATTCATCGCTGAGAGCAGCGTCAGTGTGACGTCATCCACATCCAAGCAGAGAACGCCGCCGCGGCTCACCCGAAAATGTGGAACATTCGATCCTCTCTTTTGGCCACGCCGATGGGAGAGAGACCCACGTGGCGCGAACCGCGACGCCGCTCGGAGTGCCGCGGGCTGCAGCGTTGTTGTGACGCGCCTTCGATTGTTGGTATCGTTACGAACGCTCAGCGTTTTGAATTTGCACTCGCTCCCGGCGCTTCTAATGACGTATGTATGCCATCAAAAGCTGGTCAACGTCTGAGATACGAGGACATCGTCGAAGGACAGTGCTGAGGACACGACTGTGAGCAACCGCACCATGCAGGTCTTGAACTGATCCTCACAGCATTGACGACGTGACCATTGCTGGCTTCACGTATACATGGGCATGTATGAATAATACTGGTCACATAGGCGTTGCACTTCTTTAGTGCATGCTGCTAAATAAGTTTGTTGTGTCTGAGTACCTTTTCCTTTATATTTGCTGTCTTGTCAGGACGTTGGAAATTAACGGGAGCGCTTGCAGATACCACACTTTCTCATTCTGAATCATTTTGTCAGACGGCAATCTTCGACGTAACTAGAATAGAGCTTGAATTAAATATATTCATTAATCGTTCTAAAGGAAAGATTTCTCACCTTAAGGTAGAAAAATCTAAAGCATGGTCACAGAGGCAAAATCTAATAATCGTATACATGAACCTGCAAGGACAGAGATTATTTTTTGGCGCGGCTTTTATAAACTAACTATAAAGAACAGAAAGCGCTCTAGCTGCAGGAGTATACCTGCTTGATTGGCGCAGAGTTAGATATTACACTCCGCTGCCATGGCTGTGGGCATCCGAGAAAAAAATAGCCACCTATTAAGAAGGGGACCCATGAATGGACCTCCTCATTACACAGGTTTCATGCTTCAATAACGTGCTCTAAAGTTTGGACAGCTACATAGTGTACCGTTTAATATCCCACGGTGCCTTTGATATTGTGTCATACATTCGTTGTAAGTGGTGTCATGCATAAAAACCGTCAAATGCAATCTGTTGGTGCCCTCGAGGTCTCTGCAAAGGACCCATGTGTTACTATTATTCTCTCTCTAACAGGATTAAAAAGAGGCGATGAAAGGAGGAGGTTGTGTAGCTGGCTGACTACATTTCAAGGCATGACTACCCTGCCTTTTTTTTTTTTTTTTTGCACTACGCATTTGATATAAATATTGATAAATTTACTATGCGTTTCCAAGTTTTCTGAGAGTAACTCTATATAATATATAGACCTATAAAAGCAGCTGCCTGTCAGCCATCTATCCTGCGCTTACATCATCAGCAGTAGTTTTTCAGCTGTAGTAAATTTATTTCACGAGCCTCCGTGTTGCAGAAAAAAAAATCGACAGTATTATATGCCCAACGTTTCTTTCTCTATAACCTGCCTCCATGCTCTCTTCTACGGGTCCTGTGCCTTCGAAAACATGCAGTAACCTTGTGTGATGATGTGTAATGTAAATACATGCGTGGAATCACGCATATATATCCAAGGGTGTGGCGGAAGGAACCCCTTAATTCTAATTCAACTGCCGTTCCCTGCCTCGATTTTTATGGCAAAGTTCTTATTTGTTACCTCAGGTCCCTTCCGAAAAGGAATAGCTGGCGCGTGCCAGTGGACAGCTTACTTCGGTCAAAATAACAAGTCCATGTAGAATGCACCAATCTTGAGAGTTATTTAGTAGCTTAGAGCAGTAAGTTTATTTAGACAAATTTGAAATAATGTGCGACATCCCCGCCCCCGTATAAATATACACATAGGCTTACCAGGAAGCACAGTGAGGACTCCCTGCGGCACAGTTCGGGTGCTGAACTGATGCTTGTTTTTCAAGTGCCATAAAAGACAAATAGTTGTCCACTGTAATGTTTCCGTGGCGTATACTTAGCATGACGCCAAGACGGTTAGGGAATATCGATATTGTTTACCAGATAACATACATATGCATGCAGGGGATCGGCCAGGAATTGGGCAGCAGAGAAAGATTTTGATTTATGCTTACATGTCTTAAAAGAAAATGATTGGAGGGGTAGAGGTAAAGAAACGAAAATATGAAGTAAATGAAATAAATAACAAAACTCACACTGAAGATCGACACATGGGATTTGTAGAACAACTAATATAATAAAAATAATTAGCAAGACGAACGCTTTCATTCCAATAAAAAATTTTGCATGGCGGTAAAAACAGACCTGTGACAGTGGGCAAGGATCCATGCTGCTGAGCATTAGTGCCCCTTCCCCTCCGCGTACTTTCTTGCCCTATTTGTTTGTATACGCCGTTACGTTATATACGTCAATTGCGCTTGCAAATATACTCTTTGTCTATGATACACTGCTACAGCCATGACTGCGGCTATAATCATTACTTTTCACTTCGCGAAATCAGGATAGACGGCTATTTCGAGGCCCGTACAACGACACCACAGCGTCGTTTACCACGGCGCTCTTTTTCTCAATGGCCACCGCCCGTCCGCTTGGTGAGAAAGATGCATGCTCCGTGCCGGGTTCTCGGCAAAGGGAGACAACGATTCAGGAGAAAACTTCCCTGCAGGAAACTGGCTGTGCGGGGAGGCATGGAGGGGGCAATCAGCGCGCGCTGCGGGGGTGGTGCCATCGTGGTCAAGAAAGCAGCAAACACACCGTCCACACGCGTTTGCGTTTATATGTTTATAAAACTGCCCACAGAAAGCGCACGCACGCTGTCTGTTTATAGTGGAACACCTCGCGAACAGGAATGGACACAATAGAACAGCAGCACGCAGTATAATGCAACCGCGGTAACGGCACACTAGCCAATAATGGCCGCCTTGTATAGGCGAAGAAACTGCGCGCGCGCCGCGCTTTCGGATCGTTTCGTCGTTGTTGCTTCTTCCGAAGCTGCGGAGACCTCCGAAGAAAGAGAGGAGGAGGGATTCAGAAGCCGGAGGCACAGCGATCTTCCCGCCGCGTGTGGCGGCTCGAAAATGAAGCCCCCGTTCTGCGAGCGCCCGTTCTCGGAACGGCCTTCGTTGCGCAACTGCGGCAGAGTCCTCATCGAGTGTCTGTGCTCGTGTTTGTGCGCCGTTTCTGAGTACCTCGTGTTCTGTGTGTTGCGAGCTCCCCTTCTCGTGCGTCCTTTCCCACCCCGCCTTTCTCGGAGGAAACCCCTTGCAAGGTGCGTGCGCGTTAAGGCGGTGTATAACGGAGAACATATTGCGCAAGGTTGGGTCGTCCTCTTCTCGGATGCTGCTGCGCTACACGTAGGGGCGCGGATACCACATGTCCTTCTCGTATGCATGTATATCGCGGTGCGAATGTCGGTACGTCCAAATTTTGGCGCAATATATGCGCAGATTCTTCGAGAACACGCAGGCGCTCTTCTTATTGTAAAACTCATTTTTCTGTTATCGCGCGATATTATGTCGTGGCATGAGCGCGTGTGATTGTGTATAGGGAGCAATTATTTTAGCCGACGCGCATACAGGATGGACAGCTGGGCGAAGAAAAGAGGTTCACAAGCGGCTGCTTATATTTGACGCCGTTTTTTTCTTTCTATTTTTATGCGGAATCGAATCCCAGCCTCGGCGGCCGCTTTTCAACGGAGGCGGGCGTGTGCTGTGCGATGTCAGTGCACGTTAAAGAACCCCAGGTGGTCGAAATTTCCGGAGTTCTCCACTACGGCGTCTCTCATAGCCTGAGTCGCTTTGGGACGTTAAACCCCCAAAACCAAACCAAAATTTTGGTGTAAAGGCGAGGGTAGCAATTTTTCATCATCAGCGCGCTATATACAGGCTTTGTGCCCATTTTTTTATACGAGATAGTTTTTCGCAAATACGTGTGTTCTCGTAAAGTGCAAATTTGAACGCTTATTGACGTCTTGAAAGCACCATCTTATAAATTAGTTATTTTTGTTTTGCATTAATGCATGTGTGTGCCCAGGCGCAACTTTTTTTTTTTTTTTTTGAACGAGCGGCAATTATTGTATACCTTTGTGCTTCCGAGCGCAATGCTGTAACACGTGGTTTAGTTTGGTTAATATGGTCTAAAGTTCCAAAGTGACTGAGTCTGTATAAGAGACATAAATCTAACGTGCTAGAATATTTCGCGAAATGAGTTTCGATATATCTGCATTTCAGTCTGCCGCATCCGTATGTATATGAACAGCTGCGCGAGTCTAAAAAACATATATATATAATTTCATCATCTCAGGTAAAATTAATATTGCTTCACTCCCCATCAAATCAACTCGCCTCCCAGGATAGCGGGGAGTAACAATACAGTGGATATCCTGTGTGGCTGGATCCTTATTTTGTGGCAGCGTGACAATGAACCTAAAACGGATTGGCGCGCATGCGTGCAGCATAGTTCAAAGCGTTAAAATGGTATTGATAGCACCGTGTACATTATTTTTGTTATTGATTATTAAGCCGTGCTTTAAAACAAATGCAAAGTGCTTGGATTAATAGTCTTCATTTTCTTCCTTCTTGTTCAGTTTTGAGCTTGATTTTCGTGATGCTGGCGCATAATTAAAAAAAAAAAAGTGGAAAACAGGAACGCTAACCCCGCAAATTTGTTTAAGCCTTAATGACGATGTCTGCATTTTCAGCGAGTATCTCCGATTGGTCCATTCAAAAATATTTCCGGAACGTACAAATACATTTAATTAATTCGTCTCAATGGAGCCTTAATTGCTCTTGCCGAGAGCAGATTTTGTGTACTTCTGCAGCCGTGCGAGTGTTAAGACAGCTCAGGGAAAACATATAAACTCTCACTGGAAAATATAGCACGGAGAAACCATAGTTTGCGGCCATGGAAAGGAGACCTTTTGAGCACTCATGATGACTTTCTTCTTTGACTGGCACGGCGTTCAAACCGCTATAAGATTGTATTGCTCGTATAAACAGAGGAAATCTGCGTGGTATCCAGAATTTCTAAATTTTCTAAGCTCTGAGCGAAACATTTTGTGTGTCTGTATACCTTTTAACGGGAACAATGTACTTGCTTGTAGACATTACAGCTTATTATGGCCAGCTACTAGCTTTTATCAAATATCTATGATGTTTAAACCTCTCTTTTGTCTGAATTTGTCCTAATCCTGTCTGACAAGGCTTTTGCTTGTCGCATGGCTTATTTTAAGGTTCGGGTAAAGATTTCAGTTTTTTTTAAACAGTCCTGTCCACGAAACGTAATACGCGTTTTGCCGAATGAGTGCGCGCTATAAGCAAATCAGAAAGCTATAATATTGCCATTGAGTCCTCCACTGCTATACGTTCGTTCGATGCAGTCAACCATGGTTGTTGACCCCGAGAAGGAAGAGTGAAAGCAACTTTTGAAACTGCGAATTCCCAGATCTGACGATGTACTATTACAAGGCATGCAGCCCCGTTTACCGCGACTGTCAGAGCACAGCAGGCTGCAGCATCTGCCAATTAACGGGCTCCATACTGGTGTGTCGACGAAATACATGCACTGTGTCGCTGTTCCAAGTTTAAGGGCCCACATCCATTCCGACTGTGAGACTCAATGTCGCCATTCCTGGAGTTCTTTTTCTTACCTCTAAACGAACGGATATCAACTCACGCCCATATGGGCAACCACCATATATGCGTGGACCGACCGAGAGAATGCGAGTTGTGCCCAGACGTCTCCTGCGGCGTGGCGCGCAAAATGCGGATTCCCATTTGGAAGTCGCCCGTTGGCGCTGTCCCTGTGCAGTTTGCGCAATAGCTGGACGGAGGAGCGCGTTTCCTTCTGCCGCCGCCTTGTCAGCGCTTGGTTACTTAACGCCGGAGGCCGTTGCGAGGCGCCCTGCTGGAATTCCGAGTGTATACATGCCGACCCCGTGGGGCTCTCTACACCTCAAAGGAGTGCGCATGCACATATGTTTTAGTTGTTTGTGCGTGCAAGTGTGTGTTTGTTAGGCATTCACCAGCTGTAATTTTCAGAATGAAACAGCGCACCCACACGCGTGTTGAATCGGTTCCAAGCACGAAGCTTATATTGGGTGCTTCATTTGCTGCCAGACATAGCAATACCGATCTCGATGTGAAGGAGTGAACTACCGTTTACACCCTATACATGGTGGCCTGAATCTATATATAGACGTCCATTCGGCTATGATTCTCTATAATATCCAAAGTCCATGATCTGCTCGAATCGCTTTCATACGTGTACATATATCCGCGAGATTGGCGATGAATGCATCCGGGTGCGATTTCGTTTAGGCTTTCGACTTGGAAGCCAATCAAATGAGAGACGCGACGAGGAGTTTACTGCTATATTGCATACGAAATCGGGCTGGTTTGATATAGCTCCATTCTTCAGCTCTGTGTACGGTTCGACGGCGCTAAGCGATTCCAGCAACAGCGCATATGCCGAACACCGCTTATGTGATACCATGCAGCTTGTAATGGCTTCCTTAACCGGCGACTGAATATGAATTCGAAATCGTGACACTCCGTATCGGTCGGATTGTGATGTGCGAGGTAATTACTTGCATGAAGCGATATATGTCAACAGAATATATTCCTGCGATCCTCACCCTAAACAGCCTAAAGCATCTGCAGTTTCTTTAAAATGTACCATCTTCTTAACGAGGATGCATGCATGGTTTAATATTACAAGGTGAAGGATGCCGATCTAAAACTGTATACCACCAGAGACTGATTTTAGGTGAGGGAGGGGTGATGCAAAGGGGCTGAGTTTTTTTTTTTTTTTTTTTTGTATTCGCTTGTTTATTTACTTAGGCGTTTATGACAGTTTTATATGTATTATTTTAAATATAAACTATTCACGTGTGTATTGTAGATATCCAATTATTTATCTGCAGCAAAAATTGGTCATCTTCCTATTTCTGGCCGTATTTCGCTTGGCGCCAAAAGATACGTTTCGCCGCTGAGAAAGTTTTACTTAAAAATCACTCCGCCCGTATTATGTGTACAGGATCTCCCATTCTTATGCTGAACACGCAAGAAGGTGGTGCTCCTTGAATATTCGCGTGTTCAATATAAAAGTGGACGATCCTGTACATATATTCAAACATGTAGCGTCATTATCGGGAATGGAATAATGATATATACGCATCGCCTCTGCAGGGGATATATGTTCGTAGCCCAAAAAGACTTCGATGCATGCATTTTTCTCGCCATATAGACCATTGACGCATATAATATGACTTTATGACATTTTTTTTTTTTTAATTTTGTCTTTTGTGTACACATGTCCTAAACTATGTATACAGAAACTTTATTGGTGGGTCTGCACAATTGAACGCAGCCCTGCCAGCTACACAAAGTGTCTGACTGCACATACAGTACATCTCCACACATTACTTTTCCACCTGCCAACCATCGCCATGACAGCTGGCTCTTCCATGCAGCATACTTGGCCGACGCAAGCATTTCGCTGTGATGCGGCGGTAACTATCCCATAAAAAACAAACATTGCATCCATTTGTTGGGGTGAATAATGCAAAGCACATAATCGGACTCGCATTAGACTGAAAGGTACAGGCTGAATATTCGATGTAAAGCCCGAAGGTGCACATATACATGCACCGCTTCTCTCAGCACGCTTTTGCGCCGAAATTTTTCAGCTTTTATCACTCCATGACGATTGAGGACAGCGTCTTCTGGTTTGCAAAATTTTAACACTGCACTCATGACCTGCAACGCTCCTCACACTCCAGGCTTCTTACAACGTAAATCACGAACATGTGTTGTGGACACCAAGGCGTCTGGGCCGCGACATTGTTGCAGTAATTGGCATCTACAAGTTGGCTGCCCTCGACGAAACCGCGCGATATGGAGCTTGATTTATGGGCGATGATTGTGGATCATCTATCGTAGCCACGGCGCACACTATAGAACTTAGCTCATAACTGAAAATATATTCTGCAATTGATGCATATTTTTTGGATCCAGGTGACTTCTCGTAATTTCGGATATTTTAATGATAAAAGTGATATTATTCGTCTTATTCTTTTTGTCGCTCGCAGGCGTACGAAGGTAAAAATTGTATAAATTGTATGGAAAAGAAACAGAGTGTATAGAACTATATACCGAAAGTGGAAAAGGCAGACCAGGAAGGAAGATTTCTTTGATAACTCAAGAGGCAGTGCCCTACTTTTTGAAGCTAGATCAGGGTGTCTTAGAACACGCAGCTACAAAAAGAAATTTAACCAAGAAGATGACACATGTGCAGGATGGGGTAAATCCACAGAAACAATTAACTATATTATACTCAAATGTAATGGTATCCATCCGGAAGTCGATGCAGGCGCAGTCACTCTTCCTGAAGCTCCGCGGTTTAGAGATACCAGTGGCCGAGTGAGTGAACCTGCGGTGGAAGGTAGCAAAAAACGATCGGAATATTGGTGGCTTAAAAGCAGAAAAGTGACATAATGTTAGTAATGTAAAAATAAAAATTCAATGAATGGAATGATGGTATAGTATAGTGATGGTATAGCTAACCGATCTAAAACAATATTCAAGTCATGGGGGGCAAAAAACGAGCATTATAGCCACTGCGACCACCCCATTTCATAGGGGACGCTTCTAGATCTCATCCATCCATAAGCAGTCAGGTGATGTATTCATGCATGCATGTGTTTTGAGCTGTATAATATAATTCGGTGTTTCGCCCCTTCAGAATGTGTATACTTTCTCTAAGCGAAGTCTTTTCTTCAAGGTTGGGCATGGGAACCGGCCCGCATGCCACTATATTTCAATTCCGTATTTGAGCGTATGTGCTGCTTCCCTGGCGAGATAACAGCGCGCATCGGGAAAATATCTCGTGTATCAGGGAAGTCTCTATACGATTCCGTCTTGGCAACGAGGTCACCGCTGGCGCTGGAAATGTGCTTCGTTTCGTATCACAAGTCTGTTGACGGAACATTGGCGCGCGATAAGGGGCGGAGTGAGGGTGATATCAAGCGCATAACCCTTCGTGTTTGCCCGCAGCTCCGAGCCGACGTCTCGCGATATCTGTTTATATCGTCGCGCCTGGACCGTTGTTCGAGCAAGTTGCGCGCGTCCGCTTTTCGTACACGCATGGTCATGCAGGTCAGTTATAACCCGCTTCTGCTGCATCATTCACGTGTCATTATATCCACGTGCAAAAGATGCTCAGGGGTGCAGACTCCCGGGCTGTTATAATTCTCCGGAAAATGAAAGGTAATTTACGCGAACTATACACTTAATCAGAGTATGCCCCTCATATATACACTTTATCTAAACACATAGAAGTGTGAATGTGAACACGTGTGTATATACTATACAAAATGTCTCCAATCGGATAGTGCCTCTTAATTGTACGGACCTAATTAGTTTCGTCGTAAGGTCAACCGTGTATTGATGCCTCGTGAAAAAAATTGGACAAATTATTGCAATATTCATGTTAAATTAATGAAAATTAGGCGGCGTTTTCAAAAAGCTACACAAATGCACACATTTCATAAGCAAGGCTGATGTGTGCGTGTCGAAGCTCATTGGTATACTTTTCGTATATTTAATTCAAAGCCCTTTGAAAGATGTTAGAGTAGTCAACTCCTTATTGACTTTCCTTTATCAGCATGTGGCATTAAGAGAAATTGAGAATTATGGAGATTAAACATAAGGGAAATGTGTTCTTTTGCATGAAATGTTCAATCAACACTGTGGGTTTGACCGCCATTCTTTTGAAGAAAAAAAGCTTACCCTTTTGATTTTTGGCGTCTGTTCGCCAGAGCATTGCAACTAATTTCGTGAAGAAATAATTGTGCATATTTCTATTTTGAAAACATAAGCTGCTATGAGGTGAAGCATCGGATTTTCATGATGCTTAATTGATGTCTTAACCTCAACCAAGCACAAGGCTTGAAGATGACCATCTTAATGAGATTTTAGCCTATCTTAATTCAGCTCATCGTGTTGCTTGTATCAAAGCAGTGTATACACTGCTCGTGTTGCGTTTTTGTACTATGTACATTGTTTGTTCGTTTGGTACTGCGATTATGGTTCGCCTACACTCTAAACACGATATAAGCCTATGGGGGAGTAAAAAGGGAGTAGCTTGTCCTCTAGTGCATTTCCTATTAAAGTCAGGGCATGCTGCCGATCGCTGCGACAGATGTTCTTCTCTAGACATGCGGAAGCCAATTCTCACATGACAATATGCGGATTTGAAACAGTTACAAAGATTTTAAATGACGTTTCTGTGCCCTCTGATTGCTAACGTCAAAGTTCAGGTGTAGTGTTTGAAAGTGGTTGCTAATTACATGAAATACGTGTTATTCGAAAGGGAATATGCTTTTTTTGCAGAAGTATAGCATTTCGTATGGTTAGTGGTGAAAATCTACCTGAGGGCTTGTAGCGAATACCGTTCCATACGAGGAAGTGCTCTAAAGGACATGCTGCTCTCTTTTTACTCCCTTATTCTTATTCATGTTTAAAATGTATATAGGGTGGTATGTCATTTACTTGGCACAAGCCACATTTTTATATATATTCCAAAAATCATTGCCCATTGGCAAATATATATGCCTGAATTAAGGTAACAGGATGGAGAGGGTATATATGTTAGTGTATTGCTTATTTGTGGGCTACTAATACATATGTTAGTGGCACAATTATAAATTTCAGCATGAATCTTCAGTAAGAAACCAGCCGTTTTCGGTGGATTGAAGCACAGGTCAACAGTGTACTACGTATTAATTTTGTGACGCTTGTTAAAGAGCCAACGATTATCAGTTTCTACCTCTCTTTCTTTAAATTGTACCCAGCACTCACGCTTCAAATATAGAACATCTATAGGAGTAGCAGTATTTTGCATATTTAGGAAAGTATAATTCACTCAAAATGCATGCGTGCATAGGCACACATTATACTTTTCTCTTGCCTTGAAACTACTGAGCTTCTCTGAATACACATTCCGTATTTCTGTGCTCTGCACTCTTACCTGCCACTCCTTAATCTGTGCAGCTGATAATTTCAGTGGTATCTACTATTCTCTAAGTGAAAAGCGCACCAATTTTCACCAGATATATTCTGCTTTTCGCGTGTTCGCTGACATAAGAATCGTTTTGCAAGCAGTTACGGGATGAAATGAGTGTAGACACCAAGTTTCAGTGGTATTTTTCTACTTGTTAATGATGCGTAAGTTATTCCTGTATATCGATACGCACGCAGTTTTCGCATACGGCCGCTAAATAATTTGTAATTGAATTTTCTCTTCTCGCCAGTTTCGTTTTTGACAGCCGAGAGACGGCTGTGACGTCACAATCATGTCTTGATGTGCGGCATTAAAAAACAGCGATAAAATTGCTCATTCTTCACTTGTAGTGATTCCTGTTCTTGAGGCAGGCTGGCTTTATCATTGTAGTGAATTCAAAGGACACAGCAATGATTATATTGCTGTATTTTCATCTCTCGCGTGACCTAGACGTCACAGCCATCGCTCGGCTTTTGAAACCGAAACAGGTGAGAAAATAAATCCGATTATAAATTATTTAGTACGGCATTACACCTGATAAAACACGAACCCAAAAATTTGGTGTCTATAGTCCTTTAAGTAAGCGAAAACACATCTTCCACAAAACAGAGATGCACAGGGAATGAAGTGCGAATGATTACAGAAAAAAAAAGAAAAGAAAGGAATAAGTAAAAATAATGCTTCGCACCTTGCTACATCAAGCTGCATTTTGATTAATTCAAGCATGGTCACATATTATTCTATACGATATATAAATCACTTGTCTATGCTAAGCAAACTGCAAGGAGCAGAAAATAATTAGTCGATAATGGGCCCGATTATGGCTTTCGGCAAGTCCCTTCCGGGGAAAATGCGATTTCGGATGTGTTCCAAACTCTCCACATTTTAACTATATACTGAACATCTTCGTGGCTGTTTCATAATGTTTGTAAACACTACGATAGTTTTCTTTTGACGACTCTAATTCTCGTCACTTTCTGCAGCGTGTGAAATATATGCTATCAGTCTGTCCTTAACTAAACCTCAGGTCTGTACGCCGCTTGAACTTCAGGATTGGTCTAGGTTGTTATGATGGACATGATTTTCCGCGTGACAAGTCTTCTGTAATGTAGGTGCTCACCCTTACAAAAATGGTCGTCAACAGCCTTTAGAATCCGTGTTAACACCTTATTGACCCTATCAATATTGTACGTACTTTTAATCTGTATGAACATGTGTAAATACGAAGATTAGTCTGTATGAACATGTGTAATACGAAATACGAACATGTGTAAATACGAATGAAAGCGCGCAATTCATTGGCAGTATACCGCTAACGATATTTGGTTCAAAGTGCGATGCATTGCAGTCAGGCAGCACATAAATCAAATATGCGTACTCCATATACCTTTAGGCATTGTATTCCATGCTTGTTTTAAGCGCATTTTACTTTCGGCACGATTCTTCACGTTTATGATATGCTGCAGCAGAATAACATTACCAAATTGCAAGCACTTTGCCAAAGCCTAACGTGACAATAATGCATTTTGATGGCAACGGGGTTCGAATCAGTATGCGTTACAAACACTATCTTTGTCTGCTTATACCGTCCACGTGGTGCACGGTGATTTTTTTATAGTACTTTATAAAGAATGAATACGTTCCTTCGTCAGCTTGCACCGTTTCTTTCCGCAGTATTCTGTAAACAAATAAACAAACCAACCACTATAGATACATCAGAGCGGTTTGTGCAAGTTGGTTTCGCAGCAAGGCTGACGTCATGTATTTGACAGAGTTTGGCGATTGGGCGGGTATTTAACTGACATTAACTAATCGGATATTGTCTAATTTTGATATTAAGGGGAAATATTGTATTGCGAAGTTGAATGCCTCCAAATTGAATGGCATGACCCGTCTTTTATGTCTTTATTTTTCTATTTTGTTTTTGGTTTTCTTAATTGGCATTGCTGTTGGAACACGGAACTATATATATAGAACATGAAGCAAATGCATTTGAAAGCTCGCTGAGTTGGCTTTTCGGCATTGCACGTGGATAAAAAAGCGAATTTGGCATTTTTTAGACATCAAACACAGATGCCGTTCGTGTATTTGATGAAGTCGAAAAGGTTAATATGGTTTTGGTAACATTATAACCCGTAACGATGTTATTTTATGTACGTATGCAACGCGGTAAAACCAACTCAACAATCAGCGTTAAATGCACATTTTTGACATTTGACACTTCGAACCACACTGCGACTAAGAACATTTAAAAACAAGACTTTCCTTTGATGCTGGCAGCCTTCAGTCTCCTACTAGAAATGAAAATGAAAAGTGAATAGGTTGATAGCTAATTTCATTTAATCATTCGTTTGATCTATTTCTAAGTGTCCATGTTGTGTTCTTACTTTTCTGAACGGTGCTTCACCCCGTGAACTCAGAAGAGAATTTCAAACATGTCCTACATTACGCAGATACGCAGTCTGAAGCCAATTACATATTCCGCGAACCTTTGGCAATCGAAACTATATATATCCCAAAACTTTGTAAGGCAGGCCTAAATATGGTCCGTGGGTGCAGCTTTACCGCTTTAATAAGAATAATGAATCAAACATGAGTTCCAGACAGCGGGCATCATGCATTGGCTTTGTTATATGCGAAATGAACTTGAACGTTCCACTCTGTCACGCCCTGCACCTGACAGGACCTGCAGCATGCTGCCTGTTAGTCGCTTTGGCGTTCGGTGGCTGTGTATGTTGCGGGATTGAACTGTGCCCGCGGTTTGAGGCCGCTTTTACAAATGCGAGATGCAAATACAATCCTGGGCAGCGTGGCATCATTGGCCATGAAAAAAAAAAGGAAAAAAAAAAAACTCCAGGTGCTCCAAATTAACACGGAGCTCTCCACTGCGGCGTCTTTCGCATATCTCGTGCAGATCGGACATATACCACTTCTTCCGGCATCAGGAGCCTCTAATGGCTGTGTGTAAAAGCACTGGTACATGTTTGCAGGTGACAGAGGACAGTGCCTTTCATTATTTGTGCAAGTTCTACTTGACAACTGGCGCAGCACGTTTAATCCCACCGTCCTTCATGCTAACTTTGCCTTCTCGTCCCTCTTCTCTATCAAAGAGCTGAACCTCATCCTGAACTGTTTTGGACCACTGCAAATAAGGGGCAAAGAAGAGAATGTATCGTCGCTGCCACGATTCCATCACTGCTTGCGATTTACGAGGGATATAAATCGATACGAACCGAAATGCCAGCGTTTGATGATGTGGACGCAAAAGTCGGAAGCACATGGATTTTATGTTGCTGTTTCATTGTACAGGATGCCTCTTATCTGCGATGTAATTTAACGCTCTCACATTTTATTATTTTTTTTTATTTCTCGGATTTCCCAGCGTCTTATGCAGTTGCATCCCCCTACAGAGCGAGAAATGCGTTGCAAGTCAGGTGAAGCCTCTACTTCACGCAGCGCACTCGAGACAGCCATGATTTCGCTCAAAAAGGTTCCCCAATCTGCAATGGCCGCGCACAGCTCGCCGGGGTCCAGCAACTTCGTTGCTGCTCCCTGCAGCCCACGCAACGCACGTGCAGCTTTGGCACCGAGACCTAAGGAGTGCACACGCTGGCGAGCACCCCCTGGCAAAGCGCAGGGGGCAGAGAAGCCGGTCCCCTCGTGTTCGCCACGCATGCGACGAGGAAGGAGAGAGGGAGCAAGTAGAAAAAGAAGAGCGCGCCAGCGGATTTGGCGCACGCGAGCGTCTCTCGGTGGTCGCTGGCGCTACGCTGCCCATCGATGGCCGACCGCCAGAGCAGGGCACCAGCGACGGGGTAGAAGGACAAAGAAAAAAAAGCGCGAGCATCGATCGGCCGCGGCGTCGAGCGAGGCGGGCGTCTGCGTTGGGCCACCGCTTGAAGAGGGGGCTTCCCCGACCTTGACTCACTCGGGGCCGACGAAACGGACCGCTCTGTCACGCCGACGGCGGCGGCACGGTGCCGCGTTGTTTGTGCTTCTGCTGCCTGCACGACTGAGACGCACTTGCTCTTTCCTGCCAAGACGAAGCGCGCAACGCACGCTTACGAACGTAGAAACACACACACGCATCTCCCTTTGAGCGCGAGAACGCGCGTCGTCGTCGTCTTCGCCGTCTTCTTCCCCTCCGTCTTCTTCCTCTTCGCACCGCGGCCCCTCTCGTTCTTCTTCACTCAGGGGAGCGCGCGCGCTTACCACGCTTCGTTTTTTTTTTCTTTTTCTTTTCTTCGCCGGCGTTTCATTCATCTCTTCCTCTCGCTCTTCGCGGCTTCCATGACACGTGAATGTGGATGGCGTCGGCCGCGCGGGCGGCCCGCCTTTATTTTCCGTTCTGCGCGTGCCCGTCTCCTAGACGTCAGCGACACAATGGCGGAAAGGATTTATGGCGCGTGTGCGCACGGTGTGTGGCGGAGTGCATTTAGCGTGACAGGTTGCTCAACGCAATTCGCGTGAGCTAAGTGGCAATGTAAGAAGAGACGGAAGGTGCGTAAGGGTTACGGAACAAAGTGGTGGCCTCGAAGAAGATAAACGAGAGACGGTGAGCTTTCCTTTCCAAGAAGACAAGAGAGCTGTCCTGCTGCTCCCAGGTGATTGCGGGAGATAGCCGCAGCTGGAATGGCCTTATCGGGTCAACAAAGAAAAATCCGGGAAGGAAGAGTTGGAGGCAACATTTGCAATGAAAAGGGGAGCGCAAGATGGTCTTCTCACCTTTACGTCGTCTCCAGGCAGAGAGAAAAATGGAGGCTGTGGAGGGGTCTGCGGCTGGAACTGAAAAGAAGGGTGAAACAAGTTGAGTCGACAGGATTGTTAGAGTGATGGATACATGTGCCTCTGTCATTGACGTCGTCACCAGGCAGACAGGGAACAGCGGGCCACGGATACGGATATTGTACTCGTGCCTCTTGTCCAGCAAATGGGGTCCATATCACATCAGGCAGTTGCGCAGTATAAGGTAGTGGAGGAAGGATAGCGCGTAGAACTTTTTTAGGTAATCAAATGGGAAGCTAAATGTGACGCTAAATTTTCACAATTTTTTTATAAATGCACAACCACTGACAAATAAAATCTGCTGAAGAGGTGCAATAGTAGAAATTCTTAGGCACAACAGCCGCAGAGGTAACTAATTGAGGGAAAAGAAAAAATAAATAAACGAAGTTATTTTCAGAACCCAATGACTGCAACAGCAGACAGCTTTTATTGGCCGTTTCTAGATGGCGCCACACTTCATTAGAGCCCGAAACATACAAGCTGGAGCTATAGTAGTCACTTTTCAAAGCGGAGTTTCCCAACTGGTATAAAAAAGACCTCTGGTTTCCCGCTATATAAGTTGTTTCCTCCAAGAGTCGTTATGTGTTTCAGCAGCCAACTACCTGCGGCGACACCGGCTTTGTTCGGTGCACACTGATTCCTATTGTGAAAAATTGCGCCGAAATAAACACACCACAAGACAGAGGACGGGACAAAGGCGCTATGTGAAAAACTGCGCCGAAATAAACACACCACAAGACAGAGGACGGGACAAAGGCGCTTGTGAAAAACTGCGCCGAAATAAACACACCACAAGACAGAGGACGGGACAAAGGCGAAATATGAACCAACTAGCCCAAGAAACGGTATTAATGCACACTGATTCCTTGCCGACACAGCGCTGCAGCGTTGTTGCCCGCTCCTGCAGGTTAGGCGAGTTTTTGGGCTGGTGACACGGCTACTATCTCAGCTCGCGTGTTTGTATAATCAGAAGCACGTCCGCCTAATCCGGTCCTTTGTTTTTCGTCCTCAGCGCCATTCGACCTGAAAAGCAAGCGATGGAAAGCGCGGCAACAGCACAGGTCTCCCAAGTGCTCTCTTTGTTTCCATTTTTCGCAGGCAACGACCGCTCGCGTTTACCTCCAACACGGGGTCCTTATCTGTCGCTGTGTGTGGGTGTGTGCTCGCGAGGCCTAATGGCTGAAGCCTTGACGAGTCACTCATTTAGCCTCGATGTTTGTGGCCCGACTGCCATGGCAGATACACACGCAGCAGCCGCGAGAGCGCTGGGGAGGTTCCGGCGCATGTTCGCGATATATATATGTCCCGCTTTCGACGTCCTTTTTTTTTTTCGTTTATCTTTCTTTTTGCTAGCGTTTATTGAGGTGTCATTTTTCTTTTTTTCTCCTCGAGCACAAACAGGTCCAATCTGTTCCCCGCTTTCGGCTTCGATCATGTATGCGCACACGCCTTTCCGGAAGGGGCATCACCGATATTATGCGATTTGGCAATCATAAGGAGTTTGGTAACAAGAAACGCGGAAGCGGGGTTTCCGACGGCAAAAGCCATTCATTTGCATAATTATTTTTGGGTGAGACTGCGCGTCCTCTTCGTCGCGGAAGTTTGTGAATGATCATTTGTCAACACGAAAAGAAAAAAAAAAAACGTATACCCAAGCTCTCTGATGAGCGTGCTTACATTTATTGCACTGCGAAAGGACTATAATGACGTAAAAGTATATGATGTGCCCTGCTTGATGCACCACGCGTAAGCATGAAACACAGACTATAGTATCGAACTGCATGCATGCATATTCTACTGAAGCTCATCATTCGAGACTGACTTGGCAATGAATCGTGCAGCGAGCAACAAGTCATCAAGGCAGTAGCATATATTTGAAATCGGAAAGGAAATGTATATGCATTTCGCTCACGTGAGTATGCATATGCACTGGGTTTGCCGTTGTGCCTTAAGTCGGCTTGCAGAAAAAAAAAAAAAAAAAAAGAGGGGGGGGGGGGGGGGGGTATGCGTGTATGCAACTGCAGCCGCTTATCTGGAGAATAGTGGCAACAAAGACCTCGCGTTGCCTTCAGCTGCACATCTTTGCCCTCGAGCACACCCCTTGCGGCTTCTCCGTCCAGATGTGTTTACTGTGTTGACCTTTGTTGAAATGACATGCAGTATAGGAAGGAATAAAACAATAACAGCTATGAAGTGTCCACCATTACGCTTCCTTTCGCTCCGCCCCCCCCCCCCCCCCCCTCTTTTCTGTTTTCTTTCTTCTAGAGGAGGAAATTAGAGCAAGGTTAAACGAGAAGCTTCCATTCAGCAAACAGAGCCTTGTGACGCCTGTTCAGCGCGGAACAAAGGCCAATTCCAGCTGGGGATTGCAAACTTCCATTATGTTGTATACATTCATAAGTTCCGCTTATAAGTGGAACATTCGTAACCAAATATACCATTAATGTTGTGGAACCAGGTCAAGAGTGTTTGAACCGTTTGCTTCAACGCATCTGAAGAAAGATAAATTCGTGAACGGTTTGCCGTGTCGAACGCACCATGGCTTTCGAACAGGAATCAACCTCTTGCCCACGTTGATTCATCTTATGGACAGATTTTCGTTGATCGTGCGTTCAACAGCGAGAGCTTAGTCGACGCATGCGCACACCGCACGCGCGCCTCTGCACACCCGGCGTCACGAAAGAGTGGGACGGAAAGGGATCGGCGCCCGGGTTCGTTGCACCCTGTGAGACGGTCCCCCGCCGCTCTGATAAGGACACCGCCTTAGTATCCCTTATCTCCGGGTCCTGGCCACGTTTCTTATCGCGCATTTCGGCAGGGACACCCGCGCTTGGCTCTCCCCTTACGTGAAAATGTCGGCCAAAGTTCGAGTGCGGGGCTGAGCCCGCACCAGCGAGCGTGCACATGCTGGGCTATAGCTGTGGACAGTGCAACATGCAAGCGCGATATTCACCAGCAACGCCATGGTGAATATCGGTGTCGAGCGGACGCCGATTTGCGCCTCACTGACGAATTTTCAGTGAAACCTGCCACAGCCGTTGTGTTTAACCAAAGGAAATACAGCGCTAAATTCTTGACGAACCACACAGAAAACGAACGGGACAGGCGCTGACTGCAACTTTTTCTTAAACCACTCCACGTCTTCACTTAAGCAAACCAAGTTTAACCAGTCATGCAACAATCGCACCTGCCTCTATATTTCTGCCCTTAAAACTTTACTAACTCGCCTTGCGTGTCCTAAAGAAGGCCGCCTGCGTGGAGCCGACGAGAGCACATGCGGTTCGCAATCCGCCTGCCCCTCATCTTGTGGGTCCTTCCGTGCTCGCGCACATGTATGTGCGTCCGTGTCGTGCTCGGGTCATGTCATGTGTTCATGTGGCATATATCTCTATACTAAAAGATTTTTAAGTGGACGCCCGTAAGTATATACCGTCTAAGCGGCGCTCTTAAAAGAATAAAGGGAATAGTGAATGGGAAGCAAATCCTGTTATTTAGAGGACGAGATGTGTTAGGAGGATTGACACGGCGGAAAGGCCTGCCTGGTCAAGAAAGGGGAGATAATATGCAATTCCTACTGGATAATGTCTGCGGTGCCATCTCACCTGTATCGTTATTATTATTTTATTTATTTATTGTCGATTCCACGCTTTGAGGCTATCGTCGTCGTCGCTATATCGAATGGACGCGTATATGGAACGCGGGTATTTTCTTCCATTCTTTCCTCTTGTATACGTACGCACGCATTGAACACGCCGGTGAATAGCTTATATAGCAGCCTTCGCGCGCCCTCTTCGACACCCGTAGTGCGTTTCCACCATTGATCTAATTACAGTCGTTTATTCGCAGCAAAGCCACGTGCCTGTAATATATAGTGCACTCATCAAGGACGGCAATGCACGGTACTGTTTTTTTTTTTTTTCCTTACGCATGTATATACATATAATTCTCCCAATTAATGTTCACCTATACTCTCTTCAGACAGACACAACTGCATTTATGCAATTCGAATTCAATATCCACGTGAAAGAGTTCCTCCCTACCCACGCGTCCCAACGGTGCGCTGTCGCATGACTGCGGCACAGCGTGGTGTCTGCCCGCATATGCGTTACTGCTGCCGCCGCAGCTGCGTCTGCCGTGAAGGGATTGCCGTTGGACTCGCACTGCGCGGCTCACGCTGTTTCCTCTGGCGGCGTCACGCTTAGGGCGCGCGGGAACTTATCACGACACGCGTATAGGAAGGGGCCCTAGCTTCTTTCTCGGACAAACCTTTAGGCGTATGTATATATGCGCCAGAAAAAAAATGGAAGTGAGCCTATTTCACAATAATTTGAGGTTGCACGCGTGGTATGTATAGCAATTGAAATTGCGTTGAAAACCCAAATTATACTATAGAACTGTTATTGTTAGATTTGTTTTGTCGTGTATACGGTGAACAGTTTGACTTTTTGTTGTTGTTACCGCTGCGATTTTGTTTGCGTCGGATGAGTGGATTTTATAGCAGTGAAGTAAAGGTTTGTTGAACGAACAACTCCGGATATGTAGGTGATCAGTTAACTGAGCTGTGCTCCGGGCAGTATATATAGCAGCAACTTTGAACTATTTGACAAAAAGGCCGACACTTAATTGCTGGTGACCTAATCCTTGTTGCTCCGCTTCATTCGATCCCCTCTTATATAGTTATTTTCAGGGCATATGGCAGTACCTATGACAAGGGAATTATATGTGACTGACATAACTAATTCTAACTGAAGAGGAATATCAAACTTAACTAGCAGGTAGAACACGTTGCGAAGCATGTTCGTGCATATCTTTTAGAAGAGCAAGCGGAAGGAGGACGAAGTAAGAAGTGCGCATGCATGTATGTCATTTCTCCTCCTGCATGCTGTGCATTATTGCGCTTCGTCTTCTTCCAAGAGCGAACACTCGGTCAGACATCAGAAACCGAAACTAGCTCACCGGTCCCGTGACCGGTCGAGCCAGCCTTCACGGCTGGCCTATCCAAACGGCGCAGATGCTCTCCGCCGTCTCCACTCCACGGCGCGTGCGTCTGAGTCTCGTTATATTGTAGAAATAGGCGCCGTGCGTGCGAAAGTATAACTGTGGGAAGTAATCGAATCAAGGCAGCCGTAGAGGTGCAAAACTAACTGCATGCTGATTGTTCTCACGCACTTGTATATACAACCCTGGGCCAGCACATTCTTGACGCTTAGTAATACGTTGAATAAAGTTGTTTCCTCCTCCTCCGTGGACGATGAAAAGCTTCCAGTGGTGCTAAATGTTTGTGTCCTGCTGTCACAGGAAGCGGCCGTGGGAACTTTTGAAAGCATCGTATACACTATTGCACGGACGCGCGTATGCCTATCTTCGAGGCGTTTGGCGATGACCTATATATGTGTGTGTTATATATCTGTACGCGTATCACGAGAAAGTATCTGCAACACAGCACCCAAGCATCTAAATAGGGTTTGTACTTTTCATACTTCCGGTGTTCTGACGCGATATCGTGAAATCATATACCGCCGTAGGTGTCCTTCTCTATACAATTCTATATGCTTCTTTTGACGCGCGTTCATTAATCCGCATTACGTGAAAAAGTCGGCCGCCGCAGAGCGCGTTCGTGTGCGCTGTGAGCTCGTGTGTCGTCATCGCGAGCCGCGAATTCCGCTCACGGCGTGCGTGTATATGCAATGAGAACGGAAGAACGGCACCCGCTCGCCCCTATGTGTGACCTGCATGCAGGCAGCTGTGACGAGGTGCGATGTTCTGGCCCAAGCAGGCCACAGGGGAATCTTGATTAATCGGCACCAGCGCGTGCACATGCAGGCTGTCGGCACCTCTTTAGCCGCTGAATAGTGGATCACCGATTTCCACTACATATAGCACGTGCACGGTCTGAAATATAGTGCGGGCGAAATATTTGGCAATAGACAGTGTACATATATACCGAGGATGTCTAGGCTAACTTTAGCTAAGGGTTAAATTATAAAACATTGAAGATAGGCCAGACGAACCACTTTTACACAGCTGCCAGCCATCTGGCGCACCACAGGCTATTGTTTATTTTGCAATTAACCAATTAGTAATTAAATACTTTTCTATTTTACTAAATATTGCCTTTAGACAATAAATGTCACATGTAAAGTTGGAGAGCACCATCTGAAACCACCATTTCATTTATTTCAGATAAAGAAAGCCTCACGTTTATCGCTTTTCAAAGTTGTAAAGCAAGCCCGCGAAATACAAAAATATCACGTGACCAACGCAATTGTGCGCCATGAGTGTGGTGCACGATTGTGGCCGTATAAGCCAGAGCCAAACAACGATATTTAATCTTGTGTGCTTCACTTCTGATTGACGTACCCGCCAGATTGTGATGTCACAGACCGCGTGCCCTGGCGCGGGTAATTTAAACGGAGTCTTTGCAGGGTATACCATCAGTCTAACCGCACAATAATTTTACACTAAGAATAATTTCTGACATTGTGCCAGCTGTTCAAAATTGTTTTAGTTTTCATTTTTGCGCATAATGTGTCTAATTATTCAAGGGTTTTGTATATCCTACAGAGAATTCTTCTTCGCACCGTTAATGTATTTGAGTAAATAATTACTATATAGAGCAGTCGATTTCGTCTTCGAGCTGCGCGCCCAATCAACTCCACCATTATTTCTAAACATCCGGGCCCAATACAGCCTTTAATTTTGATGTTGTTTAGGAGCAGTTCTCGGAGAAAACTTCAGACCGATACGATTCCCTAACTCGTGTACTGTTTCAAGGTTCCTTAATTCAGAGATTAGCTCGACCTTTTGCCTCTGCGGTGAAACAGCATCATTAAACGATATATTCTGCGATTGTTGGGCCCATCTACCTACCAAAGAATGCATGCCTGATCCCCCATTTGACGCGTGCAATGAAGTAAAGGCCAGCGACGACCCGGACATCCAATCCCGAATCGTGACATGGGCCGCCTGTGTCACTCGGGATCTTCATGGTCTCGGACGTGCTGACTATACCTTCCGTACATCCATCTTTTCTTTTCACAATAAAGTTGCACTTTTCCACCCCGTTTCTTCTTCTCTCTCTTCTTTCTTCTCTCTTTGTGCTCGATACACGATGCGGTATTCATTACAGAAATGCAAATGAAATTTCAAGTAGTTCTCTTTACTGCTGAGCCTCGCTGGTTAACTGAATTCTTCTCACTCGCTTGACCTGTGCTCGCATTGCACACTGCGAGCACGCTGCTGTGCACGTGCTCAATTAAGCTGTGTCAGTAATCATCATCGTGTGCGGCCCTGCCCGTTCTTTCGATATACCGGCCAGGCAATGCGACGACCTCGCGCGAACTCGGGCCGGCGCCGCGATGCTTTGGCTGAGAACTTGGCGTCTGATACCAGCGAGCGATCCCTCCCTCGCGCACGGTGGCGACGTCGGTGAGTCAGGTTTGCCTTGAGATATCGCCTATCTCCCCCTCCCCCTTTCCGCGGTGCTTCGAACAGGAAGGACGGTCATTGTCCACAGCCGGGCTCGTTCCCGCCTTCTTTTCTGTTGGAGAGCAAATAAGCTCGGCCTATTCCTGAACTCCGCGTGGTAACAGCCTGTTTACGAGTGAACGTGTTTCCAGGGCTTGAGGTATACGTTATGTGCTCCTGCCGATGAAAAAAAAAAAAAAAAAAAAAAAAAAAAATCGGCCGTTTATGTATCTGTTCATATATCGTACATATATCGCACATTCGAAAACATCTGTGCGTGCGTAATGTTGCTTAAATTCAGTAACAGATTTATGGGTCACCCTTGGGGCAGGGTCGGTTGGGGTGGTCGGACGGAGGGTGGTCGCACTTATATAATGTATTTCACAGATTTTTTACGTAGAACAAATGAGGTTTGGTGCTAGTTTTCGTATGAAAAAATTAAAATTTCGAGTTTGGAGGGTCAGTATCTAAAACTGGTATATGCGTGCTCGCGAAAGAAATTAACAGCACCGAACTCTGGACTTCTGCTGTTGACACGGCAGTGTATGGTTCATGCTTGTGCCGTCATTCATCTTCCGACTTCAGCGAAATGTGTTTTCTTTGTCCACTCGTATTGCATTAACTTGTATACCGCGAGATCTATGCTTGCATAGATATGCACATTCTTTTGTGCTTGAGACACGCGATATTCCAGCAAAGTAAGACATCATTTAGAGAGAATAAATTTCGCAAAACTAAAAATAGACTCCTTCCATGCCCTCTTAATATGATTCCACATACGTGTCAAATAAGTTCCAGTTTTAAGTGGAAGTTCCACTTATAACTGGAACTTTTTTGACGTGTATGTGGAACCAGATTAGGAGTGTCCTCTTTTGCGGTATACCGGTTCGATCAGCGATTTTGTTACTCGCGCGTGACACTCAGTGACCGACTAGAGTGCTGGAAAATGCAACTTCCGTTGTCTCCGTCAGCGCAAGCTACATGCGTCGCACATGTCATGTGTGGCGGAGTGTTAACCTCGCCGATATCGGCGACAGAAAGTAGGACGCGTTTGCACAGGCATACACACACATTCAGTACTATAGCGTGTGCGACGAGGAGGGGATGGGGAGAGGACATGGAGGTTGAAAGGGGCTTGGGCTTGTTTCCATGTCACCTTGCTGCAGCAGCACAGCGGCAGAATCAGACGCGCCTATCAGCGATGCCCGAAAGGCTCCGCAAAGGAACGCTGTCCTGTTTACCCCGAGACTCAAAGGTCTGAATGACTCTTCACGTGACGCCGGCGTGTTTGCCCCGGCGCACAGAGGGGACCCCCTCGGGTTAAACGGCACTTGAGGAGCCGGCGTGGCTGAAGTATTTTTAGAGGAGACGGTGTAAAAGAATCTCGCGACGGAGATATGGGCAATGCCTTCACCCGCAATGCTATTGATACCCATTTTCTTTGTCTCACTGGCATTTGCAGAATAAACGACACACTTTTAATGACGATGCGTGGCCGGTATAGGCTTTACGCAATGCCAGGATTTCTCTCTGCGAATATCGTATTTCCTGCGATGAAGTTAGCTCCCTCAAACTCATCCATTGCTGGCGGAGGGAGGAGACATTTCACGGACATCGCATTTCCGGACACTTGACTCCTTCTCAGCGTTAGCCTTTGACGACTCTGCGCTGATATATGGTACCCCTTCTGCGCTTTCAGCTCAGCATGAGGCGCACTCCGTCGGTTCGCATTGCGCAAAAGGGCGACGACTTCTGCTGCGTCCGTGGCCGTCGTTCGGTTCGTTATTCGCGGATTATACAGCGCGCGCTTAGGACCTGCGCCTGTCCGCCGACCTGAGTTATTACGAGTAATTGCCTGGCCGCGCGCGGAGCATCCCTGGAAGTTTTTCTTCTTCGCGCTTCGTCCTCCGATTGTGCAATGCGGTTCATGCTCGAGGGGGGGCATCGCCGCCGCGAATGCGGAAGTCGTGGTCGCGTAACAGGTTGCTCCCCCCCGTTCAACCGGCTCGTCCGCATCGCCTCTCCTTCCTCGGCGAACCCTTCCGCATCGCTCGCTCACTGGCGCAGCGAGCAGGTCCACCCCTTCCCTCGCCTACTCCAATGGCTCCTGCCTGATAGAGGGGGGTCTCGCATTCGCCGGAGATTCCTTCCCCCTTCGCGTCGTCGTCGACCAAGCGGCACCTATCTTTCTATCGCGCCGCGAAGAGAAAAAAAGGGGTCGTGTCTCTGCGCGCTGGCTGGCTGACAGCGGCGGGGTCGGGATCGCTCGTAGCGAGAGGGTTGGCCGGTTGGCCTGATGGGGTTGCCGCCGCGTTGGGGGAGAAAGCCGAGCGCAGCAGCCGCTTGCGCTCGCAGGAGCTCCCCCACTGCCTCTCTTCCATCGCGCGCCTGCTGGCAGGGTTTGCTCTCCCAATGAAAGGGTTGCTCCACCCACCGGCTTGACGCCAGAGGCGGAGCCGCGCCGGCGTTCGTAGCCGAGACCCGAGCGCCGTGCCGCAGCTAGCTTTGTCGCTGTTTCACATTGGCGGCTTTCAGCACCCGCTACGTTGCTTCCTCATCGCACGTTTGAAATACAAACAAGTTACTCGGCCTGCACTCTTTCCATGGCGCAGCATATCGCGCTCAGCGTCAGATACAACTGCGGTTCTTTCTGCCGGTCCCGAGGAAAGGACAATGTGCCCCGAAGGGACGTAGTTACGCCGGCCTAAAGCACTTACACCGGCCTCGCCCGCAGCGCCATCCCTCGACGGCCGCCGAGGTTCGTGTTACATACCATCTGCCGCTGTTGCACGCTCTCGTTTTACTCTCTCGCTCTGTGCGTACGCATGTTTCCTTTTATCATTTTTTTCCCCGTTCTTCGTTCGGCTGTTCGCTATCTCGGCGGCGGCATGAGGTCGCAGAGCAACCTACCGCGTCTCCGTACAAATGACTCTTTGCGCCACGACCGACCGAGTGGAGCGGAGCCTGTGCTGGCCGCAAGGAGACGCCGCCGCGTTCCCCCACGGATATGAATCCGGTAAAAAAAAAGACGTCCTATTCCGCTATTAAGCCTTGGCTGTTGATTGCTGCTTGTCTTCTTCCCAGTGTGGCAGAGATTACCTATATAGCTGCCATATGAGAAGTACCACAGTCGACGCCTTTATTTAGACACTAAGTCAGAAACAAGCTTTCGCGCTCATTTGGCTTGCTCTTGTAAATGTAGTTGAATTTTTTACATACAGTATCGCTAACGCCTCTTTTCAACTGAGTCTAAACGAGTGCAGCGGCAGTGTGTCGTCGTTATGATCTGAACCTTGCTTCAACATGCCGTGCAGGCAAAAGAAACACTTGCCTTGATCTCAAGATTTTCAATTCATTGCATTGTGCTCTTTTCATTATCGAAACGCAACTGCTTAAGAGACGGAGAGTCGTGCACAGTAACAGAATAATGGCAGAAACATCTCGTCCCATAAAACATTGTCTTGGCAGAGATTACGGCACCATCTCTTTAGAGAACTGTTGCACATGCTCACTGCTGATTATTTCGCGTTTCCACCGAAAGCCTAGCAATCGACGGACTTTAAACAATGGAAGCAAGACTAGTTTATGAACAGCGCTCGACATCTCGTCCTCGATCAGTTCATCTGCTCCCATAACTGTTGCATTGTACACGAACAATACCATATATAATATGTTTCGCCTTTATCGACCAGCGATTACCTTTTGCAGGTAATTTTTCACATACTATATATAACATATTGTTTTGTCACGCTGGTGCGATGTGCTAGTTTACGTGAAGAACTTGTCACATATGGAGCGTAATTCTGAGCGTTGTGTATGTATACTCAGCGCGCATACTTATGATTTATCCATACTGGTTTAATTACTTTTAATTGTCGTTGTGTCGGCTTCGTAGATAATAGATATTCGTTGAAAATCGCTCGTCGTTGAACTTGATTACGAATATATCGCACGACAAGCATTTCGCACGGAAAGAAACAGCGCGACCAACTTGCACGGGACGAACAATTAATGAGGTGCACAATGCGGTCTTTGTGCCTCATCCTTCGTGTCGGTCCATGTTTCTCGAGATGTTACTTCGAGATGCAATATACCAATCCATTATGCACCTCTCTCCACGGGTATCGATTTCCTATTATTCCTATATATTTCCGATAATTCCTGCATGCATTACAGTTCCTTAGCGCCGTGCTGCAATCACTATCGCATGGTGCGAACTCGCGTACAGCTTGATCAGGATTCTGCACTTATACTCTGGTACGTATTTGAAGGGAAGTAATTCGTAATTTGCCGACAGTGATGTGCTGCGGAAAAGTTTACTGAAACGCTATAACAAGGAAGGCACCTTATAATGCAATGGTTATGGACATGCAACTTTGATACACCGTATACATGGGGCCAATTAATCGCGAGTAAATCTCACGTGCACCGAGCTTTGCACGATGTATATACCTCGATTACAGCTGACTTAATCTCTATGCCCATCGCCCAACCATGCATAACATTTATCGAGACGGAGTTCCATTTGCGACGGACCACCACCCGTAATGCGCCAAAACCATTTTTTTTTTTTCGTCTTTCTCTTGTTGTACTCGTTTCGAAGTTTGCGTAACAAGTCAAGATTCACCGTTGGAACACTAATTGGTTCTTCTTTTTTTTTTTTTTTTCTTTTTGAAGTCACAGGAGATCGCGTGAGATGAAAAGGTGCACACGCGCAATTTCATAATTGGGTAACTGCATTCTTGTGTTCACCCTCTCTCTATCTTTTTTTTTTTTTTTTTTCCATTTGTGAACCAAGCTGGCGATAAAAAGTCATTAAGTCATGACCCTGGGGGTTACAACAGTCTCGCAGCTGTTTCCCTCTAACGTTTTGCTTATTTATAGTTTCTTTTTCCGTGCTAAAAGGTCTACATACCACATCGTCGCGTTACTAAGAGAAGGGCTTCACCTGTGGCGTTCGGAGCGGAAAACTCTGCGGCGGTGGGTTAAGGTTGAACTGGTGGATGTACAACAGTATCAAAAAGATAACTTCTATAGCTGAACTGTTATGTATAGCTTAACAGCACGAGAGTTTTCATCTCTGAATCATGCAGGTGTTTGAGTATAGGACCCGAAGAAAAATTTTAAAACTATCTTAAGTGATTGAGAGCCATTAACAAACGGCTCTATACGTTGCTGATGCCGGCATCACCGACAGGTCGACTTCCCTTTGCTCACAGGCCGAGCCATATGTGCTGGGGAGGAAATGGTTTTCCTGTGTGGATCGAGTTCGCCGGTGTGGAATGCAATGGTCCGTGGAAAAAATACGAACCGCATCTTTATGGCTTGTGTTTTGTCGCACACATCCTTCCCCCCCATACTTTCTTCTCCGCTCTCGTTGTGTTCTATGATTGAAACAAAATAACACGCGGTGGAAAGCTGCCATGGTCCGTGTGTAATGCACACGTGTCTCTCGTTATAGATGCTTCTTAAGTTCATCATCGTTGTGGTCTTCGTGAGCCCATCTGGGTCAAACAAATGGCTTCAATCAGCTCTTTTATCATATCATATCCCAAAAATCTTCTATGCCACGTCCCCTGCCGTACGAAGTTCACCATGCCTTGGAATGCATTCCGCTAGGACCATCCGCGCAACCTGTTTTCCTCCGTGTCCTGTCTGTCTAGATACACCACTTGTTTTTGATTTCGGCCACAAGTCGAGTTTCACCTCTACCAAATCTGCTCTCAAGGCTGCCGTCTTCCACAGCTCGCCACGGAACAGAAAATTGAATTACTTCTTCGCTTGCTTGCTTTCTTGTCTTTCTGTCTTGCTGTGGTGTTGATCTCTCAGTAACACTGTTGCTATATAGTTTCTGGCAGGTCATGTCCAAATGCAAACATAACCCCCTTTTCTATTTCCGGAATAATTTACGATCATCGTAACCGTCGCACGAGCCATGCACACACTGCCTCATGCAGATATATGCGGGACCGCCGGCTTAGCCACTTCGGTGGTCGGCTTTCCTTTTAGCGTGGCTCTACTCCTTCTGGGCATGCTGATTGTCTGCAAACGGTTCTGTGCAAAAATCTGTTCCCTTTGACTTCGAAACCCACTTCGCGTGGTAAACCCTTATCTTTTAACGTTGCCTCCGGCCGCCTTAGGCGTGAGCGGCCAAGATGAAAGGGCGGGGAAGGGGCGCAGAAAAAAGACCAAAAAATACAAATAAGAGACAGAATGGGAGAACAGTGAGGAAGAGTATGCCAAAAGGAATAGACACAAGTGAAAAAGAGAGGCCAAGGCTGAACCTGGCGTGCGGGGAAGTATGCAGGGAGCAGACCGAAGGACGGAACTAACGCACGGTTGAAAGGCGACGCTGATGAGACTATGGACGTCTGCGCGTCTCCAGAGCAAGGCATGTGTCGCGCTCAGGGATTTAGCACTCAGTCCTTGCGGCGGCGTGACCAAGGTGGCGACGCAATCTTCCCTCCGGAAAAAGCACCCTAATCTCAGGTCCTACAGAGGCACGCTCTGAAAAAAAGAAAAAAAAAAAAGAAAAAAAGCACCCCTCATGCACTTGCACTTGCTAGGGCTCTTCCCTTCCTGCATGTGTTCTACCGGCGCCGGCGGCTTGTTCTTCCATCCCGGAGAACCCTTTATTCGGCCAAGGCGAGCCCTCGAGCGCCGCATTTCCCCACAACAGGCGCCGGCGCGCCATTCAAGTTGTTGGCGACAAGCAGGCCGCAGAAAGCCCCCCCCCCCCCCCCCCCCCTCCACAAGCACACAGCGCACGGGCTGCACAAAAGGAAGAGGCGAGCACGACAAGTGGCCGTCTTTTGTTTCCTCGCTTCTTTTATTACTTTTATACTTTCGTTACTCCCTTTCTTCGCGTCGTCTTTCGGCGCCTTTAATTAAACGGCCGTTAAAAAAAGAAAAAAAAAAAAAACTCCGTATCTCCCCTCGTCCGTTCTCTCTGGCGAGAGCAATAGGGGTCCACCGCCGACGGAGCTTTCGTTCCCACTATTTATTTTCTTTTTTTGCTTTTTGTCCCGTTCGCCACTTGCCCCTTTCGGCTATATTCCGTGCATGCCGCTGGATGCCCTTTTGTGTTTTTTACCTCAGGCAGTTCTTTTTTTTTTCCTCTTCATCTCCGTGCGCTACTCTTGCAGGAGTAAAGAGGTTCGGATAGGATTCAGTACAGAAGGAGGAGGGTAGGAAGGGAAAAGCGGGGTCGAAAGCGTTCAATTGCCGGCAAGCTGGCCCACTGCCGGCCGGGCACCCGCTGTTTGTTTGTGTTTGATGGTTTGTTTGGTGGCCGGAGTTGCGCGCGGGCTCGCCGGTCGGTTCTTCTTTCGCGTGGAGCGCGCGTGTTGTACGTATATACGTATACCCCTTCCGCCTCGAGGCAGACTGTGCCGTCTTGCTATTTTTCCTCCTCCACTTTCGGGACGCTTTTACAATAGCATTTCCCCTCCCCCACACTTTTTTTTTATTTCACCTTTGCTGAAGCCGACGGCACGTCTGCGCCGTCCATTCTAAAGAGAGACACGTGGGGGACCGGACGGGAAGGGGAAGGAAGAGGGGGAAGAGTTAGCTTTTCGCGCAGTGTCCCCCTTCAGACCCGCGGCCCCCTTTCGCGTCACTTCCCGCTGAGGGGGCGTCAAGGTCGGGTTCTGTTCTCCGCTGCCGCCGTTCGTCCGGTTACGCAGTCCCCGATGCCATTTCGTTTCCGCGACGGGCCGCGACCTTTTCTCGCGGGCGTGCGTGCAAGACGGCCGTCGGCCGGCAGCTGGTCCCAGCGGACTTCTTCCATGGGGTACGTGAGCGTTGCGGTGGCGACTCTGTCGCTGGCTTCGGCAGATTCCTTCATTGCTGTGTTGATGCAAGGCGAAGTACTAGCACTCTCGGATGGGGCCTGCATGGTCGTTTTGTCTTCCTTGCCGTATGCGTGACAGACTGGTTAATATTGAAATACTTTATTGCTGCTCTGCGTGCGAAACCTCCAAGGGAGCTTCGAAATCGACTCGAGGTTCATCATCGCCGTCATGGCGTCGAGAGTAGAATTGCAGTTGGCTGACAGCGTTGCCTTCAGTGCCGATTTCGACCTTCCACTTGTCGTAGCGTATAGAGACTCAATACGGCGGGCACGTATACCGGCATAGACGTATATGCTTACGTACGCTCTTTCTCTTTTAACCTGTGTTAAGGGAACGCACGCAAATCATCGCATTTGCTTCACTTACCTCCTGTCTGCTCACCTTTTGTACTCTTATAGCCAGTGTTCATTCATTTTTAACAGTGTGATGTTTTATTGAGTGCTCATATTTTGAATGTGCATAGCGAAAAAGTAAATGGGGCACGCAATGTTTTTCTAATTTTCTAATTTTTTTTATGCGTTGAATAATTGAATCTGGCAGTCCTGGTATATGCGAAACGGTATTAGACACCAGTGCCTTTTCATTTGGAGAAATATTGTTTTCTTATCTCTATTGCAGAAGGCACGATTTTAGTTTGAACGGAAAGGCGTGCTCTGTTTACTTATGTTTGCACCTGTACACCCTGATGCGGGGGGGGGGGGGGGGGGGGGATTTGACAGATGAGGGCAGTGTATACATCGCAGCTCATATACCTGCAGTATTGTTACGCAACGTTCAGTGCTCAAGCACTCCATTCTCCGTAGATATTTAACGCCATGTATGTGGAACTTTTCGCACGGGCTGTTTATATAGTAGAAGAGGCGTCGGTTAGAAAATAACATGATATATCCTAGCAACCTATGGAAGAACCGCAGTGCTGTGCACTAATATGGTGCTGATATACCATATGACTGATCGTTAATGGAAGAAGCAATTTCGATTCGTTGCAACTTTTTTATAGTACCCTTTCCTCAGTACACTCTTCTTTCATTTTGCATATTAACAATTGAGCAAGCTATTGGCTGTTTTAGGTCATCGTTCTATGCTTGCGTGTCATTTTCTGCCTCTGAAAGTCAACGCCAAGGCGGCAAAAGGACAGCTACATAGTATCGCATTAAACAGACCTAACCTATCACATCGATGCAGCACTGGTAATAAGACTGTTCACCGTTCTTCCCTCACATCGTAATTTGAATTTATACGGGATGGCGACCGTTGCACAAATGAGCTTGGAACTTCCGTGATATATAGTCCCAGCTGTATCAAGATATTTTGATTTGTTTGCTTGTTTCGAATGCAGTATATCACTGTATGTCAAGCATGGCTACTAGCGCCAGCTCAGAATAATTATACCCTGACGCCTTTTTCGCACACCATTAGAACTGCTTATTCTGATGCATACTGTTTCGTCGGGCATGAAGATGCAGCGTGTATTCGTTCTCATATTAGGGAAGAATCACTCCTCCTACATAATTTTATTCTTCCCTCTTACATATTAACGATAGGTTTCATTATACTGCTTACCGCGTGAGGTACTTCCTACTTTAAAATGGGCTTTATATTTTGCCACTATAAAGCAACCAAATTCTATACCGACGCCTTATATGGATATCATTGTCTATGCACGTCCACTAGAAGAGAAGACATGATGTCACGGGACAGAAGAAACATAAGCTGACGTGAAGCACTTTTTTTAACTTTGGTTAGCAGTCGGGCCTCATTAATACGACTCCCATTAATATGGACTACTCGAACGAAGGGCAATTTTTTTTGGATATCAAACTTTTTAAATGTATCTATGCCTCGTTGACATGCATAGACCCCATTGGGGCCCATGTGATTTTGTCGCGTTGTAATGGACAGTGAATGATGACAATACAACCTTTACTGTCCTGCCTATAAATGTTTAATATCCTGCACTTTCATATAATCCAGACCAGTTAAGGAACGCAAATAAACAGTGCGACGTTGCCGGGTCGATGCACCTTACCATGTTTAGTAAAATGGCCGAAAACTAAATTCCATACGTAGCGTGTTTCAAGTATATATAGAAGACTAAATTCACTCGATTTCAGCTGACTGAGTGCTAATATCATGTATGTGAGCAGTTATAGAACGCCGTTAAGGTTGTATAGACCACTAGACATGTCAAAGTCGCACCACATTAGTACAATTTTGAATAAAGTGTCCATTCCTGAACCCATAGCCCGTGTGCATACGCCGCCTTTGATATAATTTCTTAAGCGTAACCTCGTGTCCCCTTCTCGTCGCAGGTCAGCGGAGTGCGATGAAAGAGGCCAGTGAGGCCGAGGAATGTCGCAGCAACGGCGGCAGCCCTGGCAGCGCGGCGAGCACCACGAGCGGCGGCGGCGGCGCGGCGGCCTCCTCGGTGCCGTCGAGCGGCGGCGGCGGCTCGCGGAGCCCCCCGCTGCCGGGCGCCGCCTCTTCGACGACGGGCGAGTTGGCCTTCCTTTCGAACCTGCTGGGACGACGCGAGGCGCCGCGCGACAAGGTCTTCACCTGCACTGTCTGTAGGCGATGCTTCGGCTACAAGCACGTGCTCCAGAACCACGAGCGCACGCACACGGGAGAGAAGCCGTTCGAGTGCCGCGAATGCCACAAGCGCTTCACGCGCGACCACCACCTCAAGACGCACATGCGTCTGCACACGGGCGAGAAGCCGTACCACTGCACCCACTGCGACCGCCAGTTCGTCCAGGTGGCCAACCTGCGCCGACATCTGCGCGTACACACGGGCGAGAGGCCGTACGCCTGCGAGCTCTGCGACTCCAAGTTTTCCGACTCGAACCAGCTCAAGGCGCACATGCTCATCCACAAGGGCGAGAAGCCGTTCGAGTGCCAGCTCTGCCTGGGCCGCTTCAGGCGCCGCCACCACCTCATGCACCACAAGTGCCCAAAGGACGAAGCCAACGCGGGCAAGCCGCGCCGCGGACGCAGGCCCCGCGCCTACGACGCGACCGCGTCGCCGCCCCCGCCGCCGCCGCCGCTGCCCTCCTCAGCGCTGCTACTGCAGCCTACGAGCCCCGTGGCTAACAACAACGCGCTGGCCGCAGCCGCTGTGGCCGTGGTGGCGGGACCGCCCGCCGCGCACTCGGCCACGGGGCCGCTGCCCTCGGAGCCGCCCAAGAGCCGACGCAAGCCGCGACACACGATCCGCATCCTGACGCCGCAGCAGCGTGACCTGTTCCTCGAGACGGAGCAGACCGAGCCGCTGGACATGTCCATGTCTCCGACGCCGCTTCTGCTTCCGTCGACCCCGTACCGGTACCCGACTCCCGGGGTGCTCGACCTGTCCAGCTCGCGCTCCGACTCCGAGGTGCCAGAGGAAGAGGACGAGGACATGATCGAGCCTGAGGAAGAGGAGGAGCAGGACCTGCGCATCAACAACGACCACCACCGCAAGGACCTGCTCGCTGAGCGGCTGGGCGTCGCAGTAGACGCCCGCCGGCTCAGCGTGGACGCCCATCGGCTGACGGTGGACCACAGGCTGAGTGTCGACCACCACCGGTTGGGAGATCGGCTCGAGGACCGGCTGGCGGCCGGCTTCCAGCTGGACCTGGTTCGTCGCCGCGGACTGGCCCACGGCCTCGCGCTTCCTCACGTGCTGCCGCCCAGCCTCACCCGAGGCCTGTCCACCTCACCGGACCACGACGGAGACACGAGCAACGGCTCCTTCGCCCTGGCCGCCTCCTCCTAGCCCCGGCACGGAGCAGAGGAAGTATTTTTGCACCTCCTCGCAAACGGACTCCCCTTGTCGGCTCTCCCTTGTTGAATCCCCCCCCCCCCCCCCCCCCCCTGCACCGTTGTTCTGCCCGAGGTCGGCCCCGGGTTTTGGTGACCGTCTTTGTGCTCGCGGGGGATGCGCGCGCTCTGTTGTAGCGGACTTTTGTGGACAGGATTCGGCACTCGGCGATGCGGTGTGTGCGCCTGCCAACGGGTATCGAGTGATGAGAAAGAAAAACAGAAAGAGTAAATCAAACCTTTCCATGGTTGAATATCAAAAAACGCGCTCTTTATTTTCCTTGGTATGCATTTTGCGAAGGTGTTCGTGAACGTATAGGATATTATACATACATAAATATATTATATAAATATATATGCATAGGCAGATATATCGTCGGTGTGTATATTGTAAAGATACAGATAAGATGGAGAGAGTTAAGCGACGTATAGGGAAGCACACGGCAGCACGGCTCCAATCCCGTATACCCTCCCCTTCAATACACAGACGTTTCCACCACACGCACGCCCACCGAACGACCTCCCTCGCTCAAACACAGGCGCTTCGCCTGGTGTGCATGCAGATCGAGTGATCCTCCCAGCAGGCGTTATTCCTTCGAAGGTTCCTTTCGTATCGGAAATCTCTGCCTGTGTGACCCTCCCTGCGCGATATATCAAAACATTTTCGTTCTGTTCTGCGAGCGTTCAGCGCGTCCCAAAAGGTTCCAGAATCAAAGGCTTTTTTGCGAAATATCAAAACGAAAGGAGAACGAGGCCACGCCCCACCTATATAGCGTTGTTCACGGTAATACGGGTATATATACAAAGGCACGCCGCGCGCCGCCGATGTGTATCACAATGCGTCGACGCTGCAGTGGCGTGGCATCGTTATGATCGTGGTGTTGCAGAGAGCGCCATCACCACTTCTGGATGCGGCAGCGCGTATGGGTCAGTGTGTCTGTGACGTCATCGTTGTGAGTTTTTGACAGCGACAGTGGAACGCGGGAGCGTGGAAGGTGAGAGGCGGCCTCTATAGACGGCTCGTGCAATGAATTGCGGCGCGATTTCTGTCGCCGCTTTCGGCTCCGCATGATCTCCCTGGGTCGCCGGCGAAGCGCGCGTTTGTCGCGCTTCCTTTTCGGCTCAAGTAAATGACCCTCTTCCATGCTGCACAGTACAGCCGATTTGCTCACTCTTTTTTTTTTTTTAAATCTTTTCGTGGTTTTGTAGTGTTAGCTACACCGGGTTGTATTGCTCTTGTGTTGCGAGTGTGGATATTGCACGTTGTAAATCCGATGCAGTGTGGTTATGCGCCCTCTGGTTACGTGAAGAGACGCCAAGAGTGTTTTTCGTTCCGCTGTGCCAGGAGTGTGAATGTGTAGCTTGTTTAGGATGCAGTGCGAGAGAGTGTATTAGATAGCTTGAGAGCTGCACAGGAGATCATGGCAAGGGGGATCGAAAGTATGGACAGAGTGTATTGAATGCACATCAACAACAGGCTGCAGCCCGTACTTGTAAATTACTAAAGAAAAAAAAAAAAAAACATCAGTTGCAGATTTAGTGGACTCAGCTGTTCTGGGTGAACAGTGTCTGAACAGATCATATTCATTGTTTGGATAGAAAAACCCTCGTTCCCTGCCTTGTACCGGGAACAGCAAGCAGCGTTTAGGAGTCATCCGACGAAGCCGCAAATGATCGATACATCACGATGAACTCGTTGTAAACCGAGCCCTTATCGCTTAAACAAGTGCCATCGTTTCTTGTTGTACGGAATGTATGACTATGTCTAGGACCAAGGAGCAGTTTGCGTTGACAGCCTTTTAGTCATTTTTATCCCCTCCGAGATTACACGCGCTTCGTATTCTTTTTTTTTTTTTTTTTCAACCTTTATTGTGAAATGCGATAATCTGGTCTGTGACGGATGTGAGCTTTAATTTAGGGTCTTGATGTATGTTGCTTGACGGTGATCAGCGGTCTGTGGGGCTATTTGCTATAACAGTTGTTTGTCGGGCGTTATCGGAGGCGTCAAAGCTCGTTTCTTTTTGAGTTGCATATGGTGCACACGACAGAGGAATAGTTGAAACTGACGATGCCACTTCGTAATCTATTTACGGTTAAGGGAAATGTGCCCATTCTAATCCTATGCCATCGGCTTCAGCGGCCCTGATATGCACCTGGCGAGTTGCTCAATCGCGCCGTCAGGGTCAGCCGAGTCGAAAGTGTGTTCATGAGCCGTTTCTGTTAGTGATCTCATCGCGTGGAGAGAGAAGAGAGAGAGAAAACAAAATCCCCGGGGTCAAAGTTCGCGCTGTCTCACCCGTCCCAAGGAGCGCTTCGTAAGGTCGGAGCTAACTGCTAAGTCGGGATCACTGGGGTGTCGAGTCAAGGAAAGTACGTTATCACCCCAGTTACCTTTTGCAAAAGGCGAAGAAACGAAACTGACAGTTGAGATGGGCGTCAATGTGGAAACGACTAATGTGGTCAATGTTTTTGTTTGTTTAAGGCTGCTGCAGGCTGGTGCAGATAACTGGGGGATAATGTTCTGGCAGGAAAGCCTAATTACCACTTTTACAATGAACTGAAGCCTAGCGATGTAGATACCATTAGGAAAGACAGCTGGGATAAGGGAAAACTCTTTTGAAAACGCTGCTCTCTGACTCAAGAGTCTTGCCTGGCTAAACGGCTAAATACCACGCGAAAAAATCAAAATCCTAGCTTTTTTCTATACGCACTGCACTAAGGAAATACGATGTATCGAATTCTATAGAAAGGCGGATGGTGGGATGATGACGAGGCATCATTTAAATTTACACAGTTGTGTTCCTGCCTTGAAAACTCACATGTGGTGCACCTTTAGTTTAGCAACGTTGTTTCGCGAGGTGTTCCTCTCGGGGGTCGCCTCTCCTGTGGCGTCACGCCAGGTCTTGATACGGGTAACTATACGCACTGTCAGTGCCGAGTAGCTTTGGCGCGGCACCAGCGACGGAGGCGACCGCGAGTGGATGAGGATGCAAGGGGGTGAGGTTCTGTGAGCCGCTCGAGCGGAGCGGTCTCCGGGCGGGCAGCGCCTCCGTTCGGCAGTCAAGCGCGCCGGCGCTCACAGGTGGCAGCAGCTGGCCCCGTGGGGCCCAGTTCCTAGGTGCGGCGGGAGGCGCCCAGCCGACGAAGCCGTACGCAGTACCTGCAAGTTGCAACAGCAGCCCTAGACTACTCTTTCCTCTCCCTCTCTCTTGCTCCCTGTTTTTCACCCTTTTTTTCTTCTTCGTTTCAATGTGTTTTGTTCTTTCTTTCACTGGGGGCTCGCAGGCATGCAGGCGTACGCGCTGGCGCGTCTCCCGCCGTGTAGTACTTTTGCCGCTCTCTCTCTCTCTCTCCCGCCAGTGTTGTTGCTCATTGCCAAAAGCGTCCGCCACGTGTGGCGGCGTCCACAGCCTGCAAGGCTTCGCACGCACGTCGCCTCGGCACGAACTCACATGGGGACTGCCACACAGAACAGCGCTGTGGAAAATAAGACGTGGTCTGTCTGTCTTCCCCTCGCCGCACCACCTACGAAGCCACGCGAGAGACACGGCACACCGCAGAAGCTGTCGCCCGCTAAAACAGTCGCCTGCGTCGCATCAGGCGGGAGTGCGGACCGGTTCGCGGGTACCGGTGTCAGCAGTTGTCGAAGCTAGCTTGTTAGTGTCCGCACAGAAGACACAGATTAGCGTATTTTCAGTGCATAGCAAATAACAACGTCCTCACGTTATATAGGAGACGAGGAATCGCTCTGTTTTCCGCGTGCTTTTTTCTTGAAACTTGACCGTTCGTAGTCGCTCACAAGCGCTTCCAACAGTGCAAGCTTTCGGTGTCTCCTTGTTTAACGGAGATCTAACAGATTGGTACAGTTCGAATGAAGACGTTCGTCGATGTAGGGTCGCTGTTTCTAGCGTGTCTTGATGACCCCAGATAAAGAGTGCAGCGTCTAAATAGCTATATAATGACTCTACAGGAAGGTTAGCAGTTAGCGATAAACTGCCCGCAATCGAAAGCACTGGGCCTAGCGGCCGGTTCGTCGCAACCCCTAAGTTAACATTTCGTGAAAGCGGTAGATATGGTGCCTGCAATCGTTGGCGTCACGCATGCCAGCTTTCTTTATCGCATAAGACATTTAGAAATAGTCGTTTGGTACCACTAGAACTTAACCTGCCCCTTTATCGTTGTGTAATGAAGACGAGCCGTTCGCGAAACGCAGCCCCTCTTCGGGTTTATAAGATCCTATAACGATCCGTTAGGACAAGTTTCTCGGTATAGATCTGGCCAGGCCGTGCTCGCTGCCCACATTGACGACTAACAAGGCCCAGTTCTTTCGCCATGCAGCTTTCAACTGGGCTATAGTCGCTTGCGCGTGTCGCGAGGGCTTGCAGACTGGTCGTTACACGTAAACACTCGTTCGTTCCGAAACATCTGTTGGAAGGGCGGACGTCACATGCGTTATTTATCACCATAATCCGCCAAGTGCCGCTTCAAAGCACGGACAGAATGGGAACAACGTGAGAAATTGACCAGAGGCCACTAAAGAAAGCATACACATTAAATGACAAAAAAAAAAAAAAAAAAAACTCTGCTTGGCTTTTGTGTGGTGCCGCACTGCAGTGCCGGGGCGTCGTGCGGGAAAGACTCCCGGCTGACGCAATATGGTGTCGTAACACAAACTCCTTTGGGGGAAAGTACAACTCGCCAAGCCAAACTGCAGTTATCTCGACTGCTTGGTTGCTCGTCGCGGATAGGCTCGATGTCATGTGTCCGACACAAAGCCAGAAGTTACTATCTGGATGTATTTCACATTATTCTGTTGCCAAAACAAGCGTCACTAGCAATTTTTGATTAAGCAACAAATAACGAATAAAATTTTAATTGTTACGTTATGTGCACGAAAAGAACGTGGAGAGAGTTCTCTGCGTGGCAACATGGCGCGAGCCTTTCATTTCGAGGGTCCAAGTGGTGCGGGGACTGCACTTTTTTATTGTCTTGTTCATTTGGTGCATATGTACCCGCGCGTAGTCATTTTCATTTGCGCCTCGTCTAATCCTGTCGAGAATCTTGTCAAGAGGCGTCACACGTGGCCATACAACCTCCCCTTCCCACCCACCGCGCACTCGCGCGCAGGGAGAATGGAGAGAAAAAATGAACAGCAAGTAATTTATTTGAATTGTTTTGTATATTCCAAATGAAAGAGGAAAAAATGTTGAGTTCTGTGTATCTTGCTTTCTCTTGGTATTTTTTTTTAATCACTTGCCGGTGGGATGATCTTGTTTTTTTTTTTTTTTTTATTGTGCGCGAATGAGTTTATTCAAAAAATTTCCAAGCAGCGAAGTTGATTTTTCAGCTGTTTGCTTTCTTCTTGTACTTCTTTATAGGACTTGCGTTCTTGCTTTGGGTTTCTTGATTTCTTTGTTTGGTTGTTTGTTCGTTTTTCAATAAACCAGTGAATAAGAGACGCGTGGAATGAGCTGTCTGTGGTCGTTGTTTTATTTTTTTTTTATTTTTCCCTGTCGGAAATAAAGGCCGAATAATATTTTCCATACCGACTTTGTGTTTCCTTGCTTTCTGTACCGCATGCTGCATTTCTAAGTTTGTGAGATGTTTTAGTGTTTTTACTTTTCTCGTACATCGTGCTTGCCATCACACCGTTGTGATCACCTCGTGCATTCTTAGCTCACCTATTCCTACATCGCATTCCAACGTCAACAAGATGCAAATTCTAGCGGTCTGCAAAGAGGCTTGTTGTGAACGTGACTTGCGACGCACTCTATGCTTTTAGATTTATTTTCCTTTAGTTTAAAAATGGAAGCGCCAGCATTTTGTAGAATTGAACTATGTGCATACCATACGGCGGGAGGTTTGACTGGGAAGGATAAGTGAAGGGCGGAGAAGGTGCATTTCAGGTATACCACCGCGCCGCCTGTCCGTCCGATTTGGCAAATGTAAATGGTGTATGAACGTTGTCACAATTACGCGTATCCTAACTGTCGAAAAAGTGGTGCGCGCCATTGCTAACCACTTCGAACTGGCTTTCAACTTTGTCAGCTGTGAAGAGTTTAGCAGGCCTTACAGTACATGCGTTAGAAGTCCGGCAGTACACATGTAAGCCTGTCTGCAAATCACGAACTGTTCTGTTTTAATGAATTCGCCCTTTATCGAAATGCGTGTCACGAGTGCAGATGCAGATCGACACTGTTACCGATAGGGATGAGGGGGGGGGGGGGTCAAATGGGATATATATATATATATATATATATATATATATATTATATAAGAACTTGGAGATAAGCGTGATTTGACGTTGCACATGCATCGTGTGTTCGTGCGAACAATGTACGGCATCTACCCATCAAGCTCGTCCTTGTCCGTCGTATCTAAGCTCGCTATTTTAGCATTCTTTAGGAAATCGTGACTCGATAAGCGAGAAAGCTATATACGGCTAACCACTGCGATCGCATTGTGCCCCACCGACGTGCACGGTTTTTCCATCCCATGCAACCAATAAGTTGATCGCAAACCATATCCTTCCTCCGTCGCCATCGTGGCTGTGCTGCCCACAATATTCAATTACCAGTCGTGAGAGCAGTAATATTACAACAACGGAAGGGATCGTAACGAGAAAGAAGCAAAGTGCTCTCGAAATATTCACGTACACGCACGAAAAAAAAAAAAAAAAAAAGATAAATCCGCTTCACAAGAAGAGCCTGCTCCGAATTGCCGCCTATATACGTGAAATTGGAGACACCCTCTATTTTTCGTTCTTTCCCCCTTTCTCTCGTCGCTTCTACGTTATACTTTCTTCCCTATACGTGCGAGGGAAAAAAAAAAGTGGATGTTTTTGGAATTCGTGCTTATAACCCAGGGCTTCCAATATAAACAGCTAATTAAGGCTGTGAAAGCTTAATTTGATCCCCAGCTCATTACGCTAATATGGTACCAAAGTGTGCCGTGCTCAGCGTTTTCTTCAGCTTGTTTTTTTTTTTTTTTTCGCTTTGTGCCTCGACGGATGGATTAGCCACGCCATTAGCATTTCGCTGGGCGCCATCTTGGTCCTTGCTCTCCCGCGCACGCAACTCTTCCCCACTGTTCTCGCACACTCTCGGCCGCGGACGAGAACCTTAATGTAGGCTGCTGTATAGGGCCGAGTCAATACTCAGCTCGGCGCGTACTCTTTGCCGCTCCGTGTGCTTTTTGCCGCGATGGCTTTTTTTTTTTTTTTTTTCTCCTCACCGTTCCATTTCCATCACAGTATTCGTTATATTTGCGTCCTCGCGACCATAAAAACACGTGTACTGTTTCATTTACTTTTAACTTATGGTACATATCGCCCTTAGTATTTCTGCTTAACTTTTGGTAGGTTGAGACTGAAGGGCGAATAGCCGGCTACCCGAACGGTTTCCTCTTTGGAGGGGTTCAACCATTATATCGCTTGCCTCATGACGACGTGTGTAAAGGTCCCAGCAGCTTTGTGAAACTTTATGAAAATATTTATGCCACTGGTTTTCAAACTTTCTTTTTATATAAATTCTTCTTCGGGCCGACATCTGAGATAAATGTTCAAACCCTTATATATATACCTGCTTGCAAAGGCTATTTAAAAACAGCGCTCTTTACATCTATACTCGCACGTCAATAAATAATGTGAATAAGGTAGCTAGAAAAAAAAAAAATCGCTAGTTTAATGAGTCAAATATGGCGGGTGTCTAATATACGTCTGGGGGAATTAAATTTTTATGAATAGCGTGAATAGGTCACGCATTGTATAGGGAGACGAGGTAACAGCACACAGCTAGCCTAAACACCATGCACACACCAGAAGGCTACAGTTTGGCCTGTGTTTATGCGTTGCGCATTATTTGGTAAAGGCAAAAAGAAGAAAATCCACGAATCTTCAAATACATATTAATATTCTGTCTTTTTTTTTTTTTTGTTGCAAAAATACGAAACTATTTGGCCAATTGCGGTCAGAGCGATTTAAGCCGAACAAGTTTAGTCGACATGATCAACCATACACGCATGGTATGTATTTACGTATGACGTCACACGCAGATAATCGAAAATAACATTTTCATTTGCAAATTACAGTTCCTTGCCGAACGTGCCTGAACTGTATCTGGTAGGTAGTAATTAGCAATCATCACAAGGGGCTTCTTGCTTTCACTTTGGCGCTCCGGCTACTCCGGCTTTATTTTCTACATCATCATCATCAGCATCATCAGCCTGACTATACCCACTGCAGGGCGAAGGCCTCTCCCATATTTCTCCACTTAACCCGGTCCTGTGCTAGCTGCATCCACTTGACCCCTGCGAACTTCTTAACCTCATCCGCCCACCTAACTTAGTCTACAACAAGGCATTGAAAATGAGGTTTGGTGCCTTAAGGTAAATGAACATTTACACACTAACACGAGCCATACAAAAAAGAAAGCTCTCGCAGTAAATTAAAAATAAAAATGTAAGTTCCCGGGAAAGGGAGGGGGGAGCATTATCAGTATACGATACAAGCTTGGTAGCCTATATACAATACAATACAATACAGTACAGTTTATTTTCCAGTTGTTGTTGTTTGTTTTTTTTTCATACAAAATATATGTTGGACAGCCTAAGCACATATCTCTTGTTGGCTGACCTGGCAGCCAGTGAATACACCATCATCTTCAAAGGCGAAGCATATAACGGGGGAGCGGGTCTGCGAAAAGTCAAGTAGTAATAATCACTTAATAGGTCCCAACATGTGCAATAAAGGATAAAAACAGTTCATTCGTGTAAAGACTTAGTTTTATTCCTGCATTGTTGCTAAGCGCCATTTTCTAATGCTTTTTATCATTGTCCTTCTTTTTTCAATATTAAAGAGGTTCTCGCTACGTTTGTTAAAATCGCATAGTTTGTGAAAACTCTTGGCTTACCGCATCTTTATGTTTGTTTGTTTTTTGGATGTTACGCCTTTCTTGACAGCTACTTTGAAATCACTCCAGAAATAATGCCGCGTTACCACGTAAAATCGAAACATTTCACACATTTTAGTAACCCTAGTTTCGAATAATTTTCCTTTGTTGAAGCCTCATGTATATCTTTTCCATAAGTGATACTATTTACTATTCTTTTGATGAACTTAATTGCTGATCGTTTGCATTTTGTATTCTGAGCATGTTAATTACTCCACAAGCGCTTTCTAGATTGTGGGCCTCAAAATGAGAGAACATTTTCCACGCAAAACGTTGATTAAAGCCGCCAAAATTAGCAGTTTTTTTGCGTAACTGCCCCGCATAGTTATTCTAGCTGAAGTGTTCGTTACAACAATGCCTAAATATTTTACAGCTCATTCTGGTTTCTGTGGCGCCCATGTCACATCGAAAACACGTAGAAACATGCAAGTACGAGGGTCTGTTCGGATATAGAGCGGTAGTATAATAAACCTAAATTAAATTCGGCGCATCATCGTATGCTGAGGTTGGCGTGGCCACTGACATTGCCAGACAGTATACACCAAGGACCAAATCTAAGGAACTCACATACATACATACATACATACATACATACATACATACATACATACATACATACATACATACATACATACATACATACATACATACATACATACATACATACATACATACATACATACATACATACATACATACATACATACATACATACATACATACATACATACATACATATATACATACATACATACATACGTACATACATACATAGTTTTTTTTTAAATGATCTCTGAAGGGGATTATGTTCTTACATTTCCATGAAGCATTGGGTTGGTTATAGTATATTAGAACGGTACTGTCTGTATTCTAGAGGCCCCGCATGTCTGTAGCTTTAGCTATATATATGATCATTAGTGTATCTTTTGGGGTGTGTTGCACAGAAAAGAAAGCTATACACCGCACCTACCTCAGTGGAATCCATCGATATTTGTTTCGTAGTCTTCAAAACAAATGTTAAGGTTCGAGGTATTGTTTCGGAGAAGCATGTAGCCATTTAGTACGTGAATACCTGTACGTGAGCCGTTTTCCATGCTCTTTCATGCATTGCTGTTGACCGATGTAAATTGCTGTCACAATGAAGCTTGCACATATACCTGTCCGACACCAAACGGCGAAATTTAGTGGACTTCTGCATGCTTACACTGCTAAACAAACAAATTAAAAGGTCTAAGATGATCCCTAATCGGATGGCATTGCACGCATTGACCTTCCCTACTGCTGCTAAGTTCGCTTACATAACTGCTTTAGAATCATTTACACAGCACTGCGGATCGTCTCAGTTAATGAGTCTAAATCTCAGCTATACGATCATTTATATATCTCATTATTTCATTTGTACAGCACTGCTTATCGGCACCGAGTTGTCTCAGTTCCTGCATGTGTGACGTTATCATACCGTCGACGACTCTTGTAGGAGCTCTTTTTGTAGTCAACACGAGGATCACGGTTTATGCTTACTGGAGTGGCCCTGAACGTATTTGATTTCGTTGATGTCTGTCTTGTTCTGTAACGCCAAGTCGATGCAAGTCTTTCTGCCCGTTGAGGCTGATGATGGGGTCATATCACCAGCCATCTGCTGGAGCTCCTGTCAATTCGCCCAAGTTACTAGCCGCGTCTCGAAGACAGACCCTTCTAGTGCTTGCACGGACCCTTAACGCATGATTATTATCATGCCGGTCCTCTGTAGAGAACGGTATGGAGGTGGAGTGGAAAGTGAAAAAGGGAGAGCTTTATTTATCTGATTTCCAAAACCTGATACCAGCGAATCACTCTTCTTCACTGAAGAAGGAACGTTATGCTCCCATATTTCTATAAGTCGCGGTCAGCAAAGTTAAAAACGCAGTAGTTATAAACGTGGTGAGCGCCTGGCAACAGCACCTAACATTCTGCGTCTCGCGGTTGCGGAGAGGTCTTCTGAGTTGGCTAATAATAGCTTTGTGCATTCTGGGTGTCCGAGTTCGTCTTTATCGCACATGTAGCCTCATTCGTTTGAGACATTGCATGTTTTCCTCACACACCCAACAAACGATAGCTAGTTCGCAGACACGGGGAATCCATCCCAATGTCCACAGGCTGCCACCGACTCAGCCACCCACACGCCCCAGCTCCTTCGAGCCAAGCAGTGCACGCGTTGTATGAACTTCCTCCCTTTCGTCTGTCGCGCTCCCCTCATGCGAGAGAAAGAGAGAGAACGGCCACAGAAACAATCGCACAACACAAACAGGCAATAAAACGCACGGTAAAAAACGCGGGCAACATCCCTCCTCGACGTACAGACACATGCACGCACACAAAAATAGTTTTTTCGACGCCCTTCCCTGTTTCTCCTCTCTCCCCGTCCCTATGCGTTGATGTTCCTTCCAATGTTCTTTTTTTTTCCTTTTTGCCGCCAGGGCGCGCGCATTCCCTTTCCTGCCAGAGGGTGTTCACTTCCCTCCTTCGGTGACTAAAAAATCGGCGAAGCTCCCGCCCGTTTTTTTTGAGACGGTCCCCGACGCCTTTTCTTTTCTGCCTATGGACGCTTGCTCGCGTTTAGGCGTTTGTTTCTTGGTCTTCCAGAGCTCCTCGCTTTCTTATATTCCTTCCCCATTTGCTCCCCCCTTTCTCCTGCCCTCTGGCCGGCCTGTTGGGGGTTTGGGAATGCAACCCTTGTGGACGCTTGATGGGCTCTGCGGAGGGAGAGCGATGGATGAATGATAAAGAAATAGCCAAAGGCCGAAGCACTGTGAGCTCAACAAAAAGGAGAAAGAAGCGTCAGAGCGGAGATGGAGAAGCAGTGGCACTAGTTCCTGCAAATGGCGAGGAGGTCTTTGAGCATTCTGGCGGTGGCGGCAGTAAGCATCGCGAGTCCGATTCCCCCTTTCTTCCTTTCATCCTTTTTCTTTGTAGCGTGCGCTCTCGAGGGCTTCCCTGGCGCTCAGTTTTTTTCGCCCTCAGACACCCGGCTTTCTTTCCTTTTGGTTTTTATTCTTTGAGCCAGTGTCTGGTCTCCTTTTTCGCTTTTTTTGTCTTCCCGACCCCAGCGGCAGACGGCCAACGGACAGAGACCGCGAGCTCGAGCACGCTGAAGACGCGTCGAGGCCGCGGTGCCAGATCCCTATAGCGTGCAACATCCCCCCCCCCCCCCCCCCCCCTCTAGATCCCTCTTCACTGCACCGGCTGTGAGCAGCCGGTCAAGAGCAAGCAACGGCGAACGTGCATTTTCTTGTCGTTTGCGCCGGTGGCAGAACGCCCGCGCCGACTCTGCACGCCGTATCCTTTACATCCCTTCTTGCAACCAGCATGCCTCCATCTCGACGCCGCGTTCTTGCTACTGCAGTGTCCAACATCTCGGCCGTTTTCTCTCTGAGAGCGCGTATATGTGTAATGTACGTTGCATAGGCGCGTTTTGTATAGGTATGTCTCTGTGCCTCTCTGTGCGTCAGTTGAAATGCGAATGGCCGAAAACATGGCTTTCCTCTTTGGCCGGCTCAGTGTCGACTGGGCAAGCAGCAATGCCTGGCTCGAGAACACGGAGTTTCTCGGATGTACAGGAGAACGACATCAGTAAGGCGGGAGTGCAAAAAAAATAATAAGAAGAATAAGAAGAAAGAGACGGAGGAAATGAAAATGTTGCTGGCCGCTTCAGTGCCAGTCACGAGCATAAAAAAATGGCTTTCTCTTTCAAGTGTGGCCGCTCCAACTAACGTGAAGCAACCGAGTCCAGGCCGTTCACTCCGCGGCGACGCAGACCTCTTGTACACCACCACACATCAGAGGCGGTCATTCGTTGTGAGAAACGCAGGGCGCGCTTGGTGGACAGCAAAGAATCCTGGTTTTTGAGAAATTAAAAAAGAAAAGGTGATTATACTTAACGCGAAGCTTGTCCCATGACTATCGCAACATCTGAAGGTGCACATGGGAGTCGATTTACTATTTATTATGCGGAAAGAATCTGGTTCCTTCATGACATACTCGAAACGTTATCCGTAAGCTTCTTTACTTATTGCCCCGCCGGGTGGCGCAGTGGTTACGGCACTCGGCTACGGTGCCCAAGGATGCGGGATGGAATCCCGGCCTCGGCGGCCGCTTTTCAGTGTAGGCGAGAAGCTAGGCGCCCGTGTGCTGTGCGATGTCAGTGCACGTTAAAGAACTTCTGGCGGTCGAAATTTCTCTCTCTTATGCCTGAGTCGCTTTGGGACGTTAAACCCCATAAACTAAACCATCTTTACTTACTGCATGCTTCCATCATTCGTTGCGCAAAGAAAGGCGTCTCTCTTATGCCCGAGTCGCTTTGGGACGTTAAAGCCCATAAACTAAACCATCTTTACTTATTGCATGCTTCCATCATTCGTTGCGCAAAGAAAAGTGTAACTAAAACAGACAACCAAGATGAACAACGTGTTGTGCAATATTGTTAAGAGGCCAAACAATTGTCCATTTAGTTCAAGACCTAGATATTGAATAGTAGAGTGGCTTTGATTTTCTTCTAACAAATTGGAGCTTGTTATTATTTCGTGGTACAAAATATGTGCGCCAGGACTTTTCTGTCCTCCAAGAGAAGTGACCTTTTTCTGCAGGGTCGTTACGCGATAACAAAGTATCCGTTATCACTCCATTGTTTCATGGGAGCAAACGTCATAGCTTTTAGAGTGCAAATAAAGCACTGTTCACCTACCTATTGTTCACCACAATGCACACCTGCGTTCGGTGCCCACCAGTGTACATATACGCACTCCCATTCGCGAGCATATCGCTACGCAGGACAGTATATAAATAGGTCGAAAACTTGCACTAATAGAGATATATGTACATTTCCCCCATCGAATACCTTTCGTCCAGGCAGAGGTCACTGGTGACCTCCCCTCTTCAAGTGGCCGTCATCGCCGTAGCGTACACATCGACGTGCCTTACTGCGTGGCGTCCGCCGAAGCCCGAATGATGCATGGTCAAAGTTCCGAACTAACTAGTATACTACACGTTGAATGGTTTGTTCCTCGGTGTTTTTTTAGTGTCATCGTCGTGTAGTCGTCTGCTTTCTGGTGTACGCGCGGCACTTCTTGTTTCCCTACGTACGCCCATTTCACTTATCGTTATTCGACTCTTCTCATTTCTCCCTACACGTCCTCACGCATTGCCACGGAGCCAACGGCTCCTAGCCTCCCTCCTCTCCCTTACTCATGCTCTCGTCGTCGGCCGGTGCTTCAAACGCGCGGCGATCCCTTCCGCTTCCATAGTTCACTCATTAAAACACTGTCCCATGCCAACATACAAATTGCAGCGCTCCTGACTATCGATTTTTGCCAAGGGGGTCTGCTGCCGTGCGTGTACTTCATATACTTGTTTGTGCTTCTCTCGAGCGTATTTTCACCCCGACTCCCTCGTAATCCACTTTTTTTTCCTATCCTCCATCTTTACCTTTTCTTTCTTATTTCATCCCTCTGTTCTTCTTTCATTCACTCCCGTGTCTTACAACTCCCCGCTACTTTTTTTTTTCCAACACACCTGCTTTTCTTTTTCACGTTATTTAGTTAGCCTATCTTGTGTAGTTTATCTGTCAGTGTTAGATGCGCCATGTACTATAAGAAAAAAACAAAGCAAAAGAAGGGAAAATAAAGCGGGAGGGGAGGGGTCGAAGGGGAGAACAGTCCTAGCTGAAGGGAGACCTCCCTTTTCCTTTTTTTTTTTTACGAAGTGTTTTTTCCCGAGACATGAAGTCTTTATTATTCAGTCGTCTTTGTGCATCTACATGTAACATTACGAAGCTGTGTTTGTTTCGCCGCTTATAAAGAAAAAAAAAAAAAGAGCCCAACGGCGCGCCGCTTAGTGGATGCATAAATGGGCTTCGCCGCTCGCGACACACGGATAATGACAACGCGAGTGCGTGACGTGTCTCCCCCTCCCCCTTCTTCCTTCTCCGCATCGCCAGCCTGAAGCTGCAGCCATATAGGTCGGAAGCACCTCACTCTCGAAGGCTAATTACAAAGGAGACGCGTTACACATAAAAGAAAGAAGTGCAGCTTAAGTGCCAAGTTTTTTGCGCTCTACACATACATATAGTATAAATGTGACAGTATGAACTTCGCTATATACACCACGAATGGGAGCGGATGTTGCTTCCCCCTTTTTCTTTTACCTTCTTTTACTTTTGTGCTATGCAGAGCATTGTTCTTTTTTCTTCCTGCCTGCAATTCGTTTTTTACCCCTTGCTTTCCAACAGCAAGTCGTGGTGAAAGCTACAAACAGGAAAAATGCTCCCGAAAGCCATCAAAAAGTAAGTCTAAGTATACGTCGTTTCCTCTCAGGCAGAGTTAATGAATAAAAAAAAAAAAAAACTGATGGAGGCATGTGACAGACTTCCAAAAGCGTCGAGCATCGAGCACAGTATAAAAAAAAAATAACGAAAGGGCGAAAGAAGGAAAGGTATACGGGAAGGGCGAACGAAGGAGTAATTAGAGAGCCGATCAGGAGACGGCCCGTTTCGTCCCGAGCGTGCGCGGCGGTTTCTCGGAGGAAGGGGTTTGCCGCTAGAGAAACCAGTAATAAGGCTTAGTGAGCGCTCGCCCCCCTAACGGCACGGGCCCGAAGCACGATACAGAAATGTACGGCTCTCCAACGATGTGTGTGCCGGCAGGCGGGTGGACTTGTCGTAATCAATGATACTCCTCGCAATCTTGCATTTGTCCGCGCTATTGAAAACGCCCGCATCGCGAAATTATTGGGTACTCAACATCGGCCTCTTCCTCTCCTATCCCTTCTTTCTCTCATTCTCCAACCGCACTAACTCCCCTGCCTTCCCTACTTTTCTTTTTTTTTTTTTTTTTTTGTATCCACTTTGCAGCTGTACCAAGAAAGACAGACGTGAGAGAGAAACGTCGCATACGTCGTCTTGGGTTTTCCCATACTAACGCATTGATTAATGAACTCCCTTTTCCTCTTCTTTTGCTCCAGACCGCGCTCCAGACCTGTCGAAGCTAATCCTTTTGTACTTGGGGATGTTTTGGAGAGGAGAAGACGTTCGTGCCGAACAGTTGAAAGCCACTTTATGGTACTGCCGGAACGCACGACCCGACCCGTCTTTTGTTTCGCGCTGCGCACACTGAGAGTGCGATTCGCGCTCGTAAGAGTCAGAAGTAACCTCAATCGTTGAGGTTACTTAAAAATCGAAGGCTTCGATTTTCAACGTTCAGATCACAGACCTTTAAAATAGCAGAGCTGGAAGGTTACAAAGATGGCCTTAATTCAAGTAAGTCATTGAGAAATCAATGCAAGAATAAGCGGAAAGCTATACCAGTAAGAATATATGAGCCATTCACACGCGGATACCTCTAATTAATATTAAAAAAGACGTGCCCTATATTCTATCGCCTGCAGCCTTCATTGTTGGCACATGAATTGGCATCACTGATGTTCCATATATAGAGTTGAGGCCACTCTTGTTTTTGGGAAACATTTCTTGTCGGAGGCTGTCTTGAGCTGCATTAAGAAATATATATTTTTCAGCATGAAATAATGGAGCGGAGAGTCGAATCTTTATTGTGTCTCTCTTAATTGACCTCCCTCGTTGTTTTTTTTTTTTTTTGCCTTCCAAAAATGCTTGCATGTTCAAGAATGAGTGAAAAGGTTGTTGATGACGATGAGTACGAGACAACTGATGACAATAACCATTATTCGTCTTGTAGGTACATCAGGCTTTGAACTTGCATGACAACCTGTTGTATCATCTTCCTCGGTCGCATACACTGCCGCGAATCAACTTTGAAGGCACACATTCTTAATCTGAGCAGTTATGACTTTACAAGAAAAGCTTTGCTGCTGTGCTCATAGCGAAAAGATTTCGGCGATGGAAATGAAAGAGCTGCATGTAGAAGGATGGTCTATACATCGTAAAAGTGTTTATACACAGAATGCTATAAAAACAGAAAGCTCGAGACCATGGTACGAATGATCCCGCAGTGCTATACGAAAGTCAGGTGGTCACGACGCTCACGCGGAACAACTTTGTGTTCTGGAAATAAGTGTCGCGAGAATTACAGATCACGGCGCCTAATGGACTAATCAAATCGTCTTGTGTTGTGCGCTGTTCTTTAATCCTAAATAGGCTGTATCTGAACGGCACAATTGACAGTAATTTGCATCAGTAGTTAGAAACACGTTATTAAAACACTCAAACTCAAAAGCATTTACGCCAGTTCGGCATGTAAGGCGAGCTCTTGCCAGGCCAGTTCAGTTCGGGTCTGTATTTCACTGCGCTTTGGTGGACACATTCTCGTCTTTCATTACCGATTGAAAATTCTTCTCCAGAGAAGAATTTTTCTCCGTGTTTCTTTTCAGCTCCACCAAAAAACGCGCATACTCAGGAGTCCACGCGAGCTCGTGAGATGATGTAACAAGCATATAATCATTTTTTTATATTTATTTACTGCGTTTCGTCAATTTTGCAGCTCCTCTGGTCACATGTCCTCGGGAATGTTACCCAACCGTCGACATGAAGTTTGACCGCCGCCTTCAACCGCTGAGACAGTGGCTTGAAATGTCTCGCTTGCTCTCTACACCGGCCCAAAGAGTGGGATGGGAGCCTTTGCCGCCATGACGCCTTCTTGAGCTTTGCCAGAGGCAAGTCGGCCGTCCGCGGCTGCAGCCTGCCGAAGCAAAAAAAGAAAAGAGAATAGCTACAAATGCGCAAGCGGGCCCTTCACTTCCTCCCTTTCCCTACTCTGGAAAGGCGCGCCTCCGCTGTAGCTTTGCGTGTACCAGTGTATGTGCGTGCTATTTCTCCCGTCTGGAAGAAACCAGCCTAACCGGACCGGTTTTTCTCCGTAACCGGCGTCCCTTCCTCTCCGAACGGCAAAACAAAACAGCGGCCAAGGGCGAGGACGTAATAGATGCAGCAACGTCGCCGCCGCCCGGTCATCCACCCAGAGCCCGGGATGCCTTTCCGGCCCGTGTAACAGCCTCCTTCCCCCGAAACCGCGCCGCCGCCGCCGCCGCCGCGTAAACATCTTTTCCCCACGGCTGTCACGTTCTCCGCGAGCGAGGTACACGCATCCGCGTGGGGAGGGAGAGCAGGAGGGCGCGATCACAGCGGCAGGCCCTGTATTTTAGCGCTCGCTCGCTGCCCTTTCTCCGTCTTCCCTCTTTTTTTCTACGTCTATCTCGCTTTCTCCATCTGCACTCTAACGTTCGCGATGAAGGCAGGTCGCTTGACTGTACTTGACCGTTATAGTTAAGTGCAGCGCAGTCGAGACACATGACGCGGAAAAGCGTTAGCACTTCACACACGGTGACTTGCCCGAAATCTTAAATGCGTTTTTTTTCTTTATTTGCTTAGAGTTAAGCCTAACGCTGATAGCTGGCCACCTGTCTTTGTCGCGTAGAGAAAAAAGAAGAATGAATCGATCAGCGTCCAGTAGCTAGTGGTAGAGCAAATCTACCCCAGAAACAGCGCCTGGTATGACGAAGCCCAGGGGACAAGACGCCCCAATATACACCGAAGGGCTTGTGGCGTCTTGGCCTCTGGTCTACGGCTTTGTGTGTCCAGTGCCTGCAGCAATATTCACAAACAACCTCGTATTGCCGCCACTTGCAACGTCGTTGAGCTCTCGTACCACAGCACGCAACTGATGGTTTGCTCCGCCAGTGCAGCAGTCTCTCCTGTGGGTTGACCCGACGGCGGTTCGCAGACAGGTGCCCTGAGTAGCGGTGGGCAAGTTCTTCTCTGGGGGAACGCGGCTTCAGCGCTGCCCGAGATGGGGACATGATTGCGGGTCCCGAGCGCCCTGCTGGGCCGTTCCGCGACGCATGACGAACTGCGAGCGGGTCGCCCTCTGGAGGCCATCGACTTCTATGGTCAGCGCGATGCGGTTTACGGCCGTCCCTGCTAAGACGCAGATTCATTTCTGAGCCCAGACTCACATTAAGGGCCGGTGGCCAGTCTTCCGGCTAACCAACCGGCCGTAAACTGACCGCATAAAGCTGTGCGACCTTTCTTTGATGGCGTTTACTCAGCGGCCTGAGCTCCGCGGGAAGCTTCTGTTCGATACACTTAACTAAACAAGACAGGGCCACCCGGCGATGACTTCGAAACGGACAGGCAGAAGCGAATATTTCGTTAGCGATACAAATCGGGCGGCGGCTCCTTTTTTGTCGGTCAACCATGGCGACGAGGCTCCAAGTCAGGCGTCAGAACAAAACTAAGCAACATTGTTTTTTTACGATATGGGCACACAGCTGGATAGCGGCAGAACAGCTTGTATTCACTTGATTGTAGTCGCAAATAACGCGATAAAATCGAAACAAATCACCTGTCATGTTTAAGCGCACAATCTCCTATTGCAACGTGCGTTGCTGCTTCGATTCTCTGCCAACACTTACCTAACTACCTACCAGCATCGTTAGAAAAACCATATGTTCATGCATGGCTATAAATTCTGCAGTTTTACTTTACAAAGCACGTCACCTCACCAACTTCTAAAATTTCTTCTCAATGTTGTTAGCGATATGTTCTGTAATGTTTTAACATAATCGCGCAGTTTGTTGTAGCAGGGGTTAACATGCATCCTGATCGTGCAAAAAAAATGGAGTACCGGCAGACGGCTTCTGCTAGATTTGCGCTATGTTCCCGCGACAATAGCGACCACGCAGTAAAAGCTCCACTGATTATAGAACCATAGATTTCTCGATAGGAATATGACAGGCGTCCTACCAAATATCGGCTCAGTCTGAGAACTGAAGTCTTAATGCTGGTAGTGAAAATGGCCACGCAACCCTGCATGCTTGACACTGAATTCTAATTTCCGACTATCACTACCTCTGCCTGTCTTAAACCTTGTATAGGCTTGGAATCGACTTGTAGCCACGTTAGCGTGGTATTAAGTTTAGGGACAGAAAAGTAGAACGGAAGTCCCACCAAAGCATGAAAACGGAGTCTAAGGTTTTTCGCCATTAAATTATGCATTGAGGCCTTTCTCAACCCTGTTATACTTTCTTGTCGTTTACGCCGTTTCGAGTCTCCTTGTGTTCATTTTCCAGCGAGACTCACAGATTGCGTCGGCTTCCCCACAAAGCAGTCGAGATCACACAAGGACTGGCACCCCCATGGCGATCCCGCACAAAAGGAAGCAGGGGGGTGGCGGCAGGTCGAGCACAATAGGTCCGGACAGAGGTCACCTCGCCGAGGTTGACCGAGCCTTACACAATGGCTGTAACTCTTTGACTCCCGATGCCGTAACCGGTGCGCGACTTCCTACCGGAGAAGGGTTAGGGGTCGGAGCTCTCAGCTTCTCCTTTCTCAAGCCTTTCTTTCGGCCCCCAAGCAGGGATATGCCCGTTGGGCATAGTTCGGCGTCGGTGTCGCTCGCCAAGTGCGGGCGCGCCAGCTCCCGCTGCTCCGTTCCCTGCTGCCCGTTCGAGGGTCAGGTCGCTCCTCTCTTTCGTCCTGATTTATAGCCGGCTCACCCACGGGACAAACACGGCCCGGAGAAACATCTGCGCCTGTTCACTGTGCAGCTGCCCCCGCCGAGTTTACAGGTCAGCGATGCAGTCCGTCCGTGTGACGTCACAAGCATCTCTGCTCTCTTGCTTATCCTCCCCCCCCCCTTACTCCGCCGGTCGCATTCTCACACACGCCGGAGCTTTCCGATATGGACCTGTCCAGTCTTCCGGGTCAAGCAGGCAGGAGGGAAAGGCGGTTGAAGTAGCCGTGCTTACCGAAGAGCGAAAGGACGCGACTGCTTGTGCGTCCATGGCAGGCTGACGCGTCAGGACCGCAGTGAATGTGGAGAAGAGATTCGAGTCAGTGAGAAACGATGTAGAAATCACATATTTCAATGAAAGAGTGTACCCTGTTACTTCGGGTTCAGGAGAGATCGGCAGACGGACAGATGTCATATAATTTGACAAACCGAAAACGCTGCAGAAAATTGAAAACTATGCCTCTTGCTCTGCTCTGAGTTCAAAGTCGTAGCCATGCAGAAGGCCCCAACAGCTGAGCTAAGCAACATACCAAGACCGTTGCTATGAGGTGCTATAGAAGATACGACATATGTCGACGTTCGCGTTCTGTAGCTCGCTTTGTTTTACTTACATGTCGTGTTCTGCCTTCAGATGGGAGGATGATGAAAAGGTCAAGATGTCGGAAATGCGTAAGCTACTATAGAAACAATTCTGGTGCGCTCTCAACGCTCTTAAATTGTAAACTGTCTTATTTCTGTATAGTTCTCCAGTATACCGGACTATAGGCTGGTGCCACAAGCCCTCTTTTGGGCGCAAATAAAAAGAAAGTATGGGGGAAAAAGAGGAAGAAAACGGGGCGTCTGGGGGCGTGTTTGCGGCACGCAGTTCATAATCCGCGCAGGAATGTCTAACAGCGCAAGCTATTGCTCGCCACGTTGTGACGCAGGTTCTAATCGACGCAGGAATGCTGCATAAACCACCTTGACCCGGCTATGCAAAGCAAGATGAATGGCTGATAGCGGGCTGGCTTCAGAGTTCGCTGCAGTAAACAATGCACGCTGAACTTTGCACGCAAATATATGCATGCAGGTACCCCATGTGATGCACTTGGTGCGCATGCGCCAGATTTAAACCATCGTATGACCGAGATAGCTTCTAGAACTTCTTTTGGTTGTTTTCGAACCCATTCATTAAAAGCGGAGTGGAGTGAGGAAATATATACAGTCGTTATTGGTAACTATGTGTTCTTCTGGCGGTATGTTATAGCGGTGACTGTATACGTTCATGCACCACTCTTTGCCTACAGGATGAGCGGGCCATCATGTCACCGCTTCTAAACATCGATGGACGTCGGCGTGCATAGAAATATGTTTCGCCAGACTCAATCTGCTCTGAAGTGTGGGACATGTCCGGAAGCGTTTAGTAAAGCGTATTTCAATCGTGCTCTGAATCGAGATGATTTGATGAACCAGCCAAAATCAAGTTAAATGACTTTCGTATAGTGTATACCTACTTTAGTTTGCTTCCTTATATAGGTATCAGTCCGCGGGCATTCACATTTTCCAAGAGTATTAGTAAAGACGAAAGAATGTGGTTTGCCGACTCACACGGGCGCTCGCACTGAAGACCCGAACGAGGCTAACCCCGGGCCAGCCCAGCCCAGTCGAGAAAGGAACGTCCTGAGAAGCAGACTCGGCCCGTGAAGCGAAGGGAAGTATACTCTGACCGAGATTACCGCGTCTTTCTCGCTCCGAGCCAACACACTGCGGACATGTTGACGTTCTTCGTGTGGCACAGGAATCGCTACCCACTTAGAGGAGGAGGGTGAGGGGCAACTGATGCGCGCTCAAAATTCTGCGGGGCTGGCCAGTTTCGCTTCCTCCTCCTTTTCCTCGTGTGTCTAGCACCTCCGCCGTGCAGGAATCCAGAAGAGTGGGATTGTCGCAGCCAAGCGCCGGGAAAATGGCTGGCAGCTTTGGCTCCCGAATAACGGATCGCGTCCGAGGAGGGAAGCCGCGCCTCGCATACCATTGACGCGAGGTTCGAAAGAAGCTGGGTGAACATATGCCAGGGTTAATAGGGCTGCTTGTCAGAGTGAAGCGAAGGAATTCGCGTTCCAGACAGAGGGAAGTATATGTCTCGGGTTGATAATACTTTGCTTCCAGTTGTCTCTGGGCATGAATGAAGGGGATGTTGAGTAGGCCACTCATGGTTGTTTACTCCGTGCTTCACCCTTGCAATTTCATTGGGACATTTTCTGCTGACTGGCGTTGCGGGGAAAGAACGAATGTAGTTTGGTGCTCACCTTCTCCTCTACGTCGGCGTGACATACGGCTTACGTACAAAATTCAAAATAGCTAAATTGTGGAATAATGATAGGTTTGGCTTAGTTTGGTTTAGTCAGGCTATGAGGGACGCCGCAGTGGAGGGCTCGTGGAAATTTCGGCAATCTGGGGTTCTTAAACTCGCACTCACGTCGCACAGTACGCGGGCGCCTGCTTTTCGCCTCCATCGCAAAGTGGCTGCCGCGGCCGGAATTCGAATCCGTCTATCTAGGCACAGTAATAGAGAGCACTGCACCACCACCTTGGGTCATATTATAATAATAATAATAATAATAATAATAATAATAATAATAATAATAATAATAATAATAATAATAATAATAATAATAATAATAATAATAATAATAATAATAATAATAATAATAATAATAATAATAATAATAATAATGGAACGCCCAATTCCCTCCTTTCGTCATTAATTATAAAAATATAGTCAATGTGTACGGCAGCTCCAGGTATAAATCTTGTGAGAATGATTTTTTCCTGTAACGTACATCATTTCGCTGTTTTATATCCTATGGCTTTTATTCTGTGGCCGTTATTACGCGGGAATACCTGTTCGCAGACGATATTGGATTTATTTAGCGTAATCATGCAGAGCTATCGTTGTACTATAAAGCGGGCGTTTCTCAAAGATACAACGTAATCCTCCGTTTTTCGCCCCGCGTGTGGCTCAGTGCTTACAGTGCTGGACTCGCTGCCCCAAAAAGTCGAAATCGAATCCCAGCCGCTTTTCGATGGAGGCGAAAAGCAAGACGCCTGTGTACTGTGCGATGTCAGCTAACGTTAAGGCGATCGAGATTTCTGGAGCACTCCACTGAACGACGTCCCTAATAGCCTGAGTCGCTTTGGGACGTTAAACCCAATAAACGAAAATAAAAAAAAAAAAGAAAAAAACCTTCTTAGTTTTCTTTTTAACGCTCAGCTACATTCATGCGCTACCGCCATATTCTCGTCTCCCAGTAAAGGGCCCCGCAAAGTGCGCATTTATAAAAACAATCACACACGTGCAAGGCGCAACGTTCCCGACAATTAACGGCCGCTTGAAATGGACCCGCGGTCGCTCAAGGATTAAGAAAGGGTGAAACCCAAGAGGAAAGTGGGCCGTTCCCGGGAAGCGTTCTCCGCACTGACAAATACACTTAAAGGGGCACAGTTTCCGTTCCCTTCAGATCCTCTGCCGGGACTCGGGCTCCACGCGACGCAGGGATGAACGAACTCCTATTCCGCGGGCCCTGGGCGCTTACAGCACCGTATAACGTAACCTGTATAAAGAAGGCTAGCGCGCTCGCCGGTTGGAGGGTATGCGCGCGGGACTCGCTTCCACGCCAAGCGCCCATCTGCGCGCTTCGGAAGCATTGTGCAATGCGCAGGGGCTTGCTTCCTCGTCGTCGGTCGGTCGGCAGGATGCTTTGCTCCCGCCGTTTGGCTCGGCAACCACCCCCTCTATCCCTCCACCTTCTTCCATTGCCCCCACTGCACCCCCTGGTAGTGGATGCCGGCATTTTTCGCGCGAGAACCCCGAGGGCCCCACCCCGGGCTCGTGCCGATCGTGTGCCGGCGAACGCGCATCGCTGAGGAGCGCGTTGTTTGCCATAACCACCGATTTCGCCCGCCTTCCCCTCTCCTTCTGCCGCGCACTTCTGCGCACCTCTCCCTCCTCGCAGCAGCCAACGACGTCTCTTTCTCTCTCAAATCGCTCGCTCGTTCCTTTTGTCCGAGAAGGAAAAATAAATGTTTCCGCCTTATTTTTTAAGGCTTTGTGCCGCGTCATACCCCTCGCGGGACTTTGTGAACCACGAGCTCAAAAAAGCGGAGGAAAAAGAGAGAGCAGGAGGGGGGGGGGGGGGTTCTCGCGTTTTGAACTCCTCTCCCCCCGACAACCTCCTCGGCAGTGTAACGCCAAGCCGCCGCTGTTTCGATTGAATCCTGAGCACGGCACTGAGCTGCAGTATAGCACCAGCGATGACGACGCACAAACAGGCACCGCGCGATAAAGAAATGCTGTAAAAAATGGGGAAGAGAGGGGCCGAAAGAGGGATAAATCAGGCAATCTGCCGTCCTTTGCTGCCTGCCGCTGCAGCCTCCGCGATTTCTAGGAAAAGCATCGCCATCGAGCAGTGTCCCGCTGCCGACACCCGCTGCAACCAACCTCGCCCCAACCTTCGTGCTTTTTTTTTTTTTATTCCTCTTTTTCCTATAAGCTTTTCCTTTCGCTCTCTCGTCGTTATGGCCGCAACTTAAACGCGTGGAGAAGCCCGCTTTTCCAAGACTGCGCCCGTCGTTTTTTCCTTTTATTTTTGTTTGTTCTGTTGTTTTTCAACGTCCTCAGTATCCTGATTTGTAGCACAAGAATCACGCGCTCGTTTACGGCAGCATTCGCTTTCCCAGTTGCACGTCATCCGTTATATTTTGATTGCATCCGTCTCGACAAGCTTGCTGCATACACACGGTGAGTCAGTCTCACTGTCCCAATTCTTTTCGCGCGCAAAACGCGCCTATTCGAGCACGAAACACTATTTTTGAGGGATGCGTATATAGTTTGTCACGTGGCTCCTTCTCTTCCCGGTCATCGTATTTTGCGCTGTTTAGACAGTATGAATGTTTGCCAACTCAAAATTTTACAGCCTTCATAGCTTGGGTGTTCGGTAGTAGCAGTTGCTGTGAATTCAATTAGTTATAGAGTATAGTTACTGTCAGCGCGATCATTTGTATCGACATGCTTTCAGTAGAAAGGATTGCAAAATCAAAAACCAACCTATCGCTTTCGGGAAAGAAGGTGGCCATAGCATGTGGACGGATCGAACTAAAGGCACTCATAGGATCGAATCACTGCTTTCATCCACATTCAGATCTGTATTATCAGAGGACGTCATGGGTGACCGCGAACGTTTCAGACTGAAGTCGATGCATGTATAGAATAACGAAGAAGAAAGGATGCGACAACCTTAAAAGTAATGGAGGGAAGACCAAGAAATGCATCGAGACCTCTTCATAGATTTTGTTATAATGATGGCATCATTTCTAAGAATTTGAAAGTTTGTCGCGAGGGGTCCTCACTAGAGTTTAATGAGATGCAGTGAGCTTCTAGCTTGTTTTGGATCGCTCGAGATAGCACATATCGCTTTGTATGCGGTGTACATGTGTAGTCGTATAGTGAGCAAACTCAGACGAGTGATAAAGTCTATAGCATATGTCTTAATGACTTCTTCCGCGCGGCATCTGCCAGCTGCCTGATCCATATCGTCTTAAGACGTTTTCTAACTGCGCTTTTTCGGAGCTTAAAAACTGAAGTCTATACGTACGCTTACAATCTCCCAAGCAGCTGCTCAAGGAATCCAAACTGCCATTTATGCTTCTTGCTTTGGAACAGGGCTAACTTTTGTTGTATTCTGTCTTAAAGATTGTAATGTGCATGAATGGTATTCATTATTATGGTATTCATTCAATGAATGTATGTAACCAACTCGCCCAAAATGTTGTTATATTACACTAGGCAACAAGTGCTCTACAACGAATTAACAAACGCGCACAGCTCCATGAATAGACGCATCGAGCCTTTGGGGCAGTATTTACCTTCTGTATGCGAAACTGAACTGCTAGCAGAAATGTCTATAATGACACGAACAACGGACCGGACCTGATTGACTAGAGCTTTCAAGAATCCGCTCTATAAATCCAGGCGGTTATTCTAAGGCAGCAAGAGAATGGGTGCAGATCTTGCCCTACATTTAAAGAAAAAAAAAAAAAAACCGGAGGCTTGTTGTGCACGAAAATATAAGTCGAGCCGGAGGTTATACGCCGGAGTGAGCTATAGTCTCCACCTGTCGGCACCTCCTATGGACAAAAGAATCATAGACATCACATCTGCTCACGAAGTGCGCTGTAAGAGTTGCGCACAATTGATCATTAACGCAAAATAGCCAGTGAAAACCGTCTGTCACACCGCGGCGGTGGTGTAATGGCTTATGAAGCTTCTCGCTGCACGTGCTCACGCTCGATCCCATACAGTGACAGTGGGTCGCCGTTTTCGTATGTCGCCGTTTTCCTTGGCCCGCGTCTTGGTAATCGTGAGACGAAATGAAGAAAAAAATGGATCTTTAAACTCACTTCGAGCAATAAGAACAAGTTCCCCGTGACGTCCTTTGAATTAACTATCTTGAGTCAAAAATCATCACCACGAGCAGTAAGATAGGCGCTTTTTGACGACATTTATTGCGAAAGCAATACTACTCGCACTTTCAAGCCTTCGCGTGACCCGGCCGCAGTTTCGTCTTACCCACGTGACGCTGTGACGTCACACCCCACGTGACATACGAGCTGGCAGGATCGAGCTGCCAACTTGGGTCTCTCGTTTCACATTGGACGGTTATGCCAGAATCAGCCTGCTAGGACCCTGGCATTCTTTTTACCACCGTTCACATGGGTTGGTTAAAGCGGGGCTTTATATGCGGGCTGAGGAAGAGGAAAAAGAGAAGAAGAACGCTCGGTCACCCGCAGCTAATGCTTTCGCTCAATATTTGGTACAGCAGCGTTGAACCCTTGTAATTTTTTTCGCTTTATCTACATTCCGAATGGTCTACTTGAAACCGCGTTCGCATATGCCCTTACTCTTCTTCACCGCGACCTGCAATCTCAGAGCGGACGCGCCCGGGAGCCGAGATCCGGGAAACCAGCTCAGCTCCCGCGGAACGTCTTCCTGCAGCGGCGGGAGCGCACGCAAAGGGCGCGCGTATTTTTCACCGCGCGGTGCATGCAGCATGCCTGCAGTGGCGGGAACAGCAGGAGCAGCGGTGAACGGCCTCCGTAGCGGAAACCGACCCCGTCAACCCTGGCCCCGCGGCCTGGTCTGAGCCAGTGGCGCATGCTGATCACAGCGCCCTCTGTCTTCTTCTGACTCGCCTCCTGAGGAGCGACCGGGGTGGCGGTGGTGGTGGTCACCCTGACCGCACCACATATGCACCGTGACCCCCTCAAGGGACTGCGGCCTCCCCCGTAATGGGCGCCTGTGTCTCCTTTCGACTCGCTTTACTAGCCTTGTATTTCTCTCTCATTTTTTTTTTCTTTCTTTTGCCGATCAGACATCGACTGGAGAGTTCGGAAAAGGCGTTAGGTAGAGTGCCATAATGAGTGGGGTTCTCGCTGTTCCCGGTCGACACTTTCTGTTGCCGGTTTTTCTTGACCGCTTAACGGGATTCAATAGTACCGCATCTACGGGCTATTTTTTGACGTGTTTGCTTAGGGGGAGACGAGAAGTTAGGATGGGAGTCGTCGAGACAACTGTGGCATATCGGGACGTTGACGCGACCGTTATATAGTCATTTTTAAGCTCCAGCGAGCGGTAAATTCAGCCATGTTAAATCGAGCGCCGTGTATTAACAAAAAGCACGTGCGCACACATACACACGCTGGGCGCCTCAGCCTTTTTTTTCCTGTCTAGCGTCATAAACACGCATATGACATTGATGTCCTGTTGCCATTGCTTAGGCTCATATATTTCACGCAGCAATTAAAAAAAATTACTGGTCGCATCCAAATGTGTCTGTATAACGAGCAAGTGCGGTATTAAGAAGGCGCATACTAACGATGAATTCCTGACGTACAGATTGCGTTAACACTGATGATTTCTGAGCCCTAAACGCAAACCGCGTGCGCTTGTTCTCCGCATTCTCCGTGGGCCTTACGCCTCAAGGGGGCGTTCAACTTGTTGCTATGCCGCCGCGCCTATACGTGGCTCATCCTAGATTTCCAAAAGGTCGCGGCGCGGCTTGGAAAATTGAGAGAGATAATCGCCTGACCCCTTATCTATCTTCCTTTAACGCGCGCCGATCCGCTATACCGGTTCTTCGGAGAGAACAGCATTCGGAGTACCCTCTTTTTGTTTTCTTGTGTGTTTGAACGCCACTCACATTCTCCTTCTTTTTAGTTTCGAGATCAACCAAACTCCTATACCACAACCGGTAATACAGGCCGTGCCTCGGACCCGAACGCATTTGCAGGAACGGGGGAGAAAGAGGGGATGGCAACGCATTACCTGCTTCCTATCCTCTCCCCCTTCGAAACATCCTTCTTTTCCTTGCGCGTAAGAAAAAGCATGCGACCAGCCGCAACCGTCACGAAACGTAACACACGCAGGCACAAACGCAGGCTTTACTATGTACCACAATGTGGCGCTCAAAGCGGTACATAGCAGTGTCTGGCCCCGCAATCTCCCGAGCAGCACCCCCCCTCCCCCGTGAACCTTTTCTCTTCAGCTGTCCGTTCCTCTCCAGGCTGTGTCGGAGCTCCCTTTCCTGTTTTTAAGCCTGAAAGGCTGCGCGGTGCCCATTTGGGAAACAAAACAAGGACGCTGTGTTCAACAAAAATCCACCGCTTCAAAGAAACGGGTGAAGGAGGAGGAGGAGGGGAAGAAGAAAGAAACAGAGTAAAACCAGAAAGAAAAAAAAAGAAGACAAAATGGACAACGCAGAAATCATCATCAGAGGGCGCCGGGGGCCAACGACCCCGTGACGCAAGCATCCCGACTTCGGTGGTACCGCCGCCACTACCTCTCTCTTGGTGGAAATACTCAACTCCCCTCCACATCCCCCCCTTATCCCAGTTCCCTCCCCCTCCCCTGGTTGCCATCTTGTTCCGTATTTCGCGCTGCTTCTTTACTTGCGTCATGGTTACGTGATTCCTGTAACCCCCCTCTCCATGTCTTCTTCCTCCCCTCACCCCAGCCCGGACGACCTCAGAAGGTCCCGCGCTCTCCTCTCCCTTGCTTTACCCGCTGTGAGCATAGTTGAAAAGTTTCCGACCCCGTCGCCGAGGCTGCCGCCACGTAAACCACGTTTTCGGGAATGCGACCGCCCCCCCTCCCCTCCTCTCTCCGAGCGCCCCCTCACCGTCGCTCATGCAGTTCTTCGGCAAACACACCCGCGATGGGTTTTCTCCTATATATGTGTTTTTTTGGCGTCCAAACTATCTCGACTTTTTTTTTTTTTTCTTTTTTTGCTTTCTCTCGAACAGGAAGCACAGACTTAAAATATTGGCCGACACGCGTACACTGCATGCATGCGCCGTGTATATGGTTGCAGCAGTTGGGCAAAGGACTTGTAAATTTGCATCCATCCCGCCGAGCTCTAAAGCGGAATACGTGAACCGCACCCGTGCCCTTGGCTCCGTCTGCGAGCGGAAGCTGCGGCCACAGCTATAGTGTTCACAGCGCTTACAAAGTCCGCGTCCGCTTTACGTCGGTCTTGCGGCTTTCGACACCCTGTTATTCCGAAAGTGTTCGTGGAATTGCCAGCTTTTGTGGGTATGCATTACGAGACATCTAGGTCTTCGTTCAAGTACCGGCCGCAACAGTTCGTAGATCTGTTCTGTGCCACAGTTGGCATGAGCAGATGGAAGACGGAAAGATTTTCGCCTGCGCTGTGCCCTGAATATGGCGAAAATGGCAACATACTTGAGTTAGTTTGGGCCAACTTCCACCGGCTTCATCTGGAGCTCGTTATTTCGCAAGGAAAAATATTTCGGTAAAAAAGCACGCCAATATCCTACCTAACTATATACGCCGCTGCGAGATTCAATCGGGAGTAGAAGGCCGTACTCCCGAGAAGCATATGCGGTGTACAGATTGAGATGAATATATCAAAAAATCTTTTCCCCGAAGATCATAAGTATATAACACTGACGAATAAATGAAATTATTTATTTATGAGGGAAGGGGCCCGAGGCCATCGGGTGGTTTTAAAAAGTAAACGGCAGGTTATGTTTGCTAAGCAGGGATATACATGTAGAAGTAAAACCGTTAGCACTCGTTTAACTATAATTTCGCTTCGTTTAGTTTTGATTTTGCCACGCCTTGCCGTATTTAGTTAAATATTTAACGGGTTTTAGGCTTTTATTAAGATGAAGCAGGCCTAATCAAACAAGTATAGAGAACGAATTTTTACGCGTGTTTCTTTTTCTTCAGAATAATGCCCAAGAGAACAGTGCACATGAATCACCGAGCGGAATTCACCAACTAAAGGTCTACGGTCGAAACGTTTTTCTAACCCCATTTTTGTGCGCAGATATGAATTTCTGCACCGTGGACGACTAACTGCTTGTTTTCTAAAAATACTGAAGTGGTTTAACATATACCTTCATTGATTGTTGAGAGGCCATCTTTCACTGGGGTATTCTACAGTGTACTCTCAAAGAACTTCCCATTATTCCGTATAGAATTCCATGGGCCCCGCGTTGAAAGTGATGAAGGTATACCTTTTGATATGTTCATAGTTCTGGGCCTTCACAGTTGGTGGAAGGCGAGGATGACCGCTTGGAAGGCAGATGTAAATTTGCGTTAGGCGCGGGTTTGAAACTCTTCAGTTCATTAGAGAAGAGTATCGAGAAGGCACAAGCAAGTATAATAAGAAGGCACAATCGATCTTTCCAGTAACGTTCTCCTGGCTTGTACACGTCTCGATGCTTTCTCAACATAAGTGGCAAATTTTACGGATTAATTCGTGCTTCATTTTTACGCAATAGTTGTGCGGGGACGAAAGTAAACAAATTCGAGAGCGCAAATAGGCGAGAGTTCCTTCTTCCACGGGGACAAAGTATAGGCAAGTCCATGATCTTATTTTTATCAATCAATCAGCAGAAGCCCGCTCAACCACGTACCACTGCCCAAAAAGAGAGAACGTGCGGCCAGATCATTGAATCCGTGCACGTAACGAGATTAACACAACTGCACGCATAGCGGATATGCATCTCTTCACGCAAAATCCCTGGACTCCCGAACCTCACATCTGTTATAATACCAACGCTCAAGCCGGCGACAACGTGACCAACGTCGAGTGAATCTGCACAGCGTATCCCTATACACATAACGCACACACGCACCCGCACGAAGCTAGCGCTAGGGAAGAAAAGGCCCGCACACTTCCGCAGCGCGCGCCGGTGCACGGTTATCGCGTCCCAGCGGCCCCGAAGAGCTGCAGCTTCGGGAGCCCGCAGCGCCTGGAACACGGATCGCCTCTTAGGCACCTGATGAGCTTTTAATGGAGGCATGGCGTTCCGTTGCGAGGCCTTCCAAATCCTTGCATTATTCCCGGAATGCATTAACCGCTCAAGCCGCTAATTGGCCGTCCGCGGATCCCCACTGAAGGGCGATAAAAAGAGACCCCAATGAGAGCCGTATAACTCTGCGCGACACTCTTTCTTTTCGGGGACTCGGCGTAGAGAAGACACCTTCGGTGGCTTGCCATTTCGTTTTGTCTTCCACCAGCCTGTCTGTAGGTGATATGGGCTGCAGAGTCATGTAAACCCTGCCGGTTTTCGCGAGCCTCGCACGCCGCCTTGCCGCACGTTCCAGGAGCAGCGCAAGGTCCTTGTCGCGCGACGAACGTGAGCCGCCGCTTGTGGAGCCTGTGCGAGGCGTCGGCCCCGTTGCTTGAACCTTTTCTCGTCCGCATTTATATTATTTCTCCCCTTCTCGATAGCCCTCATCTCCGCTGGAATCTACCTTCGATTTGCCTAAGCACGTTCCGAAAGTTTTTCTCTCTCGGGGCGGGGATCAATGGTGAGAAATGCATCAGGGAAGGGAATTAGAACAGCGCGGCTGATTTTTGGGCGCTGCGCATTGGCTTTTTCTTTCCTCTCTCAGTTCGTTCCCGTTGACACCTTATTTTATGTTTAATTTTATTTTTCTCTTTAATTTCACGGTTATCTATGTTATTCTGCGGCAAGCGGAAATGTGGCTTGAACTGACGTACTTTAGAAGGAATAGCTCGTAGCAGGTGTTCCGGCGATCTTGGACGTAGCGCACCGACGCGTGTTTATTGGTCATCTCTGCAAACACAACGAGCATCCCTTCGGAAAATGGTTTAGGAAACACTATAGCTCACTGCAGCGCAAAGAAAAAGCTAGTGTTGGAGAATAGCGATTTCGTCCCCTTATAGAAGGTTAAGTGTATCTTGCAGCCCTTCGGAAATCCCCAAGCATTCAATTGCAACTGTAATAATCTAATTTTCACCTCTCCAGGGCTTTGAAAAACTGATGATTGGTTCAAGAGGAGAGCGCAGCAGGAGACGGCAGGAAATCAAGTGGACTGATGAGATTGGGAAGTTAGCAGGAATAAGATAGGCTTAATTAGAGGAATATGGGAGATTCCTTTGTCCTACACAATGCATAATAAAGTTGATGATGATGATGACGAACTCTCGTAACGCGGGAAAAAGTGTAGACGGGAGGGAGATAACCGTTTTGCCGTTTAAAGTATGTCTTGCGGTTTGTAATTGTTTAGCGTTTGAGTATGAAATAGTCACAGAAAAAGGTAACTTAGTCATAAATAGTTATGTTAGTTATGTCGTTGTTCATATCCTGCATATGTAAGGCTGCCTTGTTACTTTGGTGTTGCCATTTCTTGATCAAGATGTCCAGTGAGGTGTCGCTATATTCCACCTTTTTTGTCTCTTCACAGATTTTCATTTTAAAATTATGATATGCCGGTGTGGTCTCTGCAGGCGGGTTGTACAGCAATGCGAACATTATGTACGTTATAGAGCTTTTTGATAAGATTATTAATTAACCTAAACTAACTAATAAACTTCTGATTTCTGATTGATAAGGGGCAATCATGTATATTGCGAAATTGAAGGTTGTGAACATCACAGGTAAGTTCTCTTTTCAAATTTTCTTTATTGGCAATGCGGTTGGAAATGTCGAAAATAAAAAATACGCACCAGGAAACTCGTTGAGTTGGCTTTCACGCATTGTACATTTATAAAATCACGAAACTTGCACTTGTTACGAGTAAAAGGCGTATTCTATTTTGAGTAGCTGATAATGTTAAGGAAACCAACATGATTCGGGAGAGAATAACACGCGCAGTGACACCCTTCATATATGTACAATGCGTGAAGGCTAATTCAACGAGTTTCAGGTGCACATTTTTGACGTTCGCTATTTCAAGCCGCCTTGGCAATTAAGAAACTTTGGAAAGCGGACCCACCTTTGATGCTAAGGGCCTTCGATTTTGCAATGTCATATTTCCTCTAGAAATTATTGCTTATTCGTTTTGGCCTATAAACACTAAAAGAAAAAAAAAATGTCACCCGGTATAATATTAAAACTTGAAATTGTCAAAAACAAATAAGAACCGGCCCAAGATGGAGTGTAATGTGAAAATAAAAGAAAACTTGTAGGAAGATCGCACAACATGCTAAAAGACAAAAATCATGGTCGCGTAATTATTGCTATAAATTTAGACAAGAAACGACCTCGTGCTCTACTTCTGTGCTGACTTGAGTAGATGGAAGTTGACGAAGCTGACGACGTCTAAAGCACAGCGCGAGAGTCTGACAGTTTAACATCTGGTATGAGAGTACCTCCGTATAATAAAGAGGGAAAACAAACTACGGTGATATACAGTAGTAGTAGTAGTAGTAATGCACTTTATTCAGGACTCAAATTAAGCGTCCAACAGGTCGGCTGCCTGTTGTACCAAGGCTAGTTGGTCCTTCGGTGAAGAAGATTCCAGCCAGGCACGCCAGGATACAGGTGGTGCGCGTCAAATACTGTGGCCTGCGGAGATGACCTGGTAGCGCCGACGATCATTATGCTTTGTCATAAAAAAAAAACACGAAGTTATAACATGAATACCACAAACTGCCACTAAGTGGACCACGCGGTGGTGAATACACTAGCTACCCTTAATTGTCCAGACGGACGTTGAAATCACGCCGCGACCGTTGAACAAGCGATTTTCCTCAAAATGTCTATATACGAGCCAGGGGAACGCAAGCCCTGCATTCTGAACGGAGTAACCGACGTGCACGAGCAGAGGAGAGCATGTATATAGCTCCTGAACATTGATGGAAATGTTCTCATCTTCCTACCTTGCTTCTAAAGTCTGCCGTGCACTCGTAACAAATAGGTATACGAGTGCACGAATAGTTAACGAATAGTTACGAGTGCACAGAAAACTAGTGATTTGCTTTTGTGACAATAGCCAATTGAAAACTAAAGGTGCCCAACGGGGATCTCCGCATATATTGGTCGTTACGATGCAGCCTTGCGATGTGCAAAAAAATCACGCTCATAAACAACTTCCCGTTGGGAAACGCTCATGTCCAGAATTTCTCGGTATGTTCCGGAACCGGAGCCACTTCCGGCAAGGGGTTTTCCCACGACCCTGCACCCTGGCCATCCCGCGGCCTCTCCTTCCCCCTCGTCCCCTTTCTTCCTCTCGCGTAACGACCACCGCGGGTCCCGGGCTGGCAAAGGGAAAGAAAGAAAGCGCAAAAAAAAGAAAGAATACGACCGCAGAAGGAGCAAGCGGTCGCGCACTCTCGGGATGCGACGGTGACAGTTTGTTGCGCCACGGTTACGCAGTCAGTGCCCCGCGACTCTTCCTCGGCCCGCCGCAGTCTGTGTCGTCGAGTCGTTAGGCCGCAGATGCGGCAAACCCGCGCAGTCCCGATTTCTGTGGGCGCGGCGCGGAGCGGCAGTACGCCTGTTCTCTCAAGTCTTGTTTCTTTATTTTCTTTTCTATTCTATTTTATTTTCTCCTTCGCTCATCATCACGACTGCTTGCTGTGCAATGCTCAGTTTTTATTGTTATTATTTGTTATTGTGATGTGTTTTCAACTTTGAGAATATGAACAGAGAAAAAAAAAAATGTTTCCGCATTCAACTGAATACGCTAGCGGGTCCGAAAGTAACTGTAAGTAGATACGAAAAGTTCCACGTACGCTTACTTTGTTAGATATATTTTAAAGTAGTCATGCATGCATGAAGCTGAATACCAGACGAAAGCTCAGCGGTGAGAAGCACACCGATATCGAAGTGAGCAAAAGGAAGCTAACTGCTTCTTTCCGTAAATCTGAAACGCACTGAATCCTCATGACGCTGAGGAGTGTCAATCTTTTTCTGGGTAGTTAATGTCAACCTGTATTTGAAAATTAATGCGATTCTAAGCTCCACTTATTCTGGCTTAATCTCCATAACTAAACTTAACATAGGCTGCCATAAACTCAGGCAGTCGATAACTTTAGGATTGAATTATAAGCCTTCTATTTAAAATCTAAACAAATCTTACAAATATTACAACTTTCACCCAAACTTAGCGCCGCAAGATTAAATCCAACCCAACCTAACGCATGCCATCCAAATCTATGATAAGGTATACAGGACCAAAGTCGAGCTGTTAAAAGGTCACTGCATTTTTCCTAACCACAGACAAGCGCCCATCGCACCGAAGCTTACTAGTATCTCAAATCAATAAAACCTACAATCGTTAGCCTGCGGTGATTAATGGGTCACATTTGTATGAAGATGGTTAGGTTAATGCGATACCATTTGATCTATGCATAATTTGTTGTTGTTGTTTTGCGTAGAAATTATGGTTTTCCTATGTGAAATTTTCTATGGGAGGGGAGGAGGAGGTGGTGGCTTAAACTGTTTTTAACTGTCAACATTTTTATTTTGGGAGGGGAGGAGGAGGTGGTGGCTTAAACTGTTTTTAACTGTCAACATTTTTATTTGAAAACTAACCTATAGTCTTGAACGTCACCAAACCTTGAGCAAACTACGATATCCTGTCTTTAACTATACACGATTATCTCTCAATTGTTAACGCATCTGTTCAAAGCGCAAACACCATAAAAGATAACTCTAAGAATGGTAAGCTTCCATGAACGCGCGGAGTTAATTGCTAATTGTTAATTTCTGTATATTAAAAATCTTGCCTCTTCTTGGGGATAGCTTAACTCTATCGTAAACAAATCTATCGTAATCAGTCACAAACTCACACATTCAATGATTAATTGTGTACCCATAATTAACAACTTCATGTAAAACCTAACCTAAGCTTAACCCTAATTAAACCATAACAGTACTCACGGTGAGCTCTCAGAAACTTGGGTCGTTGATATGCGTTGATGATATGTGTCTTCGTGCGGAGCATGCGAAAGTATATTGCGGTGAAGTTTTGTCCATGTCAGCTTGCGTTGGTGCGCTCATGTCCGGAGCCCGCTTAGGATAGGTCATCAGATTTTGCCTACAGAACATATGAAGTTTGAAGTTCGCAGTTTATTCTTAGTTTCCTTATACAGAAACTAAAGGACCCCGAACAAAAGGTGCGTACTTGCACCTGACCAGGTTCAGAGCCCCATACAATTTGTACACAGGGAAAACAGCGCGGTACAGATGAAATTGTTTTCTCCACTCAAATATGCAAATTAACAATGGAAAAATACAACAGTAAGAAGCATTCAAAAAGCTGAACAAATTAAAAATGAGAAAACAACAACAACAACAACAGTAACAGGCACTCAAAAAGCTAAACAATTTTTGACATCGATGACAGTTTTAATTAAAACACTTAGTTCCACATCTCGATCAGTGTACGTTTAAATACACAAATGATGCATGCCGTTCAATAACGGCAACAAGATCCTTATTTTTGTTGAAAAAGCATGGGTATTTGGGATCGCAGGCTTTGTCACCGTAATTTGGTCTCAGCTTTGGCAGTCTGTATTGTTTTTTCCTGAGGTCAAACTTTTGATTTAGGCTCATATATGTCTGTCCAAGATTGTCACGGTTTTTCCTGATTTCATTGTATATTAAATCGCAAGTTTGTTTCCATAAAGTTGATTCACCCTCACTACTCCATAACTGCAACGAAAAGCATGCGTGCTTTCGCTGTACTTCAAGCCAGGCAGCGAAAGACACAATAAAATGAGAGATGTAGAATTTAAAATCAAAGTAAGTTTTTCAATCTGAGCGTACGCGTGGACAAATGATGGCAGCGATTTGTGTTAGTTACCAGCAATGTAGCAGGCCAGATTTGAATTATTCCGGCCAACCTCTCTGCCTTTTCCTTTCAATAAATACATCTATCTATCTTGACCATCAATGCATGACCAACAATGTCTGTTAATTCCAGTAAATGCGACTGGATGTTTAAAGCTTATGTTAGATTTGGGTGCCTGTTTGCTGACATAGTTGCCGTGAACTAAAATTTATTAGAAATGACTTAAGCAATATATTGTGTATAATGCTCAGAAAGCAGATTTACAAGATCATTGTCTAAGAGTTATGTCAGCCTCTGTACTCCTTTCTACACAATACTAAAAACAAAAAAAAATCTGACTGACGCTTTACCAGCGTAGCTCACATGTTTCGTCTCGATTCTTTCAATTTATTTGAGCTGCCCGCACGCGGTAGCTTGACTTTTGTTCCGCTGTAAAACCCACCACAGGCAACGTATATTTAAAGCCCTGCTTTATCTGTGCTGATTGTTGAAATCTATACGGAATCTTTACTTCCACCAGACCCATCGATATTTCATCAAAACGCAGAAATAACTATTCCCGCCAGAAGTAGAGTTATAGCAAAACTACCGAATTAAGTAATGCGGAATTGAGTAGCGGTTCTGTGACACATTTTATTATCTGCACATCCTTACATTTGCGTTGAAATACCGACGACAGGTTCGTCGTAGTAAATATGTGAAATGTTCTGCGCGAATTCACGCATTTCACATACATGATAAATATTCATAGTGCAGATACACGTACCGCACTGCGTACAAGTGTGAGGAGGGAGAGTGTCCAGACCAAGAATGACTTAGCAAAATAAAATAGACTTGGCAATGACTCAACGAAATCAACAAAATAAACTGTTATGAGCAAAAAGTGGCACGAGAATATAATCAAAATTGGCGTGTAATCAAAAATGGATTAGATTGGCAAGTGGAAGAAAACAATGTTATTGCATTTCGATTCTTCTCGAGTTGGAAATAAATTCAGCTCAATTCAATACTCTTCATAAATTCTAAATTTGTTTCCATTTAACACACTTTGAATGGGTGTGCTGCTCCTACAGTTACGACAGACACACCGGATCCCTCCCGAGGGCTCGCTTTCTTTCCCAAGAAGACGCCTGCAGTCTTACGCAACACCAAACTGCCTCGTCAAGCGGTCTTTCCCGCAGGCGTCTTGCGGGAAAGCCGACACACATAGAGAGGGCCGTTTATAAGCTCGTACAGAGATGACACGCAAAAAAAAAAAAAAAAAAAAATCGATAGGGAACAAGATAAAACAACTAGGAGCCCGAACAGCTAGCCTCCGTTACTTCCTCCTTCTAATTTTGGCAGATGGCCTGCATTTCGCGAGCTCATCGTATGCGCCGAATGCGCGTCCTTCTCATCGTCCTTTCACCTCCTCCCTTACCCTCCCTCCTCTGTTTCCTTTTTATTTCACTTCCCATCTCGATGGGGCGGGGGCGCGTGCAATGCAGTTCAGGAAGCGACGCAGGAGTTCCTACTACGACTGTCGTTGTGCGAGGCGGAAGTGTCACCGACCGCGCCAGAGGAGGTACATCCACGAGCGAAGCGTTTTGTTTTTCAGAGGCGGAAGTTAAAATCTCGCGAGCCAGCGCACGCATTTGATTGATATCCGCGCTTCGCGAGACGGCGTGAGAGCTGTCAGCATCAAAACTGGGAGTTACGCCGTGTACCTGAAGTGCCACTGAGGCGACGATAAACTTGCCATCGAGCTCCTGGGGAGGGGGTGAAAAGGGACGAGGGAATCTGAGACCTATATAACGGGACGTTCTCTAGCTCTGCGAAGGTTCCGCAGTGGGAGAGAGAGCTTTTGTTTATTACCGTTGTTTATGTTTCTTATTCGCACCTCTCGTCTGCACACATCAAGGAGTCATAATCATCTTCCTTCCGCCCTCCTAGTGCAGAGCAACAGGCCAAAGAATCGCTCGTAAAGCTATGACCTCCTTCTCTCTGCCTCTCGTTGTGGATAACCTTCTATCTACTTTTTATTTATCTACATTCTTTTTCCAGTATTTTTGCGAAGCGTTCTTTACTGCGAGACATTGGAAGCGGTGTGCAACGTATGTCATAAAGGGCAATGACATAGCTGAGTATAAAGACGCGGCGTGTCTGGATCGACCGGAAACTACGCTGAAAGTAAACAGGGAATGTGTATTCTGCTCTGTAGAAAAGCCCATCTAGCGGCAGGCTGTATACAGCCTGCCGCTTCGGCTTTTTTGCAGTACTCAGCTGCTAATGGTGAAGTCCGACTCTAGCAGACATGCGCATTTTTAGTAAGCGTTTCGCGACGCTTCCTTTACCTACGTTAGTATGCCCATAAGAGCCATTGCTCGCTAGATTATGTGAATGAAACCAAACTGTAATGCACATATTTCTTGTTGGTGAGTGCCGAATACGCAATGCTTACTCCGTTCTGGTTGAAAGCTCAGTTGGGTGACCGCAACTCATGCTAAAAATACGCATCCTGTTTTCCATTAACAGCGGTTAGATCATTCAGGCGTGTCCGCGCCGCCTCAGTGCTAGCCGTAGTTGCTAAGCATGTTGAAAAATGCTGTAATTTTATGCGTTAAAAGTTGGCTATAGTCTTACATTATATAATGGACGACACATATTTAATTCAATATAGTTTCATTCAGCTGAATTCATATCGCTGTACTGTAGGAAATCGGTTTTACATTTCACATCAAATAAATACAGCGCTTTGAAGACAAGGACAAAGCATAGAGTGGACAGCACGTGCGCTAACTTTCATCTCAGTTTTATTCAATGCATTACAGGCTTTTATACACTGTAGGAGCATAGGCAAAACATGATACTAGCATGCTATCGCGATGGAGGTGACAACATATATCGCACAACTTAACACCTGTTTCTATTTTTCTAGGAACTATCTCCTCCGTTGAGAGTGATATCGAAGGATCGCTTACTCATTCTTCTTTCAGTTCCTTTATTTTTTCTGGCTTCTAGGATCTCGCGTGTCAGTAGTGCTTTATTTATGCTTAGAAAAATAGAAACAGATTTAAGTTGTGCGATATGTGGTGACCTGCGTCGCGATAACATGCTATAGAGTCATGTTTTGCCTATGCTCCTACAGTGTATAAAAGCTTGTAATGCATTTGAATAAAACTAAGTTTTATTCTCACCCCCCCCCCCCCCCCTCCCAAAGATGTCATCACTTGGTTCACCGTGACATCGTTCGGGTGAACCCCTTTTGGAAATTCTCAGATACTAACAGCGGCGTTTTAGTCGCTTTGGAAACCACTGGAAACGACGCATATGCTTGCGATCAAGGGACCTTAAAATCGTTGATCACAGGTGAATGTGCGCTAAGAATACCCATGACCTGTTCGCTAGCCACTGCTCCCTTACTTCTGTAGGTATGCGACATTTATAGTACGTGCTCCACTTGAAAGAAAACTGGAAACTTTGACCAAAATGATATGCACATGGTGAAGCGCCTACACTTCCTGCTGTCACCAGATCGTGAACGACGCTTCTGTCCGCACCGTCTCGACAACAATGAACACCGCCCTTTTAGGGCATGCGGAAAGAGACTACAACGTCCGTTGCGGATGTACGAACCCCGCATCAGGAGTGCACACACTAACGTAACCACGCATGCATGCCAGAAACGCATAGAGAGAGCAAGTTGTTTCTCTCGCATGCAAGCGCGTCCCGAAAGGCTTCTTCTCTTTCATCATATCTTTTTGTGCGCGCGTTACGTGACTCGTCATCGATGCATGGTAGGAAGAGAAGAAAAAAGACGAAGGGGAGAGGAGGAGGGACGAAAAAAACGAAGCAAAAAATCCAGAGCGGAGAGGATAGAAAGCGTAGGCGGTGTGGGTGGAACGATGGGAAAACTGAGGGGGAGCCTGGCCAGCTCGCTTTTTTTTTTTTTTTACCGGACAGGCTTGCTGGTCGGTGAAGCCCGCATGCGGTGTTGCGGAAGCCGTTCCGTCACGGCAGCTACGGGAAACAAGCAATGACAGCGCGGCGGGTTGCTCATTGCGGGGGTGGGCTTTTTTGTCTCTTTCTCCTCTCTCATACGCAATGCATCGTGTCTCCATGCGTGCCCTTCTTCGCCAAAACGCTGAAGGTGGGGAACGAGAAGCTGGGGATCGCAGGGAAAAAAAATAATGTGCGAGGTCACAATAAGGTCCTCCATCCAGCCACCCATTCCTGCTTTTTTATCCCATCTAGCATTCGAAAGAGGAAAATGAACGAGGAAAGGAAGAAGGGAGACGTTGAAGTCTACTGCGGAGGGAGGTCGTGCGCATTTTCCTTTCGTGCCATCGTACACACAAAGTAGGGAAAGGGTAGAAAAGGGACGAAAGGGAGAATCGTCGCCAAGGCAGGAGACAAATTTTTCCGGTGTCCGATGTGCTGTTTTTTATATTTTTTTCTTCCCCTCTCCCTTCATCATACGCGCGTGTGCGCGTCGAGCGAGGCAGCCAGATGAGGGCAGGAAGGGGGTTTCCCTCGGCCGACACTGAATATGCCATAAATCACCCGTCCTTCACCCCTTTCGAGGCGGTCAGGGTAGGGATGAATGGAGGCACCGCCACAGTTGCGCCACGCGGCGGCGGTTGCGGAAATGCTGCGGTTGTCCACAAACAAGGCGCGTGCGGCGAGCTGCCACTTCCGGACACTAGAGGGCCATTTGCATCTGGAGCAAAAAAATATGAAAGAGTTTCGGGGAGACGGACGAACGCAACGGTGGCTGACGATCGCCTGGTGGTAGTACGTGTACAGGGTGGGGCACACAGGAAGGGCGACAGCGTCATAGTGGCTTACATGGCGTGTTGAGCCGTTGGCGGCCAACGCGGGACCACGGTCCAGTGACGCCGTTGGCTTCGACGACAACTCTTAACCGGGCTCATTTGGGAGTCGAGCACCGCTGAGGGGACATGGAAAGGGGAAACAGGAACGGGATTTGCGCCGCCCCGGTTGACTGCAGAGAAGCACAGAGGTAAATCTGCAACGTGGATAATGCCTGCTCCCCAGGTGGGGAATGGTTTTGGGTGACTTAGAGCCAGGGTTCTTAGTGCATCCAGTCCAGAGTTAACCATCACGGTAAAGGCTTCATTTGATCGGGTGCTTCAGGTGACTTCGTTCGAAGACAGAAACCTCCAATGAAGCCCCTCTATAAGTGGCCAGGAAAAGGAAGGTACGGGGAGTTCGAAATTCATATATATTCAGCAATTCCACGGCAGCAATCGATAATGGGTAATTAAAGAAATGTTCTAGCTCCCGATTTTTTTTTCTTCTAAATGAATGGGAACAGTAAGAAAGAAAGCAAGCATTATCCTTCCAAGAGCTTTCAATGCAGTTTCTTTTTTAAACGATGACCGTCTTGAGTAATGCGTTAATTCGGAGACAGTAACGACATACTTCTGACGTTCTGACTTCCTTAGGCAGGATTAATTTGTGTAATGGATTGTGCAGAACCAGAAAGAGTGAGTAAGGAGAGCAACACGGAATGAAACTTGAGTTGTTGTTTTTTTTCTATGTAACTCAGCTTAATTGGACAACTGAAATGGCAAAACTTGTGGAAGTTGTTGCTGACCATCGCTGTACAAGCGCGTGCTGAAGGCAGCAAAGCTGTCTGGTGTGTAATAAAAGATATTTTGTGTCTGCTCTGGACAATGTGGCTATTTCACGGAAAAGTACGCAGAAATGTTTCTGTTTTAGTGAATTTCAGGCGCGATGACTTCTGTAACGTTACCACCCGATTATCTACAGAGCTCGTAACTAATCACACTGCTCAAGTGAACGAATACTGTAAAGTGAGTTGATTTTGCTTTACCATTGTTACATGCGCCAACATGTATGTAGTCAATTTGCGTAAGTGAATGCAAAAATTACAATGCAGTGTCAGGGCAATATTTAATTATCAGTATTGCAAATAGAGTAACTCAAAAAGCTTTCCTACATAACTTCGGCGTCCACTCGAATACCACGCTGAGACGCATATCATATTCTGGGAAGCCTACAAAATTAAAGGCGATGCACCAATGCAGCTTGACGAATGTTCACGTGAGTTTCCGCACACATGCATCATACTCGTCAGCTAGCCGTCTTCTACCTGGATTTCTTTATCTTCTTGAAGTCGTATTCCTGCATTCGATTCCCAGACAGAAATGGAACATTTTAGCATAGCACTACATTACAGCGCTATATATACCACCTAGAACATACCGCTACCGCCAGATGCCTACAGCGCATGCGTATAGATGGCACCGCGAGGGACGAGATTTCAGATGAACCCAGGCCGGTCTGCTTTTGCTCTAGGGTGTTGGCAGGAGCGATGTATACAGCAATAATGTAATGCAATGCTAAGCCGAAGGTTTTTGATATAGAACGTTCTATGGGTCGCTCATGCGTGACAGCGGCGTTTTCAGCTTAGTTGCACGAGAAGGCAGCAAATTTTTTCACCAGGGAGCATCGCATACTTTAAACCCAGCTGTCACTCTCAGCGGTTAAACTTTATTGACGGGAATGTTGCTCACATTTTATTGCCTTTTCTTAGCCTTTAGTACCAGTTTTTAGTTATAAAGATAAGGCACAGGCCACGTCGACCCGACTATAGACCTTTGCATCGGGCGAAGGATTGTCGAAACGCCTCTTCTCTGGACTGCTGCAAACCGGTTCCGCTGCCGCCTCCACCGTGTGGACGTCAGGCACACACAACAGCCCAGCGAGCATTATGGTGACGCCCAGGAAGCCCTCGTTGCAAAAGTCTATAGGGAGTCCTTAGCGTTTCTGGTCCAAGTTGAGCTTTCATAGGCTGTAATCGTCAAGTATCTTTAAGTATAAAGTATCTTCAATAACCAATATATAGTTCTTTTGTCTGTAACTTGACACTGAACCTCGATCACTTGAGAAAAAACATCTCGACTGCATGCGTTAAACCTTTTCGGTGCTAGCACAATTCGCCGCCATGTATACCTTCAACTGCACAGGTGTTTGCTTTCGTCATGCTGTAGCAATGTTTTTTCCAGCAGTAACCTTGTGGCCGGCAACACAAATAAACGAGTTAATTTTCGCTGCGTCTGAGAATAGGTTGCCACTGTTCTCTTCTCTCCCTTCTACACGTTGCCTCTCCATCTCCCTCCACTTACTCTTTATGCTTTTGGCTTCATACAGACCGCGTGTAACAACCAGAGGGCATCTTTTCAAGAGGTACTTGTTTTCATCTAGAAAAAAATAATGTTCTGCTCCTTTGTTATCCTCCCTCCCGTCAAGAATATCCACCTTTATGTATGTTCATTTGTAACTAAGTATAATTGCTAAAAAATATGCACTGCTCTTGTGGTGACTCCATTATATAGGTTCTGTTCCTGTCTTAAGAAATACGAATAACTTTCCCGTTTAAAGCAAATGCTTTAATCAACTGCTCCTTGGTGCTACTGCATAGCTGATGTCAGCACGCACGGCTGTGATGCGTTGAGGTGTAAACAGCCCCACACTCCGGACCCTCAAAGACGGTCGAAGGCGCCAGGCTGCATTCCACGCGCGGTAAAAAGGCATCAGTCCTGCGCATACCGAATGAGGCGTGTCAAGAATTTGAAACGTTTTATTTATTCTAATTTAGAAATTACCTGCGATAGGCGGTTGGGCAGAGGAAATGAAACGGGCATCGAACTGATAAAACACTGAGACTCCGGATCACATATCCCATTAGCATATCTTTTCTTTCTTTCTTTTTTTTTTTTTTTCGCGCACGCTCGCGAATCTGTCTGATGTCAGGCCTCGATATTTGAATCTGAACGCGTGTTGTCAAGGCACGATGAGTAGCGTTAACCAGTTTGTATGGGAGCTCTAAAACTTGCACAAATTCTGCATCGCCTCGCACCCCTTCTCCGTGGGCGAATTGGTCGGCGCCACCCTCACGCACTGCAAACAGACAGTTGCATATATATTAACACGTACCTGTTTCGGCGAGCGAGAATCACGTAATCTAGGTGTCTTTTTTCTTTTTCTTTTTTTTTTTTTTTTACATTTAAAAAAGGACGACTTCAATGCAGCTATGCTGGCCGTGTGCTGCCTGTACGCCGACAAACATCCTGCGTTGCATTTTTCTTCAATTTTGACAACAGCTCTCACAACATTTGCATTTTTCGCACAGAATGCCGTCAGTACACATTACTCAATGATAGTTACTGTGGATCGGGACTTCACGGGTCAGCGCTCATTTTTGTAAGACGCTGTATAAAATGCTTCCTATTTTATTACAAAAATTGCGAGCTCATTAATTCAAGGAGAAAATTAAAGCGCAATAATGCACAACACGAGCTTTTCTCTAAGTCTTTGTTGTCGTGTCCCACAGCGCACGGTCGCGCATGCAAAACAAGAATGAACGGTGGGTTAGCCATATAGTTATAGCTGCTTATATTGTATAAAACTATGGTCAGTTTGACGGTCAGTCACTTTGTAATGCTCAAAAAAAAAAAAAAAAAAAAAGGAAACAACAATAGCAGCTGTGATCCTGATGCCTGTTGCTGACCTAATTGGGAACAACGGTTACGTTAATGACGACTGACCTGCAGCAAAGGCCGGACTGAAAAACCAATACTTTTGTATTTTTCAAAACGCCAATAATAGTGCAATTTGGTCACCAAACGGAGTGCACTTACGTGTACACCATGCTGCCAAGCGTGTACAAACGTAGCGATCAAGAACTGCTGACTCATGTTTACCAATCTCACGTTATTCTACGTATGTAAATTACGGCGTTCGACGGCCACAACACAAGTGTATATGTAACCACGCTGTACTGCATTCGGGTTGTCGACTGCAAACGCCTTTAAAAAAGGTGTTCACAATCTCAGGGAATATGTAGTGTTTTTGTTTGATGACGCAACAATGCTGTCCAAATGTTACACCTTTCAAAAACGGAATGCATGTGCAGTAACGGTGTGAAGGAAATGTGTGTCCTGTGTGTTCACTGTGAATATGTGTCGCGCTCTGGTGGTGGAAGCGTGCGAGTGTGATTCGTGACGAAACCTCATCCACCCAGCCATTATTGTTTTCAAAATCAAATACACGTCACGCACACTTACTGTGACCTTATATTGAGCGCCATGTGATTGCAATGATGCTTTAAATTCAAGCTGTTTCGTATACAAATGTGTGCTTTGTTTGCTGATATCCGAAATCGTGAGCGCATGGAAGTTTTGTGTCTTCTCTGTGCTGTATCATGGCTTGTTCCTCCGGTTCCTCTTCGGACGGACACGTGAAATAACAATGCGTTATATAGTTAAGTATTCCAACGAGTTGTTCAGAACTCGTCTCAAAACCTGACATAAACCAGATGCATCTTACAACCTGGCGATACTTGGAAGAACAGCGAGTTGCAAAAATTTGCTGGGCAAGGAAGCTGTAAAACGAAACAATTGTTTGCATTGATTAGTCGCAGACTAACTTCTTTTATCCAGTTCAATTATTTATAACGGCTGCTCTACATCGAAAATTGTTGTAATCCTATGTGCAACAGTGTGACGTTGCTCTCAAACCCCGTTAGGCGAGGCCGAATTCTGAAAGGAAGAGTTAGAATCAAATTTTATAAGGAACAAAGAAAAGTTTCCCGGTGCAATATTCATTCTATACAAAGAACACCAGCACTTGTCAATACGCGTAGAAACCCGGCAGTGAATAAGACGTTAAGGATGTAAAGCTTGCGCGTATTTTTGCCTATTGATTATTAAATATTTGCCGATTTATTATGGCGCTACATTAGGAAAAAATAGTCATAATGATGGTACAATGCATAGCCGTCAGCGCCAATATTGCTAAGTTAATGCTTCTTGTCTGACTACAATTATATGAAGTAAGTGCACACATACAAAAAGTGTCAATGAGTGCAGAACATCGTTTTGACCTTAATACTCGCAAATGTTTTTAAAGAACTGCTTAACTGTTGTCGCCCATGATTTCAAAGACCTTTTATTAATTACTTCATGAAATCGAGCCTGCCACGTTAACGCAGTTTGACCTGAAGTCAGGAGATTTGTTTAGAAGAATTGAGTGTTATTCGAATTATAGGGACTATCGTAACAAGTGAAATTGTATCAGATTAATTAAAACCGAATTACGGCAATGAGAATTATGAAAGCTAATTAAATATATGATTTTATTGTAGCACGCAAAATTACAAATTAAACGTAGTGTGCCACTAGTTTCTGATGACAAATTAAGTTCGAACAGCTTTCTTTTACCTAGTACAAATTAGCAAGCGCTCGAGCTATTACACGATCGTTTCCTTCCAAGCACGGCTTGACTGTTGGAACTGAGCTGCTGATATTTGTAACACCGCGAAAGGTGAAAGAAGGTAACGAATCGGATGTAGTTGAGATTTATCTATCTCTTAAAACCATATCTTAAGCTTTGACATTGCTTCTCAAAACAAATGCTGCTATTAAGCTTAATGGTAGAAGCGATAACTAAGAACAAACTTCAGCCGTCTTGCTCCGCGATGCACACACTATATCCTTATTCGTCTGCGATCACAGCGTGAATGAATCACAGTCAATCAATTGGAGCTGACAGCGTGCATGTAAAACGCATTCACGTTGAAAAAAAGAACTGAAGAGCTTATATCACTCTTAATATCGTAGGACCAGACTTTCAATTTCATATTAAAATTGATAGACTTCAGCCTCCATCCATCTATCCTGTAAATTGCCAAGCCATCGGTTTCACTGCTGTGAAAACGAGAACTGCGAGAGGAAAGACAGTTTTCATTGTAAAATTCCGTGTTGTCCATTGCAGGAAGCCTGGTGTCACACAAAAATATTTGTTGCACGCATTGATGACAGATTTCGTTTTCACACAACTCTTGGCAGTGTATTTCATTTCTGCGACTTCAAAGTGCAATTCACCAGTATATACTTCTCTGGACACGTCACGTGAACTGTCTGTGTTTTAGAAAGTGCTCTGTACCATCTTGATCTTTACAGAATTCAAACATGTCTACATTAATGACCATTTTTTCGGCCTCTATTCTTAAGTCATCATCGCGGGTCCTCAGGGGCACGTTGTATTCCCCAAACCCCAACTGACTTCGTGTAATGTCCATGCCTATGAAATGACGGCTATGTTCGCATGCACTTTCGATTTGTTGGTGAGAAAAGTGAAAACATCCCACTGTTTATTGTACAACGTTTATTTATCAGTATAGGCGGAACAGTGCATCATTTTTTCTCCTCAACCGCATTTAAGAGCAACTTCTAACCTTGAGTAAAGTGACGTACCTCCTCGCCGGCGTAAAGAAGAAAAATGAAAGTGAGCGAGTGCCAATGTTGTACTTTCCTGTTGTGTACCACAATGTTTCTGGCCATCGGAGTAAAGGCCCTGAAATGCCTAAGCCTGTTGCCGATTTGTTTATGCGCGCATTTCTTTTCAGCTCTTCGCAACAAAAGAAAACCACGGAGGCGGTTTTTGTTGCTGTCCGGCCGCCCAGTAGCTGTAGAGCACACAACGTCTCTCGCGGCGAGCAGTGGACGAACAGAGCCACGTGTTGTCCGTTTTAGTGTGTGGAATGCATGTGTGTTTGTCCAGAAATAAATATTTTTACGAGATGATAATAAAAGCTACGAGTGTTGTTTTCAGCCAGCGTCGACTTGCAGCGGGGCTCTCTCTCTCTCTCTCTCTCTCTCTCTCTCTCTCTCTCTCTCTCTCTCTCTCTCTCTCTCTCTCTCTCTCTCTCTCTCTCTCTCTCTCTCTCTCTCTCTCTCTCTCTCTCTCTCTCTCTCTCTCTCTCTCTCATTCTTTCGTTTTTACTTCAGTTTTTACTGGCGTATACACCCCATAATCCACGTATCCTTTTGTAACGTTAAATCTCCAAACTTGAAATTCAATAATTTTTCTCTTTCTCTTTCTATCCTGTGCTCTTTTTCTTTCTCTCCCTCAGCTGGCTTACTGAAATAAAAGTTGTGCAAATGTGCGCCGTGCAATGCCAGTGTACGTTAAATATCCCCGGGCATTCGAATCTAAGTCGGAGCCTTCTGTTACAGAACCTGTTCTTTTTTTTTTTAACTGCCTTCTACATCTGCCTCAACTTCAACCTCAACATTCATCCGCTCCCTCATGGCACGGCCAAGTATACTAATCGAGGAAGGACAGTTACTGCGGAGGGACAGTTATAGCAAACCAATGGAAATCGTGCACAGTCAAAGCCCTATAGCCTTCGGCTACTATACTCGATCATGTGTCCAACAAACAAGCCTTTGGAAGTAAAGGCACTAAAGAGGCCTGGTACTAACGCGCTGTATAGCTGTGCTGCTGTAAGCAACATTGAAACAATTAAAGCACTGGGTTTGGAACATTTTAGATAATATGCAGCGTCTACAGAAGGCGCGTCGGTTGAGAAGGCGAATGCTGAAACTCAACCAATCCTCCGAACAGGAGCTGATCCCTCAGCTGTTTTACAAGTTTTTACAGAACAAATGTTTGTTTCCCCGTTAGAAACGACTCATAGTGGTAAAGACGTTTCGTAACTGTTACTCTCTATTCGTGGTTACGAGCTTACTATATATTCGAAAGTTATTCTTCATATACTAGCGCTTCAAGAGACACTTGCAGCGACAGGTGTAGTGATCTCACTTGTTCGCACTACCACTAAGAGGTACACGGGCAGCAAAGTAAAACGCCTGTCATCATATCGCCTCGGCGCAGCACGGTGGTGAGGAGGAAAGCCACAATACGCTACAACACAATTTCTCATTGGTTTTTGGGGTTGCATCGTGAGACGTAATTGAAACCGGTTAAAACATCAGATAAACTGTGTTTATAAGGTCTCTCGAAGATTACAGCGTCATTAAGACATGTGAATGAAAAATAGGTTAACTGCGCGGAAAAGACAATTGGGATGGGATGGAAATTCAACCCGGGATTCTATACGGTCGCGAGTCTGACACGCTGACCTTAGGTCGTTGAGGCACTTTTAAGGTGAAAACCTGTCTAGGCCCATGAAACGAAACTGCGCGAGAGTTGTGCGCGGGATTAATGCGCGAGGTCTGTCATATTCCGCGAGAAGGAGGTGGGGAAGGGTGGCTGTTCCTGGCCCTACGGGGCTGGGACGATAGGTCAACGCCGCTTGCGGCGGGGGCTGGCCAGCCACCGAATTTTTATCTGTTGTAGGCCGCCATTGCACCCGCCACCGTCTAGGTGGTGGACGACGGCTGTTGCGGCGCGCGTCTTTCTCTCCCTCTTCTCTTTATGTCTTCTCTATTTTCTTTATTTCTTTCTTCTCTATTTTCTTCTGTCCGCACGAGGCAGCGGAGGTGGCTCAGCTACAGAGCTAGTAGCAGGCCCGTGCATTTTTTTTTCCTTCTTCCTACAGCCACGACAACAACAACCACCTTGAACTTGGACTGAGGGCAACCGACCATTGGGTAAAAGTGGACGAGGTCGACGGAGAAGACTCCTGGGGATACAATAAGGAGACACCTGTGAAGACGCCCCAAAAACCGCCAAAATAATACAGGGCGAAATAGTTTTCGCTTTCTTCCTTTCCTTGAACTAATTATTAAGGCGAAAGCCTTTAATGACTTACTCGCCAGTATGTCCGTCCGTGCGTAGTATCCGCTCCATCATGATATTCCGCTGGATAAGGAGAAAATGATTACGTGCCCCCACTGTACGACTCTAACCTGCGGCGGCATATCTCATTTACTTTGGGAATGTCCTGCTTTTTCTACTGGACGCCCCGAGATCGAACCCTGCCGCCTGAACTACCGTTCCCTTCTAGAAACTGATGCAAACACACAGATGATATTTGCCAAGTATGGCTCGCTTAGTGGCCTGGTTAGAGCAATGTGATCCGAGTGACGACCTAAACAATGAAGATTATGTCTACTCCCCTTTATCCCCATCCATGGCCATGAGCCTTCCCATTCAATAAAGGACATTCAATCAATCAATCATCGATTGACGTCATCGGCCATGACCAGGCGTGATGTCATCGCTGAATGTGACGCCATTATTATGTCACATCCGGTTGTGTCTAATAACCAGCTAGGCACGCAAGATACTCCCATGAAAGACCTCCTCCCCGTGACATCACGTTCGGTCGTGACGTCATGTCCGGTCATGACCAATGACTTCACCAAGAGACTCACGCATACCCCGCCGGGCTTCGATCCAGGCTTCCGTTATGGTTTCTAGATGTGACGCCATCATTATGTCACATCCGGTTGTGTCTAATAACCAGCCACCATACTTCCGTGCTGCGCCCTTCATTTGGCGTTTCCTCGAACGCCACACCACAGCTTACAGAAGCAGACGTAGAATCATCGGCGTTTCAAACAAAGGTTTTCGCCTCATCACACTTTAGTAGTCCAAGGTGCCCCCTAGAATTTTTATTACAGCTGGGCCCGTATTCTGAGTTTGCATCGTTATCGAAAGTGTCGCTATTTCCCAGACCTCGAGTCACCTGATTGGTGGAGACGCCGGAACATGATGTTGCTATCTCTTCCGGTTCCGTAGTGGCACCACCCGGTTCCGGCGTTTCGACCAATCAGATAACTCGAGGTCACGTGAGATAGCGACACCGATAACGACATAAACTCGGAATACGGGCCCTGCTGCGGCCACTCTTCGCCTTGAGCGTCCGCCTTATTTAAACCGTCAAACCATGCATAACCGTGCGCTGTGCGATGTCAGACAACACCACCTTGTCAGCGCTGTTGTTGTTGTGGCTGTAGCAAGAAGGAAAAGAAAACGCACGGGCAAGTTACTGGCTCTGTAGCTGAGCCAACTCCGCTGATTGATTGATCTATAGGAAGGAAAAGGCGCGGTAACTGTCTCACTTGTTTTCTGTGGACACCTCAACCGTGCCGTAAGGGAAGGGAGGAGGGTGGGAGTGAAAGTGCAAAGAGAGAAAGAGGAGCCGTAGTGGAGGGCTACGGAGTAATTTCGACCACCTGGGGATCTTTAACGTGCGCTGACATCGCACAGCACACGGACGCCTCTTCGTTTCGCCTCCATCGAAACGCAGCCGCCGAGGTCGGGTTCGAACCCAGGTACTCCGGCACAGTAGTCGGGCGTCTTACCACCGCTCCACACCGGCGGGGCACCAACTCCGCTGCCTCGTGCGGACAGAAGAGAAAATAGAGAAGAAAGGAAAAAGAAGAGAGAGAGAAAGACGCGCGCCGCAACAACAGCCGTCGTCCACCACAGAAGCAGTGGCGGGTGCAATGACGGCCTACAACAGATGAAATTTGGTGGCTGGCTAGCCGCCACCGCAAGCGGCGTTGACCTACCGCCCCAGCCCCGTAGGGCCAGGAACTGCCACCCTTCACCACCACCCCTTGTCAGCGCACGTTAAAAATCCCCAAATGGTCTAAATTACTCCGTAGCCCTCAACTACGGCTCCTCTTTCTCTTCTTCCACCAACTCCCACCTTCCTCCCTTCGCTTACGGCCCCGATTCAGGTGTGCACAGAAACATGTGTGACAGATACTGCGCCTTTCCTTTCCTTTGAACCAACTGGTATTATTATTATTATATTATTATGCATAACCATACCACTATCATATCACTATAATATCACTAGTTTCAAGCCTTGCTTAGCCCCCATATTATTTTAAAGCTGAGAACCGTTGATGCGGCACATATTTTGGAACGATGGACTATGCAATTGGCGTTTTTTATTCGAGCTTAGCAAAAACCAGTGGCAAAAGACGCGTTCACAGCATAACAAGTCGAAGGCTAAAAAAAAAAAAAAGAGGTTAATTAGCATCGAACACCTAGCGTTCTGGTTTTTGTGGACAAAGAAGAAGTTGCAGAGAAAGGGCGCTCTATTCACGATGACCAAAAATATGCGTGAGTATAATCATCATTTTATGTTAATTGCTGCTGATAGTCATCGCTAAATGGTAATGTGATGTAATATACATCCGCGCTTGTCTATGCTCAAGGATGCAATGTATTACTGAGCGACTAGTTAAGATCAAGCCCCTGACGAGGCTTTCAGATTCTGACAATAGCGTCGGCGATGTGTGCGGCGATCTGGCATCTTTACTGTTCTTTATGTCCCTTGTAATGGTATTAAGATTCGGCTTCTAAAACCTTAAACTGCCCTCGTTCGAAGACAGAATTTTCATTGCCTAAAGCGATACATCACTTATGAAGGTATCCCTTAATCTAAGACTGGCGCAGCGACTGCGATCGCCTGACGTTCCCTAACGCGCGCCATAATCTCAACTTAATTTCGCACTCCGCCCCGCCGGGGTGGTGCAGTGGTAAGACGCCCGACTACTGTGCCGGAGTACCCGGGTTCGAACCCGACCTCGGCGGCTGCGTTTCGATGGAGGCGAAACGAAGAGGCGTCCGTGTGCTGCGCGATGTCAGCGCACGTTAAAGATCCCCAGGTGGTCAAAATTACTCCGTAGCCCTCCACTACGGCTCCTCTTTCTCTCTTTACACTTTCACTCTACCTTCCTCCCTTCTCTTATGGCACGGTTGCGGTGTCCACAGAAAACAAGTGAGACAGTTACCGCGCCTTTCCCCTCCTATAAATCATTCAGTTTCAATTTCGCACTCTTGTTTCATCAAACTGCGGCACCTTGCGACTTTTTGCTTTTGCGGCATCAGTGTGGAGCCGTGGTGGGCGCCATTGTTGGATGTATTTTCGTCAAAACAGACATGCATAACGATTGTTGGGATTTCTTCTCGCGCTTATGCTGACTCACAAGACAGCATTATTATTATTATTATTATTATTATTATTATTATTATTATTATTATTATTATTATTATTATTATTATTATTATTATTATTATTATTATTATTATTAATGCGAAAGGATTACTTCGCTATGTTCACAGATTTCTGTCCGCAGAACGCGTCAGCAAAATCGTGTTCGTAGCAGTTGTGAGTAATTGAGAAGTGGTAGAGGTTAATGAGTGGTGTCACTCTGTAGAGGGTGACGTAATGCTGTGTCCGAAAATATAATTAGGCCAATAAGTGTAGGTAATTATTTGCAAGCAAAAATATAAAAGTTGTTCGCAGCAGATGTGAGTAATTGAGAAGTGGTGTGTCAGAAAAAATAATATAGGCCAATTGGTAAACAAGAAGTGAATTTATGTGACGTAGAGGATGTGACGTCACGAAACCGGAAGTAGAGTCGAAAAAGGGCATAGGAAGGGATTGGCGCGCAATTTACCAAAGACTAAAATGGGTAAACAAGAAGTTGGTTGGTTGGTTTGTGGGGTTTAACGTCCCAAAGCAACTCAGGCTATGAGAGACGCCGTAGTGGAGGACTCCGGTAATTTCGACCACCTGGGGTTCTTTAACGTGCACTGACATCGCACAGCACACGGGCGCCTTGCCTTTCGCCTCCATCAAAAAGCTGCCGCCGAGGTAAACAAGAACTGGATTAAGCAACGAGAAGCAACCTGAAGTAACCAACAGCAGCATCCGTGGTTTCGCATTACACCAATGCAGATTCTACAGTGCTCTTTTATTATTATCATTTTTATCATTATTATTATTAGTAGTAGTTGTAGTAGTAGTAGTATTAGTGACTGTATGTTGCTTTTATTGTGATTAGTGCCCCGCTGTGGTGGCTCAGTGGTTATAAGGCGCTCGACTTTTGATTTTGATATCAAGGATATGCGGGTTCGATCGCGGCCATGACAGCCGCTTTTTGATGGAGGCGAAAGGAAAGGCACCCGTGCAGAAGAATTGACGCTTTTGAATTGTGGAGCTGGTGGAGACTTGAGAATTCTTTGGACTGCCAGAAGATCAAATCAGTCGATATTGGCGACCATAAACCCTGACTGCCAATTGGAAGATAAAATTCCAAAGTTAAAGCTCAGCTACTCTGGTACTCTGATGCGGAGACCCTTATGAAAATCGAATTTTCCTTTTTACTTCCTTTGTTTTTCCTTTTTGCTTCCTGAACAGCCTTCCTATAGACTTTTCCTTTCTTTTGACTAAAGGAAGTTTCCTTTGAGCTCACCTTGTTGAGACTTTCCTTTCTTTTGACAGAAGGAAGCTCATTTTTAAACTGGCTCTCTTTGGCAATATCAATAATGACCTTCCTTTGTGTGTCCTCAAGTAAAGAGAAAGTTCTCTTTACTCTTTATTCATCATACCTTCTTTTTTTTGTTCTTAAGCGAAAACATACGACGCTCATTTTTCTTTTCAGCTATACTTCTCATTTTTTTTCTTTCATTAGTATCCCTTGCACTTTTTTAACTTCTGAACTTTTTTGAATAAACCAATTATACATTTATCAAAATATACAAAATCGCATTCGTTTCTTTGTTGTGCAAGTAAACATCATTTTATTTTTTTTTTTTTCATTTTATATTAAATCCATGCTTTTTTTTTTTTTTTCACGTGCTAGATCTTATTTTTAGCGCAAGTTTCTTCTTAGTCACCACACAAGGACCAATAATATTCACCACCTTCCTTCCTTTGTCCTTAAGTGTAAAGATAACTTTCTTTTCATTCATTTCTTGTGCTTATTTTTGTGTGTGTGGCATTACTTGGTCTGTTTCTTGCCCCTCTGAATTTTTTAAGATAAAATATAATACATTCAAGAATTTTCATACATTTTAAAGAATGCCAGGTGGTTCTAATTCATCGCTTTCGCAGCCCGCTGGTTCGATGGCGATGCATGCGCGAGACGGCATGTACATACATCCGTGACCGCTGCTTCAGCACTCTGACACGGTACGCAACAAAGCTCGGCGCAGGCCGGCTGGCAGGGTTCGTCAGTATTTGCGTCGGCATTGCAGCCTGGCAACTCTTGGCTCGCAGCGACGCTGTTAGCAAGCGCGGCCTGCTTCCGTCGTGATTTAGTGCACTTCGGTACGGCGCGACGTTGACGTCGCGCAAGTACGCTTTTACCGTGGTGGCATTTCCAGTGCGTTCGACGGGTAGGCGGTTACCGCAGCACCATCGATAACGGCTTCAAAAGCCTGCAGTTAAATGCACTTCACGATGTGCCTAGTACCGGATGTCACATTGTTCACGAAAGTCAAGCTCGTTTACCTCCTATCACAGTTTAAAGACCAGCAATTAATACGTCAGCGACGTCGGTACGTCGGTACCACCACGCACAGAAGCCCCCGCAGCCGAGGTTACGAATACTGCCAGTAAAACCAACGTTCTCACGGCGAGTAAAACCAATGAAGATTGACATGCAGCACAAGAATTCCGCAGCAAAAAAAAAGAGCGCTGCAGCTGCTTGTGGCAATAATTTGCTTAAATTATTTTGTGTTTTGTTACGCATCACATTATACTACTAAAAAAACAAACGTTTAAGGTTGTTTATAAAATATAAGTTTTATTTTGACAGTGTGTGAAGTTTGCAAAAATGCATTTAAAAGTTTGCAATGGCGCTTGAGACTCTAGTGCTATCGTTTTCGTGAAAACAGCCGGCGGCATGCTTCACTATGTGTTTCATGACCGTAGGAAGTTGATTGTTCGCGTTCGTTGTGTTCGTCGTGTTTTCTTAGCGTGAGTAGTGCAAATGGCCGATCATGTCTTGGTTAAATGGGTGACCGCTCAGAAGTGGGACGTATACCCTGTAAGAAACCTACAATCAAAAGAACTGCAGGCGAAACTGATGGATAACCCAAAATACTGGAAGATTATTCCAAACCAAGGAGTACTACATGCCCAGTGGAAGGAGGGGTCGTACTCTCCTACGTTCATTCTCGGAGTGGGTAAGTAGTCAAACGTCTCTTGTCTCTTTTCGTATTCGTGTCTTAATAATGTTTACCCGTGAAACACCTTCCTTTGCTACTCGCGGTGAGTGGTGTCGCGAAGTCGTTTACATGCCCGCATTACGACCGCATTGTGTTAACCGGCAGGTGACAGTAGTGCACATGGTGAAAGAGGTAGACAGTTGATTCCGGGAATTGCGTGAAATTAAAACAAATGCATAATGAACTGAATTTGCGGAAATAAGAAGTAGAATAAACGCGGCTGCTGTCGTTACGTGGACCTGATTCTCCCTGTTTACACAGCAAATGGCAATTCTCGGTGTTTCGTGATAACAGGAGCAGGCTTCCCAATTTGGGCTCAAAAAAAAAAAAAAAAAAAAAAAAAAAAAAAAAAAAAAAAACACTCTGCCCGCATCGTCGTCTCGGAACGGTGCGGCATGGAGAATGGCACCTCCTTGATTATTGAAGCTGATTTAGAACAAGTTTTAAAGATGCCCAGGGTGCTCGTTCCGAGACAATTGGTAGTGTAGCAGCGAAACGGACGCTTTCACAGCTGCAGGCGACTGAAGTTTAAGCAGATAAAAGCGCCTAACGTGTTGTAGCATTCATTTACTTTCATATTCATTTGTTTGTTTCTTTTTATTGAAGCGTCAAACATGCTTCCTTTCTTCGCTATCAGCCATTCCTCAGATTTCGCGCAGAGAGAGAAAACTTTATTAAAAAAAGGGGAAAAAAAAGTGTGTGTGGTGGGGAGGCAGTGTGTGGAGTCTCTATTCTAAGACTCCAGTGGCCTGGGCTGCCGCTTTTGCCTGAGTTACCAGCCTACGCTGGGTTGCTAGGTCAGAGAATAGCAAAGTAAGCAGTGATATCAGTTACCAACAGCATAATGCTGCAATGATTTTTAGCTGCCGATGTAAAAGTTGCTCCCAGTGCATGGGGTACGGCCAACAGGTGGAAGGGCACCGCTCTCTCCACTTCATTTTCAATGCTGCCGTTGCACTTTGCCACTACTTCTGGATGAGGCTATCTGCCACGGGATCGCATGCTCCCTTTCATAAAGCTCATGACTGTACATGGGTACAATCCCAGCATTCATGGCCGCATTTCAGTGGAGGTGAAATGCAAGTTGACTGTGTACTGTATGATGTCATTTGCACATTAAAAAACCCCAGGTGAGCCCACCACTACGGCATCCCTCATCGCTATAGCTTAAGTCGCTTTGGGACATAAAACACCATGAACCTACCATAAAGCAGAGTGGCTATGTTTTACGGTATGCGTGGGAGCTCAAACTGTTTTTCTGGAAATGCATCCTTTGTTTTGTCCACTACTGCTCAAGTGGGCATTCTGCCCACTTGAGCAGTAGTGATGCTGGATGGTGTCAGCTCGCAGTTAAACATTACCATGTCCTTTTATGTGCCAAGGTTTGCTCAAGGGCTAATGTTCCTCCTTAAGAAGTGTTGCTTTGAACCCTAAACAGTGTCCATGCTACGTTTCTCTTGTCAGTGGTCTTCATTTGGTCACTATTTTGCTAATCTCATGTGTGGAACCAGATATCTGCACAATGCGTTATACTGAATAATTTTTGTATGATGCATTTGAGTGCAAGTACAATTTAGTGAATAGACCTTGCCACATGTCGTTTTGCAGGAAAGCTGCAGCTGTGACAAAATGTCTAAGCCAGCAGATGCAAAAAAGAGTCCTGGAGCTTGAGGATGAAGTGGGGTCTGCAAAAAAAAAAAGAATGAAGAAATATAAGGCCGCAAGAGATGAAGCACGTCTGATGCTTGGTATGTGATCGCTTTTTTCTGAAGCCATTGGAATGCTGATCTCCATTGCCATGAGACTGAAATTATTTGCTGTGTCACCAGATGCTACGTAAAGCATAACAAATTCAAGTGCTAACTCTTAAATGAATAAGACCTCTTGGTCTGTAGCACGTCCTAGTAAAAGCACCAGTAAGATTATGTTGCTGCAATAAGGTTCCCCCTACACTGAGGATTAGGATTGGTGTTCCTCCTGTAGTTGTCTTTGCGACACATTATAGGTGGTGTACAGTAGTGCTCAGCTACACCGTGGCGCTGCTGCATGACGCCACCAACCACCATGCTTGCAGTGCACGTAGCAGATGAACTGCTGCCACTCCTGCTCTGCAAGCATGCTTTGTTTGTGTTACAGTGACTTGCGTGTCACATGTCATTGCTTGGGATCGGCATGCATCTGAGATTGAGCCTGTTGTCGTATGTGATAGCTGCATGAAAATGCATGGTAAACAAATGCCACTCAAGGTGAGCACCTGTGCTGATTTGTGCTGCTCAAGCCGAGGCCGAAAAACGGGCGCGGGTTTGGGTTCCTTTCTGTTCTGGAGTGGTCGGTGACAACAACGCTGCAGTGAACCCGGAGAGCTGCATTAGGTTCAAACACATTCACGGGGTATAAGTTGTAGCCAGATGGCTGCGGCAGGTCTGTGGTGCTCTTGCATTACTGTGGATGGCGTATGTGAATGGAACCCTTGATTCCCTCAGATTTTAACCTCAGAGTCTCCTGCAAATGATGAGGTGCATCTAGAATGAGCGCAGGAGGGACAGCAAAAAATCTAAATTTGTATGAAATTATCATATGTGGCCTCGTCCTGTCTTGGACCTTGGAATCCTTATGGCATGCGCTTCATTTTCCTGTGCCATTTTGGTCACTTAGGTGGTGTTTTTTTTTTTTTCACAACAGGAAATTTATGCTTGTCCAAGCACGGCACCTGGCTCGGCAATCTGCCTAACTTAACTCGGTCACTACACCATGTTAGCAAATGTCGACACGAAAGACAGACACGAGATAGGTGAAGCATGGGCTATCGAGTATCAGCTACACACTCGAGTGTCAGCCTTTGTCCAAATGTATGGCGTATTGCTGCCGCCATACATGTATATTGCATGCTGACCTCTTCAAGGCCCTTGCTACCGACAAACTGTTTCAGGGATGTGATCTGACTAACTTCTGTTAAAGCGCTCACAGCTATCTCGGCATCATCATTCGCACCCATGAATTCATTCTAAGCAATAGCAGCACCCGTCAGTTGCACTGTAGTTACAACGTCCTCCGCAGTTAATTCAATCCAGGCATTTCCACAGCGAACAAAGAGATCAGAAGTGGGATGTCAGCATTGGCTTCATCAATTTCTATCAGCATCCCCTAGATTATGTACCGCTGATAGGGCGCCTTGAGTGCGTGAGTGATGCCAGTGTCTAGCAGCTAAATTTTGAATGGCGCATTTGGTGACAGAAAAGGGTTGGTCATGCAGTCAAGGGCAAAGAAAAGGCTTTTCTCCTGTGGTGAATGTTACATGGGCTGCTGCTGCTAGTGATGAAATAGTATGTTTTGTTCCAGCTTTCCTTTTTTGTTTTTTTTTTCAGATGTTGCTGAGCTGGTCAATCAGCTGACGGAATCCGTTAATAATGCTGCGTGTACAAAACAAGCAGTTGTGCTGCCAACCGAGGCTCAGGTTAGTTGCTTTAGTCTAGTGTCTGCATGGTTGTGCTCATTACTGCCTTTCTCGATGAAACTTTTTTAAGGGTCACACAAGAACTTGGTTCTAGCTTTATGATAGCACTGCCACAAGTCATGCACTTCCATTGAGAAGTGTGCAGGGATAGGGAAACGAGGAGCTCATTATCCATGTGAATGAAGTCAGCAGTCACTGAATTCAGAGATAGGCAAGAAGCAATGCTCTTTATGATTGGCTGGCTCTTAGGGTTTAATGTCCAAAGCGACTCAGGCTATGAGAGATACTGTAGTGCAAGGCTCTGGAAATTTCGACCACCTGGGGTGCTTTAACGTGCATCGACAACACAGAGCACACGGGCACCTTGCATTTCGGCTCCACTGAAAAGCGGCTGCCCTGGCTGAGATGCTGTTTATGAGGCTGGGCTCACAGACTGCATAATTAGTAGCATAATGATATTTTTAAATGAATGTCAATTTGATACAAACGACAAAAGACAGACAGTGCTATTTTCTTAAATTCGTCAAAACAACCATGAAAAAAAATCCCAACTGCTTCCTTTCATTTTAGTGACTGTTACTTCATTCGTGTGTATATTGATTTGGAAGAGTTTTTGTGAAAGCTGTAGTGATCGGAAGTGCAAGGTTACTTTTGTTTACGCTTCCTGTTGAGCATACTTCGCTTGGGCTATAGCAAAGCCCTTTTCATCAGAAAAGAGATTTCCATTAGCTTGTTTAATATTCAGCAATTTCTTAGGTTATCGATCTCGGAAGGCCATCTTTTTGCACTACAACTCGAATGACGCAGCTGGTGCTCCTCTAATCAGTCATTTTAGTGACTTGGGCCAGTCATCATGGTATTCAAGCTAATGTGCATATAATCCACTTGCACCTGACAGCCACCTGCAATGTCACTCTGGCAAGTCAAAGGCAATTAACCACCATGGTATTGCCAGGAGGGTCTCATTTGAGAAGGAGTTATGGCTTCTTAAGCTGATACAACAAAAGTTCAATTTCACTTTAACCCCTTGAGCACTATTATTTCGAGATTTCTAGCTAAAATTGCTTAAAATTACGATATCGTAAAAGGCCCCATTACATGAAAATTTGTTGTCTGTGTTGTGAGTGAAACATCAAGAGCATGGTGCTGGCAAGTGGCATGGCCGAACACACATTCTTCGATGATTTGTGTGGCTTAACGAGACCACATGATATCCAAAAGTTAGGAGGAGCTGCTAACTCCGGTCGTTCATTTGAGGTGGGAAGGTGAAATTAGAATCAAAATTCCAGTGCTCTTCAATGCTGAGTCAGGCTTGCTGCACCTAGGCTACGCAGACATGTTGATACAGCTTGGTTAAAGCAGGGCTTTATATGTTGGGTGGTAGCCTACACTGGTCGCATTATACCCTTAAAGGCGGAGCTTAAGTGTCCCTTTAGTTTTTATTTTTACTGCTGGTTTCTATTGGTAGTGTAATAAAAAAGGAGGTATCCGAGACAAAAATATTTGAACCAGAAACTAAGTCAAATGAGCGCAGTGAAGTTTATTGCTCATTACGTGAAAAATCAACTGCCCGCCAATAAGCAGCAGTCTAGTCGAGTAACATATAGCGAGGTAACTGGAAATGTTTTACAAGGGACGACCAAGAATGGAAGCCCAGGGGGTTTCATCGGAATGTTGTCAATTTTCATCCACTGACACAGAACTCGCAATAGTATCGTCTGAGCTGTCATCATCTTCGTTGGCAGAACTACTCATGTCATCACTGTCGTCTTCACTTCCCATAACAATGCATAAATTGGTGTCTGAGCCATCTTCGGATGGCGAGGATGGCAACGAAGAAAAGCTTCTTTCCCGCGATGACGGGCCAACAGTGCATGCGTTGCCTCTACCAGGCACCATTTTTCTCATTAAGGCTGCTTAAAAGGCTTTCAAGCGGTAGAACAAAAAGCAGTTAACGGGTCAGTGGTGCCATCTGTCAAATGGCGCATGACCTAAGCCACAGAGGAGCGCTGTACGCACCTAAAACTCTCCGGGTGAGGATCTATCCTGCAAGGACAAGCACTCGTCCAAAATGGCTTGAGGGCATCTTTGCAAGGACGAGCGCTTGTCCAAAGCGCTTATGAAAGCTACCTGTGCAAGCTGGAAACTAAATGTTGCCTCAAAGTAGCACATACAGAGCAGGGAGTGCATGCTTTTTCTAAACCTTCATTGGCAGTTTTTTTAATTGGTTGAGCTTCTGATGTACGAAAAGGATGTTAGTGTTTTTAAACAGGAGGTGACAATGTGGGCACTGTGCTCTGTCTAAACTGGCTTTTAATGGCCTTTGCAATGTTAATGATGAGTAAATCCGTTTATTTTCTGACTTAAAATCTGTTTGTTTCTTTTATTGTTGAAATGCAAGCATAAATTAGGTCGTTAAAAAATCTCTTATTTCTTGTTTTTTCTTCTGCTATAGCAATGCACTATTAGCGCTCAATCCTTTGAGGGGCATTATGTGCCCTCTTTTTGGCTAGTTACTTTAAATACATATTACACAATTTTCAGGTTACACTAATAAAAATGTTAAAAGATGTTTGGCCTGATTCAAAATTAGATCAAAACACCGCTCGGGAAGGTGTCAAAAACATCCAATAGTTTTCGTATGCCTTCATTGTTGTACATGTTAAAGTACGGCTTTTTGAATGTGTATTTTTACTTGCAAACAAATGACCTTAATTATGCGTTTTGGGGTTTCTTTGAGTGTTCTTAAGCTGGTCTAAGTTTTTTGTTTGTAAAGCCCTTCATTTTCTTATTGCATATCAAGGAATATTGTTGTATGTTACAATACTGGTCATAGTACTAATATTTGCTTTTTGTTCTTGCAGGTGCACATTGGCAGCAATATTATGGTAAATCAGCAGTTGATTGACCGCATGAAACTCGGTGCGGGCAATCAAGCAACAAAGTTTGCGTGTAACTTGGTGCGGGTTGTGTTCTCACCCGAAGAACTGGAAGAAAGCTCACTCTATGGCCGTGTCTGCAATGCCCGCAAGGAACAAGCTCCAAAAAAGGCACTGGGCTGCCCAAAATTGGATGCTGTTATCTGTAAGTCCTCGAGCTCATAGCTTGTGCATGTGATGCAAGAGCATTCTGAAATATTGTCCAAACAGCTGACTTTTCAGTGATGGTCAGGGCCATAATGCTTGCCTTAATGCATAATGCTGTGGTGCCTGCATGGCGCTCACACTGTCCGTGCTCTGTATATTTAATTTACAAAAGCTAAGGAAGGCTGGATGGACTCTAGCTTGTTCATTGCAGTCATGCTTCTAATGTTTTTTTTTTTTCTTTTTGCAGCCTACACCTGCTTGCTCAATGGAGTACTAGCCAAGGTGGTCACCGGCAGTTGCGCAAGTTTGCACTGGGATTGTGGACAGTGATCCAATTTTTTGTCGCAGGGTCTTCGAAAGCAGGCCTAATTGCAAGGCCTAAACAGAGGAAGTACATCTATTCAAATAAATATAAGCTCATACAAACAAATGTTTCAGTCTGAACGTACTTCCTTCGAACATCCACCAAATATCCCATAGTCATCATTCCTTCGAACTTCCTTTGAACCAATAATTGGCCACTGCCTGTGAACTCAACTCAAACTGACAACGGTCTGTTCCCTGGGAGCTCAAAGGAAATTCACAGGAAATTCACAGGATGGTCAGAGAAAGTTAATTCACTGTGAATTCAAAATCAGTAGCCAATTCTCAGTTCAGAGGAAGTTGCTTCCTTCTGACTTTTTTGAGTTCACATTGAACTCAAAGGATGTTCCCATTTTTATAAGGGGAGGAGTCGCTGGAGATGACATATATGTTGGGAAAGATTGAGGGACTCCATATAGATAGTCTTGAATGTTTTCATAGGTCATCTTTCATCTCATATTCCTCTGATTAGGCCACTGAGGGAGCCATACTTGGCAAATATTATTTGTATGTTAGAGTCCTTTGCTATAGAAGGGAACGGTAGTTCAGGCGGTAGGGTTTGATCTCGGAGCGTCCAGTAGAAAACGCAGGGCAATCCCAGAGAAGATGGGATATGCCACCGTATGTTAGGGTCGTGGAGTGGGGACAGATAATCATTTCCTCTGTGTACTGACGCCAACGGGCCATATAATAAGTGGCATGTAAGCCGAATGGGTGAGGAGCTATTCAAGCAGACCTTCTGACATCGAACGAGATTGGTCTCACACGTAAAAGGCGGGTCCGGTGGGGCCACCTGCACGCGATTCTGACTGAGGCTAAGAATGGCCCGTGTATAGTGCATAAGGGCAAGAGAAGGGGTGTGTTGCCCGCCCAAGGTCGGATAAGGATGAAGCAATCAGGGTGGGGAGGTAAATATAGATATGGAATTAACTCTTCGAACATAGAGAGCATTACGCACTAGGACCCACAGCTGCTTCCTTACAGCAACATTTCTGCCCAGTCAAGTACAACTTCATACAAGCTTAATTTCTACTTACTTAGCTGGAGCGTCAAGAACTATTGGACATAGCCCTAGTTAACGGGAATTACCTTTTATTCCTAAACGGAGCACGTGCAACGTTCACGGCAGTTTCAGCTAAAAGATTTTTAGGGCGCCTCGATGCGCGCGCCCTCGACGCGCGCGGGGGACGCGCGCATCGAGGCACCCTAAGCGCCTTTGCACTGGCGCGCCGCCTCCCGCCGACGCGATCAATTAAGACCGTTTCTCCATGGCCTTAGAGATCCCCTCCGCGCGCGGGGCAATCTCGGAGGCAATGGTTTCTCGCAACGAGCAGTCTCTAAGCCCACGCTTGTGCGGCCTCCGCGATGTTAGAATGCTCTTTGAAGGCCACGGTTTATTCATTATGTGGGTGCACGGAGCAGTAAAAATGTAAGAGCTTCTCAGTATTACTTAGAAGGAAAACTCGCGCTAACATCAATAAGAGTGCCTTAAAAAGCACTTAATCCGCGGCGGGAATACCGGGAAGGCAAGATTTCGTATTTGGCTTGGCTAGTGTTGGGGAAAAAAAAACAAAAAAAAAAAGAACAAAACGCAATTCTGCCTCGAATCGATAGCTTCACAGCGATGCTGCTCTTTGTGTAGAAACTTATTTCAACAGTTCGTTCAATTCTTCAATAAATCCAACAGAATTATTAGGCTCGCACAGAACTCTCCCAGCATTTCTTGGAGGTTTTCCTCGAGAACAGTCGTGTTAAAAGCCATGCTTCATAACCAACACCAAGCAAGAAAATTCGAAGCCTTCCAACCATTCCTTCGCTTCATGGCGGATAAAGTGTATCGCCGACAGCTTTCCATGTGTAGGTGATGTTAGCACACTCCATGAGCGCTAAATGGTGTCTCGGCGTCTGCAGTGGCACGCTACAGTGAATTATAATATTCTAGTTCACTGTAGGCGCGCGCTAATCGAACAGGTGGGTCACTCCGCACATCTATGCAGGGTGTCCTCCTCTGCTGTCCTTGCATTATGCCACAGAAGTAAACGAAAAATAAAGGATACTTAACTTTCTCAAAGTGCGCGCCAATATTTCACGAGCGCCGAGGAGAAGAAATAAGTGTTCGATTGTAAATGCAAGCAAATATGACGTATTATTTGATGGGCATGCACTCTGCAACATATATGAAAGTTCTGCTCTTTGTCTCAGATAAGGACAAGCAAAGGATGGCTGGTAGATATCGTCAGTTCAATCTAATATTCCATATGAGATTGTCTGATGACTGGAAATAATGTATCTGCAAAGGTGTTTTTGTTGTCCGGAAATAACATAGCGGAAACGTATATATGCAAAACAGCTTTTTTTGTGTACCTACAGAATGTGGCCAACACTCCGAACGGTGTCTTTAAATGTGAACGGTGTCTTTAAAAAGCTGAAAAAGAGAAAAGAGGTGTCGTAGTGGAGGGCTCCAGAGTAGATTCGACCACCCGGGGAGTTTTAATGTGCACTGACATTGCACAGCACACGGACGTCTTTTCGTTTCGCCTCCATCGAAAGGCAGCCGCCGGCGGTCGGGGTCGAACCCGGGTACTCCGGCACAGTAGTTGGGCATCTTAACGACTGATACATCACGCGGTTAAGTTAGGTTTTGCGGAAAGGAAGGAACAGTATAGTTTTGGGTGGACACCACGGAATCGCGGACATCCACACTTATTAGGTCAAGGTCACTTGAAGGTCAAATGTAGTGTCACGCGAAGACGGGCTCTACCTAGCGTAGTGAAGCTTTCGCTTCAAAGAAATCTATACTGACAGTTTTTAAGGACACGCTTCTCGGTTCTGCAGTATAGGCGTAGCGCAGTTGATTGCGAGAAGAAAGAGGGAGAGGAAGGTAAATGACACAACGCACACAATGATTGGCCAGAATGTCACATGTAGCGTTATAGTAACACACCATGTTGTCGGTCGCGCCGGACGCCTATACCTTATATGGATGGATGGATAGATGAACGACTATGCCCGACAGTCCCCACAGCCTATAATTACTGGACACTCCGACTGGCATCAGCCTTCTTCACCACCACAAGGTAAACGTTCGTTGACTCTTACGTGCTTAAACATTTTTTTTTTCTGGACAAAATTAATGCAGATACCATCCATTATGCACAGTCATCAGAAAATGACACATGTAAAAATATCAGTTAAATCGGAAATGCCTACTAACTGCTTTTTGAGCGATCTCATCTCAGACAAATGCGCCATAAGACAAGAAAACAAAAGCATGTAAGCTGATTGGGCAGATTTGGCTTGTCACACTTCAGCGCTGTACCTGCAGATTAGTGACGAGCCACGCAACCTTCGGACAACCGCTCCCACCGCCTTCTACTCTGCAACAAAACATTTAGGTAATAAAAATGAATTCATTCATTGTTTTACAGGTTTATAGGACTTAACGCAGCAAAATGACCGAGGCTGTAAGGTACGCCGTACTGGAGGGCTCCGGAAATTTCAATCAGACGGGGTTCTTTAACGTGCACTGAAATTCCACATATACGAGAGCCTTGCCTTTTCGTCTCCATCATTAACCGGTCGCGGAGGCCGGGATTCGATTCCGCATCCGTAATTGGGTACAGGCTGTAGTCACGTGCCCTAACTACTGAGCCACCACGGCGGGGTGCAAGTAAATAATGCATTCCATGAATCGCCTTGTCCATATTATTAGTTCTCCGCAAATAAGAGAGTATTAACGTGATATCGGTAAAGGTGCCGTTCTTCTAGAAAAAAACAAACAAAAAAAAAACACCGTGTTATGAGCGAAAACTCATGAACTTGCCTCTAAGCAGGTGGTACTTGGCAAGTGACATAGCTGCAGACGCTGACTGGTCGGCGGGTTGTTTGACGTCACGAGACCACACGACATGGTCGATTTGAAAGGAAGACCAATTTAGGCAACTTAGGCGCGTCATACCCTTAAAAGCGGAGCTTAGGTGTCCCCGAAATGTTTACCATGGCAGTGAAAGCAAGCCTGTGAAGAGCTTCGCGCAAAGAAAGCTTGAATCAGTGGGTAGTGACAAGATTACAACACAAGCATGAAGACTACATATTGTTATAAATTCCGCGGGCTTGCTTAATAATGCATAGGTGCACGTATAACACCGTATATGTCGAAGGCGTTCTGATTATAACTTCTCGAAAACCTTTCTGCACTGTTGCTTGCGATGTAGACACCGGTTTAAAGAAAAAAAAAATATGGGTGACATTTAAACTCCGGCTTTACATATGGCGCGATTTAGGGGCTCTCGTCTGTAGCTTCTCGTTCGCTTACATGCTGCCTCTGATCGCTTAATTGCCAACATCTTAATCTGTGCCTCGAATATCTCGCACATTCTTATCAGCATACCGTCCTCCGATACGACGTCATCCAGCTATCGGTCCAGGCGACTACACGACGTTGACATAAAACACTGCCTGAGCCAAGCCGTATGAAAGTATGCTGTACCTCGTGGACATAGAGAGGTATAGTGTGTTTGACGCGTGATCCAAGAGCCCTAGCAGGTCGATTTCTATCCCATCATCCCATCTTCAGCTCCTACCTATTTTGGCCATGTCACGTGGTCTCGTTAAATTCGATCGGAGAATCAGTGCTCGGCCAGGTCCCCTTCCAGTTACCACCTGCCAAAGCAACGCCCAAGATTATTCGCTCACGGCAGCGTTAGATTTTCCGCAATGAGGGCCTTTTAACGCCATCGCTTTAACACGTGCTGACAACAACCATATGGATGGGCCTGCAGAAAACATCGTTGCGGCGCGCCAGTACGTGGCCGACGTCATGTCTCGACTCAACGAGGACCCGCAGCTGCGCCAGAACGTCGAACCCAGCGGTACGTTCAGCAAGTGCGGCGGCGAGTGGGTGCGGCGGGGCGGCGTCATCCGCGGCCTGGAGGTACGCGGCCTGAGCCGGCTCGGCCACGACGGCAGGCCATGGCTGAAGGAGACGGAACCGCATAGGCAGGAAGGCTACCCCCGGATTTTGGCGCCGGAAGGCTTTGGCTCCGGCTCCTTGGACGTGGCCGCCACGGTCCTGGCGCGCGACTGTGAGTTCGACGCCTGCTACGACTTCAAGGACGGCGAGAAGCAAGTGTCTGGCCTGGTGTGCGGCAAGGTGGAGATCATTCGAGTAGATCTTGTCATTGGCCGTGAGTACGAACCTTCTCCCGACTCTGAGACACGTTACTTATGACACAATCTTGTCTATGTGGAACAGCGCCTGTTTCCTTCGCAGTTCTACTGAGCCTGTGCCTCGCGCTCACGCTCCAAGTGTCGGACTTCACTTCAATTTCGAGCGGCTTGTCAAAATGCATAGACATTTCAGGCGCAGGCGTTTGTGCCGTAAGTTATTGGCCCACACAGAAGCAAGCGCTGCGTTTATCGAACTCTATATGTATGGGGCTACTCACCTATGGGGCTGAAACGTGGAGGCTAACCAAGCGGGTTCTACTTAAGTTGAGGACAACGCAGAGGGCTATAGAACGAAAAATGGTAGGGGTAACATTAAGAGATAGGAAGCGTGCAGAGTGGGTCAGAGAAATAACTCAAGTTACTGACATTTTAGTGGAAATTAAGAAGAAATGGGCATGGGCAGGACACGTAGTGCGAAGAGAGGATAACCGATGTTCGCTTAGGGTAGCAAACTGGATTTCAAGCGATGGAAAGCGTAGCAGGGGGAGGCAGAAAGTTAGGTGGGCGGATGAGGTTAAGAAGTTCGTAGAAGTTCAAGTGGATGCAGCTAGCACAGAACCGGTTTAATTGGAGAAATATGGGAGATGCCATATTGGGTATAGTCAGGGAGAGGCCTGCAGTGGGTATAGTCAGGATGATGATGATGATGATGATATGCTATTTATTACGTGCACACCGGTCCATTGGCCACTCTAGTTCAATCGATCTCTGTGTTAGACGTATAGTGTGTAATAGGAAAAGGCCCATCGGATCAGTACAAGAGACGTAGCTTAACAAAGACGCGTTTTACATCCAAGATAGTAGTTATTATGTAGCGGAGAACCGTACTTTAATGGTGCTCTTCTGTGCTCGCATAACTTTCGTTTAAAAAAAAAAAAGAACATGACATACTTTCCTATTAAAAACGAGGCAGCCCTTCATCGATTTCTTTACGGTTCAAAAATTACACAAATGACGTTTCAGCCAAATGGCGTGGAACAATTGAGTCGTATGAAGAAACATGCTCAAAAATTTCGGACAGTGTTGGGAAAGCGTTTTTTAACCGTAATTTGAACGTAACGTAATAACCCGAGGAAGCGCCGAACTTCCTTCTAGTCTCGTGGCGGCGGGAAATTCGCAGTGGCAACGGTTTTCTCGGGATCGAGAAGGACCCTTCCTCGTTGACGACGAGGCCTAAAAACTTCAATTCTTCCTAGGTAAAGTGACATGTTTCAGCCTTTGACGTATAAGGTCGGAAGATTTTATAGCTTGCAGCACCGCCTCAAAGTGATGAATGTGCAAAAGTTAGGGCGAAGACGGTCACATCGTCCAGGTATACGAGACACGTCTGCCATTCCAGGTACGCGAAGACGGCGTTCATAAGTCTTTGAAAGGTCGTTGGCACGAAGGTCGAACGGCATGACCTGAAAATCGTACAACTCCTTTGGCGTGATAAATGTTGTCTTCTCGCGGTCCCTCCGTCTACCTCGATTTGCCAGTGCCCAGATGGGTCCTTGGAAGAAAAATACTTGGTGTTGCATAGGTGATCTAAAGCGTCGTCTATTCTAGGCAGGGAGTAAACATTCTTTTTAGTCATATTGTTTAGTCGTCGGTAGTCAACAAAGAACCGTAATTTTCCGTATTATTTCTTGACAAGGACGACAGGTGCCACCCAGGGGCTCTGAGATGGTCGAATAACGTCGTGGTCAAGCATTTCCTTAACTTGAGTGGTAATTGCTGCACGTTCTCTAGATGAAACACGATAAGGTGACTGTCGGAGTGGTTGTACTGTATCGTCCGTAATAATACGATGTTTTACAAGGTGTGTTCGGGCGACGCGCGGCAGCGACGCGAATTCGGTTTTGTAGCGATTGCGAAGGTTCCTCAGGATGTCTCGCTCCTTCTGCGGCAGTGCCGGGTTGATGTCGTACTTGATCTTGTCAAGTTCCTCTTGTTCGGTTCTAAAATCACGAGTTAAAGCCGCACCTAGTTTCAGCGATGACATCAATATAAGCGACAGTTGCTCCCTTTTTTAGACACCGCGGTGTTCATTGCTGAAATTGGTGAGAAGTAAGTCAACTTTGCCATCTTCGAGGAAGACAACAGTCAGGGCAACAACAATGTTGCGGTAGAAAAGAAAAGGCGGTTTACTCTCGACGACACCTTTGGCTTCCCGGAGGGTGTGCGCACCGACGATAACCATCACTCTGGAGCGGGGAGGAACAGCCACTTGCTCGTAGAGAATGTGGAGTGGCGCTGGCAGAACGCAGTCAGCTTCGAGGACAGTCTCTGTCGAAACCTGAACGGACTGGGATTACACATGGATGATGGCACCACCGTTATCCGTCAAGAAGTCTATACCCAGTATAACGTATCAGCTAGGACAACAAACGTTGCCAAGAAGGTTCACCCTTGCACCGTGACTCGCGCTGTGCACGTTTCTCTAGGCGTAATCAAATGTCCTCTAGCGGTGCGCATCTCTGGGTTGTCCCAAGCTATCGTAACCTTTTTGAATGCCGCGGAAAATGATCCATTGTGTATGAAATAATTGGCCCCAGTATCAACCAAAGAGGTTACGGCGATGCCGTCAACTGAAGGCGATGGTAGACTGGTAGGTCACTGCCGCTTGCGGCGGGAACTAGCCTGCCACCACCTTTTTATCTGTTGTAGGCCGTCATTGCACCCACTAGTATTTCGATGGTGGGCGCGCGGCAGTTGCGATGCGCGTTTTTCTCTCCCTCTTCCTTTTTCTTCTCTATTTTCTCTTCTATTTGCACGAGGCAGCGGAGATGGCTCAGCTATAGAGGCAGTAGCAGGCCCGTGCATTTCCTTTTCCTTCTTCCTTCAGTCGCAACAACAACAACATGACTGGTGCCTAACGGTATTCCATAGCAATGTAAATAGTATTTCATGAAGATGAATGCATTAAGGATAAAACTTATCACACTTTGAAACCTATAGGTTCATTTCGTGTTTAAATCGCCTCAAGGGCGCACGGCGCCTGCAGCTGCCATCGTGATGCTCATGTCACCGCAGCGTGCAGCATCTCCGCGAGACCAACAATCTTAGATTGGCGACACCACTGTTGCCCCGCCGGGGTGGTGCAGTGGTAAGACGCCCGACTACTGTGCCGGAGTTCCCGGGTTCGAACCCGACCGCGGCGGCTGCGTTTCGATGGAGGCGAAACGAAGAGGCGTCGTGTGCTGTGCGATGTCAGCGCACGTTAAAGATCCCCAGGTGGTCGAAATTACTCCGTAGCCCTCCACTACGGCTCCTCTTTCTCTCTTTCCACTTTCATTCCCACCTTCCTCCCTTCCCTTACGGCGCGGTTCGGGTGTCCACAGAGCAAGTGTGACAGTTACTGCGCCTTTCCCTTCCTGTGAACCAATTTATTAACACCACTGTTCAATTTCGCCATCTCCTCTAGTCACGTGCGCTCTGGAAACGTAACTGATGCTCCACGTGGCGTTCATTCGCTGTGTTTGGAAACGCTCCCCTGTGGTGGATATTGTATCGCTAACATTCAAAGTTTCATTCCCTCTTTCCCACCCCAGAACCAACGGGGCCTGACGGCGCGGCCGAGCTGAAGGTTTTCGAGGCAAAGGAGCTCACAGGCCTGACATTCTCCAAAATTGGCGCCAGCATGGTGCACCAGAAGTTCATCGCCGAGGTCACAGCCCACGCCGTGCGCTGCTACATCAGCAAAGTCATGTCACTGCGCGTGGCGCCGCTGCTGGCCGACGTTCTGAGGGCCATCACCTACCCAAAGTTCGACGATGCGTAGCGCCCTCTAACTGCCAACGCACGAGCCCGTATGCCTCGATCTCTACTTCATCATTTACGTTCGATTAAATATGCCGCTGGCGAAGAACCAGTACTTCGAATTTCTGGTTCCGAGAGTATACCTCCATCGATAGCCGAGTTTGCGGCAAGCACATCTACACCTGTAGTGTATCAGTTCAGTTCAGTTCAGGCGTTCAGTCGTGTCCGACTCTTCGTGACCCCATGGACCATGTCACGCCACGCTTTCCGGTCTCTCACTATCTTCTTAACATCACATAGCTTCATCTGCAATGCCTCGAGAATGCCATCTAACCATCGCGTTCGCTGCCTACCCCTTCTCCGGCGACCCTCAACCTTTCCCAACATCAAATCTTTCTCCAGCGACTCCTCTCTTCTCATCAGATGACCAAAGTAGCTGAGCTTTAACTTTAGAATTAGTGTATAGTAAACAACAAACAAAAGTGCCTACCTAAGATAACGGACCAACAAAGTAGGTGGTATATGTCGTCTGGAGCCACCCACAGACGCCCATGTTACATATACTTTATTTTCAAGCGCTCATTTGGGAAGGGCGAAGGCGGAGGGGGGCTGAGAAGGCTGCAGCTTAAGGCCTCATCTCCGAGAGCTGGGGAAAGACAGCTGGAACCCCGGCAACATGCTTATTAGATGACACAGCCAGTAATAAAACTTCAAAAGACACGTACAAAAGCAGAACGATGAGGTAAGGCCCTGCCTATAATGTAACTTCGTTTAGCCTGATCAGTTGGAGACCCCCCCCCCCCCCCCCCCCCATGCCGTGCAAAAACAAAATTCCCGCCACCATGATAGGGGGCGTGGAGGTGGGGTGGGGGGCAGTAATCTGCGTTTTATTACGTATTGAAAACAGTTTCTCGTAGTTTGCCGTCAGTCAAGCTCCGCCTTTAACGATATAACGCAATAGCTTTCATGGCTACCGTCTGCGGCTGCTCTTGCGCACTCTCGTTGCCGTATATCCTCTTCGCTAATCGCTTAACCTCTACTCCAATATTTCGCACCCCTATCATCTCGCACATATTCATTAACATGCAGCTCTAAGCTATATAGTTATGTGAAAGACACTTGAACCAAGTCATACGTGCGTGACTGCGTGACCTAAGAGCACGTGTCTTACTATACCTAACGGTTCTGGAAGGTTTCGTTACATCTCACCCACCCAGCTCAAGAATTCCAGGGGGCACTTTGGACCTCTAAAGAGCAAAGAGGCGAAAGCCTTTGTTTGAAACGCCGCTGATTCCTACTTTACTGCATCTGCTTCTGTATGCTGTGTGGTGCGGCGTTCGAGGAAGCGCCAAACGAAAGGCGCCGCACGGACGCCTGGATCGGACGCCTGCCGGGGTCAGCTTGGCATTTGCGTGAATCGCCTGGTGAAGTCACCGGTCATGACGTCTCGTCAAATCATGGCCGATGACGTCGCCAGGTGATGACGTTAAAAATCTCGCGGTATTCCGCGGATTCTCGCGAAGAAGCGTGATACTTCTCGAGTACGAACGCACGCTCGGACTCATGGGCGTAAAGGCTTTCGCCTTAACTCTGAAGACAGGGTTTGCAGCTTCTGCCATGTCACGTGGTCTCGTGGCGACGAGCAACCCGGCGACAAATCAGTACTCGGCCCTGCACCTGCGAACTATAGCACCTGCCAGAGCTATGTCCGACATTTTTAGGACACACAGCCACAACAGCGGATTCTCTGCGAAACGAGGTCTTTAACGCTATCGTGCTTAAAATGTAATAGGAATATCAAATGCGAAGGGAAATCTTTCCTTTTTTCCCGCCGCCACCACGTTCACCTTCCACCTCTAAAAGGATTCCATCGTACCCTTTCTCCCCCTTTAGTGCAGGGAAATAGGAAATGCCACAGTGCCTCCCGTACAAGTCTCATGTTACTCCGCGTTAACGCAACCACTAACGCTCAGTTAGAGGCTGCGTTTGTCCTCCGTGTGCTGTAAAACTATAATGCTTAGGCATTACTATCGCGTGAATTGTATTGATCGCATTTTTTTTAATTAAGTGTGCTTAAAGTGAAATTATTGTTAAAAAACTAAGCAGACGCTTAAGCATCTGCTTTTGAGAGGTCGCCTTTAACGCGGTAGTGTTATCGGGCCTTGTTCGCATCGCCTTCGCATTCGCTTCTCATGCTCGCAACGACATTCTTCTCATGACACAAAAACCTTTATTGGTACACAAGAGCATACGACAGCGCCCCGCACTGGTAGACATCACCGCATCCATCACACAAACGTTCCGGAGGTGCATTTTCTTCCTGCTTTGCATATTGTTTGCACGCCATTTGTTTCGGCAGCTCCGTTCATCGATGGATTTTGCGTTGATATGCCGGTGATAAAACCACAGGTAAGTAAAGCGGAATTTCGGCGGAACTGCAGCTCGCTATAGCTTGCTGAAGGAGGGATGCAGGGCTAAAATCACAATTTTCACTTAAAAAAGTGTTTTTAAATTTTTGTTGTTCTGGATTGTACATGTGTTAAAGAAACTCACAAAAAAAATGAAAAATTTTTTTTTTTGCTAGTTGGGTGCACTCACTATCGAAAGCGCTTATGAACGCCGATTTCAAGACGCAGCTGCATAGCAGCCAAGAAGCTATGCCGAGGAGGAGGAAACTTTATTGAGGAGGAATTGGTGGGTCGTGTTCTTCATGAGAGGACGCTTCTCCTCAAGTCGCCCCAGGGGTCATCATCGCTCGATGGCGCTCGACTACCTCACCTCCCTGGCCCAGGCCGTGATGGTGTGTTGCAGGCCTGGGTCAGAGCTTAACAATGCGGCCTCCCACTGTTCCGAGTCTAGCCAGCTGACGGACCTCTTCGGCGAGGTATAGAAAAATGTGAACATCAGCGTGCTGGTTGTCGTTGTCCAGATGTGGTAACATGGGGTCAAGCATCGTGGTCACCTCGCGGCTGTAGACTAGGCGGAAAAGTGACATGCTCGTTGTTTCCTGGACCACCGTAGTGTATGCGAAAATGACTTGATAGCTCTCAATCTCATGTTTTGTGCTCTACGTCGACGTACAGTGTGAGAATATCAGCGAGTGTTTTGTTCAGCCTTCGGCCAAGCCGTTCGTTTGAGGATGGTATGGTGTCGTCTTCCTATGTTAGGCATGACCGTGAGGCAAAATCTACTGCAGCAGTTCAGCTGCGAATGTGTTACCCATGTCGGTGATTAGAATACCCGGTGCACCATGGCGTAGAACAATGTGATGGATCAAAAACTTTGAAACCTCTATGGCTGTACTTTTGGGTATAGCGGAGGTTTCCGTGTATCATGTAAGGTAATCCGTAGCAACGATGACCGTCCTGTTACCGGAGTGCGAAAGTTGGAATGGTCCCAGCATGCCCATGCCAATCTGCTGGAAGGGCCTCGATTGTGGGTTAATTGTCTTCGAAAACCCAGTGGGTTTTGTCGGCGGCACCTTGGGACGCTGATATCCGTGGTACGTTTTGACATTGTGTGAAACGTCCGCGTTAAGACGAGGCCAGTAATATATTGTCACAGTTGTTACACTTAAGAACTACTGCAGCCGCTGAATGAGGACACTGAAAGAGCGAAGCAGCGAACGAGGGCACCAGGAACGGGCCTTCACTTCAACGTCCTGTCAACACACACGTCACTGCCCCTCCTCTGGAGCATCACCCCGATGCGGTGTTACCGTCAGTTAGAAGGGCGGAGAAAAGCGTACAAGAGTTACACCACGAGTCTGACATCACGGAATAGACTGCATGCAGCCTGAAGACGTCGCTCGTAGTACGGCTTCATTCGCACCACGTGCACAACGTCGCTGAGCTTGCTCTTGTGCGATGTGCGAGCTGGTGAGGCTGGTGCAACTTCGTACGTTACGTCGCTGAGGTGGAGGACAATAAGGTAAGGGCCGAAGTAGGGGCGCAGTAATTTTCCGGACAGACCGCAGCGACGAACGGGCGTCCAGGCCCACACATGGTCGCCTGGGTTGTGGGTAACGTAGCGGCGTCCAAGGTTGCAACGGTAAGCATCGATCTGCTGCTGACGGTGAATACGTTGTCTGGCCAGTTGCTGCGCTTCTTCTGCGCGCTGAACATAAGTGGCGACGTCGACGTGAAGTTCAGTCTCACTGTCAGGGGGGTCCACGGGTATCATAGCGTCCAGCGGGGTGGCAACCTGGCGACCGAAGACTAATTCAAACGGAGTGAGCCGCGTCGTTTCTTGCTGCGCGGTATTATACGCGAATGTTGCGTATGGAAGAATTTGGACCCATGTTTTGGGCTCAACATCAACATACGTGGAAAGCATGTCGGTCAAGGTCCTGTCGAGGCGTTTCACCAAGCCATTTCTCTACGGGTGGTAGGCAGTTGCACGTCTATGGCTGGTGTACGTGAGCTTCAGCACAGCCTGAGTGAAGCGAGCCGTAAATGCAGCTCCACGGTCGGTAATAATAGCTGCAGGAGCGCCATGACGAGGACGATGTTGTGGACAAGAATTCGGCGACTTCAGCAGAATTAACGCTTGCAAAGTGACGTGGTCTCAGCATACCGTGTCAAGTTAATCCGTCGCGACCACAATCCACCGTTTTCCAGTGGACGACTACGGAAAAGGGCCGAGAAGGTCTATGCCAATTTGCTGAAAAGGGGTCTTTGGGGATGCTATCTATGGGTTGCAGAAAGCCGGATGGTTTCAGAGGAGATTTGCGCCGTTGGTGATCACGGCCTGTTACGTATTTGCGCACTGATGGTAGTAAAATGGGCCAGTAATACTTCAGCCGACTGACTCCCAAGTGGCCGGCGGATGGTTCATCATGACAAGCGCTCAAGATCTCGCACAGTAACTGGGATTACACAAGAAGCAGAAACGTCTCCTTGTTGCTGTTAAAGTCGCGCTTGTATAGGACTCCACGCCGCAGAATGAAGGACTGCAGCCACGGCGAAACACGCGAGGTACACTAGCATTAAAACCCTCTAGGTACTCAATGAGTGGCGCCAACTCAGAGTCGGTCTTTTGAAGCTGCGCGCCATACGGGAGGCGCTAATGGCACAAAGAATAGGCCAATCTTTGGTGATGTCTTGCGTAGCCGGTTCCACGGGCGCTCATGATGAATAGTCCGCATCTTGGTGCTGCCGACCCGACTTATAGACGACCGTTACGTCGTACTCTTGCAACCGGAGGCTGCATCTGGCCAACTGGCCAAAATGGTCTTTAATGATGGATCCAGCCAGCACAGCGAGTGATGATCGCTGACAACACGAAACGGTCGTCCGTAGGTGTACGGCTGGAACTTACTCAGAGCCCAGATGGCGACAAGGCACTCTTTTTCCTGTCGTCGAATAGTTCCTTTCCGATCGAGAAAGTGTGCGGCTCGCGTAGGCAAAGACTCGTTCTGCACCATCCTGCCCCTGTATGAGGATCGCTCCGAGGCCAACATTGCTGGCGTCAATGAGGACATCAGTGCCTGCATTTTCGTCAAAATGAGCTAGTATTGGTGGACTTTGAAGGCGGCGGCGGAGTTCCTTGAAGGCTTCATCTTGGGCACTCCCCCATAAAAAGGGTGTGTCATCTCGAGTCAAGGCTGTCAGTGGCTCCGTTAGGCGAGAAAAATCTCGAACGAAGCGGCGGTAATACGAGCAGAAGCCCAAAAAGCATCGGAGGTCCTTCTTGTCGGTTGAGCGTGGGAAACTGGAGACGGCACAAGTCTTTTCGAGGTCTGGGAGAACACCTTGTGCGCTGCCATGTCCTAAGGAACAGAGTTCTTCGAAGGCGAAATGACATTTCTCTGGCTTGATGGTTAGTTGCGCAGATTTGCAGAGCTTGAAGGACAATGCTCAATTGTTGCAAGTCTTGGTCGAAGCTAGACGAAAAAATTACCACGTCATCCAGGTACACAAGGCACGACTGCCACTTCAGATCAGCTAAAACAGTGTCCATCATGCGTTCAAACGTGGCCGGAGCGGAGCAAGGACCAAACTGGAGCACCTTAAATTCGTACAGATTATCGGGTGTCACGAAAGTCGTTTTTCTTGTGGTCTCGATCGTCCACCTCTATCTGCCAGTATCCACTTTTCAGATCTAAGGAAGAGAAAAACCTGGCATCATGGAGTCGGTCAAGCGCATCATCGATCCGGTTTTTCCTGGATCCTTGCAAGTTCGAGTGACTCCTAAATGTCCAGAAGTTAGTTCACTATGGAAAGCTTGCAAAATTTCATCACGTGGACTCATGGATACAACAATTAGGTACGGCGTATGGCGGGCGGAAACTTTTGTCTTCACCAGAACCCCATCATGCACACATAACGATGGTAAAACACCTTTGAAAGCTTTCGGGGCAGTTGTGCATGCACCGATGATATAGTATATTATGTGAAGAAGTTCGGCGTCTGCAGACTGCCTTTCAGCGAGGCACTCTGCGCTGATGGTATTTAAGATTACGGCGTCATCAGCAATATCATCGGTAGGAGCGGGGGGGGGGGGGGGATACAGGGGCGCGCCACACGAGTGGCAATCGGCATCCGAGTGCTGTGTCTCGCATTGTTTCGTATAAAGGTACGGACGGAATTTCGACGTCACCCACACAGTGGCTAGACATTCGTTCTCGGTCGCAGAGTAGTTCGATTCAGCTTTAGGCAGACGGCGACTGGCGCAAGCGATGACACGTTCCTGGCTGCCCTGGATTTGATGTGACGGCGCCCAATATATTTATTGCTTGCAACAGTGTGAAGCTCCGTGTCGCCGTTTTCACCGACGTGAGCCAGAATGGGAGGGGCTTGAAGGCGGCGTTGAAGCTCGTGGAATGCTTGAACCAGCGGTGCGTCCCAAGTGATAGACACGTCTGCCTTTGTCAGACGCATCAAGGGTTCAACGAGTCTAGCGAAATCTTTGACGAAGCGCCGGTAGTATAAGCACATAAGCCGAGAGATCGTCGAACTGTTTTCTGGTCTTGGGGTGGAGGTAAGTTGGCAATAGCTGTCGTTTTGTCGGGATCCGGCAGGACACCAGCCTGTTAACAACGTGCCCCAAGAACTTAAGCTCGGTGTACGCAAAATGACATTTCTCGTTTTTCAAGGTAAGTCAAGATAATGTCATGGCTTGTAGAACTGTTTCGAGGCGACGAAGATGTTCCTCAAACGTTGGGGCGAATACCAAAACGTCATCAAGGCAAACGAGACATGTCTACCAATTGAGATCTACAAGAACTGCGTCCATAAGCCGTTGGAATGTTGCCGGTGCAGAGCACAGGCCCAAAGGCATAGGCTTGAACTCATAAAGCCCATCCGTAGTAATAAACGCTGTTTTCTCTCGGTACCGCTCACCTACCTCTATTTGCCAGAGGTAGTGAGCGGTAGGTAAGTGAGGTAAGTGTATTAGGTCCATCGAGGAGGAATATTTCGCGGAGCACAGGCGATCCAGAGCCTCGCCGATTCATGGTAGGGGGTAGAAGTCTCTTTTAGGGAGTTTGTTTAGCCGGCGGTTATCTAAGCAAAATATCAGTGTACCATCCTTTTTTTTTTCTTTGACGAGAACGACAGGTGCAGCCCACGTGCGCGACATCTGCGAGAGGTACTCGATACCCAGCACCTCCAAAAGACGTCGCAGAGTGAGGTTGTGATATAAATCACCGATGCCACAGAGCGGCAGCGAGCTTGGTAGCGCACGTTCGGTTTATCAGAGCTTCGGCTTCGGAACTCAGATTTCCTCGCCTCGAGAAGGCACGCGCTCGCGATCAGGGCAGAGCGAAGACGAGGAATTCGCTATGTAAATATGATACTGTATTATCGGTTCGAGGAATGTTTACTATACCGTTTATATAGACTAGGAAGAACAAAGGGCCCAATATGGACTCTTGCGGTAAACCATATTTTGCTGTCGTTGCGTTTGATTATTAGCCGTGCAGGCATACAAACGGAAAACGCGACTTAAGTATGTTGAAGTGCTATGCCCCAGATTCCGTATATTTCGAGTTTTCTTAGCAAAATCTGGTGTTTGATTGAATCGAAGGCCTTACGAAAATCTAAACAATTTCAGCGGTAAAGAGCTAATACCCAATATTTTTAATTATTTTATTTTTTTTGTACGAGGGATATTTCAGTTGATTTTCCTTTCCTTGTCGATATGAATTTTTTTTTTTTTTTTTTTGGGGGGGGGGGGGAAACGAAAAAGCAATTAATGCGTTTGTGTGTGACACGTTCATTTACTTTTGAGAAAAGAGGCCTTACTGAAATCGGCTTATAGTTATTCAGTTTGTAAGGGATCGTCAAGGTGCGCGCGGGGGCGTACATTGCCCTGTAGACTGGAAGTCGAAAAAAAGAGGCTGGGGAGTAAACCGGCGCCTAGCGCGCAGGTGGTGGCGCATTGCTTAGTTAATCCCCTTCGAGTTCCTGAATGGGAAGCGGGAGGCGCTCCCTATCTCGTTCGAAGGAATGCGCCGCAAAGCGTCGGCAGCGTCTCTTGTGTAGAAGCGAAGGAGACAGGTGTCGTCCGCGGATGGTCAGACAGGTGCGTGCCAGATGCGTGGGAACGAACATCTTCGCGAGTGCTCACAGGGTCAACTCCCCCTAAACTAAAAAAAAAAAAAAGAAAAGAAGCTCCATGGGTCACCTGCCTGTACTGTTCCAGTGTGGAAAGAGTGCTGGAGACAGCGGTGACCGGGCACGGGGCAAGGGTGAATTTTCTTGGCCCAATCACGCCGCTTATGGTCAGTGATTGGATAGCTCGGGCCAAGGGGTGTGAACCCGAGGTGTAAACTGAAGTTGCCGAAGGTTCGTTAGGTGTTCTTGGTTGGATCGGGTCTTAGGTAGGTGCTCTGCACCATCGGCTCTGCCGAATTTGGGAGTCTCTCCCGGGAAGACCGACCAACAGGTTCCAGTCGTTGTCATGTCTTTGCAAACTTGTAAAAGTGTACATATGTAAATAGATGTACTACATAAAGCTCATAATCAAGTTCATCTGTCAAGACCCTTCAGTCTGGTGTTGAGATACCCGTCCCTGACGGAGCAGCACCGCTGGTGGTGCAACAGGTCCCTGCCTGGAGAACGAACCAGTTCGCGCCAACCCCTGGTTGGGCAGAACGACGGTTGTAAAATTTACTCAGTTCATTATGAGTTCCTCCATTGTGAATGGCAACGACAAGGGCTAACTTCATTTTTTGCAAAACGAAGCCAGTATGAGATTGGAAATGAATGCAATCGGCGTTGTGATTACATGGGCTGTTACTTTAATAGGTGCAGTAATAATGTCATCACGGTCAGCTGCAAATCGATTATCGAGTGAGATTATGATAAGCTCTTCTTCGGAGTTTGGCGTTACAATATACAATCAGGTAGCGGCTGCCCATTGCCCAATATATCTTTCAAAACTACTGCAAGGTATTAAAAGGGATGAAAATTTCCCAGCCCCTGCGTTTGCAAGGTAATCATTAATACGGCTAAGTTTTGCTCAGAATAAGCAATCCCATCATAAATAATTCTAATGGCAAATCAGAACCATGCGATAGTGTTCAGTTCGTTGAAATGGTCTAACTTTTTTCTGGGGTTATCTGCGTACTTTCCGAACTTGTGTTGATAACATCTAGACTTTGCTGTTTTTTTGTTTTTTTTTTAAGTCAGAGCTGATTTTGTTTCTAAACCACTTATATTCTTGTAGCTTTTGAATATCACCCGTCAGCAGAAATTGCTCGAACAGTTCGTCGTTTTGTTTTATGCGTATAAAAAGGTCACTTGTAATCCATTCTTTTCTTGCTTTCTTGTGCTTAACGATGGTTGCAAATGGGAAAGCAGCATCGTAACAGTTTTGTAATTCAGGCATAAAAATATCGTAGGACAAGGATGGGTCAGGTTCCTTGTATACGTTCGTCTAATTTATTATTATTATTTTTTTTCAACAAGTGACTGAAAAAATTTTTTTTCCTCCGTCACTGAAGATAAGCATTGTATTTTTTCTTTCTGCAGTGTGTACCCGTGCAAATTTGTAGTGCAGCAAAACTGGTAGAAGATTTCTCAATCCAGAAGCAAGTAAACTGTAGCAAATAGCAGACCCAGAGAAATCTGAAACATAAGTTGATCAGTGTACTTGTGTTGAATGTGACTCTCACAGGCTCTTCAATTACGTTCTCACAGCCATTTTCAAGCATAATTTCAAGAAGCTGAACTTTAGTAGGGTTATTAGAAACTAGGTCGACATTAAGATTACCTATGATCATTACATGTCCCTTTCGAGAACTGACAAAATCCATGAGTGATTCAATGTAATGAAAGCAATTTGACAGTGTGCCATGCGACGGTCGGTAGATATATACAAAAAAACAAAAACAAATGACAACAATGTTTTTACACATGACGGCAACGGTTTCAAATTCATCACACATGCATGTAAAGTCGTCTATAGTCTCAAAGTGATGACAGTGACGAACAAAGAGGGACACACCCCCACCTCGCTTTTGCGCGCGATACACAAGAATGTGACTGTACCCAGAAAAACTGGAAACATCGGTTACACTTGAAAACCAAGTTTCAGAAAAAGTCAAGAAATCAAAACAACAGTGGAATTGAGAAAGGTATGACTGGACGTCATCTTGTTTGTTTCTCAGATACTGCGAATTGAAATGAAAAAAAAAAAAAAGAAAAACGACAAATCCCCTTTTCACGGCAGTACTTGTTACTTTCCGCGAGATCATTGAACGCGCATTCAGCTCAGAAAGTACCCGGGCTAATTGCGTGCAGTCTAGCTGGGCTGTTGTAGGACAGTGTTTGTAACTGCCTAAAGCGATACTTCTATGATTTATCAAGTCCTTTAGCGGGTGCCGGGAATGTTTATCTCGCTAAGCAGACGTGCTTCAGTATCTCGCGGTATGTAGTGAGTTGCTGGGGGTGGTCATGTGAGGGGAATAATGAGGGATACCAAGAGCGGAATGCTCGGGCTGCGGCGTGTGCACATTCGTTTCGCTCTACCCCTTGATGACCAGAGTGAATTTTCGTTGTTCTCGAAATTAGGTTCTTCTCGGTGACTTGAAGACGTGGCAAATTGCACACAGGTGCGCCCCGTCCAAGACGGTGATCAGAGACGACGAAATATGGATAGCGACACTTGAGAGTTACAAATAGATTAACTGAAGTTTATATACAAAACTTGGCAATATTTACAGCAAGGTTAGGCAAAAGATACATGGATCTGGCTAGCTCGGCCTAGCCGAAGATGTACACATCAAGCCATAGCTCAGAACATCAGACTGGTCTCTCGGGCTTGGTTTTAAGCCCTCCGTGTCCAGCCCACATTTCCATTACGTCCAATCGCCACGAACTTCAACATGATTGGTTCGTGGCCACGTGCAACTTCAGCAGTGTGAGTGAAACCCTTTCCCCCAACGAAAAAAAGAAAAACACAAAATGTCACATGCTGCCCACATTCTACTGTGCACCTTGCCGCGTTCTCGCGTTAAGATCATCAAAGCAAATGAGTAGCATTGTTAGCGGACCGCCGCCATCTCGCGCCCCCGCTCTTCCTAGAACTTGCAAAGTCCATGACCTCTGGCTTAGCGGCGGCGCGACGAAAAGACGCTCGGTCAGTCGGTCCTCCCGCGGACGTCTTCCCCTTTGTTCAACGTTCCCCATCACTCTTCCACCGGCGCCGAATGTCACCCTTCTGTCTGGACGCGGCGTGTCTGTGAACGGACGTTTCAACCGCGACGGCGGTGTCGTGTCGGCTCGTATGAAAAGCATACTGCAGGTATGCACAAAGCAGCTTAACCTCCCCATCTTGGGGACTCGATTGCCTGTCAGCCGCCCGGTGACACTCGTCACTCTAATGGCTTTCCCTGCTTTATCCGGTGATTCGCGGCGCCTTCTCGTCTGAACGCAGCTAGCACCAATTCATGCTACAAGCAAACCTACCACGAGGTACTGAGTACATAGCCGCTAATCCGGGTGCGCCTAGCGATACCTTACCCAGATTAGTTCTTTGTCTGAAGCCTGGTGTCTGGCTTTTGATAATATTTTACAGGATAAGGCAGAAACCCGGCCTGGCATGTAGTTTTTGTAGGCGGTTTGGCAGTCGGTAACGATGTATATGGAATTGGTGTGTGTTGCGGTTAATGCGATCGCTGCTTTCTCCATTTATGCAACGTCTGAATTTCCAGCCGTCTGTGCCGCTACCGTACGGCCTAGGTGAGTGACGGTTACTGTTGTGATGCTTTCGCAGGGGCCTGCAGCATCCACAAATAAGGCTCCTTTGTCCTTAGAGTAGTCCTTATCCATAATCCTGGCTCATACCTTGCGTCGCGCCTCATGGTATTCGGGACGCATATTGCGTTGTAGGAGCATGCTCTGTCTCTGTTGCGTGGTGCTGGGAAGGCTAATGCCGAGCTCTTCGAGTACTTGCCGTTCGGCGGCGATGCCAGAGAGGCGAAAAGTTTGCGTTATAAGGTGAGCCTCTATAAGTTCGTCGATGGTGAAAAACTATGGGCGCAGTAATGCGCAATAAAATTCTGCAACTCGTGCTCCGTGAAAAGACATTTCTTATTTTGGCTCGTCATAAAGCAGCCACATCGAGACAAGGAAATGAAAACAAAAAGTAAGAGTCGAAAGAGCTGCGAAGACCTTACGGTGTCATTCAATCGTACCTTCGCTTTGTCTTGGTTGTTCCGCGTTGTTTCTGCGAAATGGATGACCATGCAACTCGCCTAAGCTTCTGCTTTAGTCATTTCACCGATTCCCGTGAGAAGCAGATGACGCATCCCGTAACGCATTATGGTAAAAACCTAAGGATTGAAAAAAAAAAAAAAAGTGACCACGATTATGCAAGTTTGAGGCCTTTCAACGGGGACGACTTCTTTCCGAGTAAGCATCGACAGCATGAACACTCACAGGAACATGTGGTGACCGTGGTACCTTTTTCTACGCGCACTTTATTTGGCAGCTGCACTGGCCGTCGAACTTGCGATGTGATCCATGGCTGTTTCTGTTGACTGATGTTTGAAGGAGACAAGTTGGCCACAAGGCCCAGTGCGCTCCAGTGGCTGACAGTGCTTCGGTTTGTCGTTGATCAGTCACAGCGTACTGGGCAGAATGTTATGGGTTATCAGTACAAGTCAAAACGGCTTCCATATATTGGCGGTAACTATTTTAACTTTTATTTGTTGCACATCGCCCCTGTAGCTCAGTGGTCATGGAGCTAGACTGCTGAACCCAAGCGCGCGATATCGAATCCCGGCCACGGCGGTCGCTTTTTGATGAAGGAGAAAAGGAAGGCACCCGTGGCATTGCGATGTCAGTTGCACGTTAAAGAACTCCAACTGGCCGAAATTTCCGAAGTCCTCCACTATGGCGTCGCCCATAGCTTGAATCGCTTCGGGACGTTAAACCCTACAAACCAAGCAAACTTATTTCTTGCTTACCCCACCGCCCAGCGAAATGACAACGGTGTGCTTCAGCAAAGGCTTCAGCCGGTAACATTCACAGTAGACGGCAAAGCCGAGATATCAGACACCGAGGCCGGCCTGTAACGTGAAGGACTATCAACTGACATTGACGTGGCTGTCGACGGCCGCACGGTGACAACCCATTCAGGTACACACGGGTGCTGACTTCTGAGTCTACAGTGGGCCGTTCACCACCCAGCTAGAAAGCCACCATGTCACACCGCCAGGGCGATGCACCACCAGAGTAAAAGTAAAAGTACATACTTACTCTGCCAGCCTGTTGTCCTGCAGCCGTGCTCCCGCGACGTGATATGGAGCTCGAGCGAACATCGAGCGATCACTAACCTTCGAGTGCATTTCGTCAAGCTTTCACGTAACAAGCCATACCCGCTACAAGAACTTTGAAATGACCCTTCGCTCTAAGCGTACGCGATGAAAAATTGAGCACACGACCTCAACCAATTGTCATCCTCCCCGTGGGTTCCGGAGACATCGAAAGCTCTTCGAAAGCTCCCAGTCATCGATGGAGACCCATGCAGTGTTCTTCAATCGATAGCTCGACATTGCAAAGGCATCCCCCATTTCCGATATGGGCAAGCCCAGGTCTGTGATTAGCATCGCGGAATATTATCAGCATCTGAACAAAAGTACGAGTGCTTTTCCCGGCGAGCTAGCAGACATCCGAGATGTATGATGCAACAGATGTTTGGTTTGGGCTAGTTGGTAGCAGTTTCTTGAAGACATAGCGCAAAAAAGACGGGGACAACTGTAGACAGATGCAGACAGCGCCTGTCCTGTCTACATCTGTGTTAGTTGTCCCCGTCTTTTCTGCGCTATGTCTTCAAGAATCCGAGATGTCTTCGCCCGCTCCGACCAACCCGTAAATGCACTTAACCAAGTCAATCAGTCAACGTTTGACATAAACGCAGCTCTATCTCGCACGAGGCTTTGCTTGTAGCAATATGGCCTTGGTAAGGCCGTGAAAAGTTATGCTCTATACGTTTACTCATGCTCAGTACGTGTCGCCTGGACGCGACTTTATCGCTTTATTTGTAGCGCAAGACGAGCCGAGATTAATCTCCCATGATTACAGCCACACGCGGCAGCTTCTACATTGTTCCTGATCGTTCTAGTTGTTTTTGGTAGGTTTATTTCAATGATATATGTTATCCTGTCGCCTTTAATTCAGCGCTGGCGAGATTATTTTAGTTCGACAGCTGCCGATTACGCTGCTGCTATCACCGCCGCCGAGTTACTTGGTTCTTTTGCGGGCGCAGGTCAGACCAATAAAAGAGGTCATTTTAGTGCAACGCGTCTGTTCGCTCGTTTGCAAAGGCATATTGTCATCACCACGTGTCAATGTTTTCTTGAAATACAGTACTACCTTATCTCGATGCATCTCACATATCATTCACAATTCCAGAAAAGCGGCATGCTGTCCACTAACTTCTGGGAATACTCTGAAATTCAAATGCCCATAGGAGCTGTCAGAACGTGGTTTCGGGACTTCAAGAGTCATGGCGTGGTCAACGAAGCTTCAGGCATCTATCTACAAGTACAGCATCCGCAGCAAGTTCATAGCTCTTGACATCGGTGCATGCTGCTGCTCAGGCGTTGGGGACCTTTATCTAGCGAAGTTAGTACGAAGTATAACTCGCAAAGCAACCTACCTTTAGCAGGGAATAAGTGCTGTACACCCGTCCAATTCTTTAACTGAACCCCGCGACAGCCGCCTGCTCGGTGCAGCGGCTCCGAGCAGAAGCAAGGTGCAAATCGGGAGACGAGCGTGGAAGTGGATTCGTGCTGCTGGAGCCAGTGTCGTCTGCTTGGCCATTGAAGTGATAGTTTCACTATACGCTAGGTAACGCCGGGTTTCGCCATGTGCTTCCCAGCTTGTCAAGTTAAAGGTCAAAGGGAGAGTGTGCATGGGTGGGGTGAGTTACATTGCGGGGGCGCTGTGTATCAGACGTGACGTGGTGCCATGTGACTACTGACGTCAAGTCTTAAGAGGGCGCGGAGCACGTGAGTCGCCATACCAAGTACATACAGTAGAAGGTTGGCTACTTCGGACGATCCAGCGGACATGGCGGTCAGAGCGGAAAATCTAAGAAAGAGGCGAGAATTGAGTAAAGCTATGAGAGCGGCCGAAACGCCAGAACAACGACTCTGCCGCGACGACGCTGCGAGGCGGGAACACCGGGCATCGGAGGAGCTCATAGAGAGGTTATATTTGGTAAAGCTTTAGCAAGTGCAACCGTATAGCAGAACTCAATGCTTTACCTGGCGTAGACACGAGAAGCTATCACAACATACTCGATTTAACCAAAACTAAACCACAGCCATTTTTTTCCTGCTTCGTCGGAAGCACCTCCTAAATCAAGTTTCATGTTCTAATTCTGAGAGCGCTTGTTCTATCTACTGTGTACTTGCGGCTTTCATTGGCGTGAACTTGTAAAGTTCCAAGTACTAGTTATCCTCGGTTTCATTCACACGGTACTGTCTCGGGGAGGTTTCTGTTTAAATTGATCAATGTGACGATATTTAATGCACTCGACAAATATTTATTCCGAAAGTAACGATTGCAAATAGTTACTGGGCATGCTAAGTTGTTTATTACAAATGTGTGTTCTTTACAGATACTAGAGGGATTTATTATAGCGCGAACCGTTACCCTGATCCTCCACCGCATGTCGTGATCACCTTGACGGTGCTAAATGGCGCCACATGAGTTGGCACATGAGTCGCCCCCTATGCGTCGGGACTGCGTAGGGGCCGGCGAAGCGCTGGTCACGGTGACGGATCGCGGATCACGCTATGCTAAATCTATTTGTCCTCACTATATGCAGCGCATAAAAACAAGCAGTGGCAGCTTCGTGGAACGCTGTTGCATGCCAGCTGATTGTGGGCGGGGCTGCTTCGCACTAGCAGACAAAGCTCACTGCATAAGCTAGAATTGTGGGCATGCCCTTTCACTTGATTGCCTTGTCACCTACTACGTCTTCCGGCGCAGGAGCACACGCGTGCCTGCGCCTTTCCGAAAGGCCAACAACAATGTGCAGCTGCATTCCACAACAGAAGTCTAGAACTCAGTGATGCGTCATGTTGAGCTTCTAAACACGTCGACCGGGAGTAGATGCAATACATAGTAACACGCACCAACGCAGACAGCGTGAAAGTTAATCGAGTGAAAAATGAGCAGAAGCGCAGAACTTACCCGTGGGGTGCACAGTCGACGGTGAGCTATCCTGCGTCCTCACTGGCTGACTCTAAGTCACATTTGTTTGACGACGTCATGTTATTTACCTACGTACCTTCTTTTTTCATAGAGATGTCGCTATCGACGTGTATAGAAGAATATTCGCGGTAACGTAAGAAGCTGGGAAGCCGCATCCGCTGCTGCCGCTTCGATCATGGCTCAATTTCGCGCTCGGTAAGCTTCTTGGCAACTGACTAGCCTGGCTTCTCTTTGTTTGATGGTCTCGGCTACCTGTCTGGTACGGCGAGAGTGGACACTGTACGCCACGCCGCCTGGTGCAATCGCCCTACACTACGCTCGCGGTCTCGGCCGCACTCACAGATGATGCACGTGATGGCGTATTTACCTAGGTTAAATGGAGCGGCGTAGACGAACCTTCACGAAGACGATGTTCACTACATTGAGCTTTAGCTCTAAAATCTCTCTCTGCATCTTATCTGCGACCGAAGAATGATAGTGGCGCTGTAGAAAAATCGCTTGCACCTAGAGAAATCCGGCGATGCTACTTCAGCCTCGTCCCGTCCAGCGATACCTAAGACCCACCCCTTCATGCGCTCTGCAGCACCTAGCTGGCAAAAAATGGGGCCAGACTCCGATTGTAACTTCCTGAATTCTCAACTACAGGTACCAAGCTGCAAAATCCCAAGGGCAGAAATTGAGCAAACAATTTAGTTGTGATGTTACTCCGCTGACATGAGTGTATTGATAACAGTAAAAATGTATTGCATATGTACAGTACTAGGGAACGCACTTTTCGACTTACAGTTCTTGAAAATTAAGTTGAGTTATTGGTGTTTATTGCACACCGCAAGCTAAGGAATTTTTCGGAGGATAAATCGCCCCCTTTTCACTGTGATTTGGTTTGGTTTTGGGGTTTAACGTCCCAAAGCGATTCAAGCCACGAGAGACGCCTTTTCTGTGATTTATTGCGACAATCCCGTGCGATAAAAATGTGTTCAGTTTACCTCGGCGTCATTATCAGCATGAAAATAATTTCTCGTTCATTCGACCCCGTCAATTAGGAAATCCTAACTAGGAGCGCGGTCCCAGTCAACGCCTATATAACTCCATGGCATCTGACTTGTTAACTCGAATGTGGGCGGGCTCGCACCAGATGATTCGGACGGAAGGTTGCGTCAAAGTACGAACCGCGCACTAGCGACCACAGAAATATACCTTCCGGAACCTGAATTACAAGGATCAGCGGTGCCCGTGCAGGCACGACGGCGATTGGAAATTCGCTATTTTCGAAAATAGCAGCCATATAGTTTCGGCTTCGCCCTAGCTCCACGCCATTCCGCGGTTGTGATTGGGCGAGCGCACCGGCTAGTCGCGCCGTTTCGTACGCTACTTGGCAAGCCACTGTCTTTATTTTTGGATGTGGTCACGCTGTTCTAACACGCATATATATCCCACGCGTGCTGCCGCATACTGTACGCTGAAACTGTGCATTGGTCACCGCGCAGTTTTACCGCACTTCGAAGCAATGCTTCACCGCGTATATTTTGAGCTGAAAGCACCCTAAAAACGCTGAGGTACCAGTGAATTTCAGGTCTGGTTCCTCTGTGACAGTGGGGTGAAGCGACGATGGTTGACGAAATATGGATAGCGACATTTGGAGATAGCAAAGAGATGACTAAGTTTATGTACACAAAACTTTACAATATTTACGGCACCTGAGGCAAGGTTGGGCAAAACATGAATCTGGCTACTTTGGCATAGCCGAAGATGTCGTGCTCAAACCCCCTTGACTGGACCCTGCAAGTGCACGGTTTTGATGGCTCAGTGCCCAGCCCACACTCGAATCGTAGCCAATTGCAGCAATTATCAACCTGAATGGTCACTTGCTGCCTATCACACCCCCTGAGCTTTACTGAAGGTTACCACACTCTCCCAATGCATACATGCAAGCAAAAAGAGCAACAAAACAGTTAAATAATATAAATGGCAGTGATCCAAGCAACCACCAATGGCCTTTAACAACTTTAACCTTTACACGGGCGCCTCTCTTACAGAGAGAAGGAAGAACAAACAATCACAAGAATGCAACTTTTCCTTTTGCCCCATGTTGGTTACGCGTCAAAATTGCACCTGGTTATTTCAAAGTTATGGCTGTCAATGCTAAATTGGTGCTGTCCCTTCGATGCATCCTGCCTGTACTTCTTAGTGGCTGTTGCCTTGGTCCACCAGTTCTCCAAAAATTTGCACCGTCAGTGACCTTCGCCCTTGCGAACGCGTTATTGTTACGGAAACGACACGCAATGAAAACCCCTTCCAAACAGGTGCATTTCTATTTTCTCATTCAGGGGCCTTGGTGTTCCAAACCTCGACTCACCAATCGTTACACCCTGTTATTCCAACGGCCTCCATAGATGCAGTTCACCTTTCACCGCACGAATACCTCAGTGCCAAGGAACGACTTTGTACTGCGTACATACACAAGGAACCACTGTCACCGAAGACTGATGCTTGATCGTGTCCATCACGTTACCGCATGCCAACACCGACCTTGACAGGACCATTTTGACAGGACCTTGACATGACCATTGCTATACTGCATTACACTGCAAAAAGGGTAGCAGAGGCAATGCAAAGCTCTTGGACAAACCACTCTTCTCACTTGGATTTCGTCTCAAAGCAGACAAATATCATGCAAGTGTTCATCAGATAAAATTACCGTGATGCAAACGGTTTTTGGCAGTTTTTTCAGGCCAATATATAAGTCAAACTTTCATTTAATGCGAGTATTTTTTCTGGTCCCCTGAGAGCTGGATTAACGAGAGTTCACAGTGCCAGTAATTAATGTGCAAACTGTAGTACTTTCCTTTGACTTGTTGCCGTACAGGCACTGCAGCTACATTCCGTCCTGGGGCGTTTTTGCCATTCAGGTACAGCGCTGATCACTTAGCATGTAAAAACATTTGACACTGGAGGTGAATTTCTTTCGGAATATTCAACGGTCAAAGGATTAACTCAAGATAAGACAGACGGTTTACTTTCAAGAAGCAGGTTGACATGTTATGGTTTGGTTCGGCACTGAGTTGATCGAAGGGGCGGGACACCACCTGGTGTGCGTGGCCATAGTAGCAATGGTAGCCAGAGCATGTTACTTTTACATGACACCTATGCACTTTTGTGCCAATGTCCTCTACTGCATGCATTTTTTATTAAATGATTAACCGCCAGGAATAATAGTGAACAAACTGTGCACAGCTGGCAGGCGGTGAGAAAGTGGTGCTTCCCGGTCTGCAGAGGCTATAGGCTAGTGAAGTAATACCTCAAACTGAAATCTCCCTCTACGCAGATGACATATGCATATGGTGCTCCGGAAGAAACAGGCGCATTGTGCATGCTCGGCTACAAAAAGCAATAGTTGGCATTGCATTATTTTTAAACAAGCGAGGCCTTGTTATATCTCCAGAAAAGTGCGCAGCAATTTCATTTTCACGACGTGATCTCTCCCGCTATGTACTGAAAGTTGCTGGCACTCCTATACCGTGTGTCAACCATAAAAAATTTCTAGGTGCGACCTTTGATAGGTCTCTTTCATGGTCACCACACGTTCAACAACTTAAGACCAAACTCTCCTCATACGTATCTATATTCCGTATGCTCTCAACGACCAGAAGAGGTTGCTCTACCGATTCCTTATTACGGCTTTATGGAGCACTTTGTGAAGGTCTCCTGCGTTATAGCCTCCCTGTTCTTCAAGGCCTCTCGCAGTCAAGCATTAAACTACTTGAAGCCATGCAGGCCAAAGCTTTGAGAGTGTGTCTTGGCCTTCCAAAGAACACTTCCACAATGGGCACTCTGGCGGAGAGCAGACGTCTATTTGTAACCGTGCTGATACCGCAGGAGCTGCTTCGCGCCCAGCTGCGCTTTGCACGTGAACCTACCCCCGTTTTCAGAGGAAAGTATGACATCACTCTCCCTTCTACTGCCTGCGCAATATCAATGCGCAGTACCGTCATCTTTCCCACCATGGAGGTTTGCTTCATGGCAAATTTGGACAACTATACCTGGCATCAAAAGAAAAGCTCACACTCCAGGACCCGCACTTAAATACTTCGCCCTTGAGCACATCTGTGCACGCTACAGTCATCATTGCCACATCTATACTGATGGCTCTGTCACAGCTATTTCTTCATCGATCGGCGTGTGGATACCATCAATGCACACCACAATCTCGGCAACACTCAGTCATCGCACTTCAGCTGTGGCTACTGAGTTAACAGCTCTGAGAGAAGCAATTATATATATTCTACAACAACACCCTGCAGCACGGGTTATCTTCAGCGATTGTCGCGCTGCACTACAATTGCTTAAATCATCAAGAATTCAGGAAGAGCTCGTCATTGACATAAATAAGCTACACACAGAGGCCTATGACCTGAGTCACAGCATTGTGCTACAGTGGTTACCTGCTCACTGCGGCATCGCGGGCAACGACTTCGCCGACGCCGCTGCAAAAGAACTAAAAGATTCCACAAGGACAATTTCAGTACCATTCTCACGAAGAGATGTAGCAAGACTTGTAGCAACTGAATCATGGCGATTGCAACGCTCTCTGTGGTGTGACCCGAACCATCAATATCGACCTCTACACCGATTAGATCCCACTTGCGTCTTTCGAATTCCTCACAATTTGAACAGGTGGCATCGAAACTGTCTACACCGAATCCGCTTCAATGTGTCATACACAAACTACTTCCTACATAAAATAGGCATAGCGAGAAGGCCTCTGTGCTCTACATGTGATGTGTGTGAAAATTTTGAACATTTGGTAACCTCCTGTCAACGGTCTACTGCACATCGCAGGACACTGCGCAATAATTTAAGCTTACCTAAAGACACAACCTTGCGCCTTGAACATGTCCTAGGTCCTGTGGGCGATTCCTCTGCCCGAGGGATGCGCACGACAAACACACAGTGGGCCGTATAACAAACATATTTAATCTCACAGGGATCTTGTCGTCCGGGTGGCTGCGGGTCGTTTCTGTGGAGAGCTGGGAGGGAAGCGGGAGCGACGAGCCAGGGACCAGGAAGCGCCAGGGACCAAGAAGAGGGCGAGGCGGCGGCGCGTGCCTTCTTTTATAGCCCCCTCGCGCGGGACCGGTTATCCCCGCGCGAGCGGGGAGAGGGAAACAGGCACGCGCGCAGGGAGCATTGGGAAGTGGCGCGGCCTTCGAAAGCGCGGCGCGCCACGAGCCCTACATCTTCCCCCCCCTCAGCGTCCGACCCGGGCTCCGCCAACAGCCGGGCCATGTCCATGTCCGAGCCCGGGTCGGCGTAAAATATGAAGCCTTGTCGCCAGGCTCTGGCGGGATGCCATGCCATCTCAGCTGGTCCGTGGAAGCAGCAGGCATGGCGGGACTGTTCCGGCTGGTCCCTCTCCGGCAGCGGCCACATCCTCGGGGTCACAGCGCAGCTGGGCTCGGCCACGGATACGCCTGGCAGCGGCCCTGAGCTGCTATTCTACATCGCTGACCCCTCTCCACGTGGCGCCTTGCTGGATGTACATTGCAGCAGGCGTTTCCGCCACGGGCACACCTGGCTTCCTGAGGCCTGTACTCCAGGCCTGGGCAGCGGGCTCCAATCCAACTCGTTGAAGACGGCCAGCATGGCCGCGCTGGTCACGATGATGGGCCACCAACCACTACAAACTAGGGGGTACCCCCTGCAGTTGTGGGCGATTCCTCTGCCCGAGGGATGCGCACGACAAACACACAGTGGGCCGTATAACAAACATATTTAATCTCACAGGGATCTTGTCCGGGTGGCTGCGGGTCGTTTCTGTGGAGAGCCGGGAGGGAAGCGGGAGCGACGAGCCAGGGACCAGGAAGCGCCAGGGACCAAGAAGAGGGCGAGGCGGCGGCGCGTGCCTTCTTTTATAGCCCCCTCGCGCGGGACCGGTTATCCCCGCGCGAGCGGGGAGAGGGAAACAGGCACGCGCGCAGGGAGCATTGGGAAGTGGCGCGGCCTTCGAAAGCGCGGCGCGCCACGAGCCCTACAGTCCTTGGTGCGACGGATCGTCTGCTGCGCGAGCTACCAAGGCCTTACTAACTTTTCTGAAGGACACAGGGTTGATTAATACCCTTTAAAACTCATCTGTGTGTGATTATGTGCGTGTGAAAGTTGACTTTTCTTAAGGACACAGGGTTGATCAATACCCTTTAAAACTCATCTGTGTGTGAGTGCGTGCGTGTGAAAGTGTGCGACACCGATTCTTTTTTTTTTCTCATTTATTTCCCCTTCCCCTCCCCCACTCTGTCACCCTCATCCCTCAACCCTCATCAGGAGTAGCATGCTAGGCTTTCCACCAGGCAGACATCTCCTGTTGCCATTAAAATATATATCTCTCTCTCTCTCAAACTGCACAACTGCTCTGCTTATATAGAATACCAGCATTGGATCATGCTGCTAGCTTCCCTACTTGGTCTATTTTAAACTTTGACTAACTCGCAGGCAACAGCCATCTAGTTATTTGCATGCCAAAAATAGTGACATTTTCATCTTTAACAAAATTTCATACATTGAATTCGAAGCACTATTCCTAGTTTTTATCAATATAAACTAAAATCTCCAGCCCTTAGATGTATGTCACTTCAGAAGCACTAAAAGGACAAGCTAGCCCGACTGCACATAGTTTGGAATAAATTTAGTACTACAGCACTTCCTTGCTACTAAGCTGCCTGGTTCAATGATGCATGTATAGGCTTTGGTGCCATATATGTGATGGCACCAAAGCAATTTTTCTTTCATAAATCCACCTTCCCTAATTTTTGCTGCCGTTTTTATGGCTATGACATCCCTGCAGTATAATTATCACGCAGCCAACAAAACTTCAATGTATTTGTGGAACACTTGCGTTGCCTCACTCTCGATAAGGGCTCCTCTACGATAAAGACGAAGGCAATAGCTTAGTTATCCAAGATTCATACTGCTGATCTAATTTTCTCACGTGCTTTGCTAGGTTTTGGATAGCTGGAACCTAAGTGGAAATTTATAGTTTTCTAATCAATAAATAAAGAAAAAATTAAAGAATAAGACACTAAAGAATCCTGCACAAATCACTCTGCTTATTTGGCCACCATGGCAGCTTTGCAGAGCATACTCTATATTTAAAAAGGGCAATAATGTGCCATTGAAGCAAAACATACTGCTTCTGTTTGCATGATAGAAGTAGCTACAATTCTTAGTAATAAAAAACACACAACACACATTCATTTTATTAAACTTTATAAAGCCATATATACTGAAGACATATCATGGGCAGCACAAAAGAAGCATCATGAAGGTAACTGGAAAATGTATAAAATTCAACATACTATATAAAAGGGGGCCTGCCACACTCACATGCACATTAATCTGTCAGATACAAGTGTAAAACTTAACTGTAGTATATCTTTGTGAGCACACAGAAGTGAAGAGGTACCAGAGCATGTGAGAATTTGCCATGAGCAGCCTCGCTACCTATAGCAAGGTATTCGAAAGAGTATATGATTCCGTCTGCCGTTTTGTGCATTTATGAGAAATGCTCAGCCAAACTCTCACAGAATCTGGCACCGAGAGCATTCCAATGACAGTCATTCACATGGCGTCTCACCAGGAGAGCCAAATAAATACCTTTGCAGACAAACTAGGACCTGTTTGCTCAGCAAACAGGCAGTTAAATGACAAGCATCAAGAACACTGAAAAAGGGGAAAAAAAATTATGCATAAAAAACACGTCTGGAATTCGCTGCATCGAAAGATGTCATTAACCATCTCATCAATGCATCACCGCGATCAAATATCGTTTGGGAACGTCATATACAATTTGAATGAGGAATAAGGACACGTTAAAGCCCTCTACGTGCTTATATGGCAGCTGCAACAAATTTGGTCTGCTTTCTTTTGCTAGACCGGCTTTTGACACCTTGATAAACTCGGATTTAGTAAAGTGAAAGTGAAGTCTCAGTTTGACTTCCACAGAGGACTGTACATTATTTATGCTTAAGTGAAGACATTCTTTATTTAAAAATATTGCGGAGGTTTGTTCTGGTTAAACCGAGTCATCCGAGCATACATGGTCATACTGGCATTCCTTCTCTATGAGAGTTTCTCGCTCTTCATCGATTCTGCCTTGAGCCAATCGTGCTTTTTCTTCGGAGCTGCTTCTAGGCAAGCTATAAACTGGATGATCAGACTCAGCCTGTTGCTTGTTCTGAAGCGTTGACACACTCTGACTGCCAAAAATTCGCAGTACCGGGCAATGCAAAGCATGAGGCGGAGATGTCAGGAAGCGGAGGCACAGCATGTACGGCTTTGCCGCTCTTGATTGTGTCACATGCATATTTTTAGCTTTCGCATGAACTCAAAATCGCGCTGTATTCATAGCCATGTTGTATTTATGCTAAAGCGATACTTCTACACGATGTAAACATAAAATCTAATAACTGACAGAAAAAAAAACTCGCATAGAGAGACGATAAGAGGGGGATGGAAGGCATTTGGGAGCGTTTCTTTTGTAGACCAAAAAGTTGTGTTTAGCATGTAGCCGTTTAATTTCCAGACATCATCTTCAGGGGGCATGTCATCACCAGCAACTAACACAGTAAAGACCCTGGCAATAGCAAAAAGTTTTGACGGTCCAGGTGACTTTACTATAGAGAGGTTCTACTTGTATCTTGCACAGTGCTTTGAAACTTAGGCTTCCAACAATACTTTTGCAAGGAACTTGGAGAAACCAGCATTTGTGTTGGTTCCACCTAAAGAGAACTTTGAAAGCTTGATGGTGTTATGGTATGCAGGAGCCAACACTTCAAAGTTGGACTATGAAAGGTGTGCCATAGTGGAGGCTTCAGGATTAGCTTACCACCTCTCCAACATGCATTGACACTGCAAAGCAAATGAATGTTTTGCATTTTGCTGCCACAAAAATGGAGCTGCGCAGCCAATACTCAGTCCTTTGACTCCACGTTAAGCAGTGGAACATTTTAGCCGATCTTGTTCTCACAAGAAATGAAGAATCAACATAAAAAATTATGACAGAAAGGTGCATTGCACTAAACTTTTCCCACGACGCAAACCAGTTGATCCAGAACTAGAGTCCTGCTTTAAAGCAGAGAAATAATTTCTCTCTCTTCACTCCCCCCAATCCTCCTCCTTCGAAGCAAAATATGATGGCACTGCGCTCAAAGTGCCATGACCCAATAATGACCTAGCCTGTCAGGAAAAAATATCTCCAAGTGCAGTCATTGTTACAGTCCCTGCAGTACACCTGGGCAGCAACATGACATGAAGCTGGCACCCGCTGCTGTTCGATGCTTGTGACTTCACTATTTTGCGAGCCACGGCAGGTATCCAAAAAGTAATGCCTCTCAGTTTTTTTTCTCAAATGCAACTCACTCAAAATAAGGAACTAACAAATATTACAGCCGTATGCCTTTTGGACCAACATTATTTCTGAATTCGATTCCAGTCAAAATGTGTGCCCTTGCGCCCTAGATGAACAAGGGTATGCGCGCCTACTTTGTACTGCCTTTTTTCATTCATGGCGTCAACCGTGTTCACAACAGCCTCAAGATTTTGTACTTATTTCCTTAACAGCCCTGACTTGGTGCTGTACGATTTCACCCCTAGCACTTTGAGGATCCAGATTTAAAGCTGACGAGTGTGTCACTTGCACCGTGAGGACAAGGCTACACCAGAAGGCAAAAAAACTTGAGTGACGAAAGTTCAATTTACGAGTGTGATGCAAAGGGTCAAAGTTTGGATTCCATCACTTGACCACTCATTTGTTTTTCTTTTAGCATATGGCGTCATGACTAGGTTATGACCTCTTTCCACCAATTAAGATCTTCCAGTCACGCTCACGTCACTTCCTCTGCCGAATGTGACCTCAAGGTTGGTACAAAGAAGGCACGCGTGCCCTTGTTCATCGGAGGCATAAAGCCACACGATTTGACAGCGATCATGTTAAAAATGAATGCAAGTCGGAGTAGATATGATGCTCTAATATTTGTGCATTTCATAAATTTCAAATGAACGGTGTTCGAGAAAAAAACAAAAATGAGGGGCATTATTTTTTGGATAACCCTCACAGAGCTTTAAGGCCAGAGTACAGGATGAAGAGAAGCACTAGGAAGCATGAACTGCTTGTCATTGTAACGCGTTGTTGGGATGATGAGAGTTCCACGCACACATACACATACGAGTGTAGAAAAATATAGCACCGAACAAGCATCAAATTGTCACATGAGTGATGGTTCAAAATTGTGCCGGACAAAACGTTAAAACGAATGTGAAAGAGAAGGGTATTTTGTTAATTTTTTTTTTTGTAAAATAATGAGTCTGCTTTTAAAACTGCATTAAATGTATGCAGCGCACAGTAAAATTTCCAACTGTTTTGCCCGCATCTATGCATCCTATTAAAATCGACACAGAGATCACACAAAAAATGTCACTATTTCCTCGCAGGTGAAAAATAAAAATATCGGCAGTTAAAACAGTCATTGAAGCATGCAACAGCTTTCTGATATAATACTGACAAGTACTGTTACTGACGGTGAAGGCAAGATGATAAAATACAGACAAGAAATGCAGAATAATTGCCCACAATCGCGCTTCTGAAAGATTTAAAGCACACCCGAGAAATACTGAAAGTGTACCTGCATTCACTACAAAGGTTTCCACGAGCTACTTGTGCATTGCTTTATGCACCATAATGTAGAAATGTCCCACGAATTAAAAGATGAAAAATAAAATGGCTATGCCACTCCCATGCTTGCTGAATTTGTCAAAACAAACAAACTTCATGTATTTCGTTCTGCTCAGAGATAAGCTGAAAGTAAAGAGTAGAATGTTACACTCCAATTTGGTGATGTCTCTAACTGCTTGAGAGTAAAACACGTATCATTTTTCACTAAATTTATGCAAAAATCAATCAGCTAGAGCTAATGTTAATCCATACCTAGTGCTGACAATGTAAAATTATGAACAGTTTTCATGATCTTTGGCATGGAATAACTACAGAGTATAGAGGAATGTCCTGAAGTGTTGAGTAGCTCAACAACAAAACAAACTATCGCATAGCAGGCTTGTTAGAGGACCAACGTCGTGTTTATGAACATAAGGGGCACTCACAGATGCCAGAACAGGTCAGGGGTACTAAAAAGTAAGGTTAGCACCTATTAGTAGGCAAAGCAAACATGTAAACATGTAAACAACAATTTTCAAAGCAGTTTTCTGATTTTACAGTGTATCTATGACATCATTTCTCCGTAAAGAATAACCAAGTTAGTCCTAGAACAGATTGTGAAAGTACAAAACACCATTTAAAAGGCAATGCACCTTTAAATGATGTGCGTGTGTGTGTGCGTAAGGGGGGGGGGCGGGGGCAGTGTCTTCTCACCACTATGGGTATGAGGTGTAAGTCTGAGCCACAGAAACGCAAGTAAGTGAAACTTTCCTAAATATTTTTCTCGTTTTACAGAGTACCGATGGAGGCTTCTATTCATTACCACTTGGCGAGTCCTTGAAAAAGAACGTGGCAAATAATGCTTCGCCATTTAGAAAGTGTGTTTTTAAAACATCAAGACAATTGTGCACTACATTTGCCCATTAATACAGTTGTTGAAACTAAACGCCCAACACAGGTTTACATTAAAGACAGCCTTCAAACATTACGACCAAAGAACCGTGCATAGTAAAAGACTACAACCCCCCTGTTTACATTAACATAAGTTTGTAGTGCTAGAAAATGCCAGAGGCAGCCAAGGACACTGTCTGCACTGCCATCTGCTACAGTGTGCGGTTACCTTTCATATTCGAATGAAAGATTCAAATGAAACCTGAGAGCTGCTTTTTCATGTAATGCTGTCTAGTGTCAATGACTGTGTCAGTGGGCAAATGTAGCGCACACAGCAGCATGTTGGACTATACAGGAAGTGTGCGCTGTCTGGAGAAACACTCAGTGGGTAGAGCACAATTAAGGGATAAGTCTGGCTTCATAATACAGATTTCCTAGGCGATTTTAAAAACATAGCTTCCAACTGATGACACATACTTTGGTTTTCTTCTTCAATGTACTCACCAGCTGGTAACAAAGAGCGGTCTCCATAGGTACTCCACGAAAGGACCAAATAAAGAGTGGTCACCATGGGTACTCCACAAAAGGAGCAAAATAGTTCGGAGTGTTTTGTTTGCTTGTGCTTCTATGGCTCGTGCTCCAGACTCATACCCATACAGGAGGCGACCCCTTCATGCATGTATTGTGATGTTCTTGAATAAACTCCCAGCAAGCTAAATCGGGTATTGCATCAGCAGAATACCTAGTTGATATGCAGATGACACCACCTTCAGGACCATTTCGGCAGAAAACATTGTGCAAGCCTACACAGCTATGTGAGGCCTCACTTGCCAGCCAGGAAAGTCGCCAGTTGCTGTTACTTTACAGCTTCCCCTTAAGGTCAACCTCAATGAGCCATGGACATATCCACGGCTCAAAAACGCCAATTCAGGTTGCACGCATGATAGCCAGGGTTCTTACCAACAACAAGGGTGTGCTCGAACAAGACACCTTGCGCCTGGCTCAAGCATTCACCTTGAACAGCCATGTATTCCACCTTGTATTTGCACTTCAACGCAGGAGATTAGAAGAAGGCAGATATCGATATCATGATCTGGAGCGCAGTCAAAAAGGCGCTGGGCCTACCCAGAGTACCTTTTGTAGTTGGGGGTGCATAATACAGCCAAAGAGCTCCTTGTCGCCTAGCGCGTCACCCAAATCAATCAAATGGCAGCAACCCGCATGGGCCAGACTGACGGTTCTCATGGACCTTAACCTATCTTGCCTGCAAGGACTCGAACAAAAAGCAAGCTATACCACCTGGGTGGTCAGACTTATCCCAACGACGCAATATGCATCCTCTGGTTTGGTTTGCTTTGGAGGGCTTAACGTCCCAAATAGACTCAGACTATGAGAGACGCCGTAGTCGAGGGCTTCAGAAATTTCGACCACCTGCGGGGTTCTTTAACGTGCATTGACATCGCACAGCACACGGGCAGCATCGCACAGCCTTGTTTTTTACCTCCATTGAAAAGTGGCTGCCGCGGCCTAATATGCATCCTCTATTCCACCAAGGGCACCAGCCAGCATGGGCCGAATACATTTGGAAGAAATATGGGCAAAACTCTGCGGTCTACTACGTAGCTGCTACAAAGTCGGAGGTAGTGGTTGTGATCCACCAACAATTGACTGATGCCCTGACCGCCTGCTAGGACAATACAGAAATGGTGGAGGAGGCAGCCAATTCTATTGCTGCCGCGCATGCCACCTGCGCTTATATAATCCCAGAATCTATGACTGCCGACTACAGTCGCATCAATTGATGGCTTGATCTCAATTCTCTTGGCTGCCAGAATACTGCCAAATCAGGGCCACCCCAACACATGAAATCACCTCATCATCTGAATGGGATATCAAGGCTTGAAAATGGAGTGTGCCCATGCCGCTGCCCGAGCTATCCTCCCCGGAACTCGACCTGTCCATCTCCCACTCCACCCTACTCCAGCTCCATGGCAACACATGCCGAGAGACTATGGCACTGCAAACTCTCTCGCAAAAAACATCCGCCCCCGGCGAAGGAGCTTTCAAAAGCAGAGGAGGTTAGATGGCAACGCCTACAGACACAAGCATACAACTCACCCGCCTCGAGGACCATAGGGCCCTCTGCTGCAGTCCCAGACCAGGGACCACACCTACACATCCTCCTCCCTTATCTCTCAATTTAATGTTTTTCGGTCTGTTAGTGGTGTTTTAAAAATACACTATTTCTAAAATAATGTTTTCTTTTCTTTCACAGTCCCTTCGATGATGTGCTCAGTTATTCTTCAAGGAGGCATGACATCACAGGTGCAATGTGAAATTAGAGAACTGCTTTGAAAATGTTTTTTTTTTACATGTAATCCCTTGGGCGCTAATCCTACTTTACACCTTCCCTTTAATCAACCCAGCTGGTGACAAAAGCGCCACCTCAACCAGCTTATGTCACAGATCACTGCTGCTCTATAGACCTTTGCAACAAGGGCCTCCTGGGCGTCACTATATTGCTCGCTGGGCTGTTGTGTACGCCTGACGTCAACACGGTGGAGGCGGCAGCAGAACCGGTTTGCAACAGTCCAGAGAGGAGGCGTTACGACAACCTCCTCACCCGATGCAAAGGTCTATAACAATGAAGTGCTTTTACACAAGGTAAGCTTATCTTAGTACTCATCTAAAACTTGCTTGCTAGTCCTATCACCAAGAGCTATCCAGAGACTTAGTTTCAGATGCTTCATAGCCATCTGGAAATTGTAACTGTAACTGAAGTCTTATTAATCAGGCACGTCCTGATTTTTCTGAGTATGCCAATTCAACCAATGAGTCAAATAGTATAGTGAATGAAAGGCTAGGGCTTGTAGTAAGAACGTCTATAACAGAAAAAGATTGTCACATCAATGTGTAGCAACTGCCTTTTTCTAAATGGATCGATTATTCATTACTTTGCAGAGCAGGCCACACTTAGATTTCTGTGCTTGCAGCGGTTGGCCTCTCTGGCATGCAACAAAGCAGTTGCTATAAATGTTGAGCACAGAAGTGCAGCTGTCTACATTGTGCAAAATGAGGATTGGTCGGTGCACTGTAAGCAATAGCAATGTTTAACAGTGACTTGTGAATGAGTGTACGTCGAAGAATGTACACAACTACCTGTAAAGATGGTGGTTTGTACATGCTTTCAGAGAGCTATAGCTTCGACCGACATATTATAAGACAAATCAAGGCTCATAATTTCTAGAGTGAACAACCATGCCGTGGTGGGTGCCTCAGTGGAGAACAACTCCATGTAATTAAGTGTTCACACTTAATTTCCGTAACAGTGGCTACAGATCTGTCACGGGTAGGAATAGCTCAAAACAAATAGCCTTCCAAGAGCACTGCCCTTGTTTCCCGCGTGTTTTGCCTACTGAGCCTTAACATTTTTCTCTTTTTTTTTTTTTTTCCTATTCTTTTTTCAGAAGACACTACTTTTAGCTCTCTCCAAAAAAAGGTTCCCTGAATGGAGATTTCAAAAAACGAGGCTGAGAGAAAAAAAAACAACTCGGTGAAAACTGTCATCGCCTTGGTTGAGCTGTACGTCACGGTGGAGGTAAAGTTACTTGCTAGCAGTGCGGGCCGTTTGCAACAGCTCCAGAACAGCAGAGTTGATGACCTCGGGATGTCGACGAAACAGGTAGTGGCCTCCTTTCTTGAAAAGCATTACTTTCTTCGAACCTGCCGTTGACCCTAAGATAGGGAGAAACATTCTGAGGCCCTAGCAAGTAGCTCGCCCCAGCAAATTTTACCAAACCGGTCAGACCGCTCGTGGAAAAGTATGACAACAAAAGGAAACATGATTGTGCTGCATCCACTGCTGCATCCACTGCATTCATATACCTCCATTATGAATATATGAATAACACGGAACAACCACAGCACTACTACAACCACAGCTCTACAAAGGCTTTGTTTCAACCTGCTGAATAAATTGGGGTAATCCTCAGTGTAAGGATGCATTATGTATACATTAGCCGATTGATTTTTCGGACTCCAATAATTGGGATGTACGCGATATTTCAGACTTCATTCAGGAACCGTCATGCACCCCATAGAAACATGTGCACTTGCAAGACCAATATTTCGGACTCTGTAGAGTCCAAAAGTTCGACTTTTTGGACTAAATTTGACATTACCAATACTGTTGCTGCAACCAACCACTTTTGCACGCCTGTCAAGGTTGCCATTTTAGATTTAAGCAGAGTCATTCGGATGAACTTGCTTGCCTCTTTGTCCACTGTCGCCACTGGAAGCAGTGTCCTACAAAGAGCGAGCATCGTTCGTCACAGATTCGATGATGCCGCCACTTTAGAGTCGGCGAGGGGGAATTTAGTGCATTTACGAAGACTCTTTTTCCACTGTTTTTTTTTTTCCCTTGAGTTCCACCTCGTGCCTCGTGGTCTCCACAATCGTTGTTGCCCACAAGAAATGAGCCCTATTGCTTCACGTGGTGCGTGCATTCACGGCATGAGCATGACCTGCAGCTGCGTCACAGTCATGAAGTGGCATGGACAGTACAAAAACATGACAGGCTGAAATAGCCTAACTAGAAAGTTACAGTAGTCGTAGTTCACAATCTGATTCTGTGGGGCTTCACTGCACATGCAAAAATCACCTTGAGTGATATGCATGCTTGCCGGCAGCACACACGCATCTAGTGTCAGGATAAACCAGTGCGCACACTGGCGGCCACACCCGCTGTATCAGATTATGCTAACGTGTGCGCACGGGAGGCACGCGGAAACAGATCACAGTAGTGGATCATACTATGCTATAATTCCCCGTTATCAATATATATAAATTAAACACTGGGAGCGGCGAAGTTCGTGATAGTTTAAATCCGTGATTAAATCCATTTCGCAAGTCCTACCGAGTCTGAAAAATCAGTAGGCAAATGTGTGTATACAAAAGGTCCGGTAGCTAAATAATAGTCACTACCATCACACCAATTCGGAAATGACGTTGGTTTACATGAACCATTGCATAGCTTAAAAAGAAGCACATTCTACCGTGAACATGCAAGTCGTTCTCGTGATTCCAGCATGGCTCACCTTTCCTGACCAATTTCCCGTCAGCATCGTAAAGCCAGAAGTCCTGGTTGCGAGTTCCAATCAAGTCAACCATGTTGAAAATCACTTCTGGGTTGATGGCTCGATCATTCTCGCTGAATGCTATCAGCAATGGGACTCCACTGTCTGCAACTTGCTTGATCTTGTCTCCAGCCTGCACAAAGATGTAGTTTTGTTTAACATTCCCAGTTATTCACATTCTCCACTTGATCCTCCTTTCTTATATTTCCAAAGGTGATATTTCCAATTTTCTGAATATTCGAAAATTACCGAATACAACGAAAATTTTACAGTTCACCGCAGTTTCACCGCACTGCACGCTTCATCGCGACGCTTGACCACATAGACTGCGCAGCGAAGCTTCCTCAAAATGCGATGGGGCTTTGTGAAGAGAAGGACCTCCCCTTTTGTGAAGACCTTCCCGAAAGTGCATGCAAAGCAAAAAGAATTTAATGAAACTTGGGGAAAAACGTTGCTCTCAATTCAGTTTCATGTCAGCTGTAGAAAACGATTATGCACGTATTCATCAGATAAAACTGCGGTGACTGTGGTTTTTTTCAGGCTGTGTTTCACTGGAGGGGAAACAAAGTCCCTGTGCTGTGCGATGTCAGTGCACGTTAAAGATCCCCAGTTGGTCGAAATTATTCCGGAGCCCTCCACTGCGGCACCCTTTTCTCTCTTTCAGCTTTCACTCCCACCTTCTTTCCTTCCCTTACAGAGAGGTTCAGGCGTCCACAGTACAAGTGTGATAGATACTATCTAGGCTCTAAACCTCCATTTATTTTGCAAATATTTGTGACCTTTTTCCTAAAGGTCTCTGCTTACCAATGTAATGAGATCTCTGTGCAATCGTTACTAAACAATTTTTGCTTTGTACAGGTTTGTTATTTTTTTTTCTGGGTGCATATCAATCAGTGCCCCTAAGGTATGTAATAAAAAATCTACTCTTCTTTGCTTAATATTACCTGTCTATGCTGATTATTATGCGATTTTTGCTGCGATCGATGGAGTATAATACTGCTATGGATGCTACCAGAAGACAATTATGCACGCAGATAGGAAAGGGTTTAGCGGGAAACTCTGCGCTGACACACCAGGCATCCTAACTAATGTAGAGGAGGCATGCACTGGCCTTAACTATCCCTTGAACCATGTGGACAGTCAGTGTACCTGTTTTGTTATTATTTTAAAAAGCAAGCTATATGCAGCACAGTTATGAAATGGGGTATAGTTGGTCACCTTCCAGGTACTGACACTATAATTTTTTTTCGCTAAATAATTTGTGCGCCCACAAGTGAGACATGGACATGAAATCTTGGTTTGAAAAAATCCGAAATTTCAACTTGCAAACGAATGAAAATTCAAATAATAAATAAAGCCTGCCGTCTATCACTGACCCAGTACATCTTCACAGGAGTCTACTGTAAATTTGTGCCACACTTGCACATTATACAAATCATTCAAGAATAAGCCAAGAGTAAAAATTATAGATTGATTTATAGGAAAACAAAGACACAGTATTTGTCATAAATCACTGTGCACACCTGAGGCTCGTTATAAGGAAAAGAAGAATGGTGGATCTGAAAGAAGAAAGGAAGAGGTGCTGCAGTAGAGGGCTATCGAATAATTTCAACCGCCCGGGAAACTTTAACATGCCCTACCTTACAGCACGTAAACGCCTTTGTGTTCTGCCTACATCAAAATGTGACCGCCGCGGTCGGGTTCGAATCCTGGTACTCCGGTTCTGTAGCCATGTGTCGTAACCATACAGCCACTGCGCTGGGCAGCCAAGAATTTGCTATTGTATTTAGATTTTGCAACATCAAGTTTTTAGCTGCGATTCTCGTGGGCAATCTGTAAACACTTAAGTCACAAGTGACACAAGTCAGCAAATGTGAGCACCTCTTCATAGTCAGAGAAGATCATGGTTTGCAGCGACATGATGGCATCTTCAATGTTGGGTTTGATGGGGTTCCGTGTGTACTTCATGATGGCAATGCCCAGGTGCCGCATGAAGCCCTGGTACCGGGGGTTGGTGTAGTGCACAGCAAAGGCTCGCATCAGAGGTAGAGGCCTGATTGCTCTGCACCAGGGAAAGGAAAGAAGGCACGAGTTAAGAGCACTGTGAATGCCTACTTTCTGAGGCCTAGTTTAGGCCTGCTGGCTTCTTGCCACACTTGATAACCAACTCTGTAAAGGCCTCAGGGGTGTTTCATCCAGTAAGCCTATGTCCCACCACCACCGTGCCAGCTTAGGGGTGAACAGATTGCAGAAGCCAAACGGCGTTCTCAAACAGCAGAGGTACGGTGCATTAAAAGAAGCTTTTATTACATACTGCAAAGCTTTTATTGCAGTTTATTTATTACAGACTGTGAAGCTTTTATTACAGTCAGTTGAGAAGGCATATAGAATAGTCATGTTATGACTCAAAAACAAGTGCATACAGTTGAAGCCGTATATGTTGAGCTCAGAACAGATATAGTTTGATATATTGATAATTCAAAGAATAAAAATAACAAGAGACTAACTTATCTGTAACCTTCCACATTCCAGCCACACCAGTGATGCACTTTTTGCAGTGACATGCTGCCCACCAGTGCACGAGCAGTGCACTGGCAGTGCACTGTTTGTTAGGCCTTGCTATGCCTAACCTGCATCCCATCCAAGCCACAGTGGACAGTTCTTTGGAGTTATAGCCACGTCCCTGCTCCTGAACAGCTGGACGAAGAATTGGGACTGAATTGGGACCGAGTAAAGACTAAACTGGCCTATAAAAAATATGCACTTGATTAAGCCAGCACGCCACAGCCAGCAGAGGACGTGGGAAAGAGGGAACGTGTTGGCATGCCGCTAGAAGGGGTTCGATTCCTCCCAGCACTGTGACATTCACTCATTGGACACCCGAGACAGCAGTGCAGCCAGAGCTCAAGTTTCACCTACGCTGGCATCAACTAAATGCCGTAAACGCTCTCTCTCTAGTGCACTCTCCATTTCTGCACTCCTCTCACGTTTCTTTCACTTTGAGAAAGTAAAGCCGGCTTTGAACCACTGTGCTTTTAAAAAAAAACCTGCAAAGCTGCACCTAGCTGGGCCATAGCTACTGTGCAACCTTTCTTTTTTTTTTTTTTTTTGTTTGGTGGGCGTGGGTTTCACGAACCGAACCTGAAGATCACTTTATGAACCCCCTGTGTTCGCGGACCCCCATTCGAGAAAAACTCGTCCAACGTCAAAGGAAAAGTGTGGTAGGTGCGACAAAGGGGCAAGCGTTGAAGGGAAAACTGCTCCCCACAGCCAGTCATTAACAACTATTATCAATTTGAAGTTTGAACATGAGGTACACCTTGATGGATCGTCGTCTATGCTGCTGCTGCTTGAAAGCAGTGCACAAATAGCAGGCATGCAGCACGTCGTGCGCACACGTGCACTGTGGTAGCTTCACCACTGCTTCCTTATGGAAAACAAAAGACGTGGATGCTGAGCTACCACGCGTACCAGAGAGCGTCAACGGCTCAATCACCATCGCTATTATCACGTTCTTAAAGTGGCTGACTGTCAGAAAGTGTCTCAGCCATGATCACGTGGAAACGGTGGAGAGTTTAGAAAGCAGCTTCAGAGTGTCTGCTTTGAAGGAACAGACGTCCATTAATCGACCTTTTAAAGAAATAAGCGCCCATTTTGTTGACCTTTGCATCATTTTTTTTTGGCTGGACAAGCCCAGTTGTAACGAACTTTGGATACAATGAACGAATGCTATGTGATTATCAAGTTCATTAAATATGGGTTGAACTGTATCTCATGAAGTACCTATGCTTTGCCTCGTGGGACAGCAAACATACCGCACAAATTTTTCGGATATGATTGCAACAATAAGCAATAAAGCTTTTTCGATTGTAGTGGTATGTTGTATCAGTGTGGAGAAAAAAATTAAGCCATAAAATAAACTTCATATAGTGTATTTAGTAGAACCCAGGCCGACCATGATTCATCACTCGAAATTTGAAGGCTCCCCAACCCCCAAGAGAGAGAGAGAGAGAGAGAGAGAGAGAGAAAAAAAGATTTCCTCAAATGTAAGCTGGCAGAAAAAAAACTACTGAGAACTACAGCAGGGACAGCACGCAAAAGACACCTTTTTGAACTGGCTCTCACTCAGTCATCATCATCACTGACCTCCCTGTCACTGCCCTTCTCACATAGTACTCTGTGCCATCAAGAGTGCTGGAGATACTGCACTTCCGAAACGAGTGGGAAATCAAGCTTTCTGGGATGTCCTCCTAGGGTGCAGAAATCCAGCTACAGTCGAACCCCGCAAAAACGAAACTGCGGAGGAACGAAATTTGTTTCGTTATTGCGAAACGTTCGCTGTACCGAAAATGGATAAATAGGCCTACCCATTATGTAAGAGAACGAAAATTTAATAAAAGTAGTCAGTTATTTTGCTCTACTTTGTCTTGTTGTGCATGAGTTTCATGACTCGGGCCTCCCAGGCTGATAAGCTTTTAATGGCTTCGCTTTCATTGTGGATGCCAAGGAAATTCTTCATGTCGTCGAAAGCATCAAGCACGTCGCGCGAGCTTGCTTGTTTTCCTTGTGCTTGGCTTTCGCCATCCTCGTCATCACTTGCATCTCCTTTGCGCAACACGGTAAATAATAGCATCGTCACTAAACTAATCATGGACGATTAAGTCAGCGTCTACACACAAAAAGTCATCCGATCCAACAGCGTCGGGCACCATTGTGTCCACACTGCGAAGTGCGTCTCATGCTTCAGCTAATAGCTGCAGGTCGCCGTTGCTTGCTGAACCACTCGGTTCCGGCTCTTCAAAGGAAACTGGTGTTGCTGAAGCAGTTGTGGATAAGGGTGGCTGAAGTAACGGTTTAGGCCGTATAATGCATTTCCAGAGCCATGAAAAGATCAATCACCGTAGGCCACTTCGTTTTGATGTTCAACAACATCCGTCGGATGAGCGTACCCCGGCATGATCCCTTGGTCCAGAGGTTGGATAACAGACGTGCAGTTTGGGGGGAAAAAAAGAGGACATTCATCAAGACAGTCTTTGTTGTGGTGGGCACTGTAATTGTCCGAAAAAAGGCAGACGGCTCCGTAGCAGCAGAATTGCAGTGTTTGCGGCTGGTGGCGTTGTCACGTGATGGAAGTGTCATGTGCCTGCGTTGTTGCCAACAGATAGTCTGGCAGTGCTGTTTTCAGCTAAAAAAAAAGTATCTATCATCATCATTTCACCGACAGTCTGTAAAAAGCAATGGCTGCGCCGATGCTTGTTGGATAAGTGTGCTGCTACAATTCCAGTACTTCTGTGTTCTCAACTGGCTCATAGGCCGAAAAACATTTGCAGCTCATTTCCTCAAATTTTCGTTAATGCGGGATTCTTTTTAAAATCTTTTTGCTTTTAAGAGGGGGCAACTCTATGGGTGCTCGCCGGGGCCGCTGAATTTATTCGTTGCCGCGAGAACTTCGTTTTGAGGGCTTTCGTTATTGAGAGGTTCAACTGCATAGCTACAACTCCTAGTGATGTATGCTTGTTAGAGTTAGCCCGCGCGTTTCACTCAGCCAGTCAACGTCGAACTTGTGTAGCTGATCCTTAAAAGGCTTATTTAGGCAACCAATGGCAGCCGATGCTCATGTGTGCTTTCATCAGCGTTGGCAGGGGATAGTAATGGCTACAGCGCTGTCTTGGAATCTCTGGGGGTGTCACCTGCGTGTACTACTTTTTAGTTTTTATGTATTTATCATGTTTTATGACATGACAATGAAATCCTCCAATCAAAGCAGACCTAGGAGTTTCACATCTTGTGTTTTTTTTTTTTTTTTACCCCTTTCAGTGTTTTTGTCGTACGGGTACTGTGGCTGAATTCCGTCCCGCACGGTTTTAGCCGTATGCATATGCTCCGAGCGTGCATTTGAAATTTTGTGCCCTTCTGAAGAGAGGCACTTATTTAGGTGCTGCCATCTACTAAAATGTACAAGAAATATTAAAACATTGTTTCTGCTGCCATCTTGTACAGGAAAAGAAAATTGATAGTGACCATCGTGTTGCACACTGTGATGCATTCTCGCAGTTTCGGTTTCTCCACGCGATCACAACAGACGCACAAAATTTGATCTCTACGTTGGGACGCTAGCAAAGGTTTGTGAAGACCTTCTAGGACCTACAAGAAGTGTTGCGAAATTGTTTACGCTACCATTCTGCAGAAAAAAAAAAAGAGCATGATTGTGACATTGGTGCCACGCGTGGTTTAAGGCGACTCGCCATCGTGGTTTCATTTTCTTCATGCGTTCACAACTGAAATGCGAAAAGCAGAGGCCTGTGAAGGCAGATTTTTATCTTTGTTCATGCTTCTCAGCTTATCGAAACACATGGGATGTCATCGCTCTCCAGTTTAGTTAGTTTCATTGATGCTATAACTGCAATACTCTCCATATATATTTTTTGCCTTATGTACACAGACTTTCACAATTTTCTTCATTTAAAATCAGCAATAAAAATTTGACATCGGTGGTAAATTTTTTCTAAAAATGTTTAACATTCAAAGGGTTGAAGAAACCATTTGCCTAGGCTCGAATAAATATGGTAGTGTGCTTTTCCAGAGCCAGCATATATTTCGGAAGCTGAACATCATACAAAACTTGTGTGTGTGTACAATTTAGACAGTTTTAGAGTAAGCTACCGGAGTGCTGTCTAACCTTTGAGGATGAAAGCATGAAACTGTTGTGTGGGCGTTCCCATGCTGTTGTGTTGGGAGGCAACCCCCAGCCACGAAGGCTGGGAGAGAGAGCCAAGCAACAACGCTGCTTCAGAACCAAACATAAAACTGCCTTATTCAAATCACCCTCGGCTGGGCTTCAGCTTAGAGGGCACCACTGGTAAGTTAATAGGTGGTGACCCCAACATCTCCCCCCCACCTCAGTCACAAGTTCAAGCGTTCCGGTGGTACTACATGGCAGCCACTACGGGTAAACACAGCACCATCACCAGGACGTGAAGAAGGTCCCGCTGTAACAGGCGGCGGATCAGGTGCTGCTGCCTCTTGAGTTAGGCGGTGAGGCTGGAGAAGTGCGGGATCTGCTGCCCTCAGCACAAAGATAGCAAGGTGTCGATGATTCCGCTGCAGAATCGTTTTTCGCTCCGTTTCGACGTTGAAGGACCTTGAACGCTGTGCCTTGCCAAGAACTGTAGCACGCACCTGGTCAGGTCGAACACAAACCTGTTCACCAGACTGAAATGAACCTGAAGTGATGGCAGATCCTCGATGCGATGACATCGGTTGAAGTCCTTTGCAGTCCTTTTCTTGTCAGGGTCATCTCTGATGACTACCTCCTTACTTTCGGGCCAGTGTGGACGAAGCTTTTCCTCCGGCTTTGGAACTCTAGTTCTCAGTTGCCTTCCCATTAGGAGCTGAGCCGGGCTAAAGCCACTCACACCTGGTGTATCCCTATAGTAGCTTAGAAGGGCCAAGCGAGGATCTTTTGCCTTACGGATGTCTTTCGCAGTCCGGATCATTCGCTCTGCCTCTCCGTTAGACTGTAGGCAATGGGGGCTACTGGTGATGTGGTCGAAACCAGAAGATGAAGCGAATGCGGCAAATTCACGTGAAGAAAAGGGCGGACCATTGTCTGACTAAACCTGTTGCGATATCCCATGACAGGCGAACAGCCTTTCGAGCACCTCAATGACCACTGGAGCTATTGTACTTTTCAATGTCACTACCTCTGAGAACCGGGAGTAGTAGTCCACTATCATCAAGAAGGTTTGAGAGTTGTGGTGAAAGAAGTCCATGCCCAGAACTTGCCAGGGACGACCAGGGAGGTTTGTAGGAAGGAGTGGTTGCGCTGAATTCACTCGAGTAAGGGCACACCTTCCACAGCTGGTCACGAAGGAGGCTATTTCTGCTGTTATGCGAGGCCACCACACAGATTCACGAGCGAGGGCCTTGGTGCAACCGATGCCCTAATGCCCTTCATGCAGAAGCGTCAAGTCTGCTGGCCTCATTGCTGAGGGGATGAGGAGGCGAGTGCCTTAGAGGAGAAGAACATCACAAATAAAAACTTCATCCTTCATTGAGTCATACTTTGACACATGAAGAGGTATCTTTGACTTCTTTGGCCAGTCGTGCTGGCAGGAAGAGATGAGCGTGGTGCATTCTCCATCACAACTTTGGGCATTCCTGAATCCTGCATGTTCACAGGAAGCACATCTGTAGCAGAAGCCACGACTTTGGTAGCAAAAAAGTTCTACGGTGTCTACTGGATACACTTTGGGAGGGATGCGAGACAATGTATTCGTTGTAGCCAACAATTTTCCGGGCACATACATTATCTGAAACTGATAAGGCATTGTCTTTAGCCTGAGTTTTTGCGCCCTCGGAGGAAGCATGTCAAGTTCCATTTTGCCAAACAATGACACGAGAGGATGGTGATCAGTTTCTATGGTGAAGATGATGCCTTTGATGAATTCGTCGAACTTCTGGATGGCCCACGTTGTAGCCAAGGCCTCCTTTTCTGTTTGACTGTACCTTTATTCTGTGGTCGTCTTTGCCCTTGTGGCAAAGGCTACTGGCCTCCGTTCACCAGTCGGTAGTGCTTGTAGCAGGACTGCTCCGAATCCAAAAGAGCTGGCGTCGGCAGAGACTGTTGTGGCATACAATGGATGGTACTTGGCAAAGCAGCGTTCGGACATCAGAAGTGTTTTGTCTTTCTTGAATGCAACTTCCTGCTCATGCTGCTAAGTCCAACTAGCATTCTTGTTGAGAAGGGTGCGTATTGGAGCAGTGATTTTTGAAATATGAGGCAAGAACCTGGCAAAATGATTTACCATCCCTAGTAAATGTCTTGACGCCTGCAACATCTGTGGGAGGTGGCATTGCATAAACCGTATCGATCTTGCCCGGGTCTGGCTTGATGCCTTGTGCCGAGACGACGACACCTAGGAAGGAGACTTCGGAGACCCCAAAACAAGATTTGTCCTTGTTAATGTGACCCCTACAGTTGCAAGACGAGTCAACACTTGCTCAAGTCTTGCATCGTGTTTCTGCTTGATATGTCCAAAAACAAGAATATCATCAATCATGTTGACACAACCGCCTGACCTTCAAGGATCTTGGCCATTTGCTTTTGAAAATACTCCAGGGCGGAAGTGATGCCGAAGAGCAGTCGGCAAAAAATAGCGATCGAAAGGTGTGATGAAGGCTGTTAATTCTTGTGGAAGCCTGCAGTTGCACTTAATTTCGAAATAACAGCTGCATCACCAATGAGCCCAAGAACTTGTTCAACGGTAGGCAAAATGTGTCTTTCCCTGAGCACTACTTTGTTTAGTCGAGTCCGATCAACACACAAACGATACTTTCCACTCTTTTTGATTAATACAGCGAATGACGCCGTCACTTTCGAGTTTTTCATGTTCTTGCCGAACAACTTCACGCAGGGGGATTGGTATCCGTCGAGGTGCACTAAGTGAGAACGGCACATCTTGTTTCAAGCGAATGGTGTACTCATCTCTGAGCATGCCGAGGCCACGAACAGTTCAGCATGAACCGTTGGCTCAGGAGTGTTGGCAGTACCCAAAAATTCAATAACTTCAAGAGCTTGGATGACTGGTAGACCCAGTAAAGGTACTGAAAGTGACTCAATGACGTAAAGACGCTGGGAGCTGATCGTCCCTTGCCAAGATAGATGTGCCAAATATGAACCCCGTACATGCAGAGGTTGGCCACGGGGCCCTGTAAAAGTAGCATCTACCTTGGCGAGATCAGCCGGGACTCCGGGAAAGCCACTTGGGACTGCGGAAACCTCAGCCCCTGAGTCTATTTTGAACTGAGTTATGCAGTTGTCGACTGTGACGTCCACATACTTGGCTTTAGATGGCGACTCGAGAGCATGCAATTGGATAGCATTGAGTTTGATCTGCCTCGACTTCCTGGAGCGGCGAACTTCAGTAAAACGACCTTTCTTACAGTAGCAGTTGCAGATAGAGCTCTTTGCCGGGCACTCTGAGCGTGCATGATATGCGCGGACGCAGAAGAAACAGACCGGAATGTCACAATAGCGCTCAGACTTCGCGTCCATTCAGCGTGTTCTGGCGTTGACCAGCCGCCGCGAAAACTTTTGAGTCGTAGCATCACTGTTGACCATGCCTTCTGAGGTAGCCTGTGCGAGTAAGCGTTCTTTGTCCGCGTCCTCGGACTGACAAGCTTGCGTCCAAGCTTCTTTGAGAGTTAGCTTCGGACAACTCGGGCAACTCTATGGGTGCTCGCCGGGGCCGCTGAATTTATTCGTTGCCGCGAGAACTTCGTTTTGAGGGCTTTCGTTATTGAGAGGTTCAACTGCATAGCTACAACTCCTAGTGATGTATGCTTGTTAGAGTTAGCCCGCGCGTTTCACTCAGCCAGTCAACGTCGAACTTGTGTAGCTGATCCTTAAAAGGCTTATTTAGGCAACCAATGGCAGCCGATGCTCATGTGTGCTTTCATCAGCGTTGGCAGGGGATAGTAATGGCTACAGCGCTGTCTTGGAATCTCTGGGGGTGTCACCTGCGTGTACTACTTTTTAGTTTTTATGTATTTATCATGTTTTATGACATGACAATGAAATCCTCCAATCAAAGCAGACCTAGGAGTTTCACATCTTGTGTTTTTTTTTTTTTTTACCCCTTTCAGTGTTTTTGTCGTACGGGTACTGTGGCTGAATTCCGTCCCGCACGGTTTTAGCCGTATGCATATGCTCCGAGCGTGCATTTGAAATTTTGTGCCCTTCTGAAGAGAGGCACTTATTTAGGTGCTGCCATCTACTAAAATGTACAAGAAATATTAAAACATTGTTTCTGCTGCCATCTTGTACAGGAAAAGAAAATTGATAGTGACCATCGTGTTGCACACTGTGATGCATTCTCGCAGTTTCGGTTTCTCCACGCGATCACAACAGACGCACAAAATTTGATCTCTACGTTGGGACGCTAGCAAAGGTTTGTGAAGACCTTCTAGGACCTACAAGAAGTGTTGCGAAATTGTTTACGCTACCATTCTGCAGAAAAAAAAAAAGAGCATGATTGTGACATTGGTGCCACGCGTGGTTTAAGGCGACTCGCCATCGTGGTTTCATTTTCTTCATGCGTTCACAACTGAAATGCGAAAAGCAGAGGCCTGTGAAGGCAGATTTTTATCTTTGTTCATGCTTCTCAGCTTATCGAAACACATGGGATGTCATCGCTCTCCAGTTTAGTTAGTTTCATTGATGCTATAACTGCAATACTCTCCATATATATTTTTTGCCTTATGTACACAGACTTTCACAATTTTCTTCATTTAAAATCAGCAATAAAAATTTGACATCGGTGGTAAATTTTTTCTAAAAATGTTTAACATTCAAAGGGTTGAAGAAACCATTTGCCTAGGCTCGAATAAATATGGTAGTGTGCTTTTCCAGAGCCAGCATATATTTCGGAAGCTGAACATCATACAAAACTTGTGTGTGTGTACAATTTAGACAGTTTTAGAGTAAGCTACCGGAGTGCTGTCTAACCTTTGAGGATGAAAGCATGAAACTGTTGTGTGGGCGTTCCCATGCTGTTGTGTTGGGAGGCAACCCCCAGCCACGAAGGCTGGGAGAGAGAGCCAAGCAACAACGCTGCTTCAGAACCAAACATAAAACTGCCTTATTCAAATCACCCTCGGCTGGGCTTCAGCTTAGAGGGCACCACTGGTAAGTTAATAGGTGGTGACCCCAACATCTCCCCCCCACCTCAGTCACAAGTTCAAGCGTTCCGGTGGTACTACATGGCAGCCACTACGGGTAAACACAGCACCATCACCAGGACGTGAAGAAGGTCCCGCTGTAACAGGCGGCGGATCAGGTGCTGCTGCCTCTTGAGTTAGGCGGTGAGGCTGGAGAAGTGCGGGATCTGCTGCCCTCAGCACAAAGATAGCAAGGTGTCGATGATTCCGCTGCAGAATCGTTTTTCGCTCCGTTTCGACGTTGAAGGACCTTGAACGCTGTGCCTTGCCAAGAACTGTAGCACGCACCTGGTCAGGTCGAACACAAACCTGTTCACCAGACTGAAATGAACCTGAAGTGATGGCAGATCCTCGATGCGATGACATCGGTTGAAGTCCTTTGCAGTCCTTTTCTTGTCAGGGTCATCTCTGATGACTACCTCCTTACTTTCGGGCCAGTGTGGACGAAGCTTTTCCTCCGGCTTTGGAACTCTAGTTCTCAGTTGCCTTCCCATTAGGAGCTGAGCCGGGCTAAAGCCACTCACACCTGGTGTATCCCTATAGTAGCTTAGAAGGGCCAAGCGAGGATCTTTTGCCTTACGGATGTCTTTCGCAGTCCGGATCATTCGCTCTGCCTCTCCGTTAGACTGTAGGCAATGGGGGCTACTGGTGATGTGGTCGAAACCAGAAGATGAAGCGAATGCGGCAAATTCACGTGAAGAAAAGGGCGGACCATTGTCTGACTAAACCTGTTGCGATATCCCATGACAGGCGAACAGCCTTTCGAGCACCTCAATGACCACTGGAGCTATTGTACTTTTCAATGTCACTACCTCTGAGAACCGGGAGTAGTAGTCCACTATCATCAAGAAGGTTTGAGAGTTGTGGTGAAAGAAGTCCATGCCCAGAACTTGCCAGGGACGACCAGGGAGGTTTGTAGGAAGGAGTGGTTGCGCTGAATTCACTCGAGTAAGGGCACACCTTCCACAGCTGGTCACGAAGGAGGCTATTTCTGCTGTTATGCGAGGCCACCACACAGATTCACGAGCGAGGGCCTTGGTGCAACCGATGCCCTAATGCCCTTCATGCAGAAGCGTCAAGTCTGCTGGCCTCATTGCTGAGGGGATGAGGAGGCGAGTGCCTTAGAGGAGAAGAACATCACAAATAAAAACTTCATCCTTCATTGAGTCATACTTTGACACATGAAGAGGTATCTTTGACTTCTTTGGCCAGTCGTGCTGGCAGGAAGAGATGAGCGTGGTGCATTCTCCATCACAACTTTGGGCATTCCTGAATCCTGCATGTTCACAGGAAGCACATCTGTAGCAGAAGCCACGACTTTGGTAGCAAAAAAGTTCTACGGTGTCTACTGGATACACTTTGGGAGGGATGCGAGACAATGTATTCGTTGTAGCCAACAATTTTCCGGGCACATACATTATCTGAAACTGATAAGGCATTGTCTTTAGCCTGAGTTTTTGCGCCCTCGGAGGAAGCATGTCAAGTTCCATTTTGCCAAACAATGACACGAGAGGATGGTGATCAGTTTCTATGGTGAAGATGATGCCTTTGATGAATTCGTCGAACTTCTGGATGGCCCACGTTGTAGCCAAGGCCTCCTTTTCTGTTTGACTGTACCTTTATTCTGTGGTCGTCTTTGCCCTTGTGGCAAAGGCTACTGGCCTCCGTTCACCAGTCGGTAGTGCTTGTAGCAGGACTGCTCCGAATCCAAAAGAGCTGGCGTCGGCAGAGACTGTTGTGGCATACAATGGATGGTACTTGGCAAAGCAGCGTTCGGACATCAGAAGTGTTTTGTCTTTCTTGAATGCAACTTCCTGCTCATGCTGCTAAGTCCAACTAGCATTCTTGTTGAGAAGGGTGCGTATTGGAGCAGTGATTTTTGAAATATGAGGCAAGAACCTGGCAAAATGATTTACCATCCCTAGTAAATGTCTTGACGCCTGCAACATCTGTGGGAGGTGGCATTGCATAAACCGTATCGATCTTGCCCGGGTCTGGCTTGATGCCTTGTGCCGAGACGACGACACCTAGGAAGGAGACTTCGGAGACCCCAAAACAAGATTTGTCCTTGTTAATGTGACCCCTACAGTTGCAAGACGAGTCAACACTTGCTCAAGTCTTGCATCGTGTTTCTGCTTGATATGTCCAAAAACAAGAATATCATCAATCATGTTGACACAACCGCCTGACCTTCAAGGATCTTGGCCATTTGCTTTTGAAAATACTCCAGGGCGGAAGTGATGCCGAAGAGCAGTCGGCAAAAAATAGCGATCGAAAGGTGTGATGAAGGCTGTTAATTCTTGTGGAAGCCTGCAGTTGCACTTAATTTCGAAATAACAGCTGCATCACCAATGAGCCCAAGAACTTGTTCAACGGTAGGCAAAATGTGTCTTTCCCTGAGCACTACTTTGTTTAGTCGAGTCCGATCAACACACAAACGATACTTTCCACTCTTTTTGATTAATACAGCGAATGACGCCGTCACTTTCGAGTTTTTCATGTTCTTGCCGAACAACTTCACGCAGGGGGATTGGTATCCGTCGAGGTGCACTAAGTGAGAACGGCACATCTTGTTTCAAGCGAATGGTGTACTCATCTCTGAGCATGCCGAGGCCACGAACAGTTCAGCATGAACCGTTGGCTCAGGAGTGTTGGCAGTACCCAAAAATTCAATAACTTCAAGAGCTTGGATGACTGGTAGACCCAGTAAAGGTACTGAAAGTGACTCAATGACGTAAAGACGCTGGGAGCTGATCGTCCCTTGCCAAGATAGATGTGCCAAATATGAACCCCGTACATGCAGAGGTTGGCCACGGGGCCCTGTAAAAGTAGCATCTACCTTGGCGAGATCAGCCGGGACTCCGGGAAAGCCACTTGGGACTGCGGAAACCTCAGCCCCTGAGTCTATTTTGAACTGAGTTATGCAGTTGTCGACTGTGACGTCCACATACTTGGCTTTAGATGGCGACTCGAGAGCATGCAATTGGATAGCATTGAGTTTGATCTGCCTCGACTTCCTGGAGCGGCGAACTTCAGTAAAACGACCTTTCTTACAGTAGCAGTTGCAGATAGAGCTCTTTGCCGGGCACTCTGAGCGTGCATGATATGCGCGGACGCAGAAGAAACAGACCGGAATGTCACAATAGCGCTCAGACTTCGCGTCCATTCAGCGTGTTCTGGCGTTGACCAGCCGCCGCGAAAACTTTTGAGTCGTAGCATCACTGTTGACCATGCCTTCTGAGGTAGCCTGTGCGAGTAAGCGTTCTTTGTCCGCGTCCTCGGACTGACAAGCTTGCGTCCAAGCTTCTTTGAGAGTTAGCTTCGGAGAGCAGCAAAGCTTTTCGGAGAGACGTGTGTCGAGCAATCCAACAACAAACCTGTCGTGGACCAAGCATTCTTCCACCGCCGGTGATGGGTAGTTGCAACGTTTGACTAACTTGACAAATTCGGCGTAAAATGCGTCGGCACTCTCACCAGGTTGTTGAACGAACCTGTGAAAGCGAGACGACTCATAGAATTTATTACAGGGATGCACGAAGTGCTAGGAGAAGTGTTTGACAACTGCGTCGTAGGAGGCTAACGCGGCAGCATTGAGTGAAAAAGTGTCTAGTAACGAGCGAGCTTCCGGGCCCATACAGTACAGAAACGCACATACTTGCATGTTTTGCGGAGTGTTCCGTACTCCGGAGACAGCGGCAAAGTCCTCGAAGCGAGACTTCAATGAAGACTAAATTTCTGGGTTGCAGAAGTCGAACGAGTCTGGCGGTTGTACAGTGACCGCTAGCCACTGGACCTGCTGGGCGCTTTCGTTCGGGAGCATCTTTTTGCTGTTCACGGTCGTTGAGGGCTACTTCAAGACGAGTTTTTCATGTTGCTGTCACTTCTGACACTATGTTGTGTGGGCGTTCCTGTGCTGTCGTGCCGGGAGGCGACCCGCAGCCCTCGAAGGCCGGGAGAGAGAGCCAAGCAACCACGCCGTTCCAGAACCAAACACAGAACTGCCTTATTCAAATCACCCCCGGCTGGGCCTCAGCTTAGAGGACACCACTGGTAAGTTAATAGGTGGCGACTCCAACAGAAACAATGTAGGGTTTCGCAGAGTCCATAGGAGAGCCCTAGTTGCCCTCTAAAGCCCAGTTCACACTGCGGAAACACAACAACGGCATGAACAAAACATGCTCGCCAGCAAACCTGAAACTTGTTTCCTAACAAATTTGTTTCCAAACAGCTTGTCCCACTGCACAAATAGCTGAGAATCAAGGCAGGCTGCCGGGGTGTTACCTTGGTATGACAGACTGGGGCAGCGAAAACTAAATGCAAACAATGTATGTCAGCAGCCGGTTGAGTGAAAATCCCAGCGGCAACCACCACCAGAGCATGCACTTAACGGTGATTGATTGTTTTTGAATGGTTTCTGTGCTTGCAAAGAGCACATGAAAAAAAAAAAATCCCTTTTATTGCTTTACTGTATGCCGCGGTACGGCATTTTGCAAGCAGTTGGGCAGGGTGCGGTATTGAAACCAGCTGTGGTGGGGCAGCATTGGTTCCCCTCCTCTTCCGTGCGCAGAAGTCGCCCACGGAAGAGAGCACACAGTATGGGACCATACGAGCAGCTACGCTTGAGGGGCAGCAGAGGAGTGTTGGCAAAGTTGCTTTTTTTTAGTGCGACAAGGAGTTCGCTAAGTGTCCTTACAGAAGTTTCCATTCCGTGTAGCCAGGCGACAGAGATGCATTTCTGGACAGTTCGTGTTGAGGCAGTGTGAAAGGGTTGCCAACACTATGCGAACATGCTGTTGCCGGACAGACTTGACCGATTGTTTCTGCAGTGCGAACCAGGTTTAAAACACACGCGAACATTTGTCTTCTAAGCGAGCCGCAGTAGAGCTTTGAACGTTGTCTCTGCCCAACACACCGCTGGCCTTCTGTTGTCCTGGCTGCCCTCCAAGGTGTTGTGCTATTAGGCTCTCTGATTGGCTAGCGTGAGCATGACATAGGCACGAATTTGAGCATCCTTGGAAGTCACTGAAAAATTTACGCAAGGACATTAAAGAGTATTGTGACAACTGAACTAGCGGTCTCCTACGCTCCCCATTACTTCTGTACCATAGGTTGGAGAGTGGTTTTAAAACCAGTACACCCAGTGCGACAACACGGCCACTCCATATCCGAGCTGTGTCATTCTGGCTGTTCTGTGATCTCGATCATAATAGTCACAAATGAATGGATGGAACTGAATGAATGGAACTTTGAAATGCCAAAATAAAAACCAGGACTTTGAACCATGCTGATGTAATCAAGCATTAACCCTTTGAGTGTTTTTGCCGTATGGGTACTGCGCTAAACGGATAGAGTTTAAAAAAATTTGACACTGGGGGTGAACTTTTTTGGAATATTCGACAGTCAAAGGGTTAAGCAATAATTCGTAGCTCTCCACTATGGCACGCCTTAAAGCAAAAATATACCTTCAGAACATGAAAATCCATTAACTTAACAATTAAATCCTTATCTGTCTTGACACTGAAAGCAAGGCATTTCCCTGTTGGCAGCTTGGCACTATCTAGAATGGCACATAAACAGCAAAGAAATTGAGTCAAGCTATATTGAACTTTACTGCTGTTCTGCAAATAGAGCCCTCCTAGTTTCATTTCTCTCTGGCTCAACTGTTTGCACATTGCACTTGTATTCAACAGGATGCAAGTTCTATGCACCCACTCAAAAATTCTCGCAGCATTATTAACTTTATAACCTTGAATGCCTAAGTTCTTCTGCAGCTTAGTTCAGTCTCTCACTCAAACTTGTAAGTCAAGTCTACATTCTGGAACTCTGTTCATTTCTACTACGACTAAAAAAGGATAGCTCACAAAGCATCAAAAATTCAAATTCTAATAGCTACTGAAACCAGGGCTGAACTTGGGGCATTTCTTACTTTATTCAAGCACTGTACACTTATTAACTAGGCAACTGTCTTGCATATAAGTTATGAAGAATCTCAACTTAAAAAAAAAAAAAAATGGCAATATGAAATATCACGCAACCAAGAAGTGACGAGTGACACATACCTGACCAGCTGGTGTCCTGCGGGTGCCAGCAGGGCCACAGCGTTGACTTGGGGCATGCCTGGCCTTGTCATTACATTCAGAGTTGGATAGATGGCACTGCTGTGAGCCACAAGCAAGTCAACCCTGTGAGCAAAAAGATGAGGCAATTCTCAACTAGGAATTCGAATGATTTTATTTGGTTCCAAATGAAAACCAGCTAGTCACAAGTCTAAACAGTTGCTATTCATTGATGAATGCCAAATCAAGCCAGCCTGACACTAACTGGAACCTGAATCGAATTGTGCGGAAAATACGGGTGTGCAAATCTTAAAATTTTTGAATACTAATCAAATATGAATATGAAAAAAAAAAATGCCTTCAAATATTGAATGGAATATCGAATATCGGACCAATGAAAAAAAAAAAGCACAAAACTAAAAAATAGCACACACTGTTCATCTAGTTTATTTCAGAATTCACATGATATTTGCAATTAGAATTAAATTAAACTAAAATTGAGGAAAAGTGTATATCCCTCTTCACAAAACGGCCCTGCAGCGTTTTGAGGATGCTTCATTGCATGCAGTGAAGCGTTGCGGCAAAGCGCGCAGTGCGGAGGAAATTGTGGTGAATTCGAAAATTCCGAATATCAGTTCTTCGAATACGAATCGAATAACGCATGAATCTGATTCATATTCAAATTTCTGAATATTCACACACCTCTAGAGGGAAGCAATTCGTAATGGCTACAACTTACAATTGGAGATAGAACAATTGAATCAAGCAGTTCGGCCATAGACTAGCTAGAAATCAGTTCAACGCTTCTAAAAATTATTCCATTATGGTCTTTGAGTTCTAGGACTTGCAGCTACAAACTGCATTTTTCAAAGCTTGGAAACCATGACAGGAACTGCGTAATCACAGTAAAATGAGCTTAATATTATTTAAACATGTTTAATTAATGAAAACACAGTAAAAAAAAAAGCTACACCAGGCACTTTATTTTCCCACTGGTGCCATTCAGCAGTCCCGTTCAGTGGTTATCAGGGTGAAAAAAAAATTGCTGGCAGTGCAATTGCCGAGGTACAAGTACCATATATGACGTCACAAATAACGTAAAATAACTGGTTACTTGCTGACGTTGATGGCCTTGAGAAAGTCAGTCAACAAATGTGTCTTCTCTTCTGCTGAATGCCAAAATGTTCCCATTTGGTAGCTGAGGCGTAAGTCTGCAAATAGACAACAAGGACAAGGTGGCAGCGTTAGAAGGCCTCTTTCCTTATCCCGCCCAGTGACCACCGTTTGGCCATTAACAATAGATGTAAACACTTATTTTAAGCACATATGCGCCATTCTTAAATATGTTGAACCAAGTGCCTTGAAACTCGAAAATTACAGCTCATTCTTTTCCTATTTTAGTCTTTTATCTGCATGGCGGCGATTTGCAAACCACTTGTGAAAGTAGTGGAGCGTAGAAGTTGAAGACGACTACCTCCGCCAATGTGGCACATGCTCCGAAATGTGGCAAATCGAATGACTCAGTTAAGTGCACGCTTGATATTGCGGATGACCTAGGTACAGCGAACTCCCTTTAAAACGAACTCAAAGGGACCAGAAAATTTGTCTTATCAGAAGTTTGTCTTAAAAGAAGAGCGCCCTAAAAAGATATGCGAGCATGCTATAGGTAAGTCCGAATAGGTGTTACATGAATACAATCAATAAAATAGCCTTCCAGAGATTGGATAACTGGCAATAGTGCATTTATTACGCAATACATGAAGTGGGCTGAAGACAACATGAAACCAGCTCTCACTCTATCACACAAGAAAGAGTGAGGCCGAGATTATTCCACAATGGCTTGCACTTTTCGTTTTGCCCTGCAGGGCTGCTCTATGACTCTTGCAGTTGATATGCCTGCTTTCTACAAGAAGGCATATCACATACTTTTTTGTATATGCTGCAGCTAATGCATATAGTACCGATATCAGGCAATCTCTGCACAACAAAAACATGTTTTTACTAGTACACCATGTTAACAGAAACTGCGACCCAGAGTTCTTAAGCCTCAAATCAGCGAGTGGGTGCACTTTGAGCTTTATAGTCTGTAGGAAGCAGCGTGCAGCATGTGAAATCCGAGCACATACGTTAGAGATTTCAAGGCTCAGTTTCTTAGCGTGAAGCTGTAGTAACTCATTTCGTGCCATCATTCTATCTCGGTAATGAAGCAGACTGTCGTTCATTTCCCGCCTATGTAAGCTGCAACCGGACCACTTGTCTGAGTGGCTCGTCGCTTACCAGGCCACCGGGGGGAGATGACGGTGGCGCCGTGGCTGTCCAGGAAAGGCACCAACTGGGTGAAATCTCGGTAACTGCCAGGCGCCCCATGAAGCAGCAGTATGGTGGGGCAGCCCTCGCGCTGAGCAGCTGGCTTGTCCAGGCCCGTGTGCATGTACCCCAGGTTCACTTCAATCCCTGAAACAGCAGCCCAGACAGCGTCCACAGCGAATCAGTACTAGCTAGTTCCCATTACAAAGGTGCACGTTCACTCAAGTAACAAAAGAATTTGCAAGCGGCAACAAGGAGCAATTACTGCACAACAAATGGTCCAGCAATAAATTTTTTCTTTAACAATCAGCTTTGCTCGATAGCACTGGTAACGGTTATAGTAGGCTACAAAATCAGTTTCCATGAGCTATTATATAGTTCACAAAAAAAACAAACACATGCATGAATTAAATTAAACAAATGTTCACTAAAGAAGAAACCAGGTTAGGTAACAAAAAAAAAATTAGATATTTTCAGAACTACATAGCATACACTGGCACTACACAGAAATGAATGGGGACAATGTTAAAGGTATCAGCCCCCAATAAGTACAGGCCAAGGTCTTGCAGAGGCTGCAGCGCCAGTCCTAGAGTTTTGGAACAAATCTCACCCACCAATAATAATGTCTGTTTTTTTCATTCGAAGAAAAACGTGCTGCCAGTGTCCTAGCCTTACACTGTGCCCTGGGTCCTATATACAGTTCAGCACCCAATGTATAACAAAAGCAAAAATCATTGGAATAACACTGTACATACATAAAATATTGCCATTGAAATAGAAGAACAGAACCCAAGAAATTAAAGGACACTTGACTCTTTCGAGACCGCGCCACAGGCCACCATTCATATATGAACAATGGTTTTCGATGCGCTGCAGAATGCAAATTTCCATGTTTTGGAACACGTAGCCCCATCTAGGCAGATAGAAGGACAACTTCAATTTTTAGCTTAGCTCCGTGTGGTTCATTTTTTTTTTTTTTTTGGCAGGCAGAAAAGTAGAAGAAATAATTATTCGGAGCGAGGTGGTCAACCAAAACAACTTCAAGCTCGCTTCAGGACATGTTATGAATTCTGCACCATCCACGCGATTCCACTGCTTCTACTGGAGTTTTTTTTTTTTCTTATGACACCAGTAGTGCAAAGTCCAAAGACAAGTTCACGAGCTGTGACTTAAGCTGGACTTAATGTCAGCCTGGAGTAGCAACTGGTGGTCACTCCAGAGCAGTTACACTCGCTCAAGTGTTTTAGACATTTTATTTCCATTCGTTAGGGTTTCAGCAACAAGGAAAGCTCTGGCACATGAGATGGCTCACCCAGAAGCTGAATAATTGCGAAGCTCATTCAGTCACTTCAAATGGAGTTTCAGCCCCTAATTTTCAGAGAACAGCTCCTAGAGCAGGTTTTCTATTCCGACAACAAACTAGATTAGACTCATCACTCTCTGCAAAGCATTCCGCAGAACATTCCAGCCATAAACCATAAAATGTTTGAAAACGCGAAAATTGTAGGCTTTGCTATAAGCAGAGGAAAACTGAAATCAAAATGAATTTATGTTGTTATGAGAAGGGCACACCTTTAAAACGAACTTCAGCACGTAGCATATTAGTTCCTCAGTAATTTCACTTCACTGCACTTTGCTAGTGTAGGGAATTGAATGGTCACCACTGCTTCTGAACAGCATTAAAAAATTATAAATTAAGAAAATTGTAGATAGGCACACCAAAATTTTGGAATTAATAAAAGAGACAGCATAGCATATATTTTTATATTCTGAATTATTATTATTAATATTATTATTACAATGTTTTATTTTGATACTTATGCCATTTTTTTTATTTTTTGGATGTTTCTTTCAGTGGCTTTGCAGAGCAACATATTTTCTATGTGCTATGTATAACGTTAAACACAAAATTTGCATCGACTTGAAAGATGTTCTAAAGAGTTGCATATTGCTATACGTTACAGCAGAATCCAGCAAACCTGTCATTTAATTAAAACATTTTTTTCCAAGATCCCTTAGAGTCATGCCATGGTAATGAAGAGTTAACACCAAGAAAAAGAAACATATACGCAAGCCAAAATTTTAAAAGTAAGAAAGGACATATTGTGTGCTATTTTGTACACTATGAGTTTATTCTTACTATATTTCTTTTTATATTCCTCCCTTTTTGACAATCCCCGAAAGTTTCCGCTGAAAGATTTTTTAGTGTTGAGTAGAGCACTTAAGTAAAAATTGTTCACATGTATGAAAGAGCACTTAAATAGCTACATTTTGGTAGCCCACCAAAAATGCTCTCTTAGCTGTAAGCGATCTCATAACACAAAAGGCCAGCCAGCATATTCAGGCCTGGAGTCAGTGCAGTTATTGGGTGGTGGACATGATAAAGCCATCGCTACCCCTTCTTTCCCCTTGAAGGAGAAAGCAAGAAATATGGGCCTTTCCTGACGATGCAGTCTTGTCAATAAACTCGTATACCTTCAGCAGGGGCATTCTGGTAGCCAGGCTTCCACTTTCTCCAGTCTTGGTAAAGCTGTGCGCATGTGTGCACCTTTACAGTGTGCTCTGTGTACGGCCATTCCGATGGCTCCAGTGGCGCTGGCTGCTTCTTCAGTGCCGCTGTGCCAGGCTCGAGAACCTGCAAAGAATACGCACCAGTGCCACGTGTCACTGCGGTCAGAAATTTTTGAGATTCACAAGCTGTCTTCAATACTAAGAAATTCTGCATGATGTGACTCGGCTTAAAAGCCGGTTTGACCTCTGATGTTTAAAAAATATATATTTTAAGAACTGTAAGAAATACATTTGCAGCTGTCTCTGCAGGTGAACTCTATGCCAAGGTGGATCTTATGTATATGAGAGAGCTCAAATCAAATGATTATAATTAACCAAAATTATCTAATATACTTCTTTATGCTTGATTTAGGAGGCCAGACTATATTGCAAACTTTAAGGCTGTCAGCATAGAACGTAAGCCCACTTTTTGAACTGTCTTAATCACTGATGAGACTCTGAATACTGAATGCTAACAATACACATTTCATTGCTGTTGAGTTGGCTTTCCCGCACTGCACATTTATAGAATGGTGTCACTGATATTTTTATTGTATATCGAATACAGACGCCATGCGTATTTGGTGATAAACCTAAATTGATTTCAGCAATGATACCACGTGCCACCAATGACACCAGTTTACGAGGTTTTCCTGCTGCGATCACTCTGGCTAGGGTGCCACTTGACTGCTCAACCCATGAACACAGGCTCAATCGCGCCCGCAGCCGATGCTTTAGATGCAGGTCAAAAGCAATACACTGCGCAATGTCACGTTAAAGAACCCCAGGTGGTCAAAATTTCCGGAGCCCTCGACCACAGCATCTCTCATAGCCTGAGTAGCTCTGAGACAATAAACCACATGAATTAAACCAGACAAAACCTATCTTGAAAAGTAATGCCATTCTTAGATTAGAAAGAAGGTAGCTGTTTTCATCAGCCAGTACAGTTCTCATCGAATGCCTGCTTCAAATCTGATCTCAGCTGCATTTCCATGACACCTATTGGCTGTGGCGCAAGTGACGACCCGCCCGCTTGTAGCCATGTGATGAAAACATAGGAGAACATGTAGCCGTTGTTAAATTTTTTCTGGACTCCATCGCCCTGCCCCTGCATTTTGTGCATGTTGTTTCACAGTGAAAAACATAATTTGTTGCAATGAAGCAGTTAAAAAGACAGAACAGTGACCAAAAGTGTCGTGAGATTATGGTGGAAATGAAAATATCTTGCCGCATATGCTACAGATGTTACCTATCAATTAGCATCTGCCAGCGGCATGCCTGTGATTTTTCATTCACACCGACAACTACTACAAAACTGATGCCGAATTTTCTGCAGAACGGAGACCTTAATGCGATAAGATTCCATAAAATATTACTGTGTCCGGTAAGAGTATTTCTTGTGTAAAGCACCTCAGCAGTGTACAGCATTTAATAACAACTAAAATTAGAAAGCAGCCTGTACTTCTAGGCAATTGTTGCATCCAAGAGCTACAAGCTTTGAGGAGACATCCATTTCTATTCAGGAGATTTCCCCACTTGAGCACTTTATACAAAGAGGACGCAGAAACGACCACAAAGAAGCTTGGTGCTTGACTCGTACATGTTAGATGAGCCCACAGCTAAATAAGGCTTGGCAGTGGAGGGAATGACCACAGAATTAGAAATACTGATAGTCTTCAACTCGGCTACACAATCTTCAGTAGTTGCTACCAATGTTCATTAAAGAAAGGGAGATGTAGAAAACAGACCTGTGTGGCAACAGCTTCAATCTGCCCTTGCGATCGTGAAGTCAGGAGCCCCCGGCACAGGAGAACATTCTGTGGAAGTCTGCTCACTGTGCAAACATTCTTGCATGCCTTCAGGCTGAGGACAATCTTGGCTGTGCCCTGCATTTTGTTTTCTGTGTAAAAAGAAAAAGGTGAGAGGTTCGCAGTCATTGCTGACTATCACAGTAAGGCTATACAACAGGAACAATTTGCACAGTAGATGAATGCCTGCTTCACACAAATGAAATCATTCAAAGATTATTTTAATTCTAACAGATTTTTTACATGAGTAGTATTTTGCCTAGACTTGGAATAAAAAAGAACTCAATGTGAAATTAAGATGATTAATGATATTTTTTGTTTGATATATGAAATCGTGCTCCCATACACACACAATTGCTTGCTTTAAGAAAACGGCACTAAAAAATCACGAAGCTGGAGGTGATTAAAAGGAGCTAGGCACACGCGACTTCCACGAGCGCACTGATAAGTTCTTTATCTTTTTTTTTTTTTTTTTTTTGCGGCTATCATACAAAAAAGAAAACCAAGAAAATATATACAACTTATTTCCGTGCCCATGTGCATATTACATGCGTCATGCAATTGCCTGGAGCCATGATTTCGAATAATTTAATTAAGCTAGAGTTTAGTTGGGGCAATGGGAAACGAAGACCTAAATTACTCTGATGTTGCTACCTGACGCCAGCGAGATTCACAAAACGTTCTCTTACGCTACGTGAGCGGTTGACAACGAGCGTTGGCCCAATCATGACAGCGCACAGAAACGGCGCAATCACGCATCGCTCTTACGCAATGAACCGCTTTAAATCTACCCCTCCCCCTCGTTTCTGACAATTCCCCACGTGGAATTGCCGCGTGAAAGAACTCTTGCGCTTACAACTGCGATATGACGACAGTTCACAGTTGGTGAATATACCAGCGCTCTCAAGACTCATAATTTGAAACAAACCGGTGACAGCGCTACGGAAAGGCTACCGTGTTTCTGCTCTCCTTTCCACTACCGACAGCAGTAACGTTAATGTATGGCTGTCAAACGGTTAAGTTTCCGTCCCACGCTGCAAAGCAAGAGAGAATGGGCCTCATTAAACGGCCCGTAGCGCCAGATCTTTGGGTTCTGACGGATATGTCAGCGGAGACCGGAAAGGCGCGCTGCCAGTGTTCGTTCCAACCCTTTCTTCCCTGGCATGGCAGGCAGGCGCAACAAGCGTGCCGCCTTAACTGACATCTTGCCGGCTCGACAGCAGCTCGCGGCGAGAGAGAGAGAGAGAAATCAAGCCGCTGACAAAGGGCTGACAGCTAGGTACTCACGAGTGCGGATGAGACGGAGAAACTTCGCGCACAAGGCAAGATAAGAACGGAGAAACGGGCAGAGCCGGCCTCGTCTAATGCACCATAGCAACGCATACGCCGAGATGAGCCGGAGATGGGGAGCTGCTGCCGCAAGTTGAATGATCGAGGTAGGAGCAGCGGCCACAGCGGCCACACAAGGGTTACGTCACGATCATGCGATGCGTCTCCCCAACAAGGCCACTGTCGAGAGGTGGCGCGACGTGCCCTCGTTGCCGAAATATGGCGGCCTTTCCGAAACTCAAATTCAGGGATGAAGTCGGCGACCAGCCGCACAGGACTGTCCTCGCTTGCTGCAGCGAAGAACCTTTGGAAATAGCGCTTAGGAACCCTAAAAGCGCTGAGACGAAACAAAACAGCCGGCGCCTTTCTCACAACTTGTTTGGACTCGGTCCGGTTGTTTTGGTTGCGGGTGCCCGGCGGCAGACGATAACTCGAATACGGAGAAAAACCGGAATTGAGGTCATGAGCGTGCGATGAACTGCACACCCGTGAGAAGGAGCCTGGTAATGGACTTAAATGTCGTCTACCTTTCGTGCCCTCTCCGATTGCATTGCAACACAACAAAAGGATTCGGAGTAGAATGCAGACTGGGCCGCCGTAAGGGGGGCAGTGACGCGTTGATGCTGGTATAACTGGTTCATTCCAGCGTCGTGCGCTTGCACTGAAAACAATCTGAAGCGGGCGAGCAAGACAGCAAACTTGAATATGCCTTGTAACTTTCTTTTTAAAGATGAAACATATTGTTCGATCATCTCGAATGGGAAATCGATGCCGGTGAGAGCAAGGTAGAAATCCCCCTTCCCCCCGACTGAAAACGAAGGCATGATTGTCGGTTTCCTGGTTATGAAAAGGTTGTAGTAATTTTTATTATAATCCTTATCTTTTAAATGTTCTAATAGTAAGTGTTATTATAATCATTATCGTTTAAATGTTCTAATAGTATAATAGAGCGCTATTTTATTTTAGCATTGCTTATAATGTTATAGTTCATAGGCGCTTAGCGCATGTACGTATAATGTTGTTGGCCTCTTCAGACTTTTACGTGTACAGTCGTGCCTACTTTGATTTTCGCGCAAAACTGTCCATCAAGCGAGTTGTCCGTATTAACGAATCGGAATTTTGTTTCTGAAAAACAAACAAACAAACAAAAAATGCTAAGGATAAGGTCTGCTTTAGAGCATAATGTAGGCTAGCGAAGTTGGCATTAGGAGCTACAAGCATATTATTCGAGTCACCCTTATGCTTCAAATTCGATGCAATTGAAAATATATTGTGATGTAGTTGCATATTTTGTTCTTAACTGATAGTGTTTAGTAAATTACTTGACTACTACTTTTAATGTACCATGAACTCCTGCTATGTATCAGCAATTCAGTCGGCTGAATACTACTTTCTACAAGGCGCGAGCTGTTGTCAGAGTTGTGTTCAAAAGAATTCATGCAATACAAGAAATCATAACGTGCACAGACTGCACAACATCGCAGTGTAAAATATGAAACCGCAAGCGAAAAGGTCAATCAATAAATCATTGGCACTACGTTAATGTGGTGCCGTTCAACAAAATGTAGAAGAGAAATTATCTTTGAAGCAGGTAAAGATGGTTTTCTTGACTGTACATATATTAACGCGACAAATATACATGGACCCGAATGGTATCTATGCATTTTCTCCTTGTCCATTGTCCGGACAGCGAGTTTCCATAACAACGAGACGTAAAGGCATAAAAAAAGTTTGGTCCCCAGAAAAACTGTCCATAATTCCAGTCGTCTATATTAACGGGGGTAGTATTAACGAGGCACGACTTATTTCGGTTCGACGTTCTTTTCATTCGCATAGTGTGTATTTTCGAACGTTAGCTCAATCCTCGTGTTACAGTACGTCACCGAGAAAGACGTTAATGTTTCCGCAATTTCTTCAGCAGACACGATGAAATATAGATGAAATATCGCTTACAAAATATGCGACACTTCCAAGCTTTTCGAGTCTGTAAACATGCAGTGACTGAGAAAATCGCGTATGAATAGCGAGTACCGCAGATTCCAAATGGATTACGTGATTATATCCTTTAACTGTTACCGCGTAACGAGTGGTGCGTTGTAGGCGATGCTAATCGACGCAAATTACAGCCGGCACGTTGCATAACAGCTAATCTCGAAGTCAGTAAACGTACACTGGAGACCGTGAAAGTGGAGGCGCCTATCTCTAAGAAGCAAAGCGCCGAGGGAAGTGTTTTGTAATCGGTGGATTGATCTCTCACCATTCATTACGCTGCGAAGCACGCACTCGCTTTCAACGTACGTTTCTGCATGCACTGACCCTTATGTATACACGTCTTTCCTTTTTCTGATTCAACACTGACTATTGTTTTAACACCACTTGCATTAAACCTTCCTTTGTATATTTATTTCTTGCTTTACCGTTTCCAAACTGCAGGCGGGGCAATCTTTGCAAGTGACCGGCACCTTGCATATGCCAAAGGTAATAGAACGAGTGATTTTATTGCTATTGTAGCTCGCTTTGTGTTGAGGATATCGTCCTCAGCAAACGGCACGCAACACATTTCCCCCTGAAATATCTTTACAGCCGCGATGCTTCTGTCCCCTCCGTGTCTTTTTCAAGTATTGTGTTTGGAGTGAAATAGGAACCGATGTCCTTTTCTTTTCTCTTCGCTGGAGCTCGCGAAAATAATGCGCTGGCCGTATTTGTCGTGCTTATTAAATACGTTTTTGTTATAAGATGTCATTCCTCGCCTGTGAACGCTTTAATTTCATCACGTGCACGCAAAGTTTCAATGGGACGTTGCATGGCTGTCTGGACAGTATGTCACCTGAGCAGCTTCGCAGTGAATTGGTTGCACGACCTATTTCTTTCTCTTTTTTTTTTCTTTACTATTGCTTAGCAATGGAATACAATTACCCGTTAAGAGCGCACGTGTTCGTCTCTCCGCACTATGTTATTCGCTACAGCCCCTGCCCGATCTCATTCGTATTCAAGAAAAACTAATGCGGTTCCTGCAAAATACCAGCCAAAGCACAGCTCCTTCTTGCGTCGCTGTAGGACATCTGGGAATATAGTATTTTATTTTCGTTGCAGAAAATAATTGCCTGCAGAGAACAGTACAGCTACAGTTGCAGTAAGAGCGCTTCTTGATTTCACCTTATATGATTATTGTTCCAAGCAGGAAGAAACCCTGAGGACTCGTTTTTTAATAACAAACTTTCTTTCATAACGTAGACGATACTCTGACGAATTATTGCGAATCCAAGCGAAGCAGAGTGACCTATCTAAGTTATAACCAAAGAGTGCAAGCACTTCGACGACCGCAAATGTCGAAAAACTCCAGCGCAGAAAAATTAGAACACTAATTGCTTCTCCCGTTCATTTCTGCGCGGTTTCTGGAACATTCAGAAGTCCAACCGGCCTACGAGCTGCCTCTTCTGGTCCTTTAAAAAACCATGCATGCAAATTAACGCCGTCCCTTGCTGGTTCGCCTTATTATTTGCGACAATGAAGACGCGGAAGCTTTTTCTTCGTGTGGCGGGCAGCGGACATTTCCATTACTCACAACAACGCAGCAGACTCTGATGAAATGGAGGTTAAACACCATTCTGACCGAGACCAGCAGAGGCGTTGCTTCTGCAACCCCGCAGTCATTGCCTGAAGGTACTTACAGAGGGGTGATTTGCCTCAAGGCAATGACGTCACCGAGTAGGTCAGTTTGTGCGCATTCCTCTATAAACACGCACAACTCGCGCATTCCAATGACAGTGTGGGAGCTAGCGTTGTTTTGATGGGGTCGAGAAGACTTGAAGCTTCTGACAGACTGCAAATCTCAGGCCGATGAGAGCGAGCTACTTGTGCGCAGTTCACCAGCCAGAGACTAGACTGATTATCGGCGACCTGGCGGCTCCGCTCCGCATGTGCAGTGTGAACTACACGATGCGTCCTCACGCATCCTTCATCTCTGATTATAGTGCAGTGAGGAACCGTCCACTGTAGTGAGGACGGTTTCGAAGGCAGGTATAATGGGTTTCAGGGAGCCAGCCTCTAATTTCGGCGTCGTATATATCGAAAGCCGCTATGTTTAGAATGGGCGTTCTGAACGCTGCATCGGGGAACCAGGACGGTCGTCTAAGGCAATGCTGTGTTCATAGCTGCCGAATTCCCATCTCATTGACGTCGCGACTCGCCCAAGCCTAATGGTCAAAGCGATTGCGAATTTGTGCGACCACCTAACGTGAACAACATTTTCATAACCAGGAAACCGACAACCATGTCTTCGTTTTCAGTCGGAAATCTTCTCTGGCGCCCGAACATTGAAGGGAATAAGCTTGAGCGCTTCAATTCAGATGTGGGTATACATGACCGGAAACTGCAGGCATTTTAGCGACTGCTCTTTTTCTTCTTCTTCCCCGCGCGCGCGCGCGCGCGCACGCACGCACGCACGCACGCACGCACACACACACACACACACACACACACACACACACACACACACACACACACACACACACACACACACACACACACACACACACACACACACACACACACACACACACACACACACACACACACACACACACACACACACACACACACACACACACGCACACGCACACGCACACGCACACGCACACGCACGCACACACGCACGCACGCACACGCACACACACAAGCGCGAGCGCAAAAAAAAAAAACTAGAACAAATCACCAAGCGCGCTCTGCGCGATTATAATGTACAAATGTCTAAAAAAGAAGTATATTGGTTCTAGACCGGATGTGCGAAGCATGCAGCATTTATGTTTACATTTTTCAAAAGAACGAAATTCGGTTTACGGTAAGGAAAACGAGTAAAATTAGGCTGTGCTTAGGTATAGCACCGTAACACTGCATCATTACTTTTCGGGTTTGGCCAAATGTTACTGTATATATTGCTTGTACTGCTTTTTATTTTCATACAACATTACACACAAATAGGGGAACCTTGGCCTAGTTTTGATTAGGCATTTAAACAACGTAATTGTAACTGTTTCTGAAGTAGTAAATCAACTTTGTGAGAGCATGTAGAACAACTCAATGTGAATGTACACGATGGTTTGAAAGCGCCAAGAGTGCGACACTTGAGCTCTCTATATATAGCAGAGCACAGCCAATACATGCAACTCGCTCATCTCTGCACGAAAACCATTAGAGACAAGTCATTATGGCAAGGTGTCTCACGAGCGATATTGCCGAATGGGCCTAAATTAAGCAAAGCTTGAGTTCTATACAACAGGCCACAACCAATACTTGCAACTCGCTCGTCTGAGTACGGGTACCACAGAGACAAGTCATTATGACAAGGTGTCTCATGAACGATATTGCCGAATGAGCCTAAATTGAGCAAAGCTTGAGTTGTATACAACAGGCCACAGCCAATACTTGCAACTCGCTCGTCTCAGCACAAGTAGCACGCAGATAAGTCATTATGGCAAGGTTTCCCGTGAGCGATATTGCCAAATAAGTATTAATTAGGCACGGATCGAGTTCTGCAACTGACCACAGCCAATACAAGAAACTCGCTCATCTCCGATACCATGGAGACGAAATCATTATAGAAAGGTGTCCCATGACCGACATTACCGCCTAAATTAAGCAAAGCTTGAGCTTTGCAACAAACCATAGCCAATACTTGCAACTCGCTCGTCTCCGCACGGATACCGTTAGATAAGTTATTGTGGCTGGGTGTCCTATGAGTGATACTGCCGAATAGGTAGCAAAGCTGGAGGTCTACAACCAACCACAACTAATACGTTCAATATGATCTCCGAACGTATATACCACTGAGAAGTCATTACGAAAAGGGGTCTCATGTAATGAATGATATTGCGGAATGGTTATTAATTAAGCACAACTTGCGCTCTACAACAGACCATAGCAATACGTGCAATTCGCTAATCTCCGAACTGATACCACGGAAACAAGTCATTATGGCAAGGTGTCCCATGAGTGATATTGCCGAATGGTCATTCATAAAGTTTTCTAACGAAATGTCCCGCCTCGGTGGTTCAGGGGTTGGAGTACTCGACTGCTGAACCCCAAGGAAGCAGGATTACATTCCAGCCGAGGCAACTGTTTTTCGACGGGGAAAAAAAAAGCAAGGTGCCTGTGTATTGCGCGATGTCAGTGCACGTCAAAAAGACCCAAGCGGTCGGAATTTCCATAGACCTCTGTTACGGAGTCCCTCATAGCCTGAGTCGATTTGGGACGGTGAATCCTACAAAATCAAACCTTTCCTAACAAAATAATGAATAATGTAGGAAAGAAACATCACAAAAATGTTGCTTTTTTGTCCAGGTCACTGTTTATCCATTCTTCTTAACGCCTTTTTAGAGCGTTAGCTCTACTGCTCACGTTCGTCAAGGCCGCGTTATTTCGCAGTGTGTAAACAATGGCGGTCGCCATGGCAACGGCGCGAATACATCGTAAAGCAGCAGCGCGTACCACATGATCTAAGCAGTAACGAAATTGGTGAGAAAGCATTGCCGCGGCTGGGTTTCGAACCCGTGCCAGGACGAAAAGGTTAACTCCCTGGCCGAGGCAAGACAGTACGATGCTATCGAAGCAGCCCATCACGCCTCGTGTAAAAGTGCAACACTCTCGCGCTTATTCTTCTTATCGCTTCTGTACATATGGCACATACCAACAGTACCCTTCATCCAGTTCCAACTGCGACACAATCTCGCATTATGTAGTGACTCGTCAGCGTCATCGTCTTCATGAAGTTTTATTTGTGCCGCTTCTTTTTTCCTTAGGCAAATACGGCATCACATACGCCATGTGGGCGGGTGCGGCCGAGACCGGGGGGCGTAGTGTTGAGCGAATCCACCAGGCGTCGTGGCGGAAGAATTCACTGTCGAAAAGACGGACCGAAACCGTGCCAAACAGGCTACCGAGACCATCCAACGACGAGAAGCTAGACTAATCTGTTGCCGAGAAGCTTACCAGGCTCGAAGCGGCAGCAGCGAATGCGGCTCCGGCCGATGGCTAATGCTATGGACTTGGTTCAAGGATAGTTGGACCTTTACAATTTTTTCTAACGTTTCAGAACTGTTAAAATTAAGTTTTGTGGTTATGTTCCCCTAACCTTATTAATTATGTGGGAACAACGTAACTGAAACAATTCTATAATGCTAAGCATACCTTGCTGGAGCCTGCAGGCCCCCTTGCATAAAGGAGCATGGCATTGTCAGTACTTTACATGGACCAGAAAGGAGGGCTTCACCTGAGCTCCACAGTACATACATCCTCACTCACCTCCAAGCGGGTACTGTGAAGTGAAGCTTATTAGCCGTCATTGACCGATGCTCTATGAGTGGTAGTCGGGAATGGGTAGGATGCAAAATTTTTAGCAAAATAGGGAAGCTGTAGACGTAATCCACGACAGGTACGATTAAATATATTTAGTTGCAGAGTGCTGTCTATCACTTAACTAACTATAATGGGAAAAGTTTTATGACTTAATGCTTAAGACACAGTTAATTTGTAATGCTGTTGTATTGTTATGTTTTAAGCATTATATCAACATTTTTTTGGACAGCGCATTGTAGCAATGCTTAGTTGGGAGATGAACATTATTAGATACATATACCATTATTTAACAATTATACCATAATAATCAGTGGCATCTGGGGAACAACATTAGCGTAATGTTTGCTTTGAGTGTTAAAATGATGTTTACGATGCAAGATATAAGTTATCGATTGTTAACATTGTCGTAAAGTTTTTATATAACATATAGCGTTACATTCATTCACGTAGCAATTTTGTAATCTTATTCAAATGGTCAGTACTACATGGAGGGGGATTGCGCATGCATAATTTAAAATCATTATTAAGGTGAAGCTGGTTGAAAAACCTTTTTACTGTATAAACTATAGTGAACTAGAATAGTATAAACTATGTTGAAATATGCCTATAACGTTGTTTAATAGTAATGGTTTAAGCATTACAATAACATTTAGAACATGGTATGGGTGCAATGTTTACTTCGAATCTAATGCCCATTATATACCATATATATATATATATATACTATACTATATATATATACTTTTAGTTTTCAATTTTAACATGAAAAAAATTACGAGGGCATTCAATCTTCGCATTGCGAGTAGACGCGATAGCGCCTTTAATGTTGCCTTGTAATTCACTTAAAATTAACGGCATACAATCGACGGTACATATGTCGTCGGTTCGAGTCCTTGTTGCAAACTAGCCGCCAGCCTGACTAGCACATGGTTGCCAAATGAGAAGCGAAGTGATATGACATCACCCTGAATGTTGCACATCACCCTAGACGATTGCGTCACAGTCTTGACACGAAGTGCTTAGTTTTTTCAGGCACGTTTCGAAAGATGCCAAGCTTCCCCCCGACAATTTTGCTGTACGGCGACGGCTTTTCAGCAAAACGAGACCAGTACGCTCCCGAGTAATAAAGTGGCAGTGTAATACGTAACGGTACTACAAACTTGAATAACAAATTTCTAGCACGGTTTTGATGCTCAGCGCTATGTGGGCATTGGAGAATCAGCACAAGTTGATGACATCCTACACTTCAAACTTGAAAGTAATATAAGAAAAAAGCTATCGCAGCATATACGTTACGAGCTGTATAGATATAACCCATACAAAACGGGGCTTAACGCTTTCCGGTTAAAACTCGCCTTTCTGCGGTGCATGGGCCACGTGGCTTCCATGCCACACCTCAGCTGCGAGAAGCGGGGCCGGATGAAGAAAAACGGGGTCCCCGGGCTAAATTAGAGCAACAGAAGCTGATAGCAGTGGGAAGGGAGCGTAGTGAAACCTTGAAGAAAATCTGATCGGGAGGATAGGACTAAGGAATGTACTCGTTGGACATTAGTGGGAGATACTTATTTGTACTACTGTAATTTATTTAACATAGCGCCAATAGTGGTAGAGTGATTCAAATTGAATGCTCTTGCAATTATTTTTTTCTTTTCATGTTCTCCAATACGTTCGTTAACATCCACAGGTTCACAGCCGAAAAATTACGGCAGTGAAGTTCTGGGTGCCTGACTTTCACTTACTAGCACCTTTTCCTATTAAAAAAATTTCCGGACATGATCTTGAAAAGTGAACAAGTTCCAACGACAACTTTGCCGTCATTTTAGTATATCGCGTGCTGGCTGTCAACATACAAGGTACCGTGGTATTCAAAAGGAGAAATTGCAGGGAAACTTTCGACATCTTCACTTTTGCTTTCCCCCGTTTTTGTTTCGCGCCTTGAGAACAGAGACAGCCATTCCAGACTTAGCACAACGTCCCCCTTCACCTCCTTTGACTTCCAAGCAGCTGCAGACACGGGCCATTAGTTTGGCCCGGTAAACCGGTCACGCAGTTCACTGTTTTCGGTTTGGTCACTTGCTGCAAAAGGAGTTAGAAAAGCCACCTTGCTGTATCAGGTTGGAACACGCGAGTAAATTTTACCTGTCAGCAAGCTCTCCCATGCATCTTGTTGGTACCAGCGCGCACGTGGTCCCGCGCACTGCAGAAGGACTCGATCGCGAAAGCCGTCCTATGGGATATCGTCGTATATGCGCCAAAATCGACAGTTGTCCAGTGTCCGTTTCTACCTTACACCGTGACCGCCAAGAAATGCATCGTGAGCTAAATATAGAAAACGTACGACTGGTCTACTGGCACAAAGGAAACGCGCTTTTTTTTTTTTTTTCTTTACCCTGGACACGTCCTATGGCCATGCACCTCCCAAACTCGCAGCCTGGAACTTACTGTATTCGCAGTCAATTTCATTGGTTTGACGAGTGGCGTCCAATTGATCTTCGAGATTGAGAAACAATGAGAGTACATGGAACAAACAAACAAACAAACAAACAAACAAACAAACAAACAAACAAACAAACAAACAAACAAACAAACAAAGTCCAGAGGGCGAATATCTCTCACCTTTTCTCGCCTCCCTAAGACCAGAGCAAATGGTGTCGGAGCACAATCAACTCGCTAACAAGCGTGGCTGATGACGACGTCGCCTTCACGCACTGTACCTCCAGCCCGATGAACGCAGCTGCGGCTCCGAGGAGACTGTCTTTTTCAGTCGCGCGCGCGGCAGCAGGACCGGCGAAGCGAAGGATGAGGAGGAGGAGGGTTGAAGCAAGTTGCAGGGGACGCCACGCCTGGTTTTGCTCCCGTCGGCGCACGAGCATCGCGGCACGAAGGTGCTACGCGGGCGACAGCGGCCGGAACACGATATGCCGATCATCCTGCACGTCGTTCGTGGTCACGGTCAAGGACAGGGACCTGTCTTCCCGCACGCCGATGAAGAGCTCCTCTGACCACTCAATACGCCTTGCTGGGCACGTGATCGCTGTGAAACAAGCCGAGGCGCAGCCACAGGAGGGGCAAGCAGCATTCGGTACTGGTGCAACCGGGCCAGGGACGTTTAATGAATTTCTCTCTCTCGTGCACCCAGATAGACTGTGGCCCGGCAAACTTGTTTCTGTGAACCGCCGCCTTCGAAACAAGGCATGCGGGCGTACTCGACGACCGGAATTAGAGGGCACCAGTCCTCTCCTAACTGTCAGTGTGGTTTTACTAAACGGGTATATCCTCTGGAAGATTTTCTCTGTGATTGGTGTGTGTGTGTGGGGGGGGGGGGGGGGGGGGGGGCACGCTCGCTCATGATTCTTTATTAGAGCATAGGAGGAGAGCATGGCCCGCTGGAGAAAAATTTGGGACAGGGGAGGAACAATTACCCCTCCCTAGCCCCTCTTTTCTGGGGTCCACATCAATGTATGCTCATTCGCAGCTCGCTGCGACATAGGCGCTGTGAGGGAAGTGCGCTGTTTAATTAGCAAGTCACAGGGATGGAGAAGGCATGCTAACAATGTGTAATATTTCAAAAGAATTCTCGCTGGTAACCGCAGCATTTCTTTCTCGCTTCCTCTAGAGAGCGATGTGAGAGAGGGCGAAATGCCGATTCTCTTTTATAGGTCGCTGAAAATTTTCCGGAGGCTCTACTTTCACGAGGAGCATTCTTGCAAAATCGCTGGCTTGCTATCAGATGAAGTAGGCAAAGAGATTTAGCGCAGCGGGATCCGTTATCTCCTACCGCGATCAGCATTCACAAGGCGCTGTCTGTACACTATAGGTCTCTCCAAAGAGGGCGCGCACATCAGCGAATCAGAGTAGCGGGACGTGTAATTCGGCGCGCTAAATCTCTCTTAAGTGCCCCGTATACACCGCACAAGGCATGAAGAGCGATGAACAGAAAAGTTAGCTGCCATACGTTCGAGGGGACTGGGTGACCTTGGGTTTGTAAGAAGGCTGCGAAGGTAATAAATTCGTCCACTTGGCTCGCCCAAAAAAAGTAGCATTTGCAAGAGCTAAGCGCAGCCACCGCTGTAAAACACGCTATACAATATAGTTCACGCGGTAGCTGCTCCAAATATGTTCTGCAGTAGTTGCGGGTACCATGTTCATCATGGCGGAAACTGTCCGAGAGTGGGATGATTGCAGGAAGTGTGCCGCATTGGAACACTTTTCCCTGGCTGGCGAAATGAAAAGCCCTACGAGAAGTGTGGGCAGAGGCGGGCGATTTATTCTTGCGGGTCTAACATTCAACTTGCTCCAAGCTGACAGATGGATCGCGCACGCCCTACAGTTTACGCCTTCAAAAGAAGAAAGAAGGGTGCTTGTCAGCACTCACAGACTTCCTGTCATCATCCGCTAGTAGAATGCGCGCCAAAAGAAAGGGGTTCGTTTATTACACAAGAGGAAAAAAAAAAAAAACATTTACTCCATAGTGGCCAATGCAGGGAGTGCGTCCGTTACGTGAGTAAATGCAGTAAATATGAAAACAGAATCACCCGCCCCCCCCCCCCCCCCCTCATTCTGTTTTCTTTAAAGCAGTAGAAGCTAGCAGGTGCTCAGCATCGAAGCGTTATTTTTCTTTTTCTAGAATATATCTTTTTTGCTCAGACTGGCTGCCACAGCCCCTCGCTTTGATTTGTTTCTCGAAATTCGATCTGTCTGAAGTCTCCTTCCCGTAACGGCCTCCCAAAAAGGAGAGAAGAGGAACAGAAGAGGTTATATGGCGGGCTATAAGCAATTTACCACTCCTGGCTGCTGTAGCACAAGCCTTTCGGTAAATGTTTCGGAGCGATTGTGAGAAAAAAAAAAAAAAAAAAAAACTTTTTCCGTCGCCACCATGGCCAATCATTTGGGCTAGAAGCATGAACTTCAGCTAAACTTGGAGGGCAGTCGGATTCGTCGTAAATATTTAAGCGGCATGAAGAGAGCACCATGTATGAAAAGTTGATCCAACCCGGTACTGAGGTCACGTTTACTCGACCGATCCCCTACAGAACTTCAAAAGCGACGTCATACGTTTACAGTTGCCCCGCTGAAGTGGCTCAGTTGTTATGACGCTAGAGTTTTGAACCTGTGGACGTCAGTTAGATCCCGGCTGCAGCTGCTGCGTTTTCGTGAAGGCGAGACGCAAGGCGCCCATGTACTGTACGATATGTCAGTGGCCGCTAAAGAACCCCACTTGGTTGAAGCTCTACTTTTCTACTACTGTACCGTAGACGTTAAGCCCCACCATACCATACCATACCATACCATACCATACCATACCATACCATACCATACCATACCATACCATACCATACCATACCATACCATACCATACCATACCATACCATTCTATGAAACAGGTCTACAGCATACGCGAACAAATATCAAAGCTTTCAACGATTTAAAAATAGGTGTTTCCAGCGTGGTGAGTATGCCTGAGTGAGTATGCCACGGCACAAAAGTCTTATGAGATACACTGAGACATGATAACATTCTCTATTTTTTCTTGTCTTCCACTGTACTTATCTTTTTGTCTGTGGATATGCGCAGAATAGCCACATTAACGTCAGTCCGATGTACAGATACTATACATTCACATTAGTTTAGCTATCTCTAAGCCGAATGGGCTTCAGTAAGAATGACTTTGCCATCGACAATTGTATGGATACTGATGCATTCTGGTGAAATATGTTTCATTGTTTCTACAGATTGTTTCTGCATTGCTTCTACAATACAGCCCGTGCGTCATCATTCTGGATATATTTCTTTGCGTAGCTTTGCGCTCTAAAACACGTTGCTCTCGTTTCAAAAAGTAGGGCGCTGCCTCTTGAATGATCATGGAGCGATTCTTTCCTCTTTTTTTGTTTTACTTTTACGTTTTCTGTACATAGTCTGGGCTCGCTTTTTTTTTCTTTTTTTTTTCATTGAATTAATCCTTCTCTTACTCTTCGCCTTTTTTACCCAGAGTTTGGAGCCTTTATTCTTCTGAAGCACTTTGTGCGCTGTGAGCATCTGTGTATACATTGCGAACTCACAGACTTTTCTGAGACTGAGAGTGTGCTCTGGCTAGCTCCGATTTCTTCCTTTCATACAAACTCAGATTCTTTCGCCTTACAGTTATAGCGCTTCTAATTGCCAAATGGCAAATAATGCCAAAATATATAAAAAAGAGCAGTGAGCGTGGTAGCACGCCTTCCACACCTTTCTTGTTGAGATATTTTGCCATTAGTTCAAAAATATATTATTTTTCTTTTCTGGACTTCTTGCATCATGTGCATCTGCTAAGCACAGAACGATCGGTACCTAGATCGTTGAGTTCATAAATCACTCTGTTTTGATATTAGTTTTCGATATTTTGAAAGTTTGGAAGAAGATTCTTATGCGATTTTGACAGATTAACCTTTCGTGTTTTACGCTCGAAAACTAACGAAGTGACTTTCTTGTTGTTTGGATAGCGCGTTTTGACCAATGAATATTTGTTTTGAATGGAAACAGTAAATGGCACCTGAAAGGGCTATTTCCCCATTACAGCTTCTTGTGTACTTAGTGCTTAGTTATATTGTAGCTTTTCGCTACTTAAATCAATGCGATCTCGATCTGTACACGTACCTAATTCTTTAGCCGCGCATCTGTTTTCGTGCTGTTTATTTAAGCATTCATTGTACAGTATTATACTTTGTCCTTTCCACGCGTAGACGATGGCCATCCTTTGTCCCTCATAAACTGCTTCACTTGCAGTTTCGCCGTGAGCACACAGAGCTTATTTGCCAACCATTCTAGGCTCTTTCCAAGCCCGACTGAACATCTGCCCTTAGGCACAATGCAGCATTACAGGAAGCAAACCTATAATCGTAAAACTATAAAAACCAAAATATCAAGCTTTTTTTTTTTTTTTAACTCACTGCAAAAAATCAACCCCCGCCTTATATTTAGCTCACTAGCGGCAAAACTACTGGAGTTCTCAACAATAGGCGGTTGGAGTTAACAGTCACGTAGGTCAATAGTCTCCATCGCAATCACCAGCAGCGTGATGTGGCGGTGCTAGTCTGTATTTTTTTTTTATTATGCTGAAAGCTGTTTCTTTCCTTTGGTGCTTTTCCTCCTCTCCTCTAAAAAAATTTTGGAGCCAAACCGACCGCCCCACCCGGACGCTTGCGATGTTCGCCACAGCTAGCTGCTTGTGGTTGGGTGTCAACGCATGAAAATATCTCCTTGAAAAGATGTTGCGCCAATATTTTAGGAAATGCAGCATCAGCAACGCGCTGAACGGCAAATAGTAGGGTGCTCTAGACGTCAGCAGCTAGAAGCACTCGTTTGCCCACTTCGTTTTCTTCTCCTGCGTATTGTACTCGCAGCAAACGCAAGGGAAAATACTGTTATTATTACGCAGCCGGTTGATACGCATTTGTTTCCCGGTATGAGTGAATTTCAGTATATTTTCCATTCAATCTTTTGTCCCCACGATTGTTACGACATTTATTTGCAAATATCTCTCCGTACTTCATAACGTTTATCGCAACATCTATAGAAATTTGTTCGCGCTTTTCCATGTATATGTCTCCTCGCCCTGTGTATCTGACGGCAATCTACAGTATTATCCTATCAGCGGTATCGGGGGACATCATCAAGCCTGACTTACATGCACTAAGATTACAGTCTAGATCGCTCCCCCTTTCCCCGAAAATGATGACCAGAGTTTGTAAATCTCTATCCCGCATACATAAAGCGCGATGGCTGCTACTGTGCGACAGCTACGCTTAATTTGTACGAGAGATGGTATTCTTTTTAGCATCCTTCATATTTATAAAAAAAAAATAAAAAAATGATTAAAAAACAGCGTGGTAGCACATTTGTTACAACGGAGAAAAGTAAATTAATCCTATGTATACTTCAACATGTGTTTGAGCCCTTTATCTCTTGTCATGCAAACGGTACCCTATTATCACAGTGAACTTTCTTTTAGTGATTCGATTATCTTACGGCCGATAACATTATCTTTATGCTCCGCAGAATCTTCCAGTTTACTTTGTCGTTCGAGGGGCGTTCGTCCCGGGAAGCATATGTCCATTCTCCATTTGTAATATTTCTATTCCCCGTGTAACCATGCTAGGACAGGCTGTTAATAAGAAACTGCTGCTGCTTCTGAACCTCTCTTCAGTTTTCTCTGTGCCTTATTGTTTTTTTATCTACGACTGCATTGCCACCCCATAGGTAATCAACGCTGGTCCATTCGGCCTGAAACACGTTAGGTTGATCTTATCCCATTTTCCCACTCTGCGCAAAATCAATTCCACCGTCGCCAGCTGTCTGGGATTTCCTTACATCTATGACTATCTATATACAAAGCTTTTAACAGCGCTTCCTCACCGTTTAGACCAGGTTGCTCAATTAGGTTGATTGAAATGATTTTCATCGCTGCTGTTCTACATTTAAGAATATTAGACTACGCCTTTTTCCAGTCATGATTGTGGAAACCCAAATTACATTGACTTTGTTGTCTCCTGGAGCTTTTCTATTCAGGATACTACCCTACTGCTGAGCGCATTGCGCGAGCTCAGGCATCCTCGGAGAAGTGGACATGTTGTCGCGGCTTGACTCGGGATGGTGAAAAAAAAAAATGTGAATAATTAGTCACATGCTACGCAGTAAAATTATGCATACATTTAGTTACATAGCTGATAGATTAGAGAGATGTAGTTTTCGAAATTTCTTACCATTATTGTGCACCCAAGGGATCGAATTCCTCAGAAAGCGACGCACCACGTCCACTTCTTGGCTCCACCAATATTTTGACGCAACAATTACGGCGAGGGCTCTGCGCCGCCGACTGTCTACAGGCGTTGGTCATCATAGCGCCGATACAATGATTAGAACTTCACACTAGCATTAGCGTAGCACTCGACTCACTGTCGGGACCCAGAAGAAGCAGAGGGGGCAGTCCAGTGAGATAGTCCTTGTCATTGCATGAAAACAACCTACCCTTCCAAAAGTATCAAACACTGAAAAAGTTAACAAAAGTAAACATGCGTAAAATGGTATATCGCCCGGAATTTCCACGCAGTACACGGTGTTACTCTAAAACCAGACATGTACACCGGAAATACTCGCATGGTCTCTCGTGTCGCCGGGAATTATGAAGGATACATTTTTAAGTCCAACTCAATTGAAGGGGTAAACCAGCACACCTAAGTTCTGCATACCAATTTTCTTTTGTTACTCTCTGTTGTTTACTGCCGCCTTCATCAAGGGCCCTTTAGGTCAATTTCGAATGAATGAAATAAATGAAAGTCGTCCTGCATCGTCCTTCCTTAGTCCCCGTCTTTTTCGCACTGTTTAATATGGATCGATGCCAACTCGCCCAAATCGCTCTACTTCTACAAATGAAGGTCTCTTTAGGGTGGCCGAATTTAAGTTTGTCAGAAAGACGTGAGAGGTGACGCAGCTCCTCACCCTGTAAGCCGTAACGGACATTATATGGCGAGATTGCTTTAAAGCTGTCCTTAGTATGCTTTGCGATCCCAACATATCCACTGAGTCATTTAAGGGGTATAGAAAGAGCGGCTAATTTTGTAGAAAGCTACCGATGCTGAAGCATAATTCAAAAACAAGAATCGGCAAATAACGTTGTTATGCAGTAAGTGCCCATTGCCATCATAGCCTCCTTGTCTTTAAGATGAGGTCAACGATCTACAGTGGCTGTTGACATGCTCAATGAGCTGCAGGAGCATACCGTAGCTTTATTCAGAGCGTGAATGGCCAATGGCTCAAATTTCAAAACACACGTTGCTTGCGGCGAGCACACTTGCATCATTTTTGTGAACATCTTGTCTTCGAACAAAAAAAAAAAAATGCCGATGATTACGTTACTTCTTAATGCGAAATTTGAGCGCAGCTGATCAGCTGTTTCACCATTTCGGTAGATTGAGGCAAATATTTCGAGCAAGACATGTATGTACAGTTACAGACAACTGTTTTATTTTTCACACGTATTCCTTCAAGAAACACTCCACTAACAGTTCTTGGCTGTTATGAAAGAAGCTTTGTGGTCGGAGAAATGAAGAGAGCAATTAAGTTATCGGGAGATTGCGGGAGGCAGCGCGTGGGACCATAAGAATGTTGCGCGGCGAAGAGATAGCAGCGACTGACTGATGCCGCTGACGCTGCTAGCGAGTCACGACAACGTGGCTTTGCGTTTCGGCTTGGGATGCACGCACCGTGATCCACTGACAGCGAGCCGGCTCTTCAGCAACCGGAGAACACCGTCGCAGCCACGCAGGAAAAGGGGGGGGGGGGGGGGGGGGGGGGTACATGCAGCGGTGAATGGTGGTGGCAGGAGCGCGCGCAGCAAACGGAGAACACGCGCGGTCGCCGCTACAGACGAAGAGGGGGGCTGAGCTGGGGCGCTGAGAGAGGGCGGAGCTTGCTACATGGCACGACGCCGACGACAACGCGAAACCTAGGAACGGGCGTCAAATAGCTGTGCTCTGAAAAAAGCAGATGGCATCAAGTTTGGCCCAATTCGAAGCGTCGTAGCAATACCGACGTCACAATTGCATAGCTGCTCTAGTTAGTACGCTGGGGAAAAACAAACAAAAAAAGCAAATATTTGCTGCAGGATACCTTTTGTGATTATATCATCCGGTTGTTGGTGCGTTGTATTTCATTTCATTTGTTTACACCCAGGGCTGTTTGGTCTTACAGAGAGGAGAATGTACTACGAAAAAGAAAAGAAAAAGAATACAGGTTCTCCGGGCAAGTTAACAAAGACGATTAAATACAGCAGACTTGAAGCCCTCTGGTTCGGTGACGGAAACGACAGAGGCGGGAAGGGAAGGTGGTTCCAGTCCATGGTATTCATCGAAAAAAAAAATTCAAAATCAAGATTGGTTCTGTAGGTTTGTATGCCAGCTTTGAATCGTTGGTTCATGTGGGATGAAGGATAAATAGGGGTTATAAAACGCGATTGAATTGGATTTTGTTTTGGGGGGAGGAGGGGGGGTGAAATAAATTTTGTGGAAAAGACTTAAAAGAGTAATGCGACAACGGTAATGAAAGCTCCAGGAAAGCTTAGTGTTTTCTTCATAAATAATGCACTGTCTAAGCGAGAATAATTAGACAGAATGAAACAAGCAGAACGAGTTTGGATGTATACAAGGGCTTGTATCAGTTGTTTAGTATATGTATCCGAAACAGAATAGTCATACTCAAGTTTCAAGAGCACAAGATACTTATACAGCAGTACTTTCAGAGTCCCTGGGGCCAGGAAAAAAAAAAGCTAAATGTTAGGTTAGCATTATTAGTAATATGTTCAACATGTGTTTTTCATTGAGGTTGTTAGTAATGTACTATACGCCAAGATACTTATAATCAGAGACAGAAAATAAATGTGAGTTAAGAAAATAGGTGCATGAAGACTGGTTAAGCATACGTGCTACTGTTATATTACTTTGCACTTACCAACATTCAGTTTCATAGGCGAGGCGTGGCACCAAGTGGAAATGTTATCAAGATCAGATTGAAGAGCGTCTACATCAGAGAGGTTAGGTATTTGTCGATATAATAAGCAATCATTCGCGTAAAATCTCATTTATGAGTTTGCAGTTGTGATTCTGAGTTTATTGTTGGCTAACAATAGGCATTCACTGCTCAGCTAATAGCTTAATCATCGCCCTAATCTTCATATAGCCGAAACGATCGAATGATTTTGCTGCCTAACCCAAAATAAAAACCTGAATGATTGATGATTCTCGCGGGTGGAGGAAACAAACAGAACTAATGACGACACCTGGGCTCCGAAGTTCCTACATTTTTTACGGAAGAACCGGAGCTTCCGTGGAACTTGGCGTTAAAATGAGGCGTCGTAATTTGCCATACTTCGGTACCTGTCCAGCGGTCATGACTGAATTCTGACTCGGGGTTTCGCATATTGTGTATACCATCGTGTTGAAAAGCAAGGTACAATGCATACGTAGCTTTACTTACCAGCCTCCAAAAGAAAGCTGCTGCGCGTCGAAGTGCTGGCTCATATCTAACGTCCAGTGCACGCGCAAAGCACCATCAGAGAGAAAGCAATCCAGAAGAAAAGCGAATTTTCTACTCTAAAACACGCGATGGGACGCTAAGTGGCCCCATCGTAAACTTGAAGCTTTCATTCTATTGCGAGTCGTGACTTAAGAGCAGTAGAATAATAATAATAAAAAAAAGAGAAACTGCCTGATGCAAACATCTCAGTCACCTGTTTCAGTTTTCGCTGAGCTAAGACACATAGCCTCTTTAAAAAAAAAATTGTTAGATTTAGCTGAGACGCCTGGTATATTATAAAATTCTGGCCAAATTAGTTTTGCTCAAAAGTCGTCATAATCGATGGTACAACAATTTAGTGTCCTGAAAGTCACGAATTAGTGTCCGAGTGAACTGGTTCGCTATTCTGGTTTCGATAAGATAAAGGCTACCTTCATCATTCCCCGGCTTTCGCGAGACCGAGTTGTGGAAGGCGTTCGGGACTCCCGGTACCAGTGATGTTGCCCTCAGTCGCTAGACTGAGTCAACCTTGACACTTGGAGCGGCTTGCTTACAATTGTGAACATTCTTTGCCTGCGTCAGCGGCCACAACAACACGGGTGACAACAAACAAGGTAGTATCCATAGCAGCCACGAAGACCGAAAAACCGCTCGCTCTAAACGAATTGTTGGACGGTCAACGCGCTTCTTCTTGACCGGGCGTCCGACGATGTCGCCGACTTGCCATCACACAGTTTTCTTTACGGTACCTGCGTGCGTGGCCGCACGGCTGCGTCTGGTTGACGGCTATTCCAAGAGCCGCCAGGCTCCGCTGGGCACGGAGCCAATGGAGCTGTTCTTCCTGAACTCGGTTGCTTTCCCTCTCTTCCACTTTTTTCATCGGCTTTTGGGCTGCCGTTGAATACCTGAGCAGAACGGGCGAAGGAGTTTGGAAGGCAGCAACCTTCTCCACCGGTTGTACTCTTGTGTATATATAAGAACGATCCTCAGTGCTCATGGGAAAAGAAGGTTTCGAACTTTGGAATAGGTGGCCATTTGGTTACTTCCAAGAGGTGAGTATACACGTGTGCGGTGCACTGCCTTTATCTCTCCAGTAGTTCGTTGGACAGCTTCTTAGGGCTGTGTATTTCTCTCCCTGAAGAATTTTTTAATTCTACCCAGTGCTTTATTTTAGGGTTGGCTGTGGAAGCAATTTCACAGAACAGTGAAGGCAGTGGCTTTACTGGTAGTGCAGTCAGCGCACACAGCCCAGACAGCACGGATTCTCTCAATAGATGATGATGTTGGCCATGCCACGGTGAAGGTATTTTATTTACGCGAAGGGGGTCAAAGATCCATTGGCAAAGTATTTAGCCCCACATATATCGAAGACCAGGTCAGGAGTGACAACTCCATCATCGGTGAGTATACCGATTGGCAGCAATGGGGATCGAACCCAACGCTTCCTGCATGAGAGGCGGATGATCGTAACACCTGCGAGTTTTCTCAAGTGAGGCCGCATTATCAGAATTCAGAAACCCGCGACGGAGACAAACTTCACGAGCTAGATTTTGTGTGGACACATAGAAAAGGCGTGCAAGGGTGACAGTGGCTGATAACCGAATGCGGTACAACACAGTGCACCGGGAGCTCTGTCGAGCTGCTCGCGGCGATGGACGCCTGGAAGCGGTGCGGGTTGGCCACGTTGGTCGTCCTGCTCTCCGTCTTGGTGCGTCCCTCCGAGCAGGGCAAGTTTCTCAAGATGGCTCTGGCAGCGTCGGCGCTGGGTGGTCACTCCAGCTTCGGCATGATACCCATCCCCATACCCATCCGTCGGGAGAACAAGGAATACTATCCGGTGCACTATCCCGTGCATATACCGTGAGTTGCTTTCGTATTTAGTGCAATCACTGTTCTGTTTAGTGCGCAGTTTGAGAAGATATTTGAAGAATATTATGGAACCAAAGTTTCGCTGATAATGCTTAACGGCACCGCACACAAAACGGTGGGCGACCGATAAATTACTTAAACAGCAACGCACCCCATATCGTTAGCAAACTGTTGGATAATGAACTACGTTGTAGTTATGTCTATTGATGTTATTCTACATGAGCAAACGAAACGTCTTTCATTTAAAGCGGTACTTCTTCGTCGGATCCGAATGCGATAGCACTATCAGAAAACCAGCTGCGGCAATGTTCTCACTGCACTCGGTGTGACTACCTTTATCGCCGTCTGGCGCTTGCGCATGCGTACGGCAGTGTTGCGACTGGATTCGAAATAACAACAGGTATCGGATTCTGCTGTCAACAGGAAGAAGTGTACTATAGTGACCAACCACATGCCGCAGATGGGAACTGAACTCACAAATTTCCAATTTTGCATACTCTACCCTACCAACTGAGTTAAAGCAGCGGCTAAGCGGATTTTCAATCTCCTTTTTTTGCGGATATTTACATCGCGCGTAACCTAACTTTGGGAGCATACACCAGTGCCATCTTCGCCCAGAGCGGTGGAAGTAGTACGTTCTGGAGTACCGCGAGTACCACGTGGAATGCGCGATGTAATGAGGAGGAAGAGAGCTGTGCGAGGACCCTCCCATGCTACGGATGACGCTGAATGTGAACGTTGTCAAGGTTAGATCGCACGCAACATAAATATCCACAAGATTACCAGAAGAGTGAGCTAAGTGGGTGCGAAATGCAAAAGTGGTAGGTTCAGATCCCAGCGATGGAGAGTGTTTTTTTTTATTGTTGTTGTTTGGTTTGGTTTATGGAATTAATTGTCCGAAATCGACTCAGGCTATGAAAGACGCCGTAGTGGATAGCTCCGGAAATTTCGACCACCTGGGGCTCTTTAACGTGCACTCACATCGCACAGCACACGGGCGCCTTGCTTTTCGCCTCCATCGAAAAGCGGTCGCCGCGGCTTGGATTCGATCTCGAACCCCTGGGAAAGAGGAGAGTGGCTTTTCTTCGATTTCTAAATAGTTACCTGTCAGCTATAAAATGATCGACTTATTGTTTTATATTTATAAAGAACATAAATGAAACACTGCAATCTGATTAAAAAACTAAAGTCGATTGACTTCGTCTTTTCAAATATGAAGTGAACTTTAAGTTACTAGCCGAATGAAATTTGTTAGTATCAGCATTCAACATTCCCCTGCACATCCGGTTGCCTCAGGTGTTCCTCAATGTAGGCCTTTACTGCATGTAAATTATGTATTAGTAATACTGTGACCTCAATTACTGAATGGAAGATGGCTCAGTGCCTAAAATTTATTTTTTCTCTCAAAACAACTTCCGTAACCTGAGTCTTATGCACACTACTGGCAGTATGGCGAACCCGACATTGTCACTTTGAGTATTTAACTGTCTGAAATAAAGTAATTAACGTTTTCATTTATTGTTTCCGCCCGTACTACAACGAATTAGAACAATCACCGCATCGCTTCTACTCACTGTTGATTCAATAATGTTTCAATAAGTGACTACTGTTCTGAAAAATCATTAATTAAATATATCGCTGGGTTATTATTTCTTACTTCGCTCAAACCGTACTGATGGCTTATTTACTCTTAAATGAACCATATGTATAAATGAAACAATTGCTTGAGGGATTGTTTTCTTCTTTTTATATATGCTGGTTTGAGATGCTATGCCTTGTTAATCTTTGTTTCTTTTTTATGCCTCTAATCCTTGAGCCATATCAAGACCAGCAGTATTGTGCAAAATAAACGAATACATTAAATAACATTCCCTTATGCTTTTATGTTACCCATACGCCGAGCTGTTGTAACAAAATAGCTAAAAGAAAACTTAACTCAATCTATTATATTAAGATAGCTCATTATGCTCACCACTTGTTTCGGGCGCCTATAGTTGCAAACCACGCACATACCCCGGTGGGAGAAGGAGACGGGAATACTTTAATAAAGAAGAGATGCACAAAAATGTATTTTACGACTGCAAGTTATACTTCAGTGCTGTCCGGCGAAGTGAATTTAACAACAAGGCGAACATTGTGTGCGTTATAGATGTTAATGGCTAGGCAATAAACTAAAATGCAATTATCAACCCCTTTATTTTTATTTCAAAGATAAATGAACCCAGTCAACGTCAAATCGGAACTCAGTTTATGTTATCTAACTTTATAATATCTAACGTCAAATATGAGCGTTTGAAAGCTCGTTAAGTGGGCTCTCACGCTTTGCGAATTTTTACAAATGCTGCCTCCCTGCGTGGTATCACCGCTGAAGTCATTCTATCTTCTTCTTCAGCGTCAAACACACAAACGGCATCGGTACTTGACGCATTAAAAATTGCAACTAGTACCATTTTAGAATTGTGCAATGCGGGAACGCCAACTCAACAACCTTCAAAATGCGTGCTTTGTAATTCGATGTTTTGAACTACTTTGCCGAATCAGAGAAGATAAAATCTAGCCTCAAAAATCTATCCGACTTCTCCAAATTCGCAATATAATAATAAAGTCCATTAAGATCAAAACTAAATATTTATTAGTCAATTTTAGTTAGTGGACACCTAATAGTTATGCTCTATCACGATCATAGTGTTCGCCTTATTCGACAATCAACTTGCACAGAGCTTGTCGACGTATCCCTTACTATTCTAAAAACGTAAAAAAATCGCCTCGTAAATTCCTTCATAGCGGCTACGGCAGGAAAAAATAAAAAAGAAGAATAGCAATTAGGTGTGAAGGATCTCATGCCGCATAAAGTGGAGCACAAGACTTCTCAGTTTTTATTTTTCTTCTTGTTTTATGCATAAGAAAAAAAAAATAGGAAAGATGAGTTGTCTGGCACCGAAGGAGGTTTCGTCTTTTTTTTTTTTTTTCTTACTGTCGCGTTTTCATTTTTTCAAAGTCGTCTTATGCCTAAGATACAGAAGGTATGAACACGGTGACAAAATGCATTAACAAGAGCGCAGAGAGCTGTGCCAACGACCTTTCGGCAGCGTGCATGGAGAATGCCTAGGTCGCTGGTTCGCAAATTCCTCCCCACTCGGAACAGATTGGTCTAACGTTCGCTGGTGGGCCACTATTTTGCTAACTGAAACCTAATTAAGCTCGCGTGGGAGTCTGGAGGGCTATTTTATTTTACATGTCTGGCACAACAAAACACGTCGTTCGCTGAACCTCCTCTGAATGCAGGTCGCATTGTTGAGGCGATTAGTCTTGCGCTGAATAGGTAGTACATACGTCGCATTCTGCGACCGTGTCTGTAAACCCCACTTCTAAATATGGCAAAAAACTGTAACTAAATGCATAGTCATCCCGATGGATTTCACGATGCTGATATCGTTAGTTGGAACTGATTTTAAGCGCGAACAGGAGCAGACGGTCTTTTAGTTACTTCTGGGACAAATAGAGAGTGCCACGAAATGAAGAGAGCTCCTCGTACTAAAGGAAAAAGAAGTAAAATCAAATATTGCTCTAGATGCACGCTACGTTGCTAGTTAGTGGAATGGAATATAAGGCGGAAATAAGGAGAACTTCGTTTAGTCTGCCAGGTGTCGTCAGACAGCTTTATCCCGAGAAAATTTCGGTGTTGTGCAAGCGCTCCTTCATGACTGTGGAGCCGAATGCAGAAATATGTAAAAGAAAATAGAAACGAGTTTCAGAAATCGTAGGATGGCTGCCTTATAATAGTTAAGCTGATTTCGATATCTGGTATCGACGAAATTATTTATAGTCAAAGAGGCGTGCTGGTTATAAGCTTGTATCGAGCTATAGGTATATGCATTCCTTGCTTCAAAGCATAACAAAAATTCGAAAGCTATGGCAAGGGTTGTCACATAGTTTGCAAAAACACGAAAATGACATTGCAGTGGCCAACCGAATGGCATTCTGCGTTGGAAATAAGAAGCACGTATTTGCGTATATAAGCTGAATCCAATTGACACTTCGTGCCTTTCAAGTCTTTCTATAAATATTTGCAGCAAGCGTTGAAGCCCGTCTCTTGGACTAGGAATTCACAACTCTCAGTTGTTGCTATACAATACTGGTACAGAGTCGTAGGCGATCACTTGTTTGTCAGGCATTTGACAGGGAATTTTCTTCCATATAGATACTTCTAACTATCCAAGAAATAAAGCATTTATTTGCTATTACTGATGGTTTGGTTTGGTTTGGTTTGTAGGGTTTAACGTCCTACTGAGTGTATCTTGATGCTATAATGCGTATTGATCATATTGCAGTTGCTGGGGTGGCTACGTTCATTTTCGGTGTGTTCTAAATGATTACCATCTTAATTCCTGTAATTTAGTGTACCATATATTCTGATTTTTATATGCAGTGTGTGGAGAGCCAGGGGCTGTAGTGCCATCAGGACTGTTCAAAAGGAAATTATCATTGACCGCGATAGCATCAGGAATGATTCGTTTGCAATGCATTTCACACAGGCGCAGTGCAAGGCTTCTGAAGTTTTGAAGAGGTGAATATACAGCTAAGATTTGGTCATTATTATTAAACCTACACAGGGACTGAATATACAGCTAAAATTTGGTCATTATTATTAAATCTACACAGGGACGCGCTACATCAAACAAGAAAGTTATCTGAACAAATATTGTTTGCTGCAGCCGAGAAAACTATCGGGAGGTCTGTTATGGACATTTCTAAAGCATTTGCTGTAGTGCCGGGTGCTGCAGTACAGAGGCCCGTCAAAACCCCGCACACAGGTGGAATTAACTAAGCTTCCAGTATGATGTAGGCTAGCGTACACTGAGTGATAATAATTGTCCAAATAAGTCCGTTTCACGTGGGAATGCTGGAATTCGCTGTATACGTCGCTTGCAGCGCACCTTATATAGACCTTGGTTCGTATTAAGTACGTTTTGATTTTACATTTTGGATCCAATTTGTCTCCTGTATCGGTCACTGTTTTTGGGAGGCGAAACCGCGGCATTTAAGAGTCCCTGGGAAGCGGCTCATAAGAACTGGCAGTGAAAGCCGGCCGACATTTAGGATGAGAGGTATGTGAACACGAAGGAAAAAATACAATAGAGAGAGAGAGAGAGAGAGAGAGAGAGAGAGAGAGAGAGAGAGAGAGAGAGAGAGAGAGAGCAGAAAGCCTTGCCAATGACATTTCGCCACGTGCTGTCCCCACGTTGGGAGTACACCAAGTTCACAACACTCCTCAAATTCCTTCGCAGTCGAGAAAATTGCTTTAATATTCATTAATGCCCCGCGAGTTTCTTTTAATAACGCTAACTGGGTTGATTTCTCGTGGCAATCAACTGCGCCATTTTAATTTTTGTCTAGTGTACTCGATCGCGTCGTTCACCGAGCGGCTTCTGCGTGCAGGTCGCATTGTTGGGGCAATTAGGCGTTGAAGTGGATAGACACGTGGCGTTCTGCGACCAGCCGGTTTTTTTTACCGGTTAACCTCCCTGCCTTTCCTCCTCCTGCGACCAGCCGCTTCGGCGACGGAAGTTCTCATAGTCTTGCAGTTTCCCACAACGAAGGGCCGGGGAGCTTTTTCTCTGACTGCTCTGGTGGGATGCTTTCGAAGTTATCGAAGCAGTAGAGCACATACTTTGCGCTCGCCTCATGTGCACACCCTGGCGGCTGGCGACGACTACTTTTCTGCCCTCTCCTCCCCATTTTATTTCTATTACGTTCTGATTTTTTCGCTAAATGAGCAATAATGCCAACTACGCCTAGTCGAAAAAAACTACAGAACTGTGTCAAAAATAAAACAAAATATTCTGTAGTTCTGTCGTAAATGTCAAATTTTTGTGTAGTTCTGTAGTACTTTTCTGTAGTTCTGCAGTTTTCCTGTAGTATATTTCTGTTGCCTGTAGTTCTGTAGTACTTTTCTGTTGTAACTACAGAAATTTGTGATGTTACTACAGAATGTTCTGTTGTGACAACAGGTTTCCCGTCAAAAACCGCACAGAAATTCTGTCGTAACAACAGAAAATTTGCTGTAGTTTTTCCCCACTGGGCGTCTGTCGACGGTGCACTTGCGGAAGCCACGTCATATCCTCTCAATTTTGGTTGCATTTATTGCCTGCACTCAACGTCTACACTTCATGCAGCTCGTACGTCCGTCCGTATTGCACTCACCCGACAAGGCATATTTCTCACAAGCAGCTACTCTTTGGTCCTCCCCGATAACTTTTTAACTGAATACTACAGGTAACTTCGATTCATAACTGCCTTAATGCTTCAATGCTCCTTGATGAGAGGATATATGGCACGCTAACAACGCACCCAGCGTCTGAGCGTAACCCACCGCCTCCTTGTTGTCGCTTCTTCGCAGGGTCTACCACAAGCACCACACCAAGCACAAGATCCACAACGTGCACCACTTGCATAAGGTGTATATTCCGGTGCATCACCACACCAAAAGCGTGCACCACAAGCACTACGTGCATCACCACGGTCACGGTCATGGACACGGCCATGACTACGGTCATTACGGCCACGGTCACGACGACCACGGTGGTCACGAAAGCCAGAAGGTCATCTACATCATACACAAACATGGCGGCTACCGCTGGTACCGCAGGCGGTAGCGTCTGTGGCTGGCACGAAGAGCAATGGTTCCACATACGAAATAGTACAGACCTCAATCTTTACACATTAGGCGTATTCAATGCTTGAAACGCAGGAAAAAGCGTGAAGTATTTTTGAAGACGTTACAATTTTGCTTCAGATGAAGAGTTAACTTCTTTACCGGGACAGTTATGTGTACGGCTAAGCGGTTTCATCTAAGGGGTCCTTCTAAAAAGAAAAGAATTGAAAATATTGTTCCTTTTATTCGTTGATGTTTAGTGCACCGGACTGTATATTTCCATATTTGCTGCGATTGAAAATTCTTGTTCGTTGCGTAATTCTCAAGAGCACCTATGGATTTCAAACATGAAGTTGAATAATGTATAATTCTTACGTGAGTGTGAGTTCTGGGATGCTTGTTTCATTGCATAGTTATTGAGAAGAGTGTAAAATAGCGTGGCAAATATTTCTACACGTCTGCGCAGTTCTGCTACGTGTTCTGTGTTTGTGCCAGTTATTTTTCACGCCTACACAATGCCCTCACTGTCATCATATTATTTGTCGAACCGGAACCGAATTAAACTCGAATTTTTTCCGCTATCTCGAAACTGACCTTGAACGTAGGAAATCGAAGGAACTGTTTTGAACCGGGTCGAGGCAAGGCTCTGACCTACTTTTGCTTCAAACGTACCTTCATTCTTTTTTTTTCTTTTTTTTTATCGCTGCTTGGAACGCGCTCTTCTCGCAAATTTTCAAAGTGCCACTACACATTGGAAACATCACATTTTGAAAAATTGTCGCTTGCGAAAAGACGAGACTCAGCACAAAGGAAAACGTTGTCGAGCAATCGTTCCATCCCGAACACGGGTCTCCGCTGCAATGTGCAATAGCGCCGCTCACGGAGAAAGTTGCACCATTCGAGCGCTCTCCTGGGCATTTTAAATAATAGGGCTAATTTGGAAGTTGAAATAAATTTATAAATAAAAAAAAATGAAATTTGCATTTCGTCTAGCGCTGCCACTAGTTCGAGCACAGTAGGATAGAACTGCCAGCCGCAGAGCACAGCTTCAGCGCGAGAGAGCCGGAGACAAGCGATGGCGTTGGCGATGTCGCAGCGCTGTCTGTTCTTTGTGTTCGTTACAAAATAAATAAATAAATAGCTGCAGTGTTAATCACTTACTGGCGCCACCATGTAGTCGAACTCTGGTGACTGGCACGCGTTTTTTTTCTCTCGGAGCTCGTTCGCAGGTCGGTAAGCCCAGCCGTGTCTGCTTTCGCCAATGCTTGAGTGCTGCTGACTGACCATTACACATCCTCCCTCAACTATACCGCCTTTCTGTGGCAATATTTTATCCACGTACAACAGAAAAACAAAACGAACATGTCACGCAAGTCAGCCGTATACGATGCGACGCTAGGAGATGCATCGTTTCATCTAGACTGCACAACGGTAGCGACGTTGATTATGGGAAGGGTGCGGCTGGAGTGGGAGAGGTGGAGCACAGCTTTACCATGAAGAAGCCTCCTGTCGCCTGCCAAAACTGAGAGTAAGTATGGGGCCTATCATATTGGAAGAGTGTCATTCGGGCTTACAGATATTGGCGGTTCTATATATTTGCGGAAGTCAGCAAGCGCTGTGGCACACATGTGTACGTCGTAAATAGGCTTATTTATAGGCTGCACGAGAAAAAGAAGGAGAAGACGGATATGAGTAAGCACGAATTAAGGCACTTCATTTGTTGCGGCTTCGGCGAGCTGCTCATTAGATTGAGTTGGCGATTTTCTGGCCAGTATCCAGAGCAACGTGACCTTACACAGAAGACGGGGACTACCGGTCGTAACGTGAGAGGAAAAACTTTCGTGACCTACAAATGGGATACTAGACAGATATACATCACCAGAACATGACAGAAAATGGTGCGAATAGAGCGGTGGCCGACATTGTCCCACGTTCGTGGTATCCTTTATGCTCTATAGTAGTCTGGTTCACTTGTACGAGCGCAGTTAACGTGGATGAGCCCGTATACGACTTCTGCACATGTCGAAGCGCCGAATGTGTTTAATGAAGAAACGCCTCCCTAATGTTGTCTAACCTGCATTGAGGCAAGGAAGCAATGAAAGACCTGCAGTGATGTCTGTACGATGCCAACAACGTCGCTGTTAACTTATTTATTTATTTATATTTGTGGAATGAACGAGTGAATGAACGACAATCACAAAAAAAAAAAAAGTAAAAGGCCCGGAGAAACTTTCATGACCACAACTTTTGAGCTATTGATCCTTTGATGCAAGGACCTTGGATAATCCTCCAGCTCAGATTAGTGCCGGAGACAAAGTGAATGTGTAATTTCTCCCCTCCCTTTATCTGTTCGAACAGCTATTCGAAAGGTGCGCTGAGTCAGGTATGTCACGGCTAAAATAAGCGCCCGTTGCGTTAAGACGCTGCACACGTCCAAGAAAGCAGGTTCATGATCAGAGTTGGACGTGTGACTAATTCTCGGCCCCTTGCCCTTATCTGTGCTTTTAATATAACAGTATCGTTATATCCAATGATATGTGGACCGAATTGCTCTTGCCATTAGAAAAAGGTTGAAATTTCGCAAAATAAATATGCGCTTACGAATCACACATGTGAAACATCGACGCAAGCGTATAGAAGACATTTTACTGTAACCAGAGAAACATTTCGGCCGAGACACTAGATAGGTTTAGTATAGATGCCTTGCGTGAACGTGTGCTTAGCGAATTAACTAGTCTAAAGTGCGCATGTGCAGAACGCTAAAGCAGAAATAGCCTTAGCATATGCGAGCAATTTTCATAAGGTAGCGGTGCGGCTTTTGCATATACTTAGCTGAAAACATGGCGGCATCTTTCCAAGCGAGAGCTGCCTGCTTCAGCTGAATAAAAAAAATAGTTGTCCCGTTTGACAGTTTCACTTATACTAGCATTGTTGCCTTTCGCTATGACTGACCTTGATTTGACAAGAAATTTGAGGCTGTAAATGAGCACAGTTTTGGAGATGCACTGTAGGCTCCACCAGACTTACATATCTTATTTCACATAATCTTAGCTGTCGAGGCATTGCTTGGCATTTTAATGATGGAAAAGGTTGTTATTGTATTAAAACCCAATAAAAAGCTATTTACTAAAACTAGAAAACGCGCACTAGCAATAGGTATCTCATCAGTCATTTCCGCAACGCAAAACTATTTAGGCTAGCTTCATTAGCCCCGATCATATCGGCGATCGAAAATCCTCCTCTCCTCTCTCAACTCAGGGCACACCGGCGCGCAAGATACAAAAATGAAGAGAACACGTCGATCGCGACAGCATCCCACTACACCCCCTCCCATTGGCGTCACCTGGGAGCGTCCAATGAATAGGCGCAACCAGCAAGCCTCAATGACGTCACATGGGAGGTTTGCGCATTGGGATGGGTCGCCCCAATCAGTTGCGAGCGGCCGCCAGGAGCACTTTTTAAAAACTTCTTGTAAATTATAGGCTTCATGCAAAACTTTCGTCTAGAATACTGACAAAGACCACCTCTATGGATTTTATGCATTAGCCTATTCCCTCTATTACCGTTACAGACAATTTTAATTAGATCTAAACAACTCTAATATATATCTTTTAAAAATTCAGCAGCAGTAGCAGCCCCATGATAAAGGACCTTTCCCTAATATGTAAATCAGGCTGCCTTTCTCGGTTTCGGAACCCTAGATTAAAACTCTACTTGGGTTTAAGTTGCACACGGCACGCTAATGTAATTTATCTTATTTCTGTTATCACGCCAATGCAGCATTAAAGCCGTATACTTAAAACAATGCGAAAGCACGACTCTAGTGCGCATTACGTTACATTGCAAAGTTCTGAGTTACGATATATACGTTGCGTAATGTCTATAATGAATTATTTTAGTATGAGTTATGACGATGCGCAATGTTTGTACAAACTCTACACCTTAGATTGCGTTACTTGTAATTCAAGGGCTGAGTCATGCTTCTGTCGGCCAATAAGTGCACGGTAATGTCACCTTGCAATGTTTACCTGCGAGAGACGTGCTCCTAAGGAAGACTGGGACGTATGTTGCCCAAGTTGCAAGGAGTCATAATAGATATACAGCCCCTATTAATCAAGCCGCACGAACGTGCCGGTATGGTCTAGGAGTGGCATGTCTGATTCGGCATTCATGGGTCCCGCTGGGTTCGATTAGCATATCAAATGTGCATCCCAAGCTGAAAGCTGTTGAATGTGACATATAAAAGTTAACGTTTCGTTAAACATGGTAAAGCTTCGATAAAACGTGACATAAGACATGCTTGATAAAACCCACTGACAGTGGGCGCGCGCAACCGCCAATAACACATGCATGGGAGGAAGCAACAATAGGGTGAAAATAATTGATTTTTGCAACGTAACACAGCTTAGACGGGAAGTGCTTCCTTGACACTTAACTTTTGAAAACTGGTAGTCCGCGCCTAGACTGATGCTTAGATGCCAGCCATAAAAGTGTAATCGACAGCTGAGGTGAATCATGCTACCATCTTTGTGAGGAAACGCGTTCATCACCTATTTTGTCAAGATTGTTCGGGACTATGACGACCAGCCAGCCGACAATATGCACATGGTTCTTATCTGGTCACATGGGCGGATATGCACATCTGTCTCTAGGACTAGACTGCGGTGTAATTGTCACTTTTTTAGCCTGAAGGAAGTGAAAAGCCCCGGCGATTATCTACTGTATTCACGTGGGTATAATTTTGCTCCTCTGCTAGCAACAACAAAACCAACTTTCCAATCGAGGATCCCCAAGCTGACAGTTTTGCAAATTCACCTAGTTGGACTTTTGTAAACGATGAAAGGATCATGCTGTTACGCGAGTTCCTTGCAGAGACGAATAGAAAAAACGAAGAATCGAAACGAAAATGGGTGAAGGATACGGCAGGCCAACGTTCGAGCTATTATCCGGATGTCAATTTCTTGAAGCAGAAGGCAACTTTTGACATAGTGCATTTTAATCCTCAAAAGGCTTCTGGGTGTAGATACCTCGTTTTTACCTCGTCTTACTAAAACGAAGTTTACATTACATGATAGAGGGACAAAAATAGCTCTTGCATAACCTGACAAAAAGGGGGAATCTGTGACATCATCTGCCCTGACAGCTTCTGAGAGTTTATTATGAGAGTTATCACACACTCAGCCAGCATCCCGTAAGAGTCAGGTGATGCATAACAGTACAGCAGATGAGGGAAAGGTAATGGGATCATGGCCGCTAAAATGTTAGAGAAAAGTCCTTTTTTAACATTTAGGCTGAGCTATGGGATGCCGTCCTCAAATTTATAACCTCTTGCCTTCTGAAGCAGATAGAAAGTGTTTAAATTAAATACCTAAATTTTGTGAAGCTGTCCAGGTCACCTATCCACCAGAAGCTACTCTTAAACGCTTGCACCTGTACTTTATTGGTGGGGAGAAGCCGGGGAGGGGGAGTTGCTTGTGCTAGCTACAGGAAGGCATTGTGATATAGTACTGTCAAATCTTGTTATGCTTAGCCTTGTTTTGCCGTCACCCTGGAAAATCCAGCAGCATACGTCTACTAAAACCCAACTGATTGGTGCGCTGACCGCGGATAGTTACTGAAGCAGCGACCTTGTGGTATAGTACCAGCCTCGAATTCGGGAGGTTGTAGGCTTGATCACAGCGCCAGTGGGTACCCACCGGCTTTCTATTAAATATAAACTTAACTCTTGTCTGGTGCTCGGCGTTTTCTGGATTCAAGTTCTAAGGGAAAAAAGAAGTTTTAGGTCAATCATTGACTGTGCCCCATCGAACAACCTAAATCCAAGCCAAACAGCAACTGCTACTAGTTTATTGCACATTTTGATGGATTTAAAGCGCTATACTGGAAATTAGGCGAGACGAAACGAAGTACATGGGACAGGCGCACTGTCAGCTGTACATTAAAAACCATTCATACACATTCAAGAACTTCATTTAATGCACTACTTTTTCTGAATAAACTACAACTATGAGTGCTTGCTTGTCCATTGTACTTTAATTTGTCTCATTTAATTCCTTGTGCAGCGCATAGTAGTAGTAGTAGTAGTAGTAGTAGTAGTAGTAGTAGTAGTAGTAGTAGTAGTAGTAGTAGTAGTAGTAGCAGTAGTAGTAGTAGTAGTGGTAGTGGTAGTAGCAGTAGTAGCAGTAGTTGTAGTAGTAGTAGCAGTAGTAGTAGTTAGTAGTAGCAGTAGTAGTAGTGGTAGTGGTAGCAGTAGTAGTAGTAGTATCAGTAGTAGTAGTAGTAGTAGTAGTAGTAGTAGTAGTAGTAGTAGTAGTAGTAGTAGTAGTAGTAGTAGTAGTAGTAGTAGTAGTAGCAGCAGCAGCAGTAGCAGTGGAAGTAGTAGTAGTAGTAGTAGTAGTAGTAGTAGTAGTAGTAGCAGCCCGCGTTTTGCATCCCTTTTTTAATCACTTTTGCTTTCCTCCCTCAAAGATCTTACCGGCCGTTTAGGACGCTGGTCGCTACGATTGCAAGAATATACCTTTTCCGTCGTCTAAAAGTCCGGCCGGCTTCACCAAGATGCAGACTACTTGTCTCGTCATCCCGTCTACTGCCCTAGTCCTACCGACTCTGACGATGACGCATGTGTCTTGTCTGTCTCGGCCTTTTATAAAATTGCCGGCGAACAGCGCTTGGATCCTTTGCTGCGTTCCCTTATCCTCCATCTTACCTCTAACCACCCTGATCCATCCCTCGCCTTATTTGTACTCCACGAGAACACCCTATACCGACTTAATATGTGACCAGAGGGCGCATACCTTTTGCTCGTCGTTCTTCAACATCTGTATTCCACCATCCTTGAGGAATTCCATGATGCTCCCACGGCTGGCCACCTAGGTGTCTCTCGCACATACGACCGCCTGCGCCGACGTTTCCACTGGCCGGGGCTCTACCGTTCCGTCCAGCAGTACATTGCCGCATGCGAACTGTGTCTGCGTCGAAAGAAACCCACAATTTTGCCTTCAGGTCATTTGCGACCGATCCCCATACCGCTTGACCAGTTTTCCCGTGTAGGCGCTGACATTCTTGAGCCCTTCTCAGTTTCCGCCTCGGGGAACAAATGGATCGCCTTCGCCACTGATTACGCTACTCGGTACACTATTACCCGAGCCATCCCGACCAGCTGCGCCACAGACGTTGCTGACTTCCTTTATAGAAAACGTGATTCTTCATCGCCCCTCGTAACTGACCATGGCCGCTGCTTGCGGTCGCGACCGGTTGACGAAATTCTCCGTTCGTGCTCCGTCCGCTACAAATTCACCACCGCGTATCACCCCCAGATCAACGCCCTTACGGAACGTGTAAACCGTATACTCACAGACATGTTGTCCATGTATGTGTCTGACCACTACCGGGATTGGGACGTTCATCTACCCTTTGTGCCGTTCGCCGGTCTATTTACATCCTCCGCGACAGAAAGTATAGTCCGTTATCTGTTACGACTTTTCTGGTTACTCAAATAAAATGCTAATCGTTAGAAGCTTAAATTAAAAGCGCAAAATGAATAGAAATTCATTTCATGCCTTGATGCCCTCAGGCAATAAATATCGATTTAAAAAAAAAAAAAAAAGCGCAAAACTGTGATGCTTCTGGCTTCTTTTCCATTGTCAAATGTAAAAACTGATTCTGTTTACTTTTCCATGGAGTAATACGCACGCCGCGTACCGCTGCCCATAGTTAACAAGTGCTGCTTTTTTTTTTTTTTAAGCTGTATCCTACTACAATTTATGGTAGAGAGAATTGTATACGTTATGTTGTTTTAGAGAACTTTCATAGGGAAGAGGTTTGGCTGGCGGGTGAGAAGGTGGGGGGGGGGGGGGGGGGAGGTTCTATGTAAGGTTGAAAGTGCATAATATCCACAACTCGCGCAAACCAAGCCACGTATGAAGAAGAATGATGAGAATAGCGCATGTGTGTTGTGCCTACTCAGTTTAGAGCCTACGGTTTTCCATTCATTCGATTCAGTGAGATAAGAATGGGTATGTTTAAAATGTCACGTAATAGCCAATGTTAGGGATATAAAGCAAGAAAATGCAGTCAACAAAAGGTTATACAAGACAATAACGCAGATCCTTCCTCAACGTCGTTTATTTTCTTGTGCCGCCAAGTATCTCGCCTGATCAAGCTGATCCTGAGTAAACGAAACAAAACGACGAATTTGCGCTAAGACGTCACAGAGAGCTTCCCTAGACAGCCGTGCCCTCTAGAGGCAAGGAAAGCGCGACTCACGGCTGTACAATAATGGACACTGTCTGCGAGCAGAAACACGGCACACTAGGGTTTGCACCGAGTCAACGAGCCAGGGAATAAATCAAAGGAAAGCTTAGTCGGCACAACAATATCTCTATAGTTTACCTGCGTTGCTCTCTGGGGTAAACAAAGCACGCAGGTATGTATGTTTACCCGCATCCATGCTTTTGTTATTTTTCCGTTCCCACGAGAATCGCGCGCGATCGCTCCTTCCTCGCCTCCCCGCAGCGCACACCTTGCCTTCAATTCTGGGGAGCTGTAGCGACAAGCTGCCTGTACTCCCGCTGGGATTTCTCGAGACCGGAGAATCGCCTCACGGTCGTTCTGCACAACTCCACCTGCGCATGCGCAAAAGCTCCGTTTGTAGCGTCGAAAATTTCCGAAGGTAAAGAAGAAATAAACTAATAATAAATCATGGTCCTACATGCTCGCACCAACGTGACATATTTCAGTCTTCCGTAAAGCGTCAAGAGAGAGAGAGAAAGAGAGAGAGAAATGACTCCTCTATAGGAGCCAGCTAGGGCAGTCGTGAAAAAAAAAAAAAAAAAGGCATAGTATAATGTTAAACGCAGCCTCTGCATCCGATGCACAAGCTATGCACGTCTTGCACGTCGGCGCAGCGCGGCATTTCCTCAGGAACCTTGACGGACGTGATTTCTCTGGAAGATTTAAGGTGGAATCCCGTAGTTGTGCCTTCACGGCCGGATACAGATCTGCTGTCGGCTGGAGAAAGCTAACGACTGTTCCATACAGTGGAACGCGAAGTGCCTGACATACTGTCCTCCTAACAGGCTTACGGCACTCATGCCTTGACATTTTAAAGGTTGAGGACACAGTTAAGGAAAATAAAATTGCGTGGGGTGAAGTTTTGCAATATACCACGAGGAGCACCAGCTCTTCTCCCTGGCGCCCAATACAGTAAGGTTACACAGCGAAAAGGAGGCGAAGCAACACTATACCGGAAGGATTCTTTTTACTCTTTCTAGATTTGAATTTTAAAGATTATTGGATATACCTTCGTGCGATGTGTGCACGCGGGTTGTACAGCAATGCCGATTGTTTGTACGTTTCCAGCCTAATTATTAGATGAATAATTGACTAAAGTCGATGACTCATATTTGTCGTTCATGATTTTAAGGGTCAATACTATATTGCGAAATTGAAGGCAGGCCGTCAGCATTAAAGTTGAGTTCCATTTTCGAAGTTTCTAAATCGGAAATGTGGTTCTACATACCGAACTTCAAGACTCCGCCTCGACAATTCGTTAACTTGGCTTCCACGCGTTTCACAATAATTAAGCGGCGTTGCTGCGTCGTCTTCTGGTTACCTTCTTCTTTATAATCGAAAACACGAATGGCGTCTGTGTCTGAAGCACAAAAAATGCAAGCGACGACTTTTTATAGATGTGCAATGCGTTAAAGGCAGATCAGCGAACCATCAGATATTTCGTCCGATATTTCGAGCCGCAAGGCTGATAAAGAAAACCTGAAAATTTGACTCCGATTAAGTGTTAACGGTCTTAAATATCTAAATATAATTTTGCGCCTTGAGACTGCGAATAAAAATTCGATCAGCCAATTTTAATTATTCAAGAGTCTAATCGTTAAGCTCTATAGAACACGGTCTTTGTGTAAGAGTAAGGCCGTGTCAAGAGTAACCATGTGTGCAGCACAGCATCCGTGCCACCTCTCGTGCTTCAAACCTCAGCACTGTAAGGAAAACCTCCTTCCACATCTTTCAAGTCATTTTGATCTTTAGGGAAGTCATGAGGGCCCCGATTAACAAGTCAGAACCAAACTGCACAGCCTAGTCAGTTTTGGTAAAAAGCAATACGCGCTACTAGCTAGCTGTACAACTCACCTGCAAATACCGCACCTAGGCATATTTCGTAGTTTTTAAAATACAAATCTGTAAACAGCAAAAAAATAAAAAAAATACACGGTATAAGCACATCTTGCAGAAGTGCCTATCAATTTAATGCTGCTATAAATGCATAGCTTTTGTAAAAAGTGTACATATCGCTGTGTAATTGAACAAAGCTCTCGTCGGGTCATGTATAGGGACTGGGCTATGTTATTAGCAAAATGTAAAGATTTGCTGGCGTTTTTGAGCTGCCAGGCATGTCCCGGAGTAGTTTATGGCCATGCGCGCAGTGGCGTGTTTAACTAAATATGTACACACTCTACACAGGACAGAGAGAGAGAAAAAAAACGAACTATGGCGAATCGTAGCGGCATGTACTTTGCAGGGGTACTATATTCTTTAATACATCAATCATGTAACAAAAAAACCCAGAAAAAGTCACGTCCCCTTGTCTAAACGTTTGCTCGGCTTGCGAACTAAGGCTTCCCCCCATCCTTCTGCGAGTGGTAAAAGCCAGCCTGGGACACACAATTCTGCACAGCCTCAGGTAAACTTTCACGTTCACGTGGAGTGTTGATGTCTCGGACAGTTTGGCGAAGGGCAATGTAGGGATCCTGAGAAACCGCTTAACAATATCGCTTCCAGCCCTTAAAAGTAGAGCGCAAGTGCTCGCCAAAATTTTGTGTCACGTTCAGAAAAAAAAAAAAAAAAAAAAAGAATCCGGCAGAGAAACGCAAAAATAGAGAAAGAAAATAAAACACGACAAGTGGATGTTACCTACAGCTTTTCGCATTAAAAAATACGGACCCAGTGAATTCCGACACAAACCATCGAATAATAGCGCGTTTAATTGCACTCTGAGTTGTTTTCATTATATTTATCTGAGTTGCCTCTAGCTGTTGTGGGAATCGCGGCATCAGCCGGTAAGTCAGTCAGTCATAAATCTTTATTCAAAGGATGACATAAGGCCTACGAGGGAAGTGGGTGGGTTAGGTGAGAGTAAAGGGCACCGGACTGCGAAATGAAGTCTAGCAGGGCACTAAGCGTAATAGCACTTGGCGTCGGTAATAGAGGCCGTCCAGTCTTCGTTTGTCTGGATGTGGTGACCAGAGGTGCAGCGGGCGTGGAGACTCACCGTTCCAGGACAGCTCCGGATTAATTGGGGCAGCCGATCCAGATACGGCGTCATCGACTCAGGATGTCCGGTCAGTATCGTGATATAACTAATCTTCTTAAAACATCTTCGGCTGGCCGGTTAAGTGACGCTATTCAACCGGAAGCACTGTAGACTTTGGGGCTGTGCCGATGGAAAAAAAAAAACGAAAAAAAAAAAAACCGGATGCATGCTTCTCGCTCAAGAAGGTGGCGACGTAGACGTCAGGTTATCAGTTACGTAAGAAGCTGCACTCAGGTGCCGTCTTACCAAGCATCGTAATCGCGTTTTTTTTTAATTGCTTCGCTGCCTTTCTCGCCTCTTTAGATCAGAATTAGGCGCGATTTCTCTCTAAACGTCCTCTGCTTGCCTAGTGCTGTTCTGCATATGCCACGGTAAGCGTATAAGCGCCATGAGCAAGCGTCACGAAACAGTTCCGCGCTCTGTCTGTCGCAACGGTAAACGGAAACTCCATCGCTGAAACCAGCACACCAGATCACGTTTCTTCCCATTCTCACGCTCATACCAGAACAGCAGCTAAACGGCAATAGGACAATCCAGGTTTTCACAATAAACCTCACTTTTTGTTTTGGTCTTGTGGAGCCACGATTTAGCCTTTTCTGGTTATTAAAAGGAAGTATATCATGCAGCACACCCGTCTGTGCAGGTGGCAGAAAATTAAAGCAGAGCTTGCGAACTGACATCTGCCTTTACACTGTTCACTGTGCCGGCGGATGCGTATGCACTCAACTTAGGAGCGTGGGGACATCCGGCTGACCAGTGCCACACCTTTTACGTTGTTCTCACCAGCCGCCCGGAAGAAGCAGCGTATCCCTACTACTTGGGGGGCGACTTCAGAATTCGTCTCACTGGGTTTGAATGACCTTGAGCTGGGCTCGAATGACCTTGAGTGAAGACAGGTACTTACGTACGTTAAAGGGGCTATCGCGTTTACTCTTAACGCGGAGCTTGAGCGTCCCCTAATTCAAGCAATTAAACCCATGTAAAACCTTGCCAAACCATTTAAGACACGCTTAGCAGAGCTCAATTTGCCCATAAAACTAGGTTCAAGCCAGGTTTAAACCGTCACTATATAATTTTTTTCTGCAGTCCCGTTCTCTGCTTCACTTTTGGAGCACCTAGCAAATATACTGCTCGACTTGAGAAAATGGCCAAAATGTAATCGAGGCTGCACTCCAATGCTATATTGTATCATTGGTAAAAAAAAAAAGACAAAAACAATAATCTGTATGAAACAATGTTCGCCGAAGAAAAAACGAGAATCGAGTTCTGAATCAAGCACCGAAATAAGTCTCCTGACTTGAAAATATTAAAATCCTAAATGGCTCAATTTCCAACAACTTCACGTACGCAGCCCTTCTAAAAAAACAAAAAAACAACAACAACAACAACAACAAACAAAGCTTCTTACCCGCATGACCCTTTGCAGGGCTGTGCTATGGAGGCTTGGGTCAGTTGAAGTTGCAGAGGTCCTCAGCAGCGAGGATTATGTATCTGCTCACTCTCGACGAACTTCGAGCTGAACGATCCTAACGCCACCACCGACGGAGAACTTTGTGGGACCGCCATGAATGGCAAAGGCTACTGCACGCGGAAATGATGCCTTTGCGTCTGAACTTCGCCACGTATACCCGAAGCGTTCATTTACCATCGATGTGCAAATCGGATATCCTAAAAGTAGAGTATGCTATCGTTCCACTTCATCGACTCTCGTTTCCTTTAGCTCAGCAACCACAGCAAAAGAAAAAAGCTACCAAAAAATCAAACAAAATTATATCTGGGGTGCATTGCCATTTTTTATTAATATGATTCTGCCCTAGAAGCAAACACTGTGACTGCCTTTTCTCAAGAGGTCATAGAATGTTGAAAGCTTTACTTGGGCCTTTTTATGAGTCACAGTGAAGAAATCGGACCAGCAGAGCGGAAAGGCAGCGCTTAGATCTTCCTTCTTTCGGATTGTTTCGAGTGATCAGTTGGCTGCTGTGGCGTCGCGTTCAGCTGACGCGCGTCATTACGGATCAGCGGATTTCCCATCAGCGAACGTCCGTCAACTGTCTCCGGAGCGAATGGATCTGTACCTGCCTCAGCCGTACTCCTTGCGGTGTTTTTGTTTTGTTTTGTTTCGCTTGCTATGGCAGTCCGTCATCATTTTGTACAAAAAGAACGTTTTACCTTGCACTGTCATTCCTACTGAAGTACTAAAGCAGAAACAAATTGTACTATTCGTCATGCAGTCACACACCCCACTTTTACACGAACATCCGATTCAACATCAAGAAATCTTTATACTAGTACTATCCGTTGTAGTTAAAACGAGTATTCGTGAATTCCTCGTAACGTGTTTCAAAGCTCTTTTGGCAGACCCAACTTTTTGCTTGGATAGTTGGTGCATAGTTTTTCTCTCAATACGTAAAGCGCAAGAAGAAAGCAATTTCTGTCATTTTCATTTCTCCCTCGCAAGAGAGATTTTAGATATCTACGAGTGGTTTTCTTTTTCTTTCTCCTCGCTTTATGAGGAAGAGAACGGTGCCTTCATGTATTGTCTTAGATGCAATCGACGTGTAGGCCTTTATTCAGAAGTTCTTATCTCAAGACTGCAGTCAACAGACATGCAAAAACGAGGGTGAATAAGGAAATATTTCTAAGATTGTTCATATTATATTAGACGAAACAGGTGCCTCTTTTGTTTGAGCTGTAAATAACTCTTGTAACATGTCTTCGACCATCAAATGTTTCACACACCTAATGCAATGTCTTCCGCAAGCAGATATTCTGAACTGGCGCATTTTTAAACGGGAAATCTTTATGAACGCTATTTCAAATATCGTGAAATTTCACTATAACAATATCCGCAGATCCCTAGGCTTCTAATTTTAATGCTATTTAGCGTTTGGGTGTACTCGTCAGTCAAAACATTTCTCGCTTTTCCGTAGAAAAATTTCCTGATCGGCAAATTGTGATATGACGTCAGAGAGCACCGCCAAATTTAGATTGTCAAATACTCCAGAAATTTGGTCATCTGCATACCTGCAAACTTGGCAGTTCGCCCTTCCTCCTTGCTCAAAAACAGAAAAGAAGGTTTAAGATGGATTAGTGGGAAGGGTTCTCGCATTTTCTTTGCTAAGAAATTAAAAAATATGTGCCATCAAACTCGGATTATATAGGTGGGACCAGAATCCAGGTAGACACGCCTCGTGCTCCCCCCCCCCCCCCCCCTCCTTTTCTTGTTTATGAGTTTTAAAAATTAAACCAATGAAATGACTAAATGAAACGTGCTAAAAGCACCCTTACCTTTAAAGAAATGCGGCTCGACCGGGTGGACATACTGATAAAAGTAGACATTTGGGCCGCTAGGTGCGTTTTGTAAATGACTGTAACATTGCAATCAACGTGGAAAAAGACAAGTGACAGCGACAGAAGGCAAGCAACTGGACATGACGCTATAGTTTAGTTGACGCTCACTGCACACGTAAAAGATGAACACAGTTTTTCATCAGCGCATGCTTACGAAAGTCTTGTTCGCGCTTCCCCCCCCCCCCCTCCTTTTCCCCCCCCTCGAAGCAAGCCATTGTAAAAAGCAACAAAAATTTAAAACACAAAACAAAACTAAAAAAAAAATGCCTTTTGAATATTCGTTGTTTCTTTTACGAGGGCTTGCCTCCAAGACTCGATCAGATTTTCCGGAAACGGCTTTTATATAAGATGAGTTTCGCAGTCAGTCTTTAAAGAGAATTTCTGATTTGCATACCGCGTCCTACGGTGGTTGAAAGCCCCCCCCCCCCCCCTCCCTTTTTTTTTAATTCGTATCCTTGCTATTGTGGACAGTGTTGCACATCAGTATTCTACGATATACGAGCTACACGATTGTAGCGAATGGCAAACGGTTAGAAGGAAGATTTTGTTGCTCATTCCAAGATTGCGTCATTATTTTCAATAATTTTATGATGGTATGTTACAATATTCCACAGTGGCCTCAGGGCTAATACTGACGCCCAAGAAAGAAAGACTTGCCTACGTAAAGTACTGGCAGAGATCGACTTCCACGTAATGTGCTCCAAATGCACTTGTTCGAGAATCCCCGTTAACTAACAATCTTTCCATCGACCACAATACGAGCCTGCCGGCAAAGAGCATTCAGCGGGCCTGACACCCGGCTACGAACATGTCGGCCAAGCTTTGTTGTTCTAAATGACATTTGCTTCTCGAATGGGAACCAACAAACATCTAAATCTCTCTGTCGTTAACCTTGATAATGCACTCAAGCTCCAGTTCCACGAGGAGCTAAAACGCATTCTCGCGAGTCCTCGTGAGGCGAGCGCAGCATGTGACGAGAGCTCTTGAAGGGTATTGGAGAGGCGGTTCAGCGCGTCGTCATAAACCATCTGCAGTAAACGCATAAACGCACACGCAGATTACGGGGGGAGGAGGTGGTGAAGGGTGGCAGTTCCTGGCTGTACGGGCTGGGACGGTAGGTCAACGCCGCTTGCGGCGGGGGCTAGCCAGTCAATGAATGTTTATCTTTCGTAGGCCGTCATTGCATCCGCCACCACTCAGGTGGTGGACGATGGCTATGGCTGCGCGCGTCTTTCTCTCCCTCTTCTTTTTTTTTTTCTTCTCTATTTTCTCTCTCTGTCCGCAAGAGGCAGCGGAGGCGGCTCAGCGACAGAGCCTGTAGCAGGCTCGTGTATTTTTTTTTCCTTCTCCCTACAGCCGTAACAACAACAACAACAACAATACTGACATCGCACTGCACACGGAAGCCTCTTCGTTTCGCCTCCATCGAAACGCAGCCGCCGCTGGTCGGGATCGAACCCTCGGCGGCGGTGTTTCGATGGAGCCGAAACGAAGAAAACTGTTGTGAAAATTGAACCTTTCTCATTTGGCACTATTGAGCTCAAGTTGCAGGGCAGACACTGTTTTCCTTTTGTGCAGGTCCTGGTCTAATCTATAATGCTCCTTCCTGGATGTCTTCTTCTCTGGCTAAGACGAATGAATGTACTGCTGCTATACTCCAGTGCCGCTTATATACAACTAAAGCTAATAATAAGAATTTCTATTTACTAGCCAGCTGCAGCCAAATCTGTCTATTATGTATAATCAGAAAGGGTGTGGAAGATATTGTTCATTGAAATGTTATGGACCATGCTGATCGAAATTATCTGATTTTTAAGCCAGCCACCATGAACTCCAGAGGAATTCATCCTGCGGGGCGTTCAGTCTGCGCTGCTAAGAAGACACTCGTATGTCGTACTCACTGATTTTATTAAAGCGTTCGAGAATGAACTTTACTGTCGCTTGCTTCTTAGAATTAAATATCTCAGTCTACATTAGTTAATTGCCAACTGTATAGAGAAAAAGTTCGTAGAACAAGTAGCCGCACGTTATGCTAAAAAGCTGCAAATCATATTTTGTTTCCCTCGGGCATTTCTCAATGAACTGTACTAGGCCAATAATATTCATTGTTTGCCATGATGCATTGTCCTGTCACTTGTCCTCAACTTCGTGTCATTTTGCGGACGATTACGTTTTATATAACTGTGAAAATTGTATCAGAGAACAAGGGTTTTTAAGATCTCAATGAGTTATCTTCAATTTTAGGGGAACAGCTGATGACTAATAATAACTCTAACACGTGATCTTTTAGACTAGCAAAATGCATGCTGCATGCAACTTTAGTCTCGCCGGTGAGTGCATGAATGCTTTAATTCAAGCACTTGCGGGTGCATCTAACTTCGACTCTCTATCAGGGCTTCTATAATTACGTTTATAGTTGTTTAGTCGTGCCTTCAGTTTTTGTCATCGGTCTTTGCGTTATTTTGACCAAACCATAAAAAATTAGCTGTCGAGAAATTTTTAGTTAAGCCTAAATTATGACATGTCTCTTCAATTTGGAAATCTCATTTTTCAACTAGCCGCCTCAGCTATGTCATGTACTAACAATTGGAAATTTGCACATTAGCGCCTACATCAGCACAGAATAAAGCAGCCAGCTGCATCCTAACCGATCTTAACAAAACATCTGGTGTGCCTAACCCTGAACTAGCCTTATCTAATTCTAATTTCGTTTAGAGACATTATTAAAGTAATCTATTTTTTTTTTAAATAATAACCTTTTAATATGCCTCACCATAAGCGCATGTTTCGCTTTCCTCCTGTCCATATTTCTGCTCGAACCGTTAACATTTGGACTTTTTTTTTTTCTCTCATTTCCGTGTTCATCTTCATTTTCTGCCTGATATATATTTGTAGGTACTCGATTATAGAACATACGGAGTCGCAGGCTCACTACCTGCAACCCGTTTCGTAACTCTGCTAAAAAATGACCTCATTGAAGAACTTCTCCGACGGAGTTAAATGCTTGCGATCATCGGTATGATTGAACACGTTCGGATCCAGGTAGGTAGATCGAATACGTGGACAAGAACAATTGAGCAAGGCTTTGGTGTTCTTCGGATTATGCAGAGTTCGCAAACTAGAGCACGGAACCTTAGTTAAGGAAGCTCATCTGCAGTGTGGTTTCAGTTTCAAAAACGTTAAAAGACAAACTTTTCTTCCTTTTTTGCTGTCGATAAATCACGGACCCTTATTTTGGATATAATGAGCGATAGAGCCGGAACAAGAGTATGAACAGTAGTTCGCGCTAATAGAGGGCGCAGCACCTGCGCCTGGGAGAATTGTGTGCACGTATATAGTGAAGTGTTACCCCATTTCCCAATCTCAGCTCCGCAGGTGTGAACACGTGGATTGGGTCGTTGCATTTTTCTCCAACACGGCCTGCCTCCCTCGACGGCAGCTTGCTCAATAAATCACCTGCGTGGCCGTACACACTTCTGGTCGTCAGCTCCTTAAAGCGGTTCCATTCTACATCTTTCATTTCACTTCACCCGCCTGACGAGTTAACAATAGACATCGATCAGTGCCTCCAGCGGAACGTTCTGAATAGGGCCAACGTTTCCCAAGACGGAAATATTTCCACCGCCCGCTTCTGAGTCGCTCGCTGTAGTTATTACTTTGCCAGCGGTGCTGAACCTTACGTCAGGCAGGGGTGTAGAAGAATAAATGAGTACCACAAAAAAATTGTTCAGTGAATCCGTGTATCTGAGTATTTGAAATGCCCGTCGTCTTGTACGGGCACGTATATCGGGACAAAAAAAATCTCACAGGCAGTTTGCTCCGAAATGATTTTTGTTTTTTTACAAACGCAAATTTAAAGGTTATTGCAGGTTCTTTATTTCGTGAGTATGTGTCGATTCGCGCATGGGCGCTAGTGTCGTAGCTGGTGAGAGTACATGTGCTCCAATCCTTTTTGAGATTGCGAACACTATACCACGTCAAGCGCCCCGCTTGAAAAGCAGCTTGTCTTATTCTGCTACAAATCGCTCTATTTAGTTTTTTCTATCTCTGTGTGTGACAGTGGAAACGTTTTTTTCGCGCTCCTCGACACAGCTGGTAGACCAAACTTACGTTCAGACAAGAAAAGAAAAAAAAAAAAGAAGACAATCACTGCTGGCTGCATTCGTTCGTGCTGTCACTAGTTCCATCCGAACAACCTGGCCGCCTCCATCCGGTCTCCTGCCTCTAGAATACGTTTCCTCGGCTCAGCTAGGCCCCCTTCAGTGTTTTACTTCACGTCCTTGTGAGCAGAGACGAGACAGTCGAGGCGTCAAGTGTACCCCGCGGCACGCAGCGTAAGAACTTTACAAATGTAACGTTCGTGTCAGAGCTACCATTATAACGTCTTTGTGTGATATTGCAGGACTTGAGTGGATCCGGCGTATATTTTACTGAACGCAACAAGTCACAGGCACGATCCCGCAGACGTTCAAGCATTCGGGAGATGCCGCGAAAGCTTTACGCACTGAGATTTAGCTGCGTCCCAGGTGGTATAATAAATTGGTCTACCATTAATTATTCCGGCGGAATAATAAATTAACACCCCCACTTCCCCTGGCCACTATACATGGCGTTTCTTATAACCGCTATCGCGTCATTAATATCGAGAAACTCATTAACTTCGCCTGAAGAGGAGACAGAGGAAAAATTCCTTAATCAAACCTTGCATTGTCAGCATGGTCATATAGCCAGAAGTTCACACAAAAAGTGGATGATATGAAGAGATAAGCACGTACACTAAGATCACGAGGATACACACAAACACAGGTGATTTCTACCGGCTACATGAAAGTCCTGTGTCACTCAGATATCTTAAAAGTGTCTCGCCTCACGGAGCCCCGAGGCTGTGCTCCTCCGTGATCTAGATTCATTTACTAGCCTTATAGGAGCTCCCAGTGGCGTCTACTGCAGGTCAAGTGATAGAGAGAGAGAGAGAGAAAGAGAGAGATAGAGGTTGGTCTGAGCGTTATAATCTTTCATTTAATAATGGCATTTATTGACGTAAATATTCGCGTTAATGTAGCGCCAGTTATTCAAGCACACTTTTAGCGCGATACGTTCACCAGGAAACATGACGTCGGTAGTGGCGGCGTTAACGTTGGCGTTGTGACCGCGATATCACGTATCATACCTCTGGTAGGTGGTATGCTGTCAGGTGACATGGCCAGGCACTGATTGGTTGGCGGAAATTGTGTGACGTCACGAGAACACATGACATGCGCGAGATAACAGGAGTCGCCAACTTGAATACCACATTTTTATACAATAGGGGGGAAGACGACAAAGTGCACCGTTGTGGAACTGTGTTTTTCAGTGTTTGCGTGTGTACCGCTTGGACGCCGTCCTCCGTCATTCGGTGATGGACCTGGATTCTCCTGGGCAACAGACCAGACTGGCGGCTCCCTCCTCGAGTCCTTCGATGAAGCGTTGAAGCCTTACAAATGACTCTGACAGCGAGGATACCATACTGTACTTCAGTAAAGACAGTAGTGAAGTCGAATTTGAGACCTACCACAGCCGGAGGATAAAAATACAATTACTAAGAGCTGCTTCATCATCAAGTGAACCCATGATGAAGACAAATGGTCAAGCACTGAAGCACACAATTCTCATCATGCCTGTGCATCGATCTGACAACATGAGGCGGCTTAAAAGGCAAGTTGTCTCTGTAACTGGAGGCCCTCATGCCTAACAAATTTCGTTGCAGTCGATGTCGCAAGAATGTCGTTGCAGTTGACGCCTATCATGCGTCTGCGCTCGAATCACTGCGGTCCACCACTAAACTCGGAGGCATACCAGTAGATAGAGTTAACTCACTGGACGAGGAGTCTTCTTCCGTTGTCAGAGGCTATCATGAAAGATGATCTGCCCATACTCGTGACGCCAGCAAAAGAAGGCATCGTGGTTCTTCGGGTGTCCCGTCTTGGAAATTTTTGCTGTGTGAAGATTATCTTCAAAGGCGACAGCCTGCCGTCACATGTGAAGGTAGGCCACTTTCATTACACTGTACGGTCATTCATACCAAATCCTCCCCAATGTCGAAAATGCATGAAACTGGGCCATGTTAGCGGGATCTGCAGCAACGTGAGTGTGGGCTCCCGTTGTGACGAACGTCATGACGCTGATTCATGAACCGTGCAGGTTTTAAGGTGTTTACATTGCAACAGTCCCCATGACGCCTCATCTTGAGATTGCCCGAGTATAAAACTTGAGTGGGCTGTCCTGAAGCAAACAGTCCGAGACAATTGGATGCACTGCGAAGCCACTGCGATTATTCGCAGAAGACGTACCCGACACAAAAATTCCAGGAAGGCCTCAGCCAACGACAACCACGCAAACACGCAGCTGGCACCTCCTTTTCACCCTCCTCTGGTTCCACCTCGTCCCAGTGTGACACGTCCATGTACTGCGGTCAATGAACACCAAATGGCGTCAGGGTCGGATTCTTGGCCAGCACTTCCTCCATTAAATCCTGAGGCACCACGACATAAGGTCCCATCATGGAGCACATCTACCACTCCGGACGGGCAAACCCGTGTGATCTTAAGAACTGTGTTCAACGCAATTCGACCTCCACTATAGGCTCCGCAATCCGCAACTGCTCGAAGCGTCTTAGGTGCTGGACGTCCTCGGTCCAGCACTTCAGGATCTTTAAACTACAATGGCTGGCCAACTTCCCACGCTTCGTGAGGACGTCAAAGGCGCCGCGCTGTTCCACTGGAGCGCAAGAGGCCTGAAGTCGCAAATCTCAAGTTTTCGGCACTACGTCTTCATCAACTACTTCACGATATTGGTCATATGGGAGCCTAACGTAAGTAAAGAAGTCAAGCTCTCCGTGTAGGAATATACTTTCGCTTCTGCATACGGAGAGCGCAGCAAAGTCTTGGTGTAGATCCGCCCTAAAATGACGTACAGTCTTTGTGAAAAGTGTAGAGCCCAAGGGGTCTGCTTCTGATCCACTTCGCGTGGCTTGTAATGTATTTCCAATGTGGCGAATCTCTCGATGATAAGAAGATTTTTTGTCCTACCGTCTCGAATAGGAAGACCTCCACTGATACTAAATCAGCGCCACTGCACAGCTCAGAAGCAGACCCCCTGGGCTCTACACTTTTTACGAAGGCTGTACGTTTGCTCAATCCCATCTCACAATGACAGTCAGTACGCATGTTTCATAGTGAAGACAATAATGCTAGAATGCACACTGATTGCAGTATATGTTTCTCGCTCCTCTCAATTTGACTGCGAAAGGCTGAAGGCCATAATGGAGGCAACCCGGGCTCCATGGTTCATTACTAGCGATATTAAAGCCCACCACTTACTATAAGGAAGTACCAGAGTCAACGCCAAAGGAAGAAATCTCGCCTTATTTGCTTCCGTTAATGACCTATATATACTGAATGACGGCAGTCTGACTTACCTACGCGGTTGTTTCTACAGCAGTCGCCTGAATAGTTCCTTGGTCTTTGCACCGGTGTGTTCACTGGTTTGTGATGTGGACGCCCGTAGGAGCGCCCGCATTCCTACTTACCTCAAAATAAATGGACTTGGCGCGTCTGCCCCAGCTCAGCTCATGCACATCGACTGGACTGTATTTCAAAAATATATGAAGGAGGCATTAAAAGAAGCTTTCACTGGCAGGTTAAAGGACACTATAGCAAATGATATGACCGTTGCTAATAAATACATCTCGTCATCTAATATGCGCAGTGACTTGGATATCGATCTAGAACGCTTACGTACTCTTAGGCGGTGAGCAGAAAGACGATGCAGACGAACCAAGTTCTTAACTGATCTGACAGCGTCTAGACGTATGCAGAAAAAAAAATCAAACGAAGAATGGATAGACTTGCGGACCAGCACTGGATATTATTCTGGCAGCACTTGTATCCCCGAAAGTTCATGTTCCTCATCTGGTGGAGGGAGTGCGAGGCCTTCGCACGTCTCCACAGCAAAGACAGCCATTCTGTGCTTTGGCTGTTTATCAAGATCGTGAACAGATTGAGGTGGCAACTAAATTCTGCAAAAAATTGCGATTGCGACGACTACCTCGGTTTCCCAGCGTGTGCCTCCTGCATCACGGGAATCAGCAATGGATGTGACTTTTTCTCGCGAGGAACTTGACTCTGCTCTTGCAAGATGTAGGCGTTCGTCTTCACCAGTGCCAGGTGGAATCAAATACGCTGCGCTGTCCCATCTTGGCAAAGGCGCGTGAGATGAGCTCCTCAGACATTATAACCCGTCTTGGCTCGACGGTGTTGTTCCTCAGGAATGGAAATCTAGTCGGCTGATACCCCCCCTAAAACCAGGGAAGATTAATCATGGGGCTTGAAGGTTCAGTCAATACTGCAGTTACACAGAGCACTGTCTGTAGGATTCCTGCTGTTCAGTAGGCCCGTATTTTCAAACATGTGCAAGACTAATTTACGTGCCCGCGAGGCAATCCAGAGTCGGGCCCTTCGCACATGCCTCTGCCTACCTCGGAACGCATCAACATTGGAAAAATTGTACTCGCCAAAGACGATCCGCTCTCAACGCATATTGCCCTAGACTCCTTGTGAATGCACACACGACGCATTAAAAGGGTTCCACACCATCACCTTCCGCAGATGCCACTTCAGAGACCACATTCTGCATTTGCCAAAATCATAGCAACGCACCAGTCATTCATCCCAAAACAGTTCACTCCGGCAGCAGGACCTCCATCGCCATTGTGGTGTCGGTGGCTCCCATGCGCCTTTCTATCCCGGGGATATCGAAGAAATCGGACTTATCAACGCCAGCTCTTCAGCGACTAACACTGTTTGTGCTGCGCAATGACTACTAGGACCGCATTCACGTCTATACGGATGGCTCGGTAAACTGTACTAGTTCTGCCTTTACCGTCGTTGTTCCGATGAGACTGGCAAAAGTCTACCATTAATTTCACATAAAACTACGTATACTGGAAAAAAAAAATTGGCCGCACTTTGTGCTGCTGCAAAGTATAATTCTGAACAAACACCTCGAAAATGGGCTGTCTTCTGTGATTGTAAAGATGCCCTACAATGTCTTCAATCTGTCTTGAACCATGGCGACCATGAACACCTTGTAGCTGAGGTACGACATATGCAGCACCAGTCATTAGAAGAGGGTCACGAAATCATTTTCTAGTGGCTACCAGGCCATAGCGGAATTGTCAACGTCTTAGCTGACGATGCTGCTCGACCGGCTCACAATACAAACAACGTTTTGCAGATACCATTGGTAACAGCCGACGCAACAAGGCACCTTCGACTGCTCACCCGAAACGTAACCGAATGATCATGGTCTACGCCTGGAGGCTGGACATCATGCTCGCACCACTTTGATCAATTACCACAACTGCAGATACCATTCAGCCTTCCCCGCTGTGATGGTACAATGTTGTGCCGCCTACGGCTAGGAGTAGCATTTGCAAACGTACATTCCCATCTCATCGGAATGGCAGACTCTCGAACGTGTGAAAAGGGCTGGTGTGATGAAAGATTGCGCACATACTTTGTGCTTGTCCTCAGTTGGAGCATGAGCGTGCCTTCCTGGCTGCTACACTCCGCCGCTTGGACTCTCGCCCTCTTACCGAATCTAAGATTCTTGGCCTTTGGACGACGCCTTCATCATATAGGAAAACAGTGAAGGCGCTCTTAAGTTTTTAAAGGACTACGCCCTCTACCCCCTTTTACTGCCCCTCAGCGACTGACGGAGTTATATACCACGCAAGTGGCCTATGCGACAATGTCGGTACACTGGCACGCTTTCTACGAGAGGTACATCCTCTGAAGCGTTAATATGACACAGTTCCACCGAACGAGACTCCGGAAATGTCAGTTTTTAAGGCTAAAGCCTTTAATGGCTCATACTCACGGCGTCCTGTCTCACTGTATCTGTCAATTAAATGACGTCATAAACTGAAACGCCCATCATAATTCTCCTTGTCTACCGCACCGTGGTCTACCCTGAGAATGACAGTTAAAAATAAATAAATGCTGCCTCCATCAGGAATCGAACCTCCATCCCTTGAATCCCAAGCCGAGCGCTTTACCCAACTGCGCTAAGCCCAGGAAAGTGAAACGTAAATAAATAAATAAATAACAATCATGTACCGAGACTTTGATTCACCTTAAGAATTGCAGACGCCCAAATTGATTGGCATCACCTTCAACTTGTGGCTCGCTCGCAGATAATCAACGCGAAAACTAAAAAGCCTAAAATCAGCAAGCATGAATTGCTTGCTTTTTTTTTTTTTTTTTTTGGTTCATGATTTATTCGTTGACTAGAAGCCGCTTCTGCGGCGTATCGCACACGTAAATCGACAGAGAAGACGTTCCACTCTTCTGTTGCTTTATTTCACTACTGTGGCGCAGACAGCCGAAATAGGTTGCAAAAGAGAACACATGGCGTCGTACAGGTTGATCTGAGATAACACATCACTTTTTTTTTGTTTTTTCGTCATTGCTTCAGCGAATGTGGAGCGCCGAAGAGCGCAAAGACACGCCATTACCGGCTTTTCCGCATATGTACATGAACAACGGCAAGAACGCGGCACACATGAAAGAAGAGACCACGGCACAAAAGGATTTTACAAGGCATTGCCAACTGCAGCTTAGCCTCGAGACATATGGCAGACTCAGGGAGTATGATGCTTTGGTGTCATTGAAAGAGGCGGGGGGTCAGAAAATTTATGTCAACACTTGGGAATGCTATGGCTGAACCGTAGCCTTCAAGGAAATCGGCGGGCATATAGCTTTCAGGAAGTAGCGGGATACAGTGCTGAGCAGATTTGCGAAATAATGGTGGGCACATCAATATTCATGCTTAGCACAAGAAAAGAAGCTCAGCTGGAGCGATTATCGTAAGCAATTCAAGACGGCTGAGCGATGCAACACGGCACCTGCAGAATGAGTGCTTGGTCATTTGAACAGACAGGTGACAATATGTCTTTGTCGCGTGCTTTAATCGCACGTCATATTCTACGCGAAAGTTTATGCATGCTTTTCTCTTACTGGGAGCATGAGATGTTGAACTTGTTGATAAGTTATCGAACTGAAGCGATCGAACACAACTTTTCAGCAGAGTCACAGGGAGGAACTGCACTGGTGCCAAGAAGCTCATTCAATTTTTTGCCTCTTTTTTTTTTTGTCAACGTAGACATAGGCGTTGAAAATGCATGGTCATTTTTACCATATATTACATTAAATGTAAATATTTATCATCTTGATAGCTCTTTAGATTCAATTCAAATTAGGCGCCTTTTTTTCTTTGTTTTTCGTTTTTGCTGAGTGAAAATATACAGACAAGTAAGATTTATTGTTCAGCAAATCTTAGTGCTTACTGTATCAGTGAACAAAAACAAGAAAAATACTATGAATAAGTTTATTTACCTTGTGTTAGTTGGTTTTCGGATGTTTCTAGATTAAACGTGATCAATACAAGAGAATAAAAATACCGCTTCAAGTGTGCAAAAGGTACCACGGAAAGCTTTTCGGAGGGGTGTAAATCTCTGAACATTCCACAATGTGCTAAGTGTTTAACTTGACGCATTTATGTAGCTTCCTGCAAAGAAAGTGCTTGTAAATTGTGTGCTGCGGTTCCCGAAAAGTTTCTAAAGATTCACTGTCTAATTTTTGTTGGCAGGGAGGTTTTTGCGAAATGTTATGTGTAATAAAATATTAACTTTCTCTTTACAAATTATCATCATTCCATCGGCCCAAAACGGCCGTACCCTCAGAGTTTGGTAATTACAGCAACTGATTAAACATTGTCGACGTTCACGTTCTGAAGAGAATAGGGTATTTTAATTGTGGATCCGATGTTATGGCTGCACAGAAGATGCAATTTTTCTTGGGCCGCTTTTTTCATAACAATTTTTAATACGTAATTTACGCCGAAAACAGGAAGCTATCTTTCCTTTCGCAATGTTTGTATTTTTGACCGATTTACTCAAATATATGAACTGGAAAAATTTCAACTCCTTAAGAGCTATTTTTTCTTTTAACACTGCAGTTGGCTCTGTTTCCTGGACGTATTATTTTCGTACTGTGTGTTTTAGTCCTTGGAGTGCTGAGCTGGTTGTGAGCCTGATTGTAGCGCCAGCGAGAAACGCATACCGTAAGAGTGGCAACCAAAGTGCTGATCAGCGTATAGGTAAATGCATTCTGTGTGCTTCATTACATATTACAAGCGACAACTTATCAGGAAAGACGGAGCGACGTGTCGGGCTTCTGCACATAAGAGATTGTTCTCAATGCAGGTACACACATGACTGATAGTGAACGCCTTGTCTACTAAGCATCACCCAAGTATAGGTGGGACAGCTATATATATATCGTATATATAGCGACGCAGCAAACCTTTATTTGGGCAAAGCGCATGGACACAGTGGTTTCGGATGGCGCCACAGAAGCACAGGATGCGTCGGCGTCCACACTGAGGGACCTGCTGTGAATACTGGACCTTTTCTGCGCGGGGCTGTGGGGAATTTCTGTGGCGTCGTCCGTGAAGTCGGACCCACAAATGGCGGCTGAGTGGACTGTGTGGGTCGAGAGGGAGGAAAATGTTTCCTTCAGAAGACCGGCTTTCTTTCGAACGAGCCCTCGGGCAGTTGCCGCCGGTCGTACGCGTCGAGAAGGTCGTCGCCGTACCTGTCGCGTATCCAGGATAGCACCGCCTCCTGTTGGCATAAGGAAGATCTTCTTTCAAAAGGGGATTCGGAAAGGAAGGAATGTAGATCGACATAGTGTTGGGTTTGCCATAATACAAAGTAAAAAAAAGGGCACTAAAACTTTATTACTATCCCGCATCCTGAGCCGTAGACCAACCGATTGTTTCACCCTTTACCCTTCCTGCCACCCCATCGAAGCCTTCATCCGAATGTGGATGTCACTCCTTCTGCCTCCTCAGTAGTGCCACTGCAGTGACTTTTATGAAAGAGCACTGAACAAGGGGAGCCTCAGTTCGTAAGCCAAGCCAACGTTTCGACAAGTGAACTTGCTCTTCGTCTGAGCCTGAGTTGGTAATTGATGTAAGCAACGTGTCGGAAATATTTACTCAAATCACGGTCCAACATATTTCTTACAGCAAGCAGTACTGAAACTTTTCCCCGCTTCTCTTCAATAGAACATGCTCGTTGTTTTTTTTCCAAGGAATCTGAGGTCTGAAAGAACCATAACCGATCACCTGACGCGTGCGCATAATTGTGGCATGCTCGGTTGTTACCAGAAGCGTGCGCATAAAGCCTGCTAAGAGAAAATTTATGCAAATCTTACATTCAAATGTATAACAATTTTGTAATCGTAGAGGAATGAAGAGATAAATGTTAAACCCGTCATGTTTTGTTTTTATTCGCAGAGAAAGCTGTACTGCCAGATGAAAGACGCTTTGTCCCTCTCTGCTTTTTCCTCACATGCACGGTATGCTTATAAGAATACACGTACGTGAAAAAAGAAGGGAACAGTGCCCCACCGAGACAGCTTTCAATGAAATGGAATTAAGAGTAGAATAAAAACAGCACTGTACAGAGTACAGGGTCCGTCCTGGAAGCAATGAGACAAGTCGTGGCGTTGCGCACGTATCAGTGGGAGTGGGAAACCGTTTTCGGGGATGATGGGGGACCCTTAAGCTTCATAATGTGACGAGTTCAGTTGGCTTCGAACAGGCGAAGCAAGTGGAACAGTTTGTGCGTGTACCCCTGTTTCGTAGATGCGTCGAGTAAACTGAACAGAACGTCGGAACAGAGATACGCGCTGAAGTTTTGCAATAAACTGTGGAAGTCACCTACCGAGACGCTCGTCATAATCAAACAAGGAGGTGAATGGCTGTGTGCAGCTGTTAAAATGGCAAAAAGCATTTACAGACAGCCGTGAAGCCGTCAAGCACAGTAACTGTCCGGGCACTCGTCGAAGACGGTTACGGATGCCGATGAAGGTAGCACGCGTACTTTGTTGAAAACTGATCTGCTTTAAGTGTACGATTGCAGAAGAGTTAGAAATTCTGCAGTAATGGCGATACTTATACGGGTATGATTTTTCAGTAAAATAGTAAATTTTAACAGTCGCGGTCAGCACACCGCATCATTGCATTGATCATGATGAGTGCTTCGGTAGGTGACTTCCCCTGTTTACTGTCAAACTTCATCGAGTATGGCTGTTCCGACGTCCGCTTCAGTTTCCGCGACGCAGCTATGAAACAGAAGCCCACGCTCAAGCCCTTCCACTCGCTTCGCCTTTTCGAAGCCAACTGAACTCGTCACATTGTTGAAGCTGGAGGAACCCCACCATCTCCCGAAACCGGTTTCCCAATCGCGCTGATAAGTGCGGACCGCCACGACCAGTCTCATTACTTTCAGGACAGAGACTGTACGCTCAATCTGAGCATAGTAATGCTAGCCTACTGCAGAAAGTGTCATCCTGTTCTCAAGCAATGATGAGTGCGCTTATTTGCTAACGGCAAATAACTTGGTTCACTTTGCCAGGTTGCGTGAGTTCAGAGTTGTTGAGCTTACCGGTGTTTTCTGCCTGTTCTTCGGTTCGTCGTCGTCACCGCTGTAGAGTTCCTTCAGGGACATGGGCTCAGCCCTGCAATGAAAGAGAGGCGGTTTCAGCAACCATGTTCATTTCGTAGTGGGAACACCTTTCTGCATGGCTACATCAACGGGATCTGATATTCGACTAAAACCAGTAGCCAGGACACTCTAGGGTTTTCCTGCAGAATCCCAGTGATGAGACGAGCGTAGCCCTCTTTGAACAGAATAGAAACGGCATAGTATAGCGATATATATTTGCTTTTTAAAGCAATGCTTTAGCTCTCGTTTCGGCGACATTTAAATGAAGTCGAGCTGAAATCAAGAGCTGTCATCCGGGAACCAAAACGGGAACATCCGGCACCGAACAAGAAGCAACAATATTCAACGAGACGTGTTTTCAGCCCTCGTACAGGACCTGCATACAAACGATAGGTACCGCCGAAACTAGTTATAGAGACCGTTGTTTCCAATTTCTTGTCAATGTTCTTCGAGATATTACTCAAATTGTGCGTTTAAAATACGCCACATTTTAATTTGCAGTTTCTAATAACGCTGTGCAAAGGCACATAGTACATTGCATTATACACTCATTTATTATTCGTTGGCTGTCATGGCCTTTGAAAGAGGACCGCTCTAGGGTAAAAGGGACACTCCAGAGTTAGAGGAGCGCTGCGCGGAACCACGGCTTACACGCAGTCCTTAACTGTAGAGCCATTGTCCCGTGCCCGTAACCATTTCATGCTTACATGAAGTTACATCTGCTTTCGATTATGGAATAGGCAGTAATGTTTCTGGCTCATAAAAAAAAAAAAAGCTCCCCGAAACTTTCACTCTTGGAATGTTTTTTTTTTTTATTTTTTCAAGATAAAGAGAAGAACGATATAATGCAAGATATAGATCTCTAACTATGCCTTGTAGATACGAAATGAGAGAAAGAAATGAGAGAAACAGCCTGCGGTACAGTTATGGTTATGGCAGAAGTGAATGTGTGTGTGGGAGACAGATAGCTGGGAAAGGAAATGAGAAAGGGAGGTACCTATTCACAACTAAAGCCCGATAAATTATGGGTCATTCTTTGATGTGTTACCGTGCACCGAGAAAGGAGAAGGAAAGAAAATCGATTGTAAGCAGAAGGTATAAATCATCTCAGTATAGTTCGTTGCAGCACTACAAAGTAAAGTTCATAGATTGTGCAGTGTAGAGCCAGTATGCGCCAAACGCTATCCACCGAACCTTAACGTACGCTACGTACTCTTATGAGTTATAGAATAGCGTTTTCAACATGGCGGCATGCTTAGAAGCAGTACCCTTCACTTTGGTAATAATTCGTAGTTGTCGGCTTTCTCAGTGCATTTTTCTGCTCGTTAATGGGCATCGGGATTCTGACTTATCTGATCTTACCTAGAGCAAACTTGATGAGCAATAAAATTTTCTCTCTCTCTCTTTCTCTCTGAGAAAGAGAGCGAGAGAGAATTTTGAGAGACGATTCTGCGCTGAAGGGAATGCTGATTTGTAGGAAAAAATGGCTTCCGTCGTAAAAAGTATGTGGTGCCTTAAGCTGAAGTTACCATTGCATCTGCATTTGAATACGCTAGTGAGAATTCGAATATGACAGGCGTCTCGAAAAATATATGCGTTGAGGACTATGTTCCAGCGTCTATTTATAAACTTTTCAAACTATATCTGCATATTCTGCGAGCTGACGACAGACGACGAGCCGCGGTGGAACACCTTTAACGCATCCTCCCCGTTTTCTCTAGAGGCCTCTAGTCTCCACGGTGCCACATTAAATTATGAGCTTGCGTATCTCAAGTGTTCATGTGGTGTCAGTATCGCTATTTTGTGGTGGCGATAACCTGATTAGATATGCCTGTTGCCTTTCGCCGTGCTGCATTCATCGCAAGGTGGCTACCACTGCGAATTCGGCGCATAACCTCCATACACAAACACATCATTGACGCCACATGGATGCCATCTAGTTCCACACTTCATGCGCCCGCTAATACGCTGAGAAAACAAAATGTGTGAGCATTCTAGTGTACTTACTTATTGTACGGCACGTAAGAACGCTTGGCACTGATACCCCGACACTTGTAGTAGAACGGGTACTTCCTGTAAGAAAAATGAACAAACAATAGTGTTCCTGCTGCAGTTTCACTTTGCGTAAAATTCACAAAATGTGTTCTCCCTCGCTACTACATATATATATATATATATATATATATATATATATATATATATATATATATATATATATATATATATATATATATATATATATAGCATCTATTTTTTTTTTTTGTTTCTAAACCAATGATTCCGGTCCATGGCCTCTTTTCCCAAGCAATTCCCCCAGAAGAGCCGAGCACCAACAAGGCGAGGGGAAATCTTGTACCCATCGGAAAGCGGTGGGTACCCAGCGGCACCGGGGATCGAACCTGGTACCACCCGAATGCGAGGCGGATGCTCTTCCACAAGGCCACCGCTACTTTGATTTTGTATTCTACCTCACAAATATGAACAACGACTGTGAGGGTAGAGTTACAAAATGAGAGACGTTCCATTAGCAATAAACGTTCCCACGGGATGTTTACTATGTTATAACTATAATACGATGGCAGTACTGCAGGTACTACTAGCCTGCACAAAAAAAGAAGTTCACGATTCAGTTGAGTACCGAATGTGATCAGAACTCTAGTGCCCGAAGGCTCGAACAGCATAATTATCACGGTCAATGTTGCTGAAGGTGCCTCAAAACGATATAGAGGGGCAACTCCCGCAACGCATCAAGGTATTAAGCGGAATATTCTTCATAAATACCCAAGGATTTAGAGAATGTTTAAGCTTCGTCTTAAGAGTAGACGTGATAGCGTCTTTATAACACCCCGCCGTTGATTTCCGCAAAATGTTTTTTAAACCTTTCCTGCTTAAACTGCTCAAATTTCTAAATTATGAATACTATCAGTAAGCATTTGAAACATGTTAGTAAGTCATACGCGTGACTTGAGAGGGGGGGGGGGGGGGATATAAAGTAAGATATAGGATAAAATTACGGTAAAATTCGATTAGAAGGTCACACAATAATACCAACGTATTTACGACATGTAAGACTGTAAATTAATTGTACTGAAAATAATTTAGGGTAATTAGATGTGAATGGAACTTGTGACCCTTCGTTTGGTCGTGAGTCAGACCCTCAACTTCGTAAAAGTGAGGCTGCGTGCATCTTGTAGGAAAACAAACAAACAAACAAACAAACAAACAAACAAACAAACAAACAAACAAAAAGAAATGAAAATAAAAGTGTCTGTTTGAAAAGGACTTAAGTGTTCCCCGATTTGTTTTTTTTTTTTTTTTTTTTTTGCCATGACGGCCTGCTTCTATCGCGTAAGTGATTCGACGCTAGGAAGTGTGTCGTACCTACTTAAAAAAAAAAAAATCAATTTCATCAGGTAATAATAAAGTTGAAACTTATGAAGCAGCGCCTACTGAACACCTACCGGTGTAAGATGTTGCTGCTAAATGCGTTAAGCGATTGTTCAAGTCATTCACTGTGAGCACTGAACTGCGTCCGAGTACCTAACCGAAATTCTGGGTGTGTCCGCACTCGCACCTCTCGAGCGCCCGCCACAAACAACGGCGCAACACCTTGTCGCATTATAAGGACGCAGGCGGGCGCTTGCCTCAGTGGCGCAAGACCCGCCAAGTCCCACGCTCGCGCAACAAAATCAAACAGTCGCCGCGGTAAGCATTGGTTTCGTGACAAGACTGCGCCCCGACGCCGCCAATCCGAGGCGGCCGCTTCGTCGGAGCGTTCTGCCTCTTCTTCGCGCTCTCTAAAAACCAATCTTGATACTTGTCCGTCAACAAAAGCTCCTCTGAGAAATCGACGTTCCCCTACAAGGCCGCGAGCAGCCAGCCGGGACTCGGAGGGTGAGAGTTGGGTCGGCGGCCCCTAGACAGCTCGGCGCGAGCGAGAAAGAGGATAAATCTAAGCGGAAATAAATAAAATGTCAAAGCCAGAGACGAAGCCGCAAGAAACCGCGCGTGCCGGTGGTGCTGCGGTAGCCACAAGTTCGTATGCGGCAGGTGTGCTTCGGTGCCTCCGGAAACTAGAAAAGGGGAGGGGGGCGAGGAAAGAGCGAGGCTAGGAGTAACGAGCTCTCGACTCACAGTAGGAAGCTACTACAGTCGCCGGCTTCACGCCAATACATGGACACATCTAACATGGACAACGACTTCTCAGCACACAGTCGCAGTAGACAGTAAAGAAAGCAGGGTGAATGCGTGGGGGGGGGGGGGGGGGGGGGACGGAGGGGAGGCGGCCTTTGAGTATTCGGTGACAGCTGCATCCTTTGAATATCAATTTCTTTGTAAATGAATTCAAGTTGCTGCTCCGCTTTGTGCCTCGTCCGGAGGTGGCACACGGGGCATCCGCCGGAATACAAGTCACCGTTTTTGTGGTTTCGCACACATGCGTATAAATATTTACTTCTTTTCACCGGCGCCCTATATACCTCCCACACGAGCACACAATTTCCCCCCCTGCATTTACATGTTGGGTTTGCATGCACCTTTTGCTCTTTTTGTTCTTAGGTTATCTCTTCTCGCGTTTCGCTTGAGCGCTGAGGACACGTGTAGAATGCGCAGTGGTAAAAAAAAAAATTGACAATAAAAAAAGCAAGAAGTGTGAATGGCGGTCGCAGATAGAGTACGCGCCTTGCGGTATATGTCATTTGTCGCGGAATACCGGGGACCGAAGAGTTGTGTCAAAGAGATGCCGCGCCCTACTTCAACAACTATCCTCCACCCCCCCCCCCCCCCTTTTTTTTTTTTTTTTGTTGTTGTTGCCTTCGGCTGTTCGTTTCCGCGGGTCTGACAGTACGAAAGCGCAATTTTCTCGGGTTTCGTCACTCTATTCGAGATTCTATTGTCCCCTGTGAAAGCCTGCGCGACACATCTGGCGTCAGGCGCGTAGATTCAGTTCTTACGTTTGTTAAGCTCGTTACCTTTTTTGTTTTGTTTTGTCTGAAACTACTGACTCTGGCCCGAACGCGCGTTCTTCAACTCCGGGAAAATGCTAATTTCGTTAACCTTGATTAGAAGCGATCGCACTGTTTCACAACAAGCTGTCCTATGCCTTCACATGGCGCACAAAGGAAACTGCTTCACTTTACATTCCGGAGCAATTTCAACGAATGTGCCTTTACATCTTCGGTCGGAGGAAGCAAGGCGAGAAAGGTATGTATCGAAACGAGCTAAAAAAACATAGAAAAGACAGCTTCATGCTCCGCAAGTTTTGAACGAGTAGGCGCTGAACCTCCTGTTGAGTTTGTCCGTGATACGCGTTTGCGAAATGAGAGGTATTTCAATAATGGGAGAAGAAGCAGAACTATTTTTCCAGAAGCGACTTCTGTATCGCCCGCGAGAAGAGCTTCCAGATGTACAAAAAAAAAAAAAAAAAAAAAAGAAAGAAAGAAAAACCGAACGGTCATTAACATGAGCCTTAGCAATAATTAAAAATAAGAATAATGTAGAATGAGAGGATAATAGAACGGTGGTTGCTCGAGTGGTGCTGCTAAAATTCTGCGTAGATTGTGGTCGACGAGATAAGCCAGGCGCCGTGTATTTTCTTAGAGGAAGCCCACATGCGTCCATAATTGTTGTATGACAATAATGTAAAGTTCTATGACATTTATCCGACACAGGCTACAATGCTACAACAAGAACAATCACCTCTTCACACACAACATGCTGGGTTATCTACACAGGATGCCATTTTCCTTCTAAGAAAGAAGACTTAACCGGAATCCGTAGAGGAGAGCATCTCAACCTCGTCCTCTATTCAGAGGAGCGCCTTTGATACCCTCGCACTTGAAACGATTCTCATCGAACTCGGTATCTCTGGTCACGGGGAATGCACTTTCAACTACGACGGAGAATTTATTTATGATAAAACATTTACCATTTGGCGGAGAGACACGTGCTCAGAAGAGCTCAAATTTCTCCCCACACGCACTCCACAAGGCTCATTAACCTCCATTCATTATTCGAAGTCGCACTATTTGAACTAGCCAATATATTCCAAATAGTACTAGGCGTTGGTTTGACCATCTGTGTAATTCCGGCGACAAGACTATACGATCCACCTGAGGTTTCATGGTGCATGAAAGGAAGTCATCAAAAAAGCAACATCCTTCGTGGAGACGTATGCGGGAAGCTTGGCACTGGTGCGCCACAGAAAAATTAGAGGTCACTTGAGTCCACGAAAACAACTGCCGCAGCCCCGGCCCGATACGATTATGTCTCGAAGGAGAGCGCACCCGAGAGGTCAAGGAGATACAGATCCTATAGTCTTTGGTTCCCGAGCTTTGTCAGAGTAAACTTCTCACTTCAAACTCTGAAAACGACCACGCAGTATATTGCCTGGTTGATCATGTGCATCGCCAGGACAAGGAAGGGGCTGACAGGAGACATAATTTGCCTCATTAATCAGCAGAATTACCAGTTGGTTACCCTACCACGAACTCAATGAAGAGAAGCGTAACCAAGCAGAGACCACCCTAGATTCCCTTACAAAAACGGCGCTGCGGCTACCTCTCCACACCTAAAAGAGGGACTAGGGCACATAGGAGTTACCAAAACCTTCGATGAGATAAAGGATGCCATCCCAACGTCTCTCAAGGGCCAGCCATATACAATCAAAACGAGCGCGCCATCCTGCAGCGAATCGGCTCATCGGTGGACCAAATATACACTAGTTTCTAAAGAGGACTTCCTTTGCAACGTTCATCAAGAAAATTAACATGTGTACAAGGAAGTTCACGCGAGAAGATGTAGAGTGAAGGGTTCTACGTGGATGCTATTCTTTACTAGAAAAATGACGAGGTTGTGGTGGCCGTTCTTGACCAACCTATAGTCTGTGCACCAATAGCGAGCTGTAACACTCACAGGGCAGAAACGGCAGCTATCGACACTGTTATCGCTAATGGAGAAGCCACTGGACGATTCACACCAAAGGTATCAGCCTCAACGCATGCCTGTCGGGACTTCACAAACGGCAAAATCCAGTACGTGGCCGCAGCCCTGCTCTTAGAAAGATGTTTATTCCGTTTACTACGTTTAGAAGTTTACTGCGTTTGGAGGTTTTATTTCCCCAAACCACCGTCATGTGGACTCCTAGACAGAGTGGCCTACAGGGGAACGAAGCGGGCGACGTTCCGCCTAAGCCGCGTCTTCGGCATTTATTCTTACCCATATTTGAGGGTTATTTATCGGTGTTTGCTTTTTTATTCGTTGTTTCTGGTGTCTAATTTCTGCACCCCTTCCAGAATTTTCCTTCGAAATATTTCATGTCCGACGAGCTCACGAAAGGCGAAAGCAACTAATTGGAGTCATTTTTTGCGGTCATGCTTTCTGGTGAGGTCCTCAACTTGCACTTGATGCCAAAGTCATTTATTGAGAATGAAAATTGGCCTCATGTTTAAAAAGGCCGCCCACTTTTCCTAAGTTTTAAGCGAGTGTTTGCGGAAGATGCGCACACATCTCCGTCGGGCGTAAAGGATCATCGTGTGCAAGAATATATCGTGTCTTTGCAGCAAACGGTTGGCCTACGGGAAGACGTTGACTAGTAAGGATTAATTTCTGTTGATAAATGATAACTATTTAAATGTGGCAGACAAACACATCAATCAATCAATCAATCAATCAATCAATCAATCAATCAATCAATCAATCAATCAATCAATCAATCAATCAATCAATCAATCAATCAATCAATCAATCAATCAATCAATCATTCAATCAATCAATCAATCAATCAATCAATCAATCAATCAATCAATCAATCAATCCCTAGATATTTCATTGCTGTGAACAGTGGCTGGGCTTTCTTTCAGCCAGGTAAATGTGTTCCGCAACAAGTAAGCCATGTCTTGAGAGCTTGCGGGTACTGCTCAGCACCTTATCGAACCATTACCGTCAGCTGCGCCGTCCAAGAGTTGTCTGGGTGCTTTGCAATAAGCAAGTACTTCAGTGAGAGCTTTAAAAAAAAAAAGACTACCAGAGCATGGGAACCACAGTGACGAGTTGCTGAACTGGCAATCAGAGAGACGTGCAGGAAACGTGCAATACGCGATGTACAGCCTTTATCAAAAGTTTACAGCCCAGGGGTCTACTTCTGGGCAATACCATGAGGCTCGTAATGTATTTCTAGGTTTTCATACTTGCTGAAGGCAATAAGAGTTTTCGTCCTACCATCGCCAATGGCTAGGACTTCCACGATTATTACGGAAGTCATATTATATGGCTTTAAAAGCCCTCTGGGCTGTAAACTTTTGATAAAGGCTGTACACTTCCAATGACCGATTAAGCACTGCTCAAGTGCAAAGAGTACAAGGGGTGAACGTGTGTTTTGTACGCCCGTGTTACCTTTTCTTAATTTTTTTTTCCAGAAAACTTACGCCTGGCCTAAATATTTAGAGACTAGGTTCGCAATCATAATGACTCGATAGTAATACACCATACATTAGTCAACAGATAATATATTTGTTGCCATTGCCCTGATCATTTAGCTGCGGTGTATCTAGAGCTGAAGAAATAAAGTAAACGGAAGAGCTGGGCACTGCTTATTAAAATTTCCGGGCATTCTTAGAAAGTTTTTCGCACAGTTGAGATGAAACTCTGGAACATTTTTTTTTTTGCTCACATTGCCTGCAAGAGAATAACAGAAAATCGAAATAAAGCTTAAAAAAAAGGAGGAGGGCATTATACGATCTGAATTAAATGTGAAAGCAGAAAACTACATCTACGTAAAACAAGATCTACTGTCTGTTAGATACTAGGCGTCCACCTTTACGCATCAACGAGTGCACCTGTTTAGTATAAATTTAATACTTGTACCTCTGTGAACTGAAATTTGCAATCTATGCTGCATTAAGCATAACCGAAATTTCAGTTAGCCGAAGCTGAGTATAGCCTTAACATGCGCATGGTTTATGTTGGCTTCCAGTTGATTCAATACGAACTCATAAAGATATCAACAAACCTCAGAATTCATTTCTGAAAGGGCAAGCTCCGGGCTGCATTCTCGCGAGCTCGACAACAAAAAGTAAACAGCAAAATTACAAAAAAAAAATGATATACAAACTGTCTACAGACTTGAAACAGCATACCTTTCTATTGATATTTGATTCTGTACGACTTCCCCGTGACTATAGACACCCTATAGAGGCGAGCAAATGAAACGTCTCTGTATTATAGGTCAACAGATTATAAATCTATGCAAAGTTAGACATTTTTTTGGCAGTTTATAGGCATTCAAAAGTAATATTGTTCAGGTTGAGCGCTCAAATTTAGCAACAGCCGCAGCTACTCAGTGGATAGTTGTGCTCGCGACGCTCGCTATTTATTCCCTTGTTTTCTCTGGTGTTTTGAATTCTGTCACTCAAGGTGCGAATGCAGTGACCACCGGCAGGTTGGAAAAACTAAGAATCGCTTAATTTATGAGGGCTTAGCGTAAGCTTACACCCAACTATTTTCCAGCCCGACTGAGCTACAAATTTCATCCGACTGAACAGAGTAAATACAAAAACAACAAGCGAAGAGCAGAGAACAGCATGGACACCACAACTTTCTCTTTTTGTTTGTTTGTTTCTTATTTCGTGAGCTGAGCAGCTATTCCACCTTCTCAAAGCATCCCCTCGGTTCGTGTTGTCTCTGCACTACGTGAATTATGGATAGGCATCAAGTTGGCTAGTTGGCTGTCCGATCCTCCGTACAGGCGAGGTCAATTGGCTTTTGCTCTAAGGACAATGTCTTTGCTGCTGAAAGGGCTTTGCCAAGGGGCCTCTTCAAATTAGGTTACAAGGCATAGCGTGTGCATTGTATACATGCGTTTTATTTCGGGCATGTTGTTAGGTCCTTCCGGAAAAAAACTGAAAGCAGGCCATCTTCTTGAGGCAGTCCGTAAAACCATGTTTTCAAGAATACAGTTTTTCCAAACAATGACTTTTTTCCCTTCATGAGAGATACTCCTTCCATTTGAGTCACTTATGGACTTCGAACTTTCTTGAAAAGATGTACATATACATTCAAAATAATTTGCAGGCTGACAAATTTGTCGCTCGAAGGTAATACTGGGAAGTAAAAAAAAAAAACTGCACGAAAATGCGAACAGAAAGCGACCAATCGTAAAACATTTGAATGCAGTGTTGCCGGTGTGATTTCATTCACTGATTACCTCGGTAATCAAACTTAGCTTTAGTTTCCCGTAACGAGCTCGGACGAGTGGTTGCATCGGCCAAAGCGTCGAATATAAGTTGAACCCTATATTTCCAGATCCGTATTTGGCGACGTTGAGCAGTAGCCGTGTTCGGGTCAAAATGACGCAAACTGGCTCTTCGGTTATTACCAGTTAGCACTGCATACCCGGTAGAACCGCTCTTGAATGTACATTTTCCCCCCGCTTACTTCAGAGAAAGCACGAAAAGAAATAGTACTTCAGAAGGTCCTGTTATTCACGGGTCATCAACATCAAGGGGCTGCCAATTTATCCTCTACGGCGAAGTCCCGTCCTTTTGATGTTTTTCTTCCTGCTTTTTTTTTTCACACGTAATTTAAGTAGTCCAGAGTCTCTCAATGGCTTTTTAAGCCACAAGTTCAACGTTATAAATCTTTTCGAGTCATAGGCAAGTAGAAAGTAGCAAGACCAGCTTAGGTTTAAATGGACAGCAATTTAGTCCCAAGAAAGAAATTACAAATGCGCAATTACAACATACGATGATTTCACTGCTGACCTGGAAGGCCACAGATTTTCAACCTCCTTTGCCATTTGGATTTCAGCCCCCTTTGCACACTGCGATCCGTTACTAAAGCGACAACATTGAAGAGCCTTCTCTTGAGAAAATGGGGCGTCGGCGTCGCAGGCTCTGACGTAGGCATCGACGTTGTGAACGAAAAGTCACGGGCATAGTTCTGGCCAGCTGTAGTCGGCACAGCGCCTTTCAGATGAGAAGGTGAGAATTGTAGTCAAACCTACTGAGACCCATGAATACCGACGACACGCTACGCTTACGCCACGCCGGCACTTTTTCATATCGCTCTGTCAAAGCGGGGCTTTATGTCGGATGGGTTCACATAGTTTGATAGCTTCCTATTGTATGAATATTTATAAGATAATAGAGGACAGAACAAGGTATTAGTGAATATGAGAATAACAATGCGCTTTTAGGCGAAAGAGAATCTAAAATGGCTGCGTAGACGTGAACCATGTATACGCTGTTTCGTCTATACCTTTAAAGGAAAAGCTGAAATGTTCTCGAAATATTTTTCCCAAGAGCAGACAGAAAAGTGACCATATTTGAATATATCTAGCTGAACAGATGCTTTTTTTTTCCTACTTCCTTTTCTGAAGCTAATAACTCTTCCTGGATGTCTTGGGTCTATATTATTTGCGAAATATAAATGCTCAAACTCCAACTAGCGAAAGTTCGAGCTCTTAAAATCTGTTTTGATTCAACTCAACGCTGACTAGACAACTGTTACCTTTTGCAACCGTAGTAAATGAGGTGCAACTCCGTAGATGAGCGTTTCGGTAAGAATATCCGCAACACATGTCTGGATAGCACGCCCCGATTCCGAATTGCTGCCCCGATTCCGTGTGCGTGACCGCCGTGCAACTTTTCTTTCTTCTACGCTTACAGTGCGAAGAGAGAAACGCCTCCGCGTAAGCGCATTCCAGAGACAGGCATCCGTCATCTTTTTCTCATCTTCAAATTTTCGTCAAAATGCAGCTTAGTTGTTTAAGGGTAAAGTAAGAGGGCAGCTGAGAAGGCATATACAGCTTTCTAAAGCCGTCGTTTGACAATTGTGCGAGGTCTAGTATAGCTGCATCTCAGGCATGATGACTTAGGTAACGCACTAGATCTAACCGTCAAGCAAACGCGTCAAAGTAGCTGAAACGTACGAGAATTATAGGCTGGACTACTTAAAAAAAAGCCCTGCCCCCAATCCCACTGATACAGCTGCCTAGGTGACTTTCCAACAAGCTCTACTGCGAGACGGACCATGTGCTTCATATATGCAACACAGAGGGAGCAGATGACCCCTGAAAAGACTCACGCTATCTCTCTCACACACACACACACAAAATATATAAATAAAGAAACGAGGAGGCAGGCCTTTGAACCAGCGTCACATTAGAGGTTTCGAATGCTCCGTAGTCAGTGTGCATGTCGGAAATGCAGTTTTGTCAATTAAACCCGGCTGTGATGTGCTCACTTCCATTGATTATAGATCACGCATGGCCGTATTCGTATCCCACTAGCGCGACCTTACACGAGCGGACCGTACCGAAATGGACTCAATCTTTTTTCATAGTTGAAGGATTTTGTTGCCTCACCAGTGATCATGCGTTTTGACGCGTTTCGCCGAACAAAACATAACGCTGAATAATATTAGACCTCATCATTTTGGCAGCCATTTCTGAGCTGATCATAATTTTCCCTGTGCCGTCCACTGCTCCGTCGTGTTCTTACTTAAGGGTCTCATTTTATTATTTTTACAAGCGTACTGAGCAACTTCCAATTTTCCGCCATTCCGTTTCCACTTTCGACCCTTTCAAGAAGCCTTTACATCCATAATGTGCCTCTATATGCAAGCTTCTACGTGTCACATTTATATTTACTGGAGGTATTTGACTCTGCAAGCTCTGCGACTGTCATGCTTGGTTGGTTATGACAAATTGATTACAGGTATTCTGCTTAATATTTATAGACCTTTATTAGTATTAAATTATTGGAGCGTCCAAATAGTGTATCTGAAAGCGGCAAAGGATCAATTTCTATGTTTCATTCGCTCGCGCTGCAGACAGAATTTTTTTTCTCTCTAGGTTTGCAAAAGGGAAAAAAGTGAAAGACAAGGTGAACAGAGTCTATTCCTGGTTGTGTCTCGGCGGCGAGCGCAATCTCGTGGCCATCAATTTTATTCAGCCGGACGTCTTTCTCGACCACATGGGAAAACATTTTGGTCCGGTCCCTTTTTTCCGCTCTGTTCCATTCTGACGCCGTTTTCTTCCTCCCCAACCGCTTCGGCAAAGCCTCGAGGAAAAGATATAACCGGCTATAGCGCGTTTCTATCAGTATCGGTAATTTAGCCGTTCACTTTAACGGAAGTTCGGATAGAGTGAACTTTAATTTAAGACAGGTGTTCGGGCGCTCCGGCCAGCTTCAGCTGCTCGCGTTGCTTTGTGAAGGGCGCAGCAATTCATTTGTCTTAAGAAACCTGGCAGAACATTGCACACGAGTTCGTCCAAAAGCAGGATTGCAATATCTCGAGCAGCGTGAAGCCATGGCTGTGCGTATACGGCTGAGGTTTTTACATTCAACAGCCAATCTTCGCTTCACAGGATGCATTCGTCGCTATCTTGCGTCCATGAAATTCCTCCGAGGAATTTTCCTCCCTACCAACGAGCAAGCGCAATGCAAGCACACAACGTGTTGAAAGAACAGCGTTCGTGTATAAAGGGATCGACATGGAGCACGAGGTAGTGCTGCTCTACTCCTCGTCTTAAGCTGAGGATAGGCGATGATGGCGTTGCTCAATTTAGCCCTTTCAGACACTGAACACAGTTTATTTAAAAAAGCTTTGTACGTTCGCCTGAAAAAAATCGAAATAATTGCGCGATTCCAAATGGTAATTGGTAACTTCCTAAGGGCATGCATGGTTACAAAATTTGCGCTCAGATTATCACTATCATTGTGCCCCAGTGGTTATAGGAATGGCAACATTAGTACACCATGACTGGCAAAGAAGTACTTGGGGACATATCAATTTTAGAGCGCAGCTCTTTGGTGCCCGTGCTATAGAGCTGGGCGGTCGCTAACAATACTCACGGACCCTCAAACAGTTTGTCGAAATTTCATGAATAGTAGGATTGGTCGTCACGCGCTCCGTATACTCCTCAAAGCGAGCGACAGAATTAAAAACCACGAAGAAAATAAGACCGAACACAAAATTACATGGGTACCGGGGCACATGGGGGTGGCAGGGAACCAAGAGGCTGACGGGATAGCTCGAGCATACACTACTTTCCGAGCATCCGACGGGTCCGCGGAACTTTTGCCAGCACCCAATGCATACTCGGCCATACTAGAAGACTATAGAGGAAGAAGAATGCGATATCCCCCACCGCACAGTTCTCTCACCAGAGAGGAAACTGTCATATGGAGACAATTACAGACGGGTTCATACCCAAACCTACACATACTAAACAAAATGCACCCTACCATATACGCTGACAGATGTCCGTGGTGCGATGAAAAACCAACACTATATCACATCACATGGGCATGTCAAAACATAGATGTGGTCCCCAAAATTCGAAACCCGAGTGCGGAGCAATGGGAGACTCTGCTGTCCAGCGACCGCTGCGAAGACCAGCAAGGTCTGGTACAGCGAGCCCAACGGGCGGCAGCAGCCAGCGGAGCCCTGGACTGAGGGCAACCGACCATCGTGAAAAAGTGGACGAAGTCGACGGAGACTCTTGTGGATACAACAAGCAGACATCTCTGAAGGCGTCCAAAAACCGCCAAATAATATAGGGCTAAATAAAGTTTTTCCTCCTCCTCCCTCGTAACTAGCTCCACTTTCACACCCACCTTCCTTCCTTCCCTTACGGCGGGATTCAGGTATCCACAGAAAAATGTGACAAATACTTCGCCTTTCCATTGATGTGAACCAGTTAATAAAAGCACGCTTCAGAGATCAAGTGGACTTTCACTCCCATCTTCCTTCTCTTAGGGCGCGATTCAGGTGTCCACAGAAACAAGTGTGACAGATACCGCGCCTTTCCATTGTACCCAGCTCCACTTTCACTCCCACCTCCCCCTTACTGCATGATTCAGGTGTCCACAGAAGCAAGTGTGCCTTTCCATCCCTGTGAATCAATTATGAAAGGCACACTTCAGAGCTCAGGTGGAAGACGTGACATCACATGGTACACATTACTAAGATAATAATTCATGAATAATGTGAGCGCCCACACCGAACTGCAGAGTAACATTTGCAGTAACCGAGAATTCACACACTGACAGAGAAAAGCAACATATTTTGATGTAGTTTGCGAATATACAGCTAGTTTGATACTCCGGTTCTCTAGCTTATCATCCCTTGGCTTTCGAGGAAGGCCTGGCCCGGATGTAGACCGCCCTCATTTTCCTTTAAAACATATTGCTAGAAATTCAATGAGAAACTTGCTAACTTTGGCTACAGCGCTTTCAAGCCAGTTTAAGATATTTGCGAAGGTTCTTCTCGTCTGCAGCTTGGTGGCATTAGTCTCTTCGCCGCGCAACGTTCCTATGGGCCTACGCGCTGCCTCCCGATAACTTAATTGCTCTCTTCATTTCTCCTACCACAAAGCTTCCTTCATAACAGTCAAGAACTCTTAGTGAAGTGTTTCTTGAAAGAATATGTGTGAACAATAAAATAGTTGTCTGTAATTGTACATGCATGTCTTGCTCAAAATCTTTGTTTCAATCTATCGAAAAGGGGGAAACAGCTGACGATCTGCGCTCAAATTTCGCATTAGGAAGTAACGTAATCGTCGGCAAATTTTTTTTTCTTTGTCGATTACTATGACAGCAGGAACCGATTAATAAATTCACATAATTATGACTTATGAAATAAAGTAGTAGTCTATAGTTGTGGAACACGCTGATGAAAAGGAGTGGGTTCACTTGGCACTCAATGATGTACGTAATTATGAGCGTAATGTTCATGAAGCCTAAAAGAAGTGGTACATTTAGCTGTAAACGAAGGAAAGAACCACTACAAACGTTTTTTTCTCACACAACAACTGCTGCCAGTCTCTTCCGTCACGTGCAGACACAAGCAGCGATTTTAAAGCGAACGTCTCGCGAACGCGAAATTAATTCTTGCTTTCTAAATACGCGTGAAAAGCGCGTTTGTTTGTTTTTTTTTTCTTAAAAATTTTGATATAATGAACCATTTTTGCTCTACTTGCTGAGGCTCAGCGGGTAAGTAAATATAAAATTACTTTTGATAAAGCGATAAGTGGTTTAATTCAAATTATTTGCATCTGTATGCCTTCAGAACGTTGAAACTTCAACAAAAAAAAAAAAAAAAAAAGAAAAATAAGGTTACGCTTGCGGTCTTCTGATGAATCGCGTTTTCTACGCTTAGCTCGTAAGCCGATATTCGCCTCGGGCTTGCTGAATAAAGAAAGCTGGGGTTCAGGTTTTCAATGCTGATAACAGCAGCACAAAAAGAAAAAAAAATATATATATAGCCTGAGAGTAAAGTCGAGTGTGGTTCTTATGTAAGCGTGCGGCGCAGTTTTTCAGCGATGACCAAGCACCGTAAATCGGATTTGTCGTCCTCCATTTTTTTTTCCTTCATTCGTTGCTGTTGCGAGCTTTGGGAGACGCTTTACTTTAGGTATTAAATTTGTGTTTAGTAGGTGATCTGATCGCTGTTCATATACAGGCAAGCTCAGCAACGTTTCTTTTGCCGTAGCGGCACTGTCATTAGTCAGCACTTTCAGAAGATTTTGCACGCGAAGGAACAACCTGTAAGGCATTCAAGAAAGGGAAGGTTTTGCTATGTGACCATTTTTGCAATTCGTTAAATTGGCTTCTCTACGCGCAGTTTCCCTAATAGCAACCCTGTGAAGATAACCAGTTGTAAACACGTATTCTAATGCTTATACGGGTACAACTCTCACCCGACCAATAGCATGCACGGGCACTGTCATGTGACGAAAGCGGGAGGCCCTGACACCTACTACCTGAGCAAAGCCCTGTCGCTTCCTCGTAGCTACGCTCACACTGCAGCCGACATTTTTCATCCACTGCACGTTTCAGAGCAGCAAAATGACCGTGTGCAAACGCCCCGTCATGTATTTTTTTTTTTTTTTCAAATTTCGCGGGCTTTCTTTAAAACGCTAAAAACAAAGGATATTATGTAGAGAACAATCTATTGAGATGCTTCTGAAGGTGCTCTACAGCTTTGCTAATCACACTTGGGATGTACAGTCTGTAGTTAAAACACTAAGAAATTAAACATAATTATTCACTTAGTCATGGGGGAAAAACCTGGGTAACTCTAGACTAGTGCCAAAATTGTGCATTAAGTTGTATTCGTGTCCGGTGCGCCTTCCATTTTTAAAATCTTGCCTTGAGTTAGGTGGCACAATCTGTTTAATCCGGATCCGGAATCAGGCTTATATTTTTCTTTTGCGAAAGTCGTTTGTCCGTAAATTCTTTGCCCCTGGCGAAGCAGTGTCTTAATTCGCGTAGGTCGCATTTAAGAAGTGCGCGCGAACTGCGATTTGCGAGGAAAAAGAAGGACACGATGACTCCTTACCTGCAGTCCAGCTCAGCGTCGGCGAGCAGGGAACCAATGATCACTGTCAGGCAAACGCAGCTCCACAGCGCCTGGGAGGAGAACAGGCTTCGACTCATTGCAGGTGGCCCCTGACGGCGCTGGCGCTGGCTGGATACGTCTGGGAGGACACAACGCAATGGCCCACTTAATAATCGGCAATAACACGCTTTATGTCTGGCATTCATTATGAACATTCGAAATGCACCGCCGCGGTGGGTTAGTGGCTAGGGCTCTCGACTGCTGAAAATCCAAAGGTAGTACCGTCGACTGCTTTTCGATGCAAGCGAAAAGCACAGCTCCCGTGTACTGTGCGATGTAACTGCACGGGTCAGGTCCGGAGCCCTCCACTACAGCGTCCCTAATAGCCAGAGTCACTTTGGAATGTCATACCCTATAAACCAAACCAAATCAAGCCATTCTGCATTTTTCATTCATAAAGATACCTTCAATACCGAATTCTTGAAAAAGAACATAACATAGGTCACTCGAAGCGTTGTCAGCATCTCTGCTTTTTAATAAACTCGGAATACTTGCTGTAGGCTGCCTATTCTTGCCTAAATTATCGCTTGAAGCATTTCGTCTCAGACAGACCGACAAAGAACACTTCAGCAAGACCTTCGCCACGAAAGAAACGCCATACAAATTGAATCGCGAAAACAATCTCTCTACCACTAATATACGTACCAACTATGGAACATAGGTTTTTTATTTTCAGTTACCTGCCTTAATAAACAACCACACGAGTATACTAGAGGAGCTGGATACAATACATATTATATTAGAAAGAGGGCAGACACCAGGCCATCTCTAACTGTTTTTAATCCCCGGCTGTCCCCCGGCTGTTAATATCACAACGTGGCTCTCGGTCTCCATCGCCCGCCCACCAGTCCAAATCTCTTCTTCCTTCTTGCGTTGCAGACGCATGCGCGAATCTGCAACACACATCATTCTATCGTGAGTTTTAAAATACGAAAAATTATTATTATTTTTTAAAGCTTTTCTACATAACATCATCATATGTGTCAAATTGTATTTTCTTTAAAATGCTGGACGAAGGCTTTGGTTTGTTTATCTCTAAATGCTTGTTTGTTCACTACATGCACAGAGACTGTAAATTTATTCTTGTTATTTGAATGAAACTGCTACTTTTTGGGCTGTTCTTTTTCCTTTTTTATCTTAGTGTGTATAAATGCTTTGGGTGTTGTGGCCCTTGTCAGACAAGAATATTGCCTTTTACCACAACACCTGGTATTAGCGTTCGTCTAAAAGAACTGATAACAGAAATTAAAAAATATATAGAAATGTATAACGAGCCCGCCATCGATGCAGTGCTCCATGTGGGAGCGAGCGAGCAAGTGAGTGAGTGAGTGAGTGAGTGAGTGAGTGAGTGAGTGAGTGAGTGAGTGAGTGAGTGAGTGAGTGAGTGAGTGAGTGAGTGAGTGAGTGAGTGAGTGAGTGAGTGAGTGAGTGAGTGAGTGAGTGAGTGAGTGAGTGAGTGAGTGAGTGAGTGAGTGAGTGAGTGAGTGAGTGAGTGAGTGAGTGAGTGAGTGAGTGAGTGAGTGAGTATGTGTGTGAGAGAGAGAGGAAAAGAGAGATAGAAAGATCTGTGCTTTTACTAACAACTGCTAAAATTTCAAACTCGCCAGAACTTATCTGATGACGCATATAATAGTTTTCCGTGTTGGCACCATCAAATCGCAGTGTTTCAGAAGAAATTCACGTGTACCCGTCATCTTTATTTGCCCCTCCGAGGGGAATTTCACACCAACGCAGTGACACCAAGCTATGCCGTCGTCTTAGGGTTTCGCAGAGATGGCTTTCTCCTATATTGCTTGAGCAAGGCCGGTTAATCGCAGAGTCTCACGGACAAGAAAGACTGCGCGATTCTGCCTTTCTTCTTGTTCAAAAGTGCGGGATCCGCAACAATTTCCCCAGAGGGCAAACGGAGCTGCAATCTTGGCCGATAACTCAGTTGCATGCCGGCTGCTTTTTCTCGCTCTGCCTTATGTAAAAACAAATGTAGTCGATGTACAATGCCCACCTTTCGAACAAAAAGTGACCACTGCTTGCATAATAGAACTGAAGGTCTTGCCGCGTGTTTTAATTACACAGGCCAGTGGTCAGCCGTGGACTATCCAATTAGGAGTAAAAGGATTGGAGCCCCAGGTGACCGGGATGCAGGAAGTTGTTTTCTGTTTTTGCTGCCCTCGTTGCTTTACTTTCCTCTTTAGCAGGGTAAACGGTCAGCTTTATTTCTGTACTCGCTACAGCTGCCACTTCGAGCTCTTCGACTGCTTAAAGGGTATTCGGGAAGCTGGGAAACATAGTGGTATTCAGTCGCTAAGCGTCTTTCGTTTTTGCTATAGGCTCGGTTCAATATTAAGGCGAAAGCCTTTATTGCCTCATCGTTGTCGTCAGCAAAAGTGTCATGCGTTTGCGGTGGCTCTGATTGGCTGAGACGGGATGACGTCATGGAGGTCTCGACCAATCACAGAGCACCACCACAGTATGCTCGAAATGCGTGCCTTATATGGCCATATGCCGATCAATGATCAATTACTAAGTAATGGCTACTTGATCAATTAATTACTGAGTACTAAATAATAAATAATTATCACTAGCTATGCAATACCTAATTAATAATAGGTAAGCAGGGATAAATGGGTAATCAATTAATTAATAGCTAAATAATTCATAATTGCTAATTAGTGCCAACGGCTTAATTAATTAACGAATTCTAATTAGTGCCGCGCACCCGGTAAAATGAACCACACAACTGTAAACGTAGAACTGCGAATATACAAAGAGCGCGATCTCGTCGCTGCCAAGCAGAATTCACTCAATAAATGCACACGCAGAATGTGAAAGAGTAGTCGCTCGCTTTACTCGTAACAGCATTTATCGCTACATGCGCAACAGTCGCGTAGCAGAATGCAGCACTCAGGCTTTCGCCTTTCATTCCTTTAGTCGTCAAAGTGTCCTCGATTTTTTTATAATGTAGAACCAATACCACAGATTAAGAGAGGCGCGGTGAAGCTTGAGAATGGACTTGAATATTCGACTGCTCCTAGCGACCCGATATTCTGGGTCCAAATAGAAACAAGAGTGCTTCATGCTGAACGCATTCGCAAGAAATGTATAAGCCGAAATGAATGTTGCGCTAGAGTAATGCCTTCTGACGCGATTTTAGGTTGCTTGAGACTCCGAGATGAACTTTTTTGTAATGTCACACATATCTCAGGTACAAGGAGGGTTTTAAAGGCGCTTTCTCAGAGAATGTCAAACAATGCAAGTGCAGGATTATCCATAGCACTTTGCACCGGTAATAAAAACCGCTTTTGAAAGCGTCACTTACGATGGTGCATACAAAGCTTTGTTTTCGCTACCGTGCGACCTAGCATGGCGGAATTCTCTTTACGAGGGCGATGAAACATTGTAACAGACAATTAAAAAGGGCTTACCATGCAGACTGCATTTATATTTGGACACCAAGAAGAAAAAAAAAAAACAAGAACCTTAGGGTCTCTTCACGCAAGTCAGCCCCGGATAAGTATGGGATTTCCCTATCTTCAAAATATACAGCTGCCACACACTAAGGACACTGCGTTTAAAATAATTCATGGATGAAAGGTTCGAAACAGGTAACCTATATGCGTGTAGGTGTTCTCTTTCAAAATTTTCAGGGACTAGTCCGTACGCTTACCTTAAGCTTCAGAACACATGCGTGCATTTGTATGTACTTGCGTGCATTCAACCTTTAAAGCATGTTATTTTCGCACAGCGTGCTTTTACTGCGCTCTGCAATATAAAAAAGTATCTATGGAGAGAAACATTTGGACTGTATACGAGATCGATCGATCGATTCAATCAATCAATCAATCAATCAATCAATCAATCAATCAATCAATCAATCAATCAATCAATCAATCAATCAATCAATCAATCAATGCACAGCAGCAGGGTGAAACGAAATGGACACAAAACGGTTACAGGCGTTAAAAAAAAAAGAAAAGAAAAAGACTACATAATGCACATCAGACAACACAGTCTGAAAAAAAAAAAAAGAACACAATCAACATGCAGCTGACAATATATTGCGTAATTAACGTTAATAAAGTACTGTTTTGAAACATATATAGGTTATTATGTTGTGAAATATATTTTCATCGATGATAGGGACATATTGAACATATCAATGCCATCCGCTTCTGCAGTGTTCAATAATCGCGGAGGTGTGTTACGGAGCATTTGTTGTCCATAGGTTGTGCGGCATTTTCGAACATTCAATCATTCTGGCATTCGAGTTCTGTAAATTGCATTGTTAGGGCATAGTTTTGCAATTTCTTTCAAAGTCGAACTCTTTGGTCGGATACTCGAACGGTACTGCCGGCATAACTTCATACTCGTATAAGTTGTTTATGTTTAGCACATTAGTGATGAAAAAAATATGAGAACTTGGTGCTGTGTATTCCACATCGGCAATGATTCGTAATATCATTTTCTGTAGTGTTTGTAACTGCAGTAGGTTTGTTTTTGTAGCATTTCCCCAAACGAAATGAGAGCAGTTTAGGTAGGAGGCAAAGAGACCATTGTACACCATGAGTTTAACCCTTTTCGGGAGAGTATAGCGGCTGCGATTTAAAATTCCCGTTATGCAACTCAATTTACTTATTAGACTGTTTATATAATCATCCCATTGTAATGTTGAAGTAAAATATACCTCCACTACCTTAACACTGTCTACCACATCAATCGGTTCGGATCTAAATATTATTTTTTCCTGTAATGAAACTTGTTTTCTGTTTGGTCGAAAAACAACTACTTTTGTTTTGTTCGCGTTAATCTTCAATTGATTGTTACAAGTCCAGGAGTCTAATAACCGCAAAAAACTGTTCGCTTTAAGGATTCATTTAGCGTCAGAAAGGGATGATACCAAGGCACTCGTATCACTGGCTACGGCCGGTCTCGAGGGAGAGAGCTCTTCTCTTCTCTTAAGGCCTCTCCAATGGGGTCTGTTTTTACCGCCCGCCGCGCCTCGGTGGGGTCGCCACCGCCCCACTGCTGCTCCTCCGCTACAGCCGTTCACGCGCAAGGGAAACGCGCGCTCGCTTTTAGCTTCGCCCGCGCCAGTTGCAACCGGCAGGTCCTGTAATTTCGCCCCTTATGGTTTATAAAAAGGCCGTAATCAGCATCGAACATTTACCGTGTACGAGAAATAAAATACAGTCAACAATCCGCTCACGCGCGCGCTCCTTCGTCAGTGCGGCCTTGCACGGTCGAATGAAGCTTCGGGAACACTTCAACATTTTTTTACCCTTAAGTTTTGTACAAAACTAAATTTACCAGGCTATGCAATGTGTCTTTGAATGTTTTAAACAGGTGCAGCGCGACCTGATGCGAGTGCATGGTGAACTGTTGGGTGGAGATTCTGTCAACCGCTACCGTTTTCGTTTAGATCAGAAGAGGCACGGGCAAAAATTCATGGCGCGTCTCAGATTCAGAGTAAAGAACAATAATTTACTCATATAGTAAAAATTTCACTTTTCTAGTGGAGTGGGCTGTTCTAGCTTCGTTCAAAACATGTCAGTCGGTTGAAAGACCGAAGATGTATATGTAGTCTCGTGACTACTTTTAATCAAGGAAATCGGCATAAACAGTTAAGCAGAACCGAAAAGAGCGGCAAACAATAAACAATTGTCCTTCAAAGTTACACATTGCACTATATGTTCATCAATTCATCAAAATGCGACCTGCGTCTAGAAAATTCAGTCTCAAAATCTTCCTGCACGGCTTGTGCACATAAGGAGTTGACCTCTCGGTCTTCTCTGTCACTTTCCTGGTATAATTAATTGCGAAGAAGAATTCTGAGAAATGTTTCAAATATCAAAGAAGCGGACCTAATAACATAGCCGTTATCAATTCCTTTCGGGCAATTCAGTGTTGAATTCTGAAATGCTGACTGCATCAGGATATTAAGTACTTCGAGAACATTTGTGTGTATAGTAGGTGTACGGCATTTTTTTTTAAAGCTTGTCCAATAGGGCAACAAGCTCTGGTTTCGGATAATGCAGTCCACTAGAATATTGTCCTCGTAGAAGAGCGTACTACATGGGGCTGCTTCTTTCGCTAGTTTCAAGAAGAATAGAGCCAGCGTCACACCCGAAGTTGATTAGTTTAACTAAACGATATATCCAGCGGCGTAAGGTAAACCGGAATATGTGACAGTGGGAAATGGGATGGTAGGAGATGCCATCACTTCCTTCAGTGCCTTGATTTTGCTATCAGATGAAACGTATGTCTTTACAATGTAGTCATGTGCCGCTAGCTGTTACGGCCCTCGCATCTAGCATGTCATTCCCTTCCGCACATTAACCTTACTTTCCCGAAGAGAGCCTCAATGGGTCGCTATATAGGGCTTGAAATGAGTCTTCAGTGAGAGTGTCCTTTTTTAACGCTTTAAAGTTTCTTGCATACTTTCGATATAGCAGGTGAACTCATTTGTAAGTCATTGCATCGAGTATCACCTTCATCATTTATTGACCTCTTTTTACCACTTCGAGCACAAGTGGTGTCATGAATATCAAACCATTTTAGTGCTTTCATAACAACCTTAATATATGTAAAAAATTCATTAAAACAATGTTTATTTGCAAAATTAAAATAATGTGTATAATACCACACATTGGCTAAAACATTTAAAACTCAACCCTACAACGTTTACTTTGACTGTTATACTAATCTTTTATATCATGCAAGCATTTTGCAATTTACATTACATTTTTATGAAATTATTTTCATCTTCGGTGTTACATGAATGGTTTCGCATATAGCGCTGAAGACGGTTTTATTGTAGCAGACGAGTTGCTGTCATGTTAGCCTTGAAGTAGCTTTGATGTGATCACTTCTCATTCAGATTATTTTTTTTTTGTTCCTATTCTTGTACAGGCTTGGGAAAAATTCGGACTAAAATGGACAAAAGTATCTACCATGCCGCAATGTATGCCATGCTTGTCGAACGTTTGCTGAACGACAGTGTTTTTTATATCCGTTCACGTGTGTAGTACGTTGACGACATGCCGCTGCATCATCTACGTTCTGTGTTCTTTAATTTCGGGGCTGCACTAACTGTGGAGTTCGATGGACGACACTTCACAGAGGGTTTCTGCGTGGCCGCCCCTCGACCAGGCCTCAGGGAACAAGCCCCCGTTTATTGCAACATGACAAGTATATATACAGACGCCGAGTATCTCACGCATGCGCCCGGCATTGCAAACGTACACGCGCACTTGTTAAGATAGCTACTATCACACAAGTAGCGATAATGCCACATCTTCCCCTTCCCTTTTGGAAAAGCAGCAATTTACAAAGCAAAGACGCACTTTAAAATACACAACAAATACAACAACTTCAAAGCAAACGGCCTGAATGGCATTCACACAAAATACACAAATACAACAACTTCAAAGCAAATGGTCTGAATGGCATTCACACAAAATACACAAATACAACAACTTCAAAGCAAATGGCCTGAATGGCATTCAGAAATACCGTATCGTTCTGGCTTTTTTACTTTTCGACCAAAGCGTGTGACATATTCATCCCCAACCGCAGGCGAAGAGGTATTCGGCGGTGTCTGCATCGGGTCACTTGGGACTGTTTGTGCATTGGAAACGTCGTTTTCGTTCACCTCTAGATCATCTGGGACAGTTTGCGTATTAGGAACAGAGTTTCCGTTCTCCTTGAGACCATCTAGGCTAGATGGAAATTCATACGCCCCGTCAGAGTCCGAACCTCTTTTGGGCGCTTGCTTGATTAGCGCTCGCCTGTTACGCTCAATCTGAACCCCGCTATCCAAAGCCACCATATACGAGCGTGGTCGCTTTGCACGATGAAGAACCACACCTTCTCTCCTGTAGTCCTTGACCCAAACCGAATCACCTGGCAGCAACGGGAAAAGGTGACGGGCCGCATGCCGACGATCATAATTTTGCCGCTGACCTTCCCTGAAATCGGCATCTTTGTCCCGTGCTTCTTTGAGATTGGGCGTCTTGGGGGCCAACTTCTTTGGGTGGAGAGGCAAAGTAGTGCGAAGCCGCCGCCCCATGAGTAGCTCTGCTGGCGTTTTGCCTAGGGGTCCCGGCGTGTCCCTGTACGCTAACAAAGCCAAATGCAAGTCATCCGATTTTAGCAACAGACCTTTCACAGTTTTTACCATTCTTTCTACCTCCCCGTTTGACTGCGGGTACCTAGGGCTACACGTCACATGTTTGAATCCATAATCTTTCGCGAACTGGTTGAACTCCTGGCTAACAAATTGAGCACCATTATCGGTTACCAGCCTTTCTGGGATGCCGTGTGTCGAAAACACCTTCTTGGTATGAGAAATAACTTCAGCACTGTTAAGAGAGGTCAGCCGACACAACTCCGGAAACCGAGATAAGTAATCAACTATGAGCAAGTAGTTACAGCCTCTCACATGACAGATATCTGCCGCAACGCTTTGCCAAGGCCGGAAAGGCGTCTCAGTCGGGATCATCGGCTCGCACGGCTGGACGCGAAATTGGGAGCACGTGCGGCAGTTTCCAATGAACGCAGCAAGCTGAGCGCTTAAACCTGGCCACCAAACAGACTCTCTTGCCCTTGCTCTACACCTTACCACACCCTGGTGGCCCTCATGAAGCAGCTTTAACATTCTGCTTCTAAGGCAGTGTGGCACCAACAGGCGGGTGCCGTGCAGGAGGACACCTTTGCATACATTCAAAACGGCACGATCCTGCCAATAGGGCCTCAAAACAGCTGATAACGAAGGTAGACTAGGCCAGCCCTCCCGGACATAGCGACACAACGTACGACAAGTCTCGTCCTTCGCCTGTTCTTCGGCCACTAAGCGGAAGTGCTCCGACTCCCCTAACTCCGATAACGTGCCAGCAACGTAACAGTTGATTTCATTGACCGAAAGAAAGTTAGTCTTTTGGCCTGGCCCTGGCGCTCTGGAGAGTGCATCCGCTATTTCAAGGTTTTTTCCCGGAACATATTGCACCTCAAAACTAAATCGCATTAGCCGCATTCTAAACCTTTGAATGCGAGGCGGAACCAAATCAAGTGGAGTCTTTCCTAGTAAAGCAACCAACGGTTTGTGGTCTGTTTCTACCGTAATGTGTAGTCCACGCACAAAGCTTTCGAGACGTTCTGCGGCCCATGTTATAGCCAAAGTCTCCTTTTCGATTTGCGCATAGCGCATCTCAGTTGGTGTCAATGATCTTGAGACAAAAGCAACCGGCCGCTTTTCTTTATTTGGTTGCACTTGCAGTAAAACTGCTCCTAAGCCGTACGACGAAGCATCTGCAGAAATAATCGTTGGACGTTGAGCATCAAACTTAGCCATACACCTATCTGAGCAGATAGCACTCTTCACGCCATCGAAAGCTATCTGCTGAGGCTCTGCCCAGACCCACTCTGTGTTCTTTTGCAGCAGCTGACGCAAAGGCGCAGTTTGTTCAGCTAATTCTGGAATAAATCGGGAACAATGATTAGCAAGACCTAAAAATCTGCGCATTTCTGCAACGTTCTTCGGCGGCTTTATATCTGAAATTGCGCGAACCTTCGCTGGATCCGGGCGTATGCCATCTTTGCTCACGCGGCACCCCAGAAAACAAAGCTCGTTTACACTGAACTGGCACTTTTCTTTGTTTAGGGTCACGCCGTTTTCGGCCAAGCGTTCTAAAGTGCACAATAAGCGTTCGTCGTGTTCCTTCTGACTAGAACCAAAGACAAGTATATCGTCCATTAAGTTCACTACCCCCGGAATTCCATCAAGGATCTCGCACATTTGTTTTTGAAAATACTCCGGAGCCGAAGATATGCCAAATGGTAGCCGCTCAAAGCAATAACGGCCAAATGGAGTAATGAAAGTTGTGAGCAGTTGACATTCCTTTGCTAACCTCACTTGGTGGAAACCAGAGTTTGCGTCCAGTTTGGAAAACTTGACTGCCCCACTGAGCAACCCGAGTGTCTCATCCACAGTTGGAAGCACAAACCGTTCACGTTGAACCGATTTGTTCAACTGAGTCAGGTCAACGCATATTCGCACTTGTCCTGACGGCTTCAAGACGGGCACTATGCCAGCACACCAATCCGTAGGCCCTTGAATTTTACGAATGACCCCATTCTTTTCCATTTCTTCCAGCTCTTGTTTTACCCCGTCCCGCAGTGGGATGGGTATGCGACGAGCAGTGTGAATGGCATAGGGCACCGCGTCTGGCTTAAGACGAATACAGTATTCGCCTTTCATGGTCCCCAGACCACGGAACAAGGAACTAAATCTTGTCTGCACCACCTGGTGAACTGATGCCTCGTCCACAAACTTCACTATTCCCAACGCTTCTATTGCCGGTAAGCCAAGAATCACATTGCTTACCGAATTGACAACGAAAACATCCTGCCTAACCGAAGAATGTTTCCACAGAATATCGGCAGTAAACATTCCCTTCACGTCCAACCGGTCACCGCCTGGTCCCATCAAAATAACATCAGTAGACTTTAGTACCTTAGGCAACGCTGGAAATGACCCTGACACCACATTTACCTCGGCTCCCGTGTCAACTTTGGCCGAAACAACTACGCCATTAATAACAACCTGGACAAAGCGTGCTTTTGCTGATGTCACAGACAAATTCCCCACGGAAAACGTCCCACAGTTCCTGTTCGGATGCTCCCCCCGAAGACAGTGGACTCCTACCTCCAAATGCCGTACTTCGGGTTCCGTGGTCCAGTGTGTCCGTGGGCAGACAGCCGCGAAGTGTCCCCGGCGCTGACACCCGTAGCACAGCGCTCCCCTGGCAGGGCACGACGACCTGGAATGAGGGCCCCTACCGCAAGCTGCACACTTCAGGTGCTCTGGATGTTTCTGGTTTGGTGTCCGCCTATGAACAGTGTCGACTTCAGCGCTCCTTAGTGAACCATCACGGTCCACGCTGCTGCGAATATCCTGCTGTTGCCGTTGCACAGCTTCTTTCAGGCGTGCCTTGGTGAGAGCACTTTCCAGAGTCAGCGCCGCATCCATTTGAAGAGCTTCCGATAACTTCACGTCTCGTATTCCACTTACAAAGCGGTCGAGAATCATACGCTCTTTCATCTCCTTGTAGTCGCATCTATCGGCCAGCGTATGTAACTCCGTAACATACTGATCCACGGACTCGTCTGGTCCTTGGTGGCGGCGATGGAAGCACGCGCTTTCGTAGACTAGGTTCCGTGTGGCAACAAAATGGGTATCGAACCGTTTCTTCACCACGTCGTATTTCTTCGAGTCTTCCTCAGACAGACCGAAAGTCTTGAAGATATTTCGTGCCTGTCGTCCCATCGTGTACAGCAACGTACGCACCTGAGCCTCTTCAGTTCGCTCGTTAAGTCCCGAGGCGAATCGGTAGTCATCGAATTCTTGTATCCACTCAGGCCATTCGGATGTCTTGTCAAAGTTGAAGCTTGCTGGCGGCTGCACCAGGAAAGGCTGGGAGGATACCTTCGCTTCTTGCGCCATTTCTCGTTGCTGTTATTCGGGCTGGTAACGATACCTTACAACTACCGCGGGTCCAGTACAACCCGGACAACCACTTCTGACACCATGTGGAGTTCGATGGACGACACTTCACAGAGGGTTTCTGCGTGGCCGCCCCTCGACCAGGCCTCAGGGAACAAGCCCCCGTTTATTGCAACATGACAAGTATATATACAGACGCCGAGTATCTCACGCATGCGCCCGGCATTGCAAACGTACACGCGCACTTGATAAGATAGCTACTATCACACAAGTAGCGATAATGCCACACTAACCACGAAACTCGCGAGCAACAGCGCGAAAACAGGCAAAAGCCACCCGCCGCCGCTGAAGCAGACGCGGAGCGAACAGTGAGCAGGTCGCGCCCCTTGCGGTGGCGGAGAGCGCAACTCAAGGAGAAACATTCCCATTGTTCCCGCGACGATTGAGAAGGCCGCAAGAAAGAGCGCGCGCTCTCCCCCGAGACCGGCCGTGCACTGGCGTATATAATAAACTTAATGTCTCAACAAATGGGTACAATGTAATTAATATATAAATTAAATAAGACTACCTTGTGGCACCCCGGAGACTATATGCTTTCTGCTAGTAGTGAATCCATTCATTTCAAAATATTCAAAACTTATTTGACAGGTAGCTATTCAACAGTGCCAAAACAAGTCCACGTATTTCATTATGATTCAGTATTTCAAATTAAAGGTTTGAATAATATAATCGAAAGCCTGAGTGAAATCAACAAGAATGCCTATAACAATGCATTTGTTTTCAAAATTTTGTAGAATATATTCTTTTTGGTCCAGCAACGCCAACTCTGTAGACATGTTCTTTCTAAACCTGTACTGTGAGGTAGTAATAAGATTATGTTGGCTGCAGAAGCGCGATATTCGGGTTAATATAATTTTCTCTATACCTTTAGAAAAAAAATGGAAGAATTAATCCTACGAAGTTGCCAATGTCTCTACACCCCGTCCCACTGCATCTTTCCACTGCAGCGCTCCCTTTTTCATCATGCGGATCTGCGGATCTTGCGCACGTAATTACTTCATTTCAGGAAGAACCGAATCGTGTGAGAGAATGGACCTCTTGGAAAAAACTGTTGCACCTGGCAAAGCGAAGCAGTTGGCGCTTGCGCAGTGCGCCTGTTCTTTCTAAAGCTGTACTGTGAGGTAGTGATAAGATTATGTTTGCTGCATAAGCGACTCGGTTTAATATAATTTTCTCCAGACCTTTAGAAAAAAAAAAAAACAGGAATAATTGATCCTGCGAAGTTGCCAATGTCTCTACACTCCGTCTCACTCCACCTTTCCACTGTGGCGCTCCCTTTTTCACCGTGCGGATCTCGCGCACGTAATTACTTCATTTCAGGAAGAAGCGAATTGTGTGAGAGAATGGTCACTCTTGGAAAAAACTGTTGCACCTGGCAAAGCGAAGCGGTTGGCGCTTGCGCACTGCGCCGTATAGAATGCATCGCCTGCGGGACGGCTCAAAGTTTCCACTCAGATGAGGCAATTCGACCTGTGAAGTAAGTTCGTGCTCGCACGAAGGCCGAATGGGTCACCCGACACCTTTAATTCGCACTCTCCGAACTCGCTCGTTGCCACAGTGGAAAGCATTGTCGCCAATTAAGGGCGCAATTAACGTGCGCAGACTGCGCCTCCCACGTTTATAACGAGCGGCCGCTTCAGGAACGCCAGGATTTGCAAGCCTGCCTCTCGGGCGCTGTGAGGATGCTGTGTGGCGAGAGGGTGTGGGAGGCAGTTATTAACAAGCATCTCTTCGATTTTGACACGTCGTTTCCAAAGTCAGAAGGTCTGTGGAAAAGCTTGTGGCGGCATTGCGTGCTGGACAGTTCGTATACGCACTCCACTGCTCATGGCACAAAAGGTCGCGGTCTCTGTCCTCTCGAGCCATGACCGCGGGTGTCGCTGCCCTCGTAGCCAGTCTGACCCAGCATTCAAGGGGCAATGTGCCATCGATGCACAGTGCAAAAAAAGTAAACAAATGAGGTTTTTGGGAAACTTGCGCACGAATTATTCCCCAAAAGCTCAAGCTTAATACGGATCACAAACAGCGTAAAAACCCCATTGGTGACAAATGCGTGAATGGCAGTGCAAGTTATTGCTTTTTGTGCACTCTTCCATGCAAATAATTTTTGTTTAAGCTCAAGTTCACATTTATAGATCAGTACCACGAACCTTGAGTGACAAACCAGGAACTATGAGCGGAAAGCCAGTAACATCCGTGCAAGGGCACGTGGTGGATCAGATCATATGGTTCCGCCTTTTTATTTAGAAAAATAAAGACCAGAAAAAAAGAAACAACGTTAAGCACGTTTGTACTCCTCCCCGTTCCCAAGATCCAGACATATCAAAGTCATGTCGTGCGCTTTTCTGCCTAAGAGCACTAAGCCTAAGAAAATTCCTGCACACGGAGGGGGATCTATTTCAGCGCAAAAGCAGTCGCTATGCACTCTTCTTGGTGATTATGTAAAATATTGTGCATTGTCAAGCAACATGCGGTAACAGAAAGCTGCCACAGCGTGGAAGCACTATATGTGCCATTTAGGTAGCCGACAAGGTTTTCCTGAACGGCCGTGCCGCTTTTCACTCAAGGCTCTTCGCGTCAGGTTACAACAAAACGTTGATATGGAACTTGCAATGCAAACTAAAGAGAATGCATGAAAGAACGTTTGCTCGAGTGCGGAAATTCGTTTCGAGTAGGCGAATATAGAGTTTCCTGCTCTGTACTCACGCCTGAAGCGTAGTCTACGCTCTCTGCAGCCTTAATTTATCGACTATACAGAGGCTCTTTAATAAGAAAGTCTTAGAATTAAGCTTTGCTATCATTTTCATGTTTAGAAAACTTTTGCATCAGCACATCATCACTCAACATAATAACCTCCTCCACTTTCAGTGCACTTCTTTCATTGAGCTATAGAATTGCCCTCTTCGTCCAAGAAGTTTCACAATTGGTCCGAAATGCACTTTGACACCACTTCTCGCATTTCAAGGTGTCTCGAAATTTGACGGCCTCACAGACGCATACTTGAGCTACCCTAACAGAATGAAGGTGGAGTGAGCGAGATCTGGACTGCAGGAAAGGTGTACCGACACCGTAAACTTCTACGACGAATTTATGCCAGTTTCCTGCTTCCCGACCAGATAAATCGTGTCACTGCTTGTTGTTGTCCTTGCTGCGAATTTCTAGCATAAAAAACACGTTTACGCGGCAATAGCCGGCTGGCAAACGACGTGGTCCTAATGAAGTGGTGCACGCGTGACCAGAGGCGTACCAGGTCGACGCACGCATTGAGCAGGCAGCTGTCAGTGCGCTTGTGTTGCAGGCATCGTGTTGCAGGGATGTGTGGGAAAACGGTGAAAAAGTGCACCCGAGATTAACCGAGAACCTTCTTTTCGAAAGGAATGCGGCAACTTTTGGATTGGTACAACAACTGCATTGAAAGGGGAGGAGATCACGTTGAGAAACTATGCATGTGTTTTACGCCTAATTTTTTAAAAGTAAATTGTTGAATGATAATTGTAGATGTTTTTTTATTATTATTACACTCGTATTTGTTTAGTTTCCAGCTCAAGGTACGCGGTGTAGGAGGGTGCAGCTTGGGCTCTATCTTTCCTTCTGAACGCTTTCCTGAATTAATGATACAAGGTGAAAATGGTTTGTGCGCCTATATCAGTTTGGTCAAACTGCACAGAGTTACGGTGGACTGGCATTATCGCCGAAAATAAGTGAACCGGGAAGTGAAGAAATCATTTCGCGGAGTCCAGACAATTTGTACAGATGTTGCTCGTGGATTGCCATTTTCTACAACAGAGATAAAGAACATGCGTGCACCTTTGCTCAACACGACGGGGCTGCTTGCCATTAAAAGATGTGTTGTAGCATAATCCATGTCAGAAAAAGGAAAAAAGAAGAAGCTACGGTTTGCACTTAGCTATGGGCTTGACTTTGTGTTTCATCATTCCAAGGTCTACGACAGGCGAGCACATGTGTGTTGTTGGGGTCAGATTTTCCATCAATGCGCCTACGTCGACGTGCATGTTTCGCACTTGCCGAGTTTTCTTCATTTTCTCCCTCTTCCTCCTGTTGCATCTACGCTCTTCTTAATTTCTTAATTCGCTTGTCTCTGCTCGTCATTTACTAACCCTTGTCTTTTGTATAACCTGTGTGACAGAAATAGAAAGTGGTTATTTTTACTTTATCGTCTAAACACGGTAAAGTTAATTGGAGATTAAATTGCTGCGCGCCGTCTTCCTCTTTTACCTAACCCCTGATCATTCCCTGACACAGTGTGCGTTTCACCACCGCAGTGTTCGCCGCGAAGGAGCGCACGAGAACAGAACCTGATCGACGACGTGTTAAGACACCACCATGCCGTGCCGCAGCTCATCCGGTGAAAAATGCGCCTAGTGTTCCGAGAAAATCTTCGAGTTGGCCCCAACTGTTGTGCCGGAAGCCGCCCATATTTCGTAGTGCGAGCGGTACAGGACAGCAGGTTGGTTCACTGGGTACCGGGAAGGAGACTCGGTTTGTTTGTTCCGGAGAAGAGCTTTGAGCCGGACTTCACAAGAGGCGCGCCAGTGACCAACCCAGCGCTCAAAAACAGCCTCAGACACCAATGGAAGGGTCTTTGTAGAACAATCCCTTCCTCCGGGAACTTCCCCACTCCCTTTCTTTTATGTTTTCTTTTTACGTTACTCCGTTGAGTATATACGTGTCCGGCATGACACCTGCGTTTCGCTGTTCTACCCGAGTCACAGAAGCTGTGCTTGTCAAAGCACTGTCTAGGCAGTAACTTGCGCGACACGATGTTAAGCACTGCAGTGTACAATTGATTGATTGATTGATTGATTGATTGATTGATTGATTGATTGATTGATTGATGCAGGTGTCAGGTGTAGAAACGACATTCGATAGACATACTGAGAAGAACCAAGATAGGATAAAAATGTAATGCACTGCCTCCCCGCCTGTTCTATACAGCTACTGTCGAGATAAGCTCACTCCGAATAATATATACACCACGTTTAGCGTGAGAGTTCTGAAAGTCCCCGCGTGAGATTATGTGGCTGTGACATCACGATCCCGTCGACCAATCATAATTTTTCGCTCATTTCCAACTACACCAACGACAACAATGACAGCGTTTTGCGACAAGGTAAATTTACCCTATCGCGCAAAGGGCAAATCCATGCGAAAACCGCGCTTGCACCACCATCGACAACGAGCCGGCCTTCCATGAATTTTGTGAGACGGCCGTAATAGTACTGACTCGTCAAACGTGTCAACAGCATACGTCCCGCAAACGCCTCACGATCTACGCGATCGAGGCTCGGGTAATTTCTCTCAACTGTGCTCCCAGTGTACATTTGAGCAAGCCGGTTGACTGATCGCCTTGCTAGGACGCGCCTACGAGTGCTTAAACAGGAGCCACACTCGAACGTTTTTCCTCCGCTGCCTTTAGCACGATTGAAATGCCTTTACTGGCTCTGCTTTTGCAAAGCCTTTTGATCGCACTGACATTTCACTCTTTATCCTCTAGCGATGCTCGTCGAAGAGACTGCTCATCATAAACGGTAATAATAAAGCAAACGTCGTTTGCGCAAGTGGTCATCTGGTCATCTACACATCGTAGATGACCAGATGAATATGGCGTTCTTTTTAGAAGAACGATAAAAAAAAGAGTATAAAAAGGAAGAGGACATTAAGTAAGTTGTTGAAGGATGAATAAGAAATGTGATTCGTAAATATGAAAGAAAAACATGCTTTCAGTGTCACGCTGTGGTTTCTCAATGCACGATATCGGCCAGGTTGTTAGGTTTAACTAACGCTGGTGGAAAAACATGCACGCTGTCGCCATAGCTTCACGTCTGAGCGCGGATGCTTGTAAGCTTGCAGTGAGGTGAAGACGACCTTCGTAAGTTATTGCGCCAGTGACTATGTGCAACCTCAATGAGATGGTCGTTTGAATACTCGCATCCCTACTCGTATGCAGTATCCATCTTATTAAATACGAAGCCATATCTGGAAAGTTGCCTTAGCTTTACTGGTAAATGTTTGAGTTATCTGTGGCAAGTACAGTTCGGGATAATGCCCACCACCATGTATTTGCTGGATAAGTAGAGCCTGCAGTGCGCTCGGAGGAATTCATAGAATTGATACTCATTGTAAACTTCGAATGATTATAGTGCAGAGACGTCAACAATGTCTTTTAAGCTCAGTTGGGTTACTTGCAACATTTGTAATAAAGGACTCCAAACGAAATGCCGCTACGAGTAGCATGCATGACTTTTCGGTGGTGCTCCGAAGCATTATAGAAGTCAGTGCACATCAAGCTCGCCTCCGGACACTTATAAAAAAGTCTGCACAGCTGTTCGTACTTTATTTTAGCCCTATCGACATGACATTTTAAAGCAGTACGGCAATGTCAATACCGCTGTTCCACACGTACGGCGAAACGCGGTAGAAAATCTCTATATTAAGAAAATGTCTAGACCAATGTTTATATTCATTTTTGATGTGCCCAAAAGTAGATGCGTTATCTTCCAGCGCCGTGATGCGATGTACACAAATGTAATGCTCACATCCGGCATTTGATGAAAATCATTGGGTCCACAGGTCCTTCAAGTTGTGAGAAGTTTTAATAGCGCTATACGAGTCATCGTTATTTATTATTGCGTAAGCAATACTACGCCAGGTTTCAGCCCGTCGCGTAAACCCGGCCGGTAGCCACGCTTGACCTTTAGAGCGACCGCAGATGGGGCCCCTCTTCAAGCTGTCGGTTAAACCCAGTCGGTAGCCACGCCATGCAGAAGAAGAAGAAGAAAAAGAAGAAGAAGAAGAAGAAGAAGAGGAAGAAAAAGAAGACGAGAAAGAAGAAGAAGAAGAAAAAGAAGACGAAGAAGAAGAAGAAGAAAAAGAAGACGAAAAAGAAGAAGAAGAAGAAAAAGAAGACGAAAAAGAAGAAGAAGAAAAGAAGAAGAAGAAGAAGAAGAAGAAGAAGAAAAGAAGAAGAAGAAAGAAGAAGAAGAAGAAGAGAAAGAAGAAGAAGAAGAAGAAGAAGAAGAAGAAGAAGAAGAAGAAGAAGAAGAAGAAGAAGAAGAAGATGAAGAAGAAGAAAAGAAGAAGAAGAAGAAGAAGAAGAGGTCTACTTTTCGCCGTCGCGGATACCCCTCTCCTGGTTTCAGCGCTTTATTCTCAGATTCTTCCGCTCAGTCAGCGCTAAGTTCGAAGCATAAACGTAAGTGCTACTACAAAACGGGGGAAAATCTCCAGATCTTCCTGTGGCGTACCGCACCATGTCCCACGGTCTTACTGTCTGTTCCTGTCTCCTCTCCGCACGTCGAATGGGAAGACGTTCAGGTTGGTCACGTGATCGCACCTGGGCTACAGGACCAGACAAGAGCCCATTCTATAACGATTAGGCACTCATCGGTACAGCTAGCGAACTCCAGCGTTCGTAGCCTAAGACTATACACCTTCAAGTACACAGAACACAGAGAATAGTGCTTTTATGAAGGAGATGAAGCTTGAATGTTGTTTTTTTTTTTGTTATTATAGTCTGTCGTAAATGCGAATATGAATTAGGAAAAGAGCTACTTTATTCAACGCTGAAATCTCTTCGAAATAAAGGACTTAAAAGGCAAAGGAAGGATCATGTACTTTCACTGAGTTTGTTTTGCATTTCTGCAACATCCCCCCCCCCCCCCCCCCCCACACCTCACATCCAGACACGTTTCGACCTAATGTGCTTTACAAAAAAAAAGTTTATGCATGCTTTTAGGCCGTTTCTTTATTTAAGCTCCAAAGAA